>NC_090820.1:62022366-62652366 GCF_000390325.3 Nicotiana tomentosiformis
AGATGGCGGTGTATTGCGGATACAAGGTCGGTTATGTGTGCCCAATGTGCATGGGTTGTATGAGATGATTCTTCAGGAGGCCCACAGTTTGCGGTACTCCGTTCATCCGGGTGCCGCTAAGATGTATCAGATTTGAGGAAGCACTATTGGTGGAGAAGAATGAAGAAAGACATAGTGGAGTATGTTGCTCAGTGCCTAAATTTTCAGTAGGTGAAGTATGAGCATCAGCGGCCGGGTGGTTTGCTTCAGCGTCTTGAGATTCCCGAGTGGAAATGGGAGCGTGTCAGTATAGGTGATTTTGGACAGGTTGACCAAGTCGGCTCATTTCATTCCAATAGTGACTACCTATTCTTTAGAGCATGTTGCTCAGGTTTATATTCGCAAGATTGTCCGACTTCATGGCGTGCTGGAATCCATCATATCTGACCGGGTACACAGTTCACATTGCATTTTTGGAGCGATGTACAGTGTGAGCTAGGCACACGTGTTGAGTTGAGTACAACATTTCAACCCCAGATGGATAGACAATCCGAGCGCACCATTAAGATATTTGAGGATATGCTTTGTGCCTGCGTTATGGATTTCGGGGGCTCTTGGGATCATTTCTTCCTACTTGCAGAGTTTTCCTACAACAACAGCTATCAATCGAGTATTCAGATGGATTCTTATGAGGCTCTATATGGGAGACGATGTCATTCTCCAGTTGAGTGGTTTGAGCCGGGAGAGGCTAAGTTATTAGGCACATATTTGGTTCGAGATGCCTTGGGGAAGGTTAAGTTGATCTAGGATCAGCTTCGTACAGCCCAATCTAGGCAGAAGATTTATGCGGATCGAAAGGTTCGCGATGTTGCATTCATGGTTGGAGACCGAGTCTTGCTCTGGATTTCACCCATGAAGGATGTGATTAGGTTCGGGAAGAAGGAAAAGTTGAGACATAGGTATATCAGACCTTTTGAGGTGGCCTATAAGCTTGCTTTGCCACCTAGTTTATCTGCGGTTCATCCGGTGTTCCATGTTTCGATGCTACGGAAGTATTACGGGGATCTGTCTCATGTTCTATACTTCAGCACAATCCAATTGGATGAGGATTTGACTTACATTGAGGAGCTACTATGGCTATCTTGGACAAACAGGTCCGGAAGTTGAGATCAAAGAACATTGCTTCAGTGAAGGTTCAATGAAGGGGTCATCTGATCGACGAGGCAACCTGGGAGACCCAACACAACATACGTAGCCGTTATCCTCAGCTATTCACCACTATAGGTATGTCCTTATGCACATTCGAGGACGAACGTTTATTTTAAGAGGGGGAGAATGTAACGACCTGATCGGTCATTTTGTGTAGTTGCGCCCCGTTACCGATTTTTATCCTTCACACATTATGTGTTAATGATTTTATAACTTGCGGGGTTGGTTAGTTTCGTTCCGGGAAGCTATCGAGTTTATTTGGACCCTTTGATTCTTGACTTAGAAGTTTGAATTAGAAATGTTGACCAAACTTTGACTTTTGTAAACACGACCCAGGAACTGTGTTTTGATGACTCCAATAGCTTTGTATCGTGATTTCGGACTTGGGCGTATACATAGAATTGATTTTGGAAGTCTGTAGGTTGATTTGTGTTGATTTGCCTAAATTTAGCAATTTGAAGTTGAAAAGTTTGACCGTAGGTTGACTCTTAGCTATCGAGCTCGGAAATTAATTTTGAGACTTGGAATAGGTCTGTTATTGTATTGGAAACTTGTTGGCAAAATTTGGTCGTTTGGAGTTGATTTGATACGATTCAGACGTTTAGTTGTAATTTTAGAAATTCTTGAACTTTACTTTGAAATTCATGCGTTTTAATGTTTGATTCGTAGTTTTAGATTTTATTTTTGTGTTTGATCGTGCGAGTGAGTTCGTATGATGGTTTTAGACTTGTCTGGATGTTTGGTTGGAGCCCCAAGGGCTTGGATGAGTTTCGTACATGTTTTAGAATTGTTTTGAACTGAAATTGGACTGCTTGTGCTGTTGGTGCTCAGGTATCGCAATTGCGAGCACCAACATCGCAATTGGAAGGTGACAGTGGGGGCTCAGATGTTGCAATTGCGAGATTTTGCCTTAGTTCGCATTTTTGAACATTTGTTCGCTTTTGCGATGCCCTCCAGTTCGCAATTGTGAAGCCTCTATCGCAATTGCGATGATTTCTGAAGGTGTCAGGGTTCGCAAATGCAAGCCCTGGTCCGCAATTGTGAGAAATGCGACATCTGTAGTTGGTAAAAGGGTTGGGAGATGCGATATTTTAAAACATTCTCTCATTTTTGAACCCTAGACTCGGTAGGAGGCGATTTGCAGAGAGGATTTTCGCCTACACACTTTGGGTAAGTTATTCTAATCTATTTCTAATCACATTCCATCTTGCCTAACTTTATGTGGGGAACTACCCCTTAGGATTGGTATTGATTGATTCATTTGCGCTATGTGAAAGCCATGTATGCAAGGTGACGAGTACACGGGTTGTACGTGGTATTTGACCGGTTTAGGCTACTTAGACTCTATCCATGATTTAATTGAATTGTAGTATCATGTTGTAAATTCTCATAATCAATCTACTTTCTCTTGTGTTAGTCATTTCTTACATGCCTTAAATGATTTTGTTAATACTTGTTCTACATTCTAATTGATAAATTGCTCTCTTGCTTTAGTTGAACTCGTTGTCTCTATTAATGTTACATGGTATCCCTCTCATTGTTGATTATCAATAATTGAAGTTATTGTTCATGTTATCTCTTTCATTGTTGATTATCATTACTTGGAGTTATTGTTGATGTTATCCCTTCCCTTGTTGAATTCCATTATTTGACGTCATTGTTACACATTATCTCATACATTGTGAGTTATTCTTATTGAATATCGTGGTTATACATTATCCCTCATTGTTGAGTTATTGGTGTTGAAGTTGTGAAAACCGTTATCACGTTGAAGCAAAATTGTTATTGTTGAAACATCTTCATTGTTGAGCATTTTACATTCATTGTTGTGGTCGATATTCTTGTACACGTTGTGGTGGAGCCATGGGCAATTGTTGTGGAAACGTTGATATTGATGATTGTTGGCAAGTAGTGATATATGGGCACTTGTGGTACGAGTTATTATTGTGATATGTTATAGACGCGCATGCGGAGGTATAAGACTTAGGGTTAATGTGCATGCGGAGGTATAAGATGGGACTAATGTGCGTGTTGCTTGTAGGGGAATTACGTGAAGCCACGCGATACCATAAGGTGGGCTAAAGTGCATGTAGCTATTTTGGAAAAACTGTTTTCAAAACCTATTTGAAATGTAAGGTTCACGCGGCGGTATAAGGAAGGATTTTGATTGAGATTGTGAATACGAGCCGGTACCTCGGTTATGATTCTTGATATGTATACACGAGGCAGTACCTCGTTGTGATTCTTGTTGTTTATCTCATGTTGCAAAGAGTTTAGTGGGAACATTTCTTGTTGTTTTGTTCTTCCTTGTTCTTGCAGTTGTTGTCCGTATATGATCATTATTGCTCTCTTTAGTTGCTTCTTTCATGTTATTTCCATGTTAATTTCTGGAATTAGTTTAGGATATTATCTCATTTTGTATCAGTTACTTCTCCACTTTCCATTATTTATACTTATTACGTTTCATACTGTTTATTTATATCCTAATAGGTGTCTTGACCTGGCCTCGTCACTACTCTATCGAGGTTAGGCTTGATACTTACTGGGTAGCGTTGTGGTGTACTCATACTACGTTTCTGCACATTTTTGTGCAGATCCAGGTATGTCTGCTCATGCCGATCGTTAGTAATCATCTGTTAGCTGCTTACGGAGACTTCAAGGTATGCCTTCTCGGCATCCGTAGGACTCGGAGTCACATTCCTTTACTTTTACTATTGTTGTATTTTTTTCCATTCAGACAGTGATGTAGTAGACACTCTAGTATGATTTTGTAGAGCTTATGACTCAGTTCCAGCGGTCTTGGGGAGTGTACTGTTGTTGATCCTGTTTTCGGAAGTTTATATCTGTTATTCAACCTTGTTGTAGTAGTTTATAATTATTTTCGTCAAGTTATTATTTTCTAGTAGGCTTACCTAGTCGTAGAGACTAGGTTCTATCACGACATCCTACGGAGGGAAATTGGGGTCGTGACAGTACTCAAGTCCCCAAAATACACTCTCTTAAGTGTAGGCAAAAATCCTAACTTTTCTTTCAAAGATTCAACGATTAGAGTGTGTAAATCCATGGGAAAACAAGATATATAGTCAAATCCAAGTAGAAATTACTTACCCACAAAGTAGTAGTGAAATTCCTCTCCACAATCGCATCTTCCCGAGCTCTAAAACTAAAAATAGGTAAAAATGAGCAATTCCTGAATTTCTTGACAAAATATACCCCTGACCGAAATCCTTCATCGCGTTCGCGGTCAACACTTTGCGAACGCGAAGTAAAAAACACAACAACCCTCCAGTCCTTCTTTGCGAACACGGCTAGACCATTGCATTCGCGATGCATAGTTGACCCCCCCTTTTGCGAACATTGTAAACCATTCCGAATGCGTAGAACCAAGTTCCTCCAGCCCATATCCCCTTCGCGGATACGAGCTACTGATGAGAACATGAAGCCCAAAGTCAAAAAAACACTACGCGAATGCGGTTAGTCATTCGGGATCACGAAGAACATCATAGATATCAGAAAACCAGCTTAAACTCATCATAGCCCCTCGAGACCCCGTCCAATAATTCTAATAAGTTAAAATACATTATCCAAACTTATCCAAAAGCTTAAAACATCATAAATACCATCAAAACCAAGAATCGAAGATCAAGGTCATTCCCTTAACTTTTAAACCTTTAAATTTCGCCAAAACCCGGCCGAATCACACTTAAACATTTTGGATCATAACCAAACTTTGCACATAAGTTCCAATCAACAAATCGAACCTATACGAGGTATCAAAACCACAATACGAGTCTGATAACATCAAAGTTAACTCCTGATCAAACCTATAAACTTTCCAAACCTTCAAATTGTGAACTTTCGGCAAATTAAGTCGAATCAAACTAAGAGCCTCCAAATCTCAATCCAGACATACGCCTAAGTTAAAAATTACCATGCGAAACTATTGGAGCCATCAAAACATGAATCTGAGGTTGTTTACATATATTTAAAACCTTGGTCAACACTTCAAACTTAATGTCACGCCCCGAACCTAGGAGCGAGACAAGCACCCGGTGCCTCACTTAACCTGGCGTACCAAATTGCGACTAAGGGACTCTGAACACATAATGTCATACTTTGGCCATGGGGCCACCTTGCAAGACAATTTGCGAAGCAAAATATAAAACTGAATGGAAACTAGCGCTAACTAAATATCAATATAAAGCTAGGCCGACAAGGCCGTCATAGCTACTACAGCTGACAAACCACCAATTTATACAAACCCAACATACTGCACTAACCAACAGGATATGCCTACAAGCCTCTACTGATAGATGTACTGTGATCGGAACAGGGCCCCGACCTACCCATAACATATATACAGATATACATAAGATGTACACAAAACTCTAGACCTGGCAACTCCGAAAGACGTGGAGCTTACCGATCAGGCGGAACTCGGGAAACACCTACTGAGGAGGTCTACCCGTCTGTCTGTCTGAACCTGCACGCATGAAATGCAGCGTCCCCAAAAAAGGGACGTCAGTACGAAATAATGTACCGAGTATGTAAGGCAATAAAATAACTGAAATATGAAACTGAACTGATAATATGATAACTGAAATTAACTGGGAGTCAAAGATGATCTGGAGATATACTTACCTGCTGATACTGACTCAACTCCTTCAATATAGTAAGTAAAATAATTGTACGGCCTTATAAGGCTCGGTATATATAACTGCTCTGCCATAGTAGGCTCGCTCATAGGCGCTCGGCCATACTAGGCTATGTATCTCGACCATGCTGGGCTCGCTCATAGGCGCTCGGCCACAGTAGGCTCGGTATATAACTTTCCATCTGATCAGAGGTTGCCCAATAGGGGCCTGCCCATCGATTATAGCTCGATGGTAATGAAAATACTGTAATACTATATATATAGGCTTGTTGCTCTCTTGACTGGAAGAGGACAATACTAAATTGAATATAGAATCTCGATAAGGAATAATATTGTAACTTATGAGACTAGAATAGTGTGAATAAATTCATGAATATGAACTTCTCTTTATGTCTCATTATTAACACATGTAGCTACGAGATCATGCCAAAATAAAGGAAGGCTTAGACTTAACATACCTTATCACAATCTTTCCAATCACCAAGTTGAACTCACCTCTTCACACCTTAATCTACAAGAATGATAATAATACTATCGTTAAGTTACGAAAGGTACAACTATCGCACAACGAACGACAAACCTATTTTGTATTAAAACGGGCAGCATCTCCCCTATAATATGCCCTTCCTCCAAATTCAAGATAACACCAACAATACAAGAACAGAACAATAACAACATATATACATCATTTTCCAGCCCTATATACACCATCAAATACTACAAAACAGCCCAACACACCCCAATCTCTTCGTACACAAAATGACCACCGTAGTAGTGTCAAACGACCCGAAAATGTTATGACGAACGACCAGACAACCACCCTACATTTATATGGTGTTTATAAACCCCCTTCCTCCTCCAAAACTCCACAAAATAGTAGTAAAACACGCATCCCAACAGCAACACAAAACAGTCCACAAAACAGTCCGCTACAAGTGAATAACTCGAACTCACGGCTTCCGATCACCGTCCCGTGAGTTCATACAAGTATAGAACGACTTACCATGAATTTACAGCAGAAAAAATGGATGAAAGAGAGCAGTAAACTCACCTTATTTGTTGGATAACTCAGCTCCTATCTTGGTTCTTCAAACTCTAAGTTTTACCTCCAATTGGAACTTGAAAGGGAGAGAAAATCAATTAGGGTTTGTGGGAAATTTTTGGGAGGATTCTTTGCAGAGATTATGTCTGGTTATTATGCTCTATTTTAAGTCTAATATATGAAGAAAATAGGCCCTTAAAAGGCCTCTTTGGACGACCCGAAATGGCCCATTTTTGGGCTTTCATTTAAGCAAGTAGGTGACACACCTACTTGTCACCTAGCAGCTTGCGCAGTGTTGCAAAAATGCCCATATCTCTCTACTCCGATATCGTATTGACAAACGGTTTAATGCGTTGAAAAATAGACTCATAGATATTTAATTTGATGGGTGGAACACCCCATAAACCTAAGTATATTGGGAGAAAATCGCAGTTACATTTGACCCAAAGTTTCAGTAAAACTTATGAATGTAACTTGTGATGACTTTCATCGACTTTTGTTCCACAACTCTCTTGACTTCAAAACATAACAAACGGATATCATACGACTAATATAAATCATAACATAATCTCCTTAGCATGTTAATCACCCTAGTCTCACCCCAAAGGTACATGTTATAACATTCCCAACTTGTCGACTTTCGACGAAACATTATTTTATTCAATTGCTTTAGCTTCTGAACTGTCCAACCCTCTTTGTACTTGTTGTTCATGATCTTCAATATTTGTAACCTCAGAGGTAACATTATTAACTTACTTTATATACTTTTAAATATTATCTCATTTTTGGTCCTACATTAGTTTGCTTACGAAGCATTTTTATGTACGAAAATATAGGGTGTAACACTTAAAACTTCCAAATTGAGAGTCACTCTATCAAAACCAACCCGAACCACTCGAAAATCAAAACCAACCATACATGAAAGTCATAGTACACTGTATGAATCCACTCTAAGTCTCAGATCATAGAACGAGATTCTAGAACCCAAAATAATCGTTCGAGTCGTTACGTTCTTCCCCACTTAAACATACGTTCATCCTCGAACGTGCCCAGAGTCATTCTAAAGTCATTCAATCACTGAATAAACTCATCCTAAACATACCCATGGGTGATCCCACGTCACCATAATTTATATGAGTCGAATAGCATAACTTCGACTGTAGATTCTTTCCTCAACCTTAATCCATAAGCCTTAGAACCAAACTCCAACATTCTGAATACCTTATAAGATCCAATTCTCGCATATATACACTGTATAAGTCTCAACAAGTTGCATTAAGCCATTAATATATTCCCAAGATAGAACCACAAAATGTACCGCATAATCATGTACTCATAGTAATATCTTCAGACCGCAATAGCTTCTCATTACCAAATCTGGTACCGACAACATGCCTCCTACCAAGTAAAACCTTGTTACATACCTTCGCGACACTGCTAATGAAGAAAGAAACACGTAGAAGCTCATGATCACCCATCAGATAAATAAGTCCTGGAGCTCTCTCTCCTGATAAGAACCACTGCTAAATAATAAGATGACTAATGACATTCTTCTCCAAACATACCTTATCTAAATCCAATTGCACTAATTCCAGGTCTAATAACCTCATCTCACCCAGTACAAGATGCTCGTCTGGGTGGACACACCAAAAGTCACCTAGAGCCACATACAATGCAACTGGCCTCAAGTCCTCCAGACTGGCCTAACTCCACAACACAAAAAACACATCTCGCACCTCAATCGCGTCGGAGCACAGCTGATACCGAGTGTTCAACATCAGATACGAGTGAATAAAAAGAAACCGAAGATATAAGCTCCAAGATGAATTAATGTTGCACGATAAGGAAAGAAATGGGGTGAAGTTTCCTAGATTCCCTGTAGCCTCCCGAAGATAGGTATGGACGTCATCTTACCGATCTACAAGACTCTACTAGACATTTGCTAATGACTTGTAGAACCTATGAACCTAGAGCTCTGATACTAATTTGTCACGACCCAAAATCCACCTAGTCGTGGTTGAACCTAACCCCAACATGCTCGGTAAGCCAAACATATAATAATGTAAATCAAGTGAAAGATCATTAAAACAAGCAATAAAAATAGTTGAATTCCATACAACATCCCTAGGATTGGTAGTACAAGGCATGGGCCACTAAAATTTAGATTTACAATGTTGGTACAAAGAATCAATACAACCTCTATTCGAATATACATAAATAGAAGTACAAATCCTAAACTACCGAGAACAAGTGATAGATATATCCGGAAAACACGTACATCATCTATGGCAGCTTTTTTCATCCACAACAGCTTGGCTCTAAGATCTACACACAAGGTGCAGAAGCGTAGTATGAGTACAACAAACCCCATGTACTCAGTAAGTATCCTTACTCGTTTCGATGAAGTAGTAATAAGGTCTCATGATGTAATGATCCGGCCGGTCGTTTCGAGAGTTATAGCCCCGTTTTCCCCATTTCTACTTCTTTTAGTGTTATTCAGCTATATTATGTTGTATCGGGTTTGTTGGTTCGGGACCAGAGTGGTTTCAGAGTGAATTGAGACACTTAGTCTCTTAAGTAGAAACTTAAGTTGGAAAAGTCAACTGGATATTGACCTATGTGTAAACAATCTCGAATTTGAATTATGATGGTTCTGTTAGCTTTGTTAGGTGATTTTAGACTTAGGAGTGCATCTGGAATGTGATTTGGAGGTCCGTGGTAGAATTAGGCTTGAATTGGCGAAATTGGAAATTTGGTGATTTCGGTCGGTAGTGGAAAATTTGATATTGGGGTCAGAATGGAATTTCGGAAGTTGGAGTAGGTTCATAGTGTCATTTGTGATGTGTGTGCAAAATTTGAGGTCATTCGTACGTGGTTTGGTTGGTTTCGGCATCTGTTGCCTAAGTTCTTAGGCTTGAATCTGAGGGTAATTTGATGATTTGATGTTGTTTTTAGTGATTCGAAGGTTCGACTAAGTTGGTATGTTGATATATGACTTGTTAGCATTTTTGGTTGAGGTTCTGAGGTCCTCGGGGTGATTCCAGGTGGTTAACGGATGTGTCGAAGTTGGAAAATACAGCTGGAGCTACTGCTACTGCTATTTTCGCACCTGCGAAAGGAAGCCTCGCAGGTGCGAGGCCGCTGGTGCACGTGGGTAGTGCGCAGGTGCGGGCAATGCTGGGCTAGGAAAGATGCGCAGGTTTGAGTTGGAGGTCACATCTGCGATCCCGCAGGTGCGAAACCTGGGGTGCATATGCGGAGAAGGGCAATGATGGGCAGGCTACGCAGAAGCGGAGGAAATGCGCAAGTGCGCCTTCGCAGGTGCGATGGGCTTGCCCCAGATGTGGAGTTTGGGCGCGTAAGTGAGTTGTGCTGGTGCGGCTCCTTGGACCGCTGGCGCGGTCACGCGGGTGCGAGAAAATGGTCGTAGGTGCGAGGAGCCTGGGCAGAGGGTACATATTACACACTTTGCGAATTTTGGTGCATTCTTCACCATTTATATTCGGTTTTTGGATCTTTTTAGAGAGATTTGAAGAGGGAATCAAGGGGATTTTGTTGAGGTAAGGTACTTGAGCCCTAATACTTGTATATATGGTGATTTTCCATTATTTAATCATTGTAATTAGTGAAAATGAGGGGTTAGGGCTTGGAATTTTTGGAGAGTAATTTAAAGATTTGAAGTACCAAGAGATGTCGAATTTTGATGAATTTGGTATGGTTAGACTCGTGAGTGAATAGGCTTTCTAGTTTTGTAAATTTTGTCGGATTTCGAGACGCGGGCCCGGGGGGTCGGATTTGAGCCAATTTCGGGTTTTGGTCTAATTTTGTAGCTTTTCTTGTGGAATTCATTCCATTAGCGCGTATTGATGGTATTGTACTGATTGTGAATAGATTCGAAGCATTTGGAGGCCGAGTCCAGAGGCAAGAGCATTGCGGGGGAGAGATTTGACCGGTTTGAGGTAAGTAACGATTGTAAATCTAGTCCTGAGGGTATGAAACCCCGAATTTTGTATCATTCTACTATTTTTAGTAACGCACATGCTAGGTGACGCGCGTGTGGGTGTGCAGTGTTGGGGATTGTGACTTGGTCCATCCCGTAGCAATTGTAAAGTTGCATATTTTGTTGAAACTATATGATACTTATATGTTTTAAGAAAGAGTTTCTGTAAATTGGACTGAATGCTATGTTCGGGCCTTGCGCCAGTGCTGTTTGGACCCTTAAGGGCTTTTTCTTACCATCCTCTCATTGTTTTCGATTGAAAATCCAAACTCAGTTATGTTTATACTTGTTTACCGCGTAACTCAGTTTTATGACTCAATTTTAATTCATATAAATGTTTTGGGCTGAATGCCCTGTTTTACTGAAATTTCCGAGTGGCTTGAAAGGTTTATGACTGATTGAGGCCGAGGGCCTGATTTGTGAGGATGAGTGTGGATTGGGGCCCGCCTGCAGCATACTTTGTTATTATAGCACGTGAGCTCCGTGCAGCACGTGAGTTATCCGTGCAGATTATAGCGCTTGGGCTGAAGGAGCCCCTCCGGAGTCTGTACACACCCCAGTGAGCGCAGGTACCTATTGAGTGCGAGTGCCGAGTGCCGAGTGACTGGGAGGCATGAGTGATTGTGAGGTATGCCCGAGTTGCAAGAGTGATTGTGAGGTATGCCTGAGTGGCACGAGTGACTGTGAGGTTTACTCACCTTTTCATTTTTCCTCTGTTTGAAAACTGTTGAAAAATATCTTTAAATGATTTTTACTGGAACTGGGTTTAAACGAGATATTTTGATTCAAATCCTGATTTTAAAAGCATGTGGTATTTTACTGAGTTTTCTTGATATGAATGTTGTATGCTTTATTGCTCGTCACTAGCGCACAGTCTTTATTTATTATTGTTACTTACTGAGTTGGCGTACTCACATTACTCCATGTACCTTGTGTGCAGATTCAGGTGTAGGTGGACACGGTAATGGTTATTGAATGTTCTGGTTGCAGATTTTCTTGGAGATAACATGGTAGCTGTTTGGCGATCGCAGCCCCTTCTTTTGCCCCTCTTATCTTCCTCTAGTTGTATTTAGCTATTTTCCAGGCTGAGTTAGCCTTGATATTGTTAGACGGGTTGTAGTAGATGCTCATGGCTAGTGACACCCCGATGTCGGGCTTTTCCTTCCGCACTTTTATTTCGATTTGATCTCCTTTACGAAGGTTTTTATGTTAAATAACATTTAAATTATCTTTTAAATGAAAACATCGGCTTGTTTTGGAAATGAGTCAGCTTTCCTAGTTCCACGATTGGTGCCATCATGACAGGGGTTAGTTTGGGTCGTGATAGATTGGTATCAGAGCCTAGGTTAGATAGGTCTCACGAGTCATGAGCGGGTTTAGTAGAGTCTTGCAGATCGGTACGGAGACGTCTGTACTTATATTCCAGAGGCTACAGAACCTTTAAGAACCTCCACATTATTGAGTTCTTCTCGTGCGAACCTGTTGATTCTAGTAACTAAATATCTGTTATTTCATTCTCTCACAGATGGTGAGGACTCGTGCTACCGGTCAGGAAGACCAGCCACCAGTACCACCAGCCAGGGCCGCGAGAGGCCGAAGCCGTGGTAGAGGTCGTGGTAGGGGCAGAGGTGCAGCCCGTACAACAACTGGGGCAGTACCTGCAGATCCACCGGTTGTCCCAGATCAGGACCAGGTTCTAGCTGTTGATGCACCAGCTCAGGCACCACTTGTGCCTATTGTGATTCCAGGCCTTGAGGAGGCCCTAGCTCATATTTTGACAGCGTGTACTGGCCTTGCTCAGGCGGTCTCTATTTCGACGGCTGCAACCACTTCTCAGGCTAGGGGAGGCACTCAGACTCCCGTCGCTCGCACACCCGAGCAGATTGTTCAGGGAATTCAGACACCCGAGGCACCACCAACACAACCGGTTGTAGTTGCTTAGGATTATGTGGTTCCTGCTATGCCTGAGGATGATCAGTGTAGGTTGGAGAGGTTTGGGAGACTCCAGCCACCAACTTCAGTGGCACAGAGAGAGAGGATGCACAAAACTTTTTGGAGAGGTGTCAGAGAATACTCCGTACTGCTGGTATTCTGGAGGCTTATGTTGTCTCATTCACTACCTTTCAGTTCTCTGGGGCTGCACTCAGATGGTGGGAGACTTACGATAGGAGTAGGCCAGATGGCGCAGCACCCCTTACTTGGCAGCAGTTCTCCGTGGTCTTATTGGAGAAGTTCGTGCCTCGATCCCGCAGAGAGAAGCTCCGCAGATAGTTTGAGCGGCTTCGCCAGGGTGATATGTCTGTGACACAGTATGAGATGTGATTCTCTGAGTTGGCTCGTCATGCTATCTAGTTGGTTCCCACAGATAGAGAGAGGATCATGAGGTTTATTGATGGTCTCACTTAGTAGCTACAGTTGCTCATGACCAGGGAGCGGGTTTCGGGTGCTACCTTTGATGAGGTTGTTGACATTGCTCGGTAGATTGAGATGGTTTGCAGTCAGTAGACGGTTGAGAGGGAGGCCAAGAGGCCTTGTGGTCAGGGTGGATTCAGCGGTGCTCCTTTGGGGGTTAGTTCCAGCACGGTAGAGTTCGTCATTTCAGACAGGCTCAGACAGCTCGGCCATTTCACCGTGGTGCATCATCTGGCTATGGTTCTCATCAGGGCCACTCATCACTTAGTGCCCTTCTAGTTCAGAGTTCATCCTGTGCTCCACCTGTTCAGGGCTCTTCAATGCCAGGTTCTTCTACCAGTTATGCTAGTGCTAGGGGTTCCCTTCAGTTTCCGCTGCCAGCACCAGGGAGTTGTTTCGAGTGTGGGGAGCATGGGGATATATGGAGGCAGTGTCCTCATCATCATGGAGTTCTATCTCAGCATAGGAGTGAACCTCCGACTACAGCACTAGTTACCTCACCACCCGCCCAGTCAGCTCGGGGTAGAGGTCAGTCAGCTAGGGGTCGCCCTAGAGGGGGAGGTAGATCAGGGGGTGGTCAGGCCCGTTTCTATGCTCTCTTTGCCAGACCAGATGCTATTGCTTTAGATGTTGTGATTACAGGTATTGTCTCAGTTTGTCATAGAGATGCCTCAGTATTATTTGACATTGGTTCCACTTATTCATATGTTTCCTCGTATTTCGCCCATTTTTTGGATATGCCCCATGAGTCTCTAATTTCTTATGTTCATGTATCTACTCCTGTGGGCGATAATATTATTGTGGACCACGTATATCAGTCATGTGTGGTGACTATTGGGGGTCTGGAGACCCAAGTGGACCTTTTGATGCTCAGTATGGTCGACTTTGATGTGATATTGGATATGGATTGGTTATCTCCATGTCATGTTGCTTTAGATTATCATGCTAAGACTGTGACGTTGACTATGCCGAGAATTCTGAGGGTTGAGTGGAGCGGTTCTGTAGATTATGTACCTAGTAGGGTGATTTCATATTTGAAGGCTTAGCGTATGGTTGTGAAGGGTTGCCTATCTTATTTGGCTTTTGTGAGGGATGTTAGTGCAGATACTCCTGTCATTGATTATATTCCAGTGGTACATAATTTTTCGGATGTGTTTCCTGCAGACCTGCCGGGCATGCCACCTAACAGGGATATTGACTTTGGTGTTGATTTGGTACCGGGCACTCAGCCCATTTCTATCCCACTGTATCGTATGGCACCGGCGGAGTAGTAGGAATTGAATGAACAGCTTCAGGAACTCCTGGATAAGGGGTTTATTTGGCCTAGTGTGTCACCTTGGGGTGCACCGGTTCTATTTGTGAAGAAGAAGGATGGTTCCATGAGAATGTGTATTGATTACATGCAGTTGAACAAGGTCACAGTCAAGAACAAGTATCCTTTGCCTCGTATTGATGATTTATTCGACCAGCTTCAGGTAGCGAGGGTGTTCTCCAAGATCGATTTGAGGTCCGGTTATCACCAACTGAAGATTCGGGATTCAGATATTCTTAAGATATCTTTTAGGATCCGATATGGCCATTATGAGTTCTTGGTGATGTCTTTTGGGCTGACCAATGCCCCAGCAATGTTCATGCATTTGATGAACAGTGTATTCCAGCCCTATTTGGACTCATTCATTGTTGTATTCATTGATGACATCCTGGTGTACTCTCGTAGCCAGGAGTAACATGCTCAGCATTTGAAGATGGTATTACAGAGATTGAGGGAGGAGAAACTTTATGCAAAGTTCTCCAAATGTGAGTTTTGGCTCAGTTCAGTAGCATTCTTGGGGCACGTGGTATCCAGTGAGGGTATTCAGGTGGATCCGAAGAAGATAGAGGCGGTGTAGAGTTGGCTCAGACTGTCCTCAGCCACGGAAATTAGGAGCTTTCTTGGTTTGGCGGGTTACTACCGTCGCTTTGTGGAGGGATTTTCATCTATTGCATCGCCCTTGACTAAATTGACCCAAAAGGGTGCTCCATTCAGGTGGTTGGATGAGTGTGAGGAGAGCTTTCAGAAGCTCAAGACTGCTCTGACCACAGCTCCAGTGTTAGTTCTGCCATCAGCTTCAAGTTCTTACATCGTGTATTGTGATGCCTCGAGGATAGGCATTGGTTTTGTTTTGATGTAGGAGGGTAGGGTGATTGCCTATGCCTCGCGCCAGTTGAAGACCCATGAGAAGAACTATCCTGTCCATGATCTTGAGTTAGCATCCATTGTTCACGCCTTGAAGATTTGGCGTCATTATTTGTATGGGGTTCGTTGTGAGATCTATACTGATCACCAGAGTCAGCAGTATCTGTTAAAGCAGAAGGATCTTAATTTACATCAGCGGAGATGGTTGGAGCTTCTTAAGGACTTTGATATCACTATTTTGTACCATCCGGGGAAGGACAATGTGGTGGCCGATGCTTTGAGTCGCCGGGCAGAGAGTTTGGGGAGTTTAGCATATCTTCTAGCAGCAGAGAGACCTTTGGCATTGGATGTTCAGGCCTTAGCGGGCCAGCTTGTCAGATTGGATATTTCGGAGCCTAATCAGGTACTGGCTTATGTTGTCTCCAAGTCTTCTCTTTATGACCGTATCAGGGAGGGTCAGCATGATGACCCCTACTTGCTCGTTCTTTAGGATAGGGTTCAGAGAGGTGATGCTAGGGATGTGACTATTGGTGATGATGGCATGCTGAGAATGCAGGGCCGGATATGTGTACCTAATGTAGATGGTCTTCGATAGTTGATTCTTGAGGAGGCCCACATCTCAAGGTATTCCATCCTTCCGGGTGCCGCGAATATATACCAAGATTTGAGGCAGCACTATTGGTGGAGGTAGAAGGATATAGTTGGGTTTGTGGCTCGATGCCTCAACTGTCAGCAGGTTAAGTATGAGCATCAGAGACCGGGTGGCTTGCTTCAGAGATTAGAGATCCCAGAGTGGAAGTGGGAGCGGATCACCATGGACTTTGTAGTTGGGCTCCCACGGACTTTGAGGAAGTTCGATGCTATTTGGGTTATTGTGGATCGGCTAACCAAGTCTGCACACTTCATTGCATTTGGTACTACTTACTCTGAAGAGCGGTTGGCTGAGATTTACATCCGAAATATCATTCACCTACATGGTGTCCCAGTTTCCATCATTTCATATAGGGGTACTCAGTTCACATCGCAGTTTTGGAGGGCCGTGCAGTGAGAGTTGGCAACTCAGGTTGAGTTGAGCATAACTTTTTACCCTCAGACGGACGGGCAGTCCGAGCGCACTATTCAGATATTGGAGGATATGTTGCGGGCTTATGTCATTGACTTTGGGGGTTCATGCGACCAGTTTATGCCACTCGCGGAGTTTGCATATAATAGTTATCAATCGAGTATTCAGATGGCTCTGTACGAGGCTTTATATGAGAGGAGGTGTAGATCTCTGATTGGATGGTTTGAGCCGGGTGAGGCTAGGCTCTTAGGTACAGAATTGGTCCAGGACGTATTAGATATTGTGAAATTAATCCAGGAGCGGCTTCGCACGGTGCAGTCTAGGAGGAAGAGCTACGCGGATAGGAAGGTCCGTGATGTGTCTTTCATGGTTGGGGAGAAGGTTTTACTGAAGGTAACACCAATGAAGGGTGTTATGAGGTTTGGGAAGAGGGGCAAGTTGAGCCCCCGGTTCATTGGGCCTTTTGAGGTACTTCAGAGGAAAGGGGAGGTGGCTTATAAGCTTGCCTTGCCACCCAGCTTGTCGAGTGTGTATCCAGTGTTTCATGTTTCCATGCTCCGGAAGTATATTGGAGATCCGTCCCATGTTTTGGATTTCATCACGGTTCAGTTAGAGGGTGATATGACTTATGATGTGGAGCCAGTGGCTATTTTGGATCGGCAGGTTCAAAGGTTGAGGTCAAATGATATAGCTTCAATAAAGGTGCAATGGAGAGGTCAGCCTGTGGAGGAGGCCACCTGGGAGACCGAGCGGGAGATGCGGAGCATATATCCACGCCTATTCGAAACTCCAGGTATGTTTCTAGACCCGTTTGAGGACGAACAGATATTTAAGAGGGGGGGGATGTAATGACCCGGCCGGTCGTTTTGAGAGTTATAGCACTGTTTTCCCCATTTCTACTTCTTTTTGTGTTATTAAGCTATATTATGTTTTATCGGGTTAGTTGGTTCGGGACCGGAGTGGTTTCAGAGTGAATTGAGACACTTAGTCTCTTAAGTAGAAACTTAAGTTGGAAAAATCAACCGGATGTTGACCTATGTGTAAACGATCTCGTATTTGAATTCTGATAGTTTCGTTAGCTCCGTTAGGTGATTTTGGACTTAGGAGTGCGTCCGGAATGTGAATTGGAGGTCCGTGGTAGAATTAGGCTTGAATTGACGAAATTGGAAATTTGGCAATTTCGGTCAGCAATAAAAAATCTGTATCGGGGTCAGAATGGAATTTAGGAAGTTGGAGTAGGTTCGTAGTGTTATTTGTGATGTGTGTGCAAAATATGAGGTCATTCGGACGTGGTTTGGTTGGTTTCGGCATCGGTTGCCGAATTTGGAAATTTAGAAGTTCTTAGGTTTGAATCCGCGGGTAATTTGATGATTTGACGTTGTTTTGAGTTATTTGAAGGTTCGACTAAGTTGGGATGTTGATATATGACTTGTTAGCATTTTTGGTTGAGGGCCTCGGGGTGATTCCGGGTGGTTAACGGATGTGTCGAAGTTGGAAAATGTAGCTGGAGCTGCTGCTACTACTATTTTCGCACCTACGGAAGAAAGCCTCGCGGGTGCAAGGCCGCTGGTGCGTGTGGGGTGTGCGCAAGTGCGGGCAATGCTGGGCTAGGCAAGATGCGCAGGTGCGAGTTGGAGGTCGCATCTGCGAGCCCACAGGTGCAAAACCTGGGGCGCAGATGAGGAGAAGGGCAATGTTGGGCAGGCTTCGCAGAAGCGGAGGAAATGCGCAGGTGCGCCTTCGCAGATGCGATGGGTTTGCCGTAGATGCAGAGTCTGGGCGCGTAAATGAGTTGCGTAGGTGTGGCTCCTTGGACCGCAGGTACGGTCGCGCGGGTGCGAGAAAATGGCCGCAGTGCGATGAGCCTGGGCAGAGGGTACATATTGCATACTTCGCGAATTTTGGTGCATTCTTCACCATTTCTATTTGGTTTTTGGATCTTTTGGGAGAGATTTGAAGAGGGAATCAAGGGGATTTCGTTTAGATAAGTTACTTGAGCCCTAATACTAGTATATATGGTGAGTTCCCGTTGTTTAATCATCGTAATTAGTGAAAATGAGGGGTTAGGGCTTGGAATTTTTGGAGAGTAATTTAAGGATTAAAAGGACCAAACGATGTCAGATTTTGATGAATTTGATATGGTTAGACTCGTGAGTGAATGCGCTTTCTAGTTTTGTAAATTTTGTGATGTGGGCCTGGGGGCCGGGTTTGAGCCAATTTTGGGTTTTGTCTAATTTTGTAGCTTTTCTTGTGGAATTCATTCGATTAGCGCGTATTGATGGTATTGTACTGATTGTGAATAGATCTGGAGCATTTGGAGGCCGAGTCCCCGAGGCAAGAGTATGCAGGGTAGAGATTTGACCGGTTTGAGGTAAGTAACGATTGTAAATCTAGTCTTGAGGGTACGAAACCCCGGATTTTGTATCATTCTACTATTTTTAGTGACGCACATGCTAGGTGACAGGCGTGTGGGCGTGCACTATTGGGGATTGTGACTTGGTCCGTCCCGTAGCAATTATAAAGTTGCATATTTTGTTGAAACTATATGATACTTATATGTTTTAGAAAGAGTTTCTGTAAATTGGGTTGAATGCCATGTTCGGGCCTTGCACCAGTGGTGTTTGGACCCTTATGAGCTTTTTCTTACCATCCTCTTATTGTTTTCGATTTAAAATCCATACTCAGTCATGTTTATACTTGTTTACCGCGTATCTCAGTTTTATGACTCTATTTTGATGCATATAAATGTTTTGGACCGAATGCCTTATTTTACTGAAATGCCTGAGTGGCTTGAGAGGTTTATGACTGAGTGATGCCGAGGGCCTGATTTGTGAGGATGAGTGTGGATCGGGGTTGCCCGCTTGCAGCATACTTTTTTATTATAGTACGTGAGTTGTCCGTGCAGATTATAGCACTTGGGCTGAATGAGCCCTTCCGGAGTCTGTACACACCACCAGTGAGCACATGTACCTACTGAGTGCGAGTGTCGAGTGCCGAGTGCTGAGTGACTGGGAGGCATGAGTGATTGCGAGGTATGCCTGAGTGGAAAGAGTGATTGTGTGGTATGCCCGAGTGGCACGAGTGACTGTGAGGTTTGCCAGAGGGGCTGTATATGAGTGATGTTTTGCCTGAGGGGCTTTTTATGATTTCACCATTTTACTCACCTTTGCATTTTTCCTCTGTTTGAAAACAGTTGAAAAATATCTTTAAATGATTTTTACTAGAACTGGGTTTAAACGAGATGTTTTGATTCAAATCCTGATTTTAAAAGCATGTGGTATTTTACTGAGTTTTCCTGATATGAATGTTGTATGCTTTATTGCTCATCACTATTGCTCAGTCTTTATTTATTGTTGTTACGTACTGAGTTGGCGTACTCACGTTAGTCCCTGCATCTTGTATGCAGATTCAGGTGTAGCTGGACACGGTAGCGGTTATTGATTGTTCTGGTTGTAGATTTTCTTGGAGATACCAAGGTAGTTGTTTGGCGATTGCAGCCCCTGCTCTTCTCCCTCTTGTCTTCCTCTAGTTGTATTTAGCTATTTTCTAGGCTGAGTTAGCCTTGATAATGTTAGACAGATTGTAGTAGATGCTCATGGCTAGTGACACCCCGATGTCGGGCTTTTCCTTCCGCACTTTTATTTTGATTTGAACTCCTTTACGAAGGTTTTTATGTTAAATAACATTGAAATTATCTTTGAAATGAAAACATAGGGTTGTTTTGGAAATGAGTCGGCTTGCCTAGTTCCATGATAGACGCCATCATGGCAGGGGTTAGTTTTTGTCGTGACAGTCAAGGATACTCATAATTTAACCTATATAGCTCAAAAATATATACGTTTACCCAACAACAATATTGAAGTCTAAACATGAAATACACACCACCAAACACTGCACATAGAGATGATGTGCGTAAGTCTCTTAATAGTTCAACATATAAAGACGATATGCATTTGATATTAGATAACACACCAACAATTGCATATAGATAAGTTATGCACAAGTACTATTCAAGTTTGCAACTCAACATATAGAGAAGATATGCGTGTAACGTCATTAAATTGTCAAGCTTGCATATAGATAAGATATGCACTAAATATCACATAATCCTTCCATAGTTGCATATAAAGAAGATATGCATGAAATACTAAGAAATCCTTTAACAATGGCATCTAGAAAAAGATATGCATGATTAGATAAACCATGTTGCATAGATTGACATATAGAGAAGATACATAATTTGAATCATTTCTTAAATCATGCGGCATATAGAGAAGATATACTTAGAAGGCATGAATATATTCCGTGACCTAGATATAGAGAAGATACGCAGTAAGAAAAACATGTATACATCCAAGGAGTTTGCATATAGAGAAGATACACAAAATCCAACCACATGCCAGTTTCCATAATCTATGTATACGTCATCAAGGAGAAATATGAGAGGACAACCCTAGGGGGATGAAAACTTATCCACACTCTGCATGGACAACTAACGTGCATAATCACTGCACGGACAACTCATGTACCATATTCATAATCACCGCACAGACTACTCACGTGCTAACAATCAAGTCCATCACACACAAGCATATACAAGAATACATGTATAGCATCAACAATTATCAAATCAAGCACTCATGGACTGATGAATAGCATGCTAAGGTGTATGCTTGTGTGAAGTGAACAATTGTCGTTGAGATCAGGAAGATACGCCACAATAGCAAATATTATGCTCAAACAGGGAATCAACTCCTACACATGATCTCTAGCATGATTCACGTTGTCCGCATAGTCATACAAATATATAAAGCATGATCGCAAGAGGCACAATATCCAAATCAAGGCATATTACAGCCTAAAGACTACTCCGATCATGAATCATACATAGCACCTGTTTATACGCTCGTCACCTCATAGATACATCACTTCTCACACATTTCAATTAGACAAACAAAATGGCATCCTAAGGGTTATTCCCCCAATAATATTAGGCAAGATACTTACCTCGCCGAGGCTAGTCCAAAGCTCCAAAATTGCATTTCTTCGACAAATCACCTCTAACCGGCTCAAATCTAGCAAAACATCAACCAAGGAAGTCCCCCAATGCCATAGGAAATGTCCCCAATCCATAAATACTCGATCTTTGATGAATTACCAAAAAGTCAACAAAGTCAACACGGGCTTCAATGCCCGAAATATGGAACCAAGATGAAAAACCGATGACCCATAACCTGGCGAGTCCAAATATATGGTAAGATTCCAAAACTGTGTCCAGATCGGTACTCAAGTCCCCAAAATACACTGTCTTAAAATGTAGGCAAAAATTCAAAATTTTCCTTAAAATATTCCATGATTAAAGTGTGTAAATCCATGGGAAACCAAGATATACAATCAAATCTAAGTATAAATTATTTACCCATAAAGTAGTAGTGAAAATCCTTCCAAAATGTCCTCTTCCCGAGCTCGAAAACTCAAAATAGTAAAAAATGAGTAATTCCCGAATTTCTGGACAAAATATACTTTTAACCGAAATCCTCCATCGCGTTCGCGATCAATACTTCATGAACGCAAAGCAAAAAACACACCGACCCTCCTATCCTTTTTTGCGAATGCGGCTAGACTATCGCATTCATGATGCACAACTGAACTTCCACATCCGTGAATGCGGTAAACCATCACGAATGGGTAGGATCAAGTTCTTCCAATCCACCTCTTCGCAAACACGAGCTACTATTGCCAATGCGAAACAAAAAAATCCCACCTGCCAAAATAAATGTGAACACGGTTAATCCTTCGCGATGGCAAAGAACATTAGAGACATTAGAAAATCTGAAATGCTAAGTCCGAAACCACACCGAAACTCACCCGAGCCCCTCGGGACCTCGTCCTATCAATCCAATAAGTATAAATATATTATTCAAACTTAACCAAAAGTTAGAAACATCATAAATAACATCAAAACCAAAAATTGAAGATGAAGGTCATTACCTTAACTTTCAAACCTTCACCATTCACCGAACGCGTCCGAATCACACTTAAACATTCTGTATCATAACCAAACTTTACACAGAAGTTCCAATCAAGAAAATGAACCTATATGATATTTCCAAACCACAATAAGAGTCCGATAGCACCAAAGTAAACTCCCAGTCAAACCTATGAACTTTCCAAACCTTCAAATTGCCAACTTTCGGCAAATTGAGTCGAATCAACATAGGAGCCTCCAAATCTCAATCCGGACATACACCGTAGTATAAAATTATCATATGAACCTATTGGAAAAATCAAAGCACAATTCCGAGGTCATTTACATATAAGTCAAACCTTGATCAAGTCTTCCAACTTAAAGCTTCCAAATGGAAAATTACTCTATTAATACCATCCCGAACCACTCGAAAATCAAAACCAACCTTGCACTTCAGTCATAGTACACCGTATGAAGGCACTCAAAATCTTAAATCATAGAAAGACATGCTAGAACAAAAAACAATATGTCGGATCGTTACAGGTTGTAATCCGGATTGTAGGCTTGAATCAGACACTTGGTTTGAAGTTTGAAGGTTCTTGAACTTAAGAGAAGATCAACTTGTGTTTTGGCCTTTGATCATTGATGTGATGTTATCATATGTGTTTGGAGGATTTGGATAGGTCGGGGTAGTATTTATTGACTCGTTGATATGATTGGACGGGGTCCCGGGTGGCTTGGGTGATTTTTGAACCACCCAGAGCATTTTTAGAAGTTGTAGATTTTTGTTGGTGTCAGTCCCTTGTTCGCGATAGGGGATGCAGTATCATAATCGCGGAGGGAATTTTGGTGATGGGTAGGTTTGTGCTTCGCGTTCGCGACTAGGGCGTCACGTTCGCATTGGGTTGTGGATGAGTAGTCTTCGCGTTTGCGACTGGTGGTCACATTTGCATAGAGGTGAGTCAGTCGGGGGATTAACAGGACCTTGGCACTTGCATTCGCGTAGGCTTGGGGAGGTTGTGCATCGCATTTGCGGGGTTGGAGCCGCATTCACGAAGGGTTTTTTGAGGTTGTTGAATTTTTGTGTTTAGCGAATGTGAGGCAGTGGCCACGTTCGCGAATGTTATCCCTGGGCAGATGCGGATGCTATCTTCTTCCTCAAATGCACACCTTTTATCGCATATGCGGATGGTTCTGCACAGATGCGATTCCACTGGAATGTTTTGCACTTCTTTCACTCTTTTTGCACGAATCCACTTCATTTAATTTCAATTCTCTTCAAAACTCATTGTACCTGAAAATCTAACAATGCACACCATAAATCACCTCATTTTATAGTTAAAGGACACAAAAACTAAATAAAAAGGCGAGAATAAATGGTAAAATTACCACTCATCAACACCCCCAACTTAAAGCTTTTGTTTGCCCTCAAGCCAATCAAAACCAAAAATGCAATGAGGCTGTACTATTTAAAGCACAATTAACATCGCTATCATTTCCAAATCACATTCTCCAATTAAGCATAATACTTATGAATTTGGTTGGTACTAATAATTAGGCTCAAGCATGTGAATCTCAACCAAATAACTCCCTCATTTAAAACAATCTCAAGAATGCAATGGAGTTTCAAAATAATCAAGTGACAATAACCAAGCCTCAAGAAGTGACTCAAAAGCACTAGTCTACTACATATGCTCAATTTACTCAATTCGAAATATATCAATGTCACCAATCCATAATAAGCCATGTGCCCTCGCAAGAAATAAAGTCCCACAATCACCATATTTACAATAACAACACAAGGGATAAATTCACAAAGACACTCACTCTCAACAAAGAATTTCAAGTGTTATAAAATATCATACCATAAGCTTGCCTTTATTTTAATTCGCCGTGTATTCAAGAACATTCGGTTGGATATCACATAAGGACTTTTTAGGCTTGTAATGTAGGCTTAGGGAAGGGTAGGATAAGAATTTAGGATACAAGTGACAACACCCTCCTTGAACACTACTCATATTTGTCTTTCTTTTTGCACTTTGCTTCTTTTTAAACCACATAGCCCTTATTGATATCTAGTTACCAACATAGAACCACCTTAAAGTAACTCTCTAATTTTCTCAAGACTCCATATTTTTTTTATACAACTATTTTCTTTGGGAGCTCGAGTATCTTCATATAAACATATTTGAGGTATATGCTTCTACACACAATGTACATCTTTACCATTTCTCAATTAATACCAACACCCCCAACTTAGGCTTTTAACCTCATTCTCAACATTTAAGGAGGGACGGGTTCAAAAGAGGGAATTATTTCACAAAAGGGTAAAGGTTTGTAATGAGGTAGCCAAAGAAAAGGTTAAAGGCTCAAATGCGGTAAACTAGTGATAATATTTATGAAATGGTAGGCTTGAAAGGATAAAGAGGCTTTTTCAAAGATCACAAAGAATGCCTAAGTTCATCCCTCCAACCAAACATAATTAACATTAGCATTGAAAGATCAACCGGGCAAGTTCTAGATGATAAAAGTAAACAGAAGAATTAATTTTAACAAAAACTAACATACATGGCACATGAACTAATCAAGACAGATCAATTTTACTTCTTAATAAGAGCAATTATAACAATATCATGCCAACTAGTGGGCAAAGAGTCACCAAATGAACCAAAAAGTTGTCACAAAAATTATTCTTCTCCATGCAACTTACTTTTTCAATTTACAACTCAAATTTGGAGGGGTATTCTTAATTCACACTTCGCATACAAGAGACTAATTTTATTAGTACCAAACAATCCAAAAGTCTCCATATAACAAAACAAGACTAATTCCCTTAAGAAAGTTGTCACGCCTTCCATCATAGGGAAATTATTGAAAGGTATATTACTACTAAAGAGATAAAAATAATATAAACTAAAAACTACTAAAGAAAATAAAATAAACACTAAAGGAATAAAAACAATAAATAAAAACTACTAAATAAAATAAAATAACAAAAGAAACTAATACTAAAGGAATAAAAATAACATAAACTAAAAACTACTAAGAAAATAAATAAAGAAAGAAAAATAAAATAGATTAACAAAAGCGACTAATCCGCAATTATATCACCAATCACAAACTACGCCCGGCAAAGGCACATGATAAACAATAGTAGAACAAGCCCGACAAGGGCACACAATATCCATACAAAAGCATAAGCCTGGCAAGGGCACAAGTTAAACATCAATGTACAAATAAAGTATACTCCCTAAAGCCACCCCCAACTAAAAACATTGCAGTGTCCTCACTGCACAATATCAAGATAATATAAGAGTAGTTTGAGGGTCTCCCTGAGATCTGCATTAGACTAGTAGACTTCGGGAAAAAGCTTATCACTGCCGTGTAGAGCTCTCGGCCTCATCATCATCGGTAGCATCAGTATCAGCATCAGCAACATTTGACAAGAAGGAATACACTTCACTATAATCCTTTTCCTCGACTGATATCTTCCTATTCGGCTGCCCCCATTTGAAGATAGCCTTGATGCCTCTCCACATATTTATCATGAACTTGCTCTTCTTATTATTTCTCTATTTCTCCTTGTTGAAGTCTGCCTAAAGATCTACATGTGCCTTGGCTATGTTTCCATAGGCTGCCTCGAGCCTGCTATCAGAAGCTGCCAACTTTTCATGCAACTCTGCTTGCTTCTTCTGGTTCTCAAGGTAGGTCTTCATTTCTTCCCTAGTAAAATACACGGGCGTAGGCTGGGAGTGTGAGGGCCCACTAGGGAGCTGTGACACTAAGTCACGGATGGAGACAAGATGTGAGTTCAACATCCCAAATGGTCCCTCAGGCAGTGTTGCCTGTGAGGAGGACCCCTCACCTACAACAATCTCCATTTTCATCTTCTTGCTTTTTACCACACTACCTTCTCCTGTCACTCTCAATGGGTGAAAGGGCTTGTCCGATGGTATCAAATGATCTCCATTCCATTCCTCAACCTGTGCACGCCCGCACAACTCTGTAATCAATGATGGAAATATCAATGTCGAGCCACCTTAAAGCACATACTCCTTCAGCTCCTGAACGATGTAATGACCAACATTCACTGGAATGCCATCAATGATGCAAGCAATTATTAGGGCCCTAGTATATGTGACATCAGACACGTTCCCATAAGGAGACACTCTTCTCGCAATGATATACAACCACATTTTTGCTTCAGTTGTGAAATCACCACATTTGATGCCTTTTTTCTCTTTAGCCCAAGTCACTGTTTGACTTGTAGGACAAATGTTTGAGACTAGCCAATCACCATTGTCGCATGTACCTCTTTCTCGCATTGGCTCGAGTGGATGATTTTGAAGCCCATAGACATCATTTATCTCTTCAACTCCAAATTTCACAATCTTACCCCTTATTGTAAGTTCACGGTTTTGGAAATGTGTACGTTTTAAGTTGGTGTAAAACTCCCTAACCCATTCCTTATTGGCCTTGCATGGAGTGGGGATGAAGCAGGTCCAGCCGCTTGAAACTAGCCGGCCATGGAAATTCGAAAGCAGCTCGTCCACTTTGTCATCGACAATTCCTTTCTCAAGTTTGAGATTCTTCGTGAGGAGATCATCATAATATCAGTTTTGGCACTCGGAAGACATGAATCTGCTGGCATCATAGTTCAAATCCTCAGCCACTTCTTCAGTTTCATGATCAACCGCCACATTTTTGTTCATGTTCGGATCCATTTTAATCTCAAAGTACCTAAAAAAATCAAAACCAAGTTAGTCGGGAATTATAATCATGTTAAGCAACTCAAAACAATGCAATTAGGCCAAAGAATCTAGCCAAACGGGCCCAGCAACCAAAGTTGCATAGCTACAGTTTTTGCACAAACTACCCAATCACCGCACCTGTGAAAATGCCTCGCATGTGCGGTTTCGCTTTTGCGGAATGTTCTTCACTTCTGCGAACTTTCACAATTGACCCAATATCGCACATGCGGAAAACGCATCACAGGTGCGAGGGCGCATCTGCGGCATTTCTCCCTCTTCTGTGGTGTTCATCAGGGGTTTCAAAAACACAGAAATTGCCAAATCTTTGCACTTCTAAACATGATTTTAGCACACAATTTATACTCAAGACTTCTAAATTAGTGCACTAGATGATTATACGACTTGATTAAACCTTATTTTAAGGCACTTCGCAACCAAAATTCTCTTGGAAAAATTATCAAACATTTAACGAGCAAAGAGAAGTCATGCTTCTTTAAACAAATTAGGTACTCAGAATTCCCCCAAATGTTTTTCAACAACAACAGCACACACGACTACACTCAACCAATTTCCTCACCACTAATATTAACACTAATCAGAAGGAAATGGGGTTGTGGGAATTCTGCCATAGAGAAGGGATTAAGAAGAAAAGAAAATAAAAGCAGAAGAGAGAAATAGAAGAGAGAGTTGAAGATGATTCCTGCGTTATGTGTGTGTGAGAACTGGTGTGTGTGCAGTGGTGAAGAGCAATAGCATGAGAGATGAGAGGGGTTTTGGGTTGGGGAGTTGAGATTGAAAGGGAGATCGTATTACCTACTGAAGAACATATGGACTCTTTAAAATTACCCGATGCGTCGCATCTTCGAGGGATTAACCGCTTCCGCGCCTACGTTTCTGTAGTTAATGAGCCATTTCTGCGAAGAGTTCGCATATGCACTGGCGCTTTTGCGACGCCGCATCTGCGCAAATGTTGTCTCAGGAGAGGTTGAACTAAAGTTCTGCTGGGCAGCCACTGTTTTGAATTGTTCCAACACTTCAAACTCCTCAATCAACTCCAAAAAATCTGAAACTTTGCAGATTAGTCAAAAATAATAGACTAAGTTATTCTAAAAAGGAAAGTTTCAAAAAATGAACTCAAAATTTGAAAATCGATGGGTGTGTGCTTGGCAATGTGCGATCCCATTTTCAGTCGCATAACCATTATTCGGTCCTCAGAATTGGCATTCCACCACATTTTTGAGCAACCAAAGCTTACGAACTTCTGACTCATTCTGCGACCAATATGCAGTGCGCATAACCAATATGCGATCACATTATGTTTGCCACAAAAAAGCAAGTTTAGCCACTTTTTCTTCACTTACCCTGCACTCTAAGACACACACACATCAAAATGTTCAACAAAAGCAACTAACCTACAGAAAAAAATAAAAATCTAACAACAATATTTGAAAACGTTGGCCTGCCTCCCACCAAGCACCGCATTTAACGTTGTGGCACGATGCGAATCGACTTTACCACTTTTCTCTCCATTTGGAAGATATGAATTGGGCACCGAACTTGGAATCAAGTTTGTGACCACAAGCGATGGGGGGTGGTAAGTAGATGATCAAGCCAAATTCCATTTGCTTCATTTTGCATTTCTTGGCTTTCATGTGAGGAATGTCATTTTGCCTTCTTGTACCTTCAAATTATAAGATGTATGGCCCTTGCCTCTCTTCTTCGCAATCCCTCATTGATTCGTGTAGTTCAATTCCCATATCACCACACAACTCCAATGTTCAGAAATGCTTGGAATGTGACATCAAGCCTCCAAATTTCAATTATTTCTAGATTTTGACATCCTCTTAGTTCCCTGAACTAGAATCAAATTCAACCATATTCTCAACTACATTGGTTGACTCTAATTTCATATTTTTCTTGGCACCACTAATAAGCATGGAGTCGGTTGGCGGATGTTCAATTCTTGATTCCTCAAAATAAAGCTCACTTTCTTCCTCGAAGTTGGACTTTTCTTGAGCTCTTTCCACACTCTCAAGTTGGTGGGCATAGTGAGCCTCAACCAATATTTTCATTTGAGCTTCCAAAGTGCGGATATTCTCATCATTTTGAGTCAAAACTTGTTGCAAGTCCTCGAGTGCCAAGTTGTGCTTCTCCTCATTTTCAAGAATGTCCTCTAACATGAGCATCATTCTCTCATTTTGAGCATTTGAGAGTTCTTCTTGGTTTTGATCAAGTGCCAAAGAAGGATTTTCAGCTTCAATCTCTAAGAAAGGTTCTTGGCTATCATTCACTTCCGAGGCTTTTTGGACCTCTAAAGCTTCAAGCATTTCTCCCATTTGTAAGTTTAACCTTTCAAGCGCCAAATCATTTCGGAGACTATTTTCTAAAAGCTCCTCCAAGTCCTTTTGCTCTTTGTTTCCTCCTTCAAGTAGGCATTCCACAATGAGCTTGAACTCTCCATTTTGACCATGCTCAATTTCTTCCACTTCCGTATCTCTATACTTGTTATCACAAAAAGTAGAATCATCATAGCGGGGGTTTGGGGAAGGGAAGGAAAAATAAGCATAATTATCCCAATGGCCATTTTGACTACTACACTTATCACAAATAATCCACTCATGGGTTTGAGATTGTGCGCACAATCCACCCCCGGGAGAATTTAAACAATTTTGCCACGAGTGTGGTCCTCCACAACAAGGACAAGGGTCATCAAAGTATGAACAACTACCATCCGACATATTTTCATTATGCGATGCTAATTTTCAAAACTAAGAAAATAAATAAGAATCAATCAAGAAAACAACAAGAAAAATAGACAAAGATGAGAAAAATAATTACACAAATATTCATAAGTTTGGACCAAAGCACGTACACTCATTTCTCAAACAACCTAAATACGCCAAATTATTCCCTGGCAACAGCGCCAATTTTGATGACGTCCAAATCCACTACTATAAAGTAAATGGATAGGGTCGCATGCAATATATTGACCCAACTATAAGTCGGGGTCGAATCCCACAGAGAACAATATGTAGGCGATTAGGCGTGTAAGAGAATTATCACTTATTATGCTAAGCCAAACACTTAGAAAGGTTTTGAGAACCTAGAAAGCAAGTAACAATCTATGGCTACAAGCATGAATGCATTGGCAATTACACTCAAGTAACGATCTAATGTATTTTACGATTTTACAAATATGAGCGAGTTTATGTTAATTAGCCTCGGGTAATAGTTCTATATTAGCTTCTTCCGAAGACTAACAAGACTTTCTAACTGAATTATCCCTAAAACAATTAAGAGATTAAGCACACCCGAATATGGCTACAAGTAGTTCAATCCTATCCCTAGGTAGAATCTATAAAGTGAGGGTTAACGCCTCAAGTTCTTGTTAATTAATATTTCCCAACCCCAAATTATCTTTTCCAAAATTAATTCGAAGTAAATGGGCGAGTCCTAGGGTTAGATAATCCCTTTGGAAACATTAAAGAACAAGAATAATGAAAGAAATAATAACTTACTTCATAATAAATAAAAATCATTTAATACATAAGCACAACAAGATATTTAATCCACACTTTATATATGATATTCTCATAAACAAAATTCAAGTGTTGAAAAAAATACTACACACTTAGATATTCAATACAAAGCAAGGAAATGAAGAAATGAACATAAATGGGTAAGAAATTCTCAACCAAAAGCTTCAAATCTTCAAGACCCAAGTGTGTGTGCAAGAACCCTATCTCCAAAACTTGTGTTCTCTAATCAAGAGACTGAATATAAACCAAAAGATATGCCAAAGATGTGTTTCCAATAAGCTAGGTCGTATATTTGTGGTTTTGGAATGGAGAAAATGTGAATTGTCAATCCTGCCCAGGTCTGAAGCCCGTTGGCCGCTCCTGCGAAACAATCATCGTAGGTGCAGCTCCGCAGATGCAGAATTTCTGCACACAGATGCGAGACTTGGTGGTAAATAGTTACTCCGCGAAGCGGACAAGTGTCTGCAGAAGTGCGTTCGTACAAGCGGACTCCAAGCACAGAAGCGCGTCCGTATAAGCGGTTCATCAGGCACAGATGCAATGCCTGCCTCGCATATCTTCTTCCACAAATGCGCACCTTTTCTCGTAGATGCGAGAGAGCAGATTTGGATGGTTCTGCGAAGATGTGATTCCACTGGAATTTTTTACACTTCTTTCACTCTTTTTGCACCAATCCACTTGATTTAATTTCAATTCTCTTCAAGACTCATTGTACTTAAAAATCTAGCAATGCACACCATAAATCACCTCATTTTATAATTAAAGGACACAAAAACTAGAGAAAAAAGACTAGAATAAATGGTAAATCACCACTCATCAGTCTCTTCCGTGTAGATATTGTTATTATGGCTAGTATAGTTGGACTCGTATTTGAATGGGAGTTTAGGATTTGTGGCTTTTGTTGGATTCCGGGAAGCGGGCCCGGATTTACTTTTTGATTATTGAAAAATATCGGAGCTTTATTACTTGGATTTGATTTCTATAGCTGTGTTTGATGTTATTGAGTTATTTTTTGCTAGATTTCACCCGTTTGGAGGCTGATTCGAGAGGCAAGGGCTTCTTTGAGTATTGATTTGGCTTATTTCAAGTAAGTATGTTGCCTAACCTTGTGTGAGGGAATACCACTTAGGATTTGGCCTTCATATCTCATTTGTATTATGTGAAAAAGTGACGTGTACACGAGGTGGCAAGCATGTACATGGGTGCTAAGTGTGGCTTGTGACTAGATTAGACTTTAGGCTATTAATATGCCTTAATTTGAGGATGTATTGTATATGATACATGCTTAATCACTTGGTGGATGTGAACATGATCACTACACTTGATTTAGTTATAGTAATACTTTATTTGTTAAATACCCAATCACATTTTACTATTTTCATGTCCTTGTGCACCTTGTTGATAAATTATGAACTCATATCCTTTTGTTAAATACCCAATCACATTATTGTTTTGTGAATATTGTGGCGTATGTGGACATGTTGAGCAAATTGTTTGGGTGTTGGCACAATTGTTTTAAAGTGCGATTGTGTTTGTGATATTGTTAGGGAAGAGCGATACGGGTGTCTATTGTGATATTGTCAGGACAGAGCGATATCGGTGGCTATTGTGATATTACCATGGCGGAGTGATATGTATGGCGCTTGTGATATTGTCTGAGCGGAATGATACAAGTGGATATTGTGATATTGCCAAGCAGAGCGATATGGGTGGCTATTGTGATATTGTCAGGGTGGAGCGATACGAGTGGCTATTGTGTTATCATCAAGGCAGAGCGATACGAGTGTCTATTGTGTCCTTTTGTCAAGGCGGAGCGATACGAGTGGCTATTGTGATTGTGATAAAAATGTGGGCACGAGGTGCCATATGTGTGTGTTTCTATGTGATGACTTGTTGTTGAACCTCAGTTGTTGGAGGAAGCGGATCTAGGCAGTGAGAGCTTATATTGACCGCGAGGATTGATTCTATTTCTGCTTATATATTAAACTCTTGTTGATTTAAATGTTATTAAGTGATCGTCTTACCTAGTTTTAGAGACTAGGTGCCATCACGACCCCTATGGTGGATTTGGGTCATGACAAGTTGGTATCAGACCTTTAGGTTCATATGTTCTACGAGTCACGAGTAAGTTTAGTAGAGTCTTTCGGATCGATGCGGTGACGTCTGTACTTATCTTCGAGAGGCTTCTGAACCATTAGGAAACATCATTATCTTTCATTCTTTATCGTGTCGAATTGTTATTCCAATGTTTGAACCTTTACACTTCTATACTCTCACAGATGGTGAGGACACATACTACCGAATCAGCTAAGCAGACACTAGTGCTCTCTGCTAGAGCTGCAAGAGGCCGGGGTCGGGGTAGAGGTTGAGGAGGGGCATGTGCTATAGCTAGAGCACTTGCTAGAGTAGCAACTGGGGAGCCTCCAACAGCTCCAGTTGAGGATCAGGAGACTGAGCATGTTGAGCTTGCACCTGAGCAGCCTATTGCTACGCCGGGGCTCCAGGAGAACTTGTCACACTTTATGAGTATGTTCAGGAGTTTGGACCAGGTGTTGCGCCCTATTTTGCACTAGTCATAACAAGATTCAACTTGTGATTTCCCTGTTGTTTATAAAAGAGAGTCGCCACCTAATATTTAAAGGTATACTAGGGTACCTATTTAATTACTAAGTCATATTCTTTATTAGTCTACTAACCAGTGAGATTATGGGTAAGGGTTCTGGTTCTTCTAAGGGGAAGGTGTTAGGCACCCCTTAAAATCTACCTGAGATAGCTCCATAGGACTTAGACTAGATTTGGAATTAATTACTTATACTATTCCTTAACTGATGTTCTAAAGATATGGCTTACATGATATTAGGACATAATTCTTACAAAGGGATGGTGTAGTTTATGAATTTACAGAGGAAAATAATGTTAGGGCATGTATACTTGAAAAGAGCTTTTGAAAAGAGATATAGGATGTTTGTATTTAAGAAAGTATATGAAAGGAGAACTAAGCTTAAACACTTGTTCCTAAGCTGGGGGCATATATTGCTCAAATGAGATGGGACTAAGCCTAAGATATACCTTGATTTGAAAACTTGAAGAAAAACCATTCTTTGAAAATCCTTTTGGGGCGACAACACTTTATTTTTTTCGAAAATGATTTGATTCCCTTTTAAAGATAAAGCTGGCGATTCAGTTTGGGTTTTTTCCTTTTGAAAGTGGGTTGTCGTTCTTTGGGCTTCAAAATCTTTCAAGAGAAAATGTGAGTGAAAACATAGTAATGATATAAATAATTTATAATTAGCGAACAGGAGATTAGTTACTAACTAATTCTTCTTTTAATTCTATGTTATTTAAGGCTTGCCTAAGTTCTATATGACTTAAAATTAAGCATTCAATCCAATATAATATTGTTGTATACATGTGAGATAAAACAACAACAAGAATGCAGTAAAATGTGACAAGGCACTAAAACTAAAGAGACGAGGCAATAAATAATAAAGGAGTTAAAGGAGGAGATTGGACTCTGGAAATTGGGCCTCAAAGAGGCAGGCCCATCAGTAAAAAGGACGGTGATGGCTGACTTCATAATTCTAGAAACAACAATGTTGGACTTGGGTCTGAGATCCTCAAGAACTCAGCATGCCCAAACAAACGTACATGTTCAAAAAAACGAAGAGAAGGTCATTATATATATATATATATATATATATATATATATATATTGCATGTTCAACCACGTATGAAACATATAAACAAATGATTGAAGAAAAATATAACAAACTATCAATACTTAAATACTATGAGAAACTTATACTAATATGGTGGTTATACATGGCAAATAATTTACATTGAAAACCTTTCGTTGTCATTAAACACTAAACTCCCAAAGAATAACAAATGTCAATGAATTACGGGCTAATGAGAGAGTTCCACTCAAGGTCGATGCCCCCTTTGAATCCCCCGATACTTCAAAGTTCCCTAGGGTCTCAAGGCCCAAGGCAATGCTTGTGTCGGGGAGAGCAGCCCAGCTTAGAGTTAAACTCTACTCCTAAATATCCCTAACCACTAACGAGTCATTTTTTTCTACGGGTTTAAATTCCAATGAGGCCCTTTCAATGTAAACTAACTACCATAATACACCCTACCATAGAAGTATACTTTTCCCTATACAGAATAACTTAAGGACATAAGAACAGTTTCATTTTATGACTACATTTCTAGTATTAAAGGAATGAAACACGTATCAAACAGGTCACACATAAAGATAGGAATATATTGATGTTACTGCCAAAAGAACCAAACACTTGAGATTCCATCTAAAAGAGTACACAACTCAGGTATGCAGTAATACAAATGCCTCTGTTTTATCAAACTAACCACATATTAGTTAACTCAAGCCTTGCCACTAGCATATGCACATATTAACAATACCACCTGAAGCTTAAAAAGCATCAACAAGGATTCAGACAGACAGTCATGATTAAGTAGCTTCTAAAGGTGTTATCAAAGATACCGGAACATAATTAGGACTCTTAACATGACTACATGTTACATATTCAAACATGGGATTCCCTAAAATGCCTAACAGTATCACAGATTATCAATCATACTTTATTTGGGATTGAGGGCAGAATCACATCTTCATAAGAACACTAATCATATATTGCAATAGGTAGACTATTATGCCCAAGCAGTAACAATAAGAGGTTCTTTTAGGATTTACAGATCAGATTTAGTTATGATTAGCATGAAAGAGAGGACTGAGTGCAATTTCCAGACAAAGTGTAAGAACATGAGGTCATGCAAACAAATAGGGACACATACAACATTTTAAACCAGCTACACATAGATACTTCACATAAGGTTATGATCTTACAAAGACAGGCTAAGCTTCACAAAGTCAGTAATATCATAAAAGAGATTAAAGGCAATGAAAGTGTTATGCTAAACAGGTTAAACTCAGCCACACGTTATATCTAGACATGAGGCAGTTATACTCAGCTTGAAAGCAGTTATCATTCAACTATAACAAAATGACTAATGTCTTGTTTTTATGAAAGACAACTTGATAATAACAGAATATATATGCAAAAATGTGGTGGAAGTTCATAAGAGTTCATCCTAATAACACTGTTTCATATAGGTGCAACCAACAGTTAGATATGATCATAAGATTGTCACAATAACAACTCAAAAGCTACTCTCAGAGTTAACAAACATTTATATAGAGAAGGAGAGCCCCTAAACACTTAACTTCTCATGCTTCAGTTAAATGGTGAAGGATTAAACTATGAACTTTCAGGTTTATCCTAGTTAGGATTATCAAACAACAATCTCGACAACAGAATGCAGGCAGCAGTGTATAGAGATAAAGATCACAACAGAATCATTAATGAAAACTATGAAGTCTGGGCAAACATGAGAGCATATTAAAGAAAAACTTAATCATGTAGACTACTTGGATTCGGAAATGAAAGTCATTAAGGTCACATAACAGTCTAGTCAGTACCAATTAGAGATATTTAGAAACATGAAAAATGAACACAAATCAACAACACCTTATTGTAAACTAGAGATAACATTTCTATACTTAATTAAAAATATCATAAATGAATACAGTCAGCAGAAGACAACAAGCATATTCATGACATTCAAGTAAGATGATCAAAAGAGAAGAGTCAGAGGTGTATTGACTTTTTCGAGGAGCAGACCAAACAAGGATTTCTTCTAATTGCTTAAGACCCAAAGCTTCAAACTTGAAGCAGTGAAAGCACTCAGAAATGAAGAGAGAAAAGAAATTAGTAATGAACCATAGATTTTATGAAATCTAATAATTACTTTTGTATTTATTTTAGGTCTTAGGTGATTGTATGTTGTTGTAGGTATGTTAGGTGAGAGCCATTAAGGCCCTATTTATAGTGCCATTTAATGGTTCTAGGGTTTCAATAGATTCAGATTGTGAGTGGAAGATGACGGATGGTAGATGATGTGAGCAAGATTGGGGAAAATCTAAAGAGACAGAGTGAAATCAAAGACCAGTAGAGGTGAAAAGCAATGAGGGATTTTACCTGAGCGATTTGAATTTCAGAAACCATTGGCTAAAGCTCATTGTCCAGAGGTCATTGCATTTGACCTATGGACATCGAATACTCATGATGAACTCTAAGAGAAACTCCATACATGCTTCGATTTGATAGCTCATGAGAAAAATTAAATGATTCGAGGTTTTCCCCTTAGAGCTTAGGGTTTTAGGGTTAGGTATTTGAATGTTTATCAGTGGAAATGAAAGAAACCAGCGAGAATCACGGTTAACAGGGACAAGATGGATGATTCAAGGTTGACTTGGTTGGCCTTGCATGAATTTGTGCAAGGTTTTAAGATTGATGGGCTGATGGGAATGAGAGAAAAGATAGAGGAAAGGAAAAGAGAGGTGGCAGGGGAGTGTGGTAAATGATTATGGTTTGACAGATTTGGGGGGGGGGGTTGTCTCTAGGTTTAAGTTAGGGGGATGGGATCTGAACCGTTGATCTTTGAGATCAACGGTCCTGACATTTCGGGGTTTAAATAATTTTATGGGGAATTTTGGTGGCCGTTGGATCCTTGTGATTTAACGGCTAAGATTTAACTATGCTGGGTGTTTTTAATTTAAAGAGAAAGTGGCATAAAAAAATCGTGGGTCGTTGATCTAATAAACGGACAGCCCAGTCAATTGTATTTGTTTTGTGTGTGTTGGAGATGGGTGACATGGCAGGTCATGATTGGTTAAAAAGTAATGGCAAGGATTGCCAATAGGGATTGAAGGGGTTGTTTGGGTTGGGTATTTTCAGATTGGGCTTGGTCATTTAGGCCAAAGTTGATTTAAAGAATTTCCACTTTGTGTTTGGTTGAGAATTGCAATTATAGCCCTTAGCCTTTTTTGATCCCCTTTATAATTAAATTAAATATGCTTAATAAATTTCAATAAAATGTAGTAAAATTATAATTATTATATACATTGCTAACTGTGGTAATTAATTATTATAAATACTTTATTTTAGCATTAATTTTAAATTATCAACATAGTAGTCTAATTAACTAGAAATTAAAGAGTAATTTATCAAATTAATTATAAGGCCTATGTGATGTATATATATAAAGGTCATTTTAATAATCTTAAAATAGTAAGTATATTTGTAATTACATAATACTAATGCTAGGTGATTAATTTTGAAACTAATAATTAAATAATTTGTAGAAATAGGTATTTATTACTAGAAAATACTTTCAAAATATTTATTGTAAATTATGAAGTATAAGTAAATTAATTTTAAAAGGGAGGGTCAAAATTGACCGTCAACAGTTTCCCCTCTTCTACCGGAGATGATGTAAGCGTTTTCGAGCAAAGAAATTGAACGAAAGCCAATTTTGTCCCGACTTTAGGCATGCATTACAGGAGTGGCATCAAGATTATGAGCTGCATGATTGGGAGTTAAGGAAGATTCTAGGAGAATTATGGGAAGAATTTTGGAGATATTTGGGCCGAATTTTGGCTTTAAATTACTTACATACCTCGGGCTTAACGAGGATCAGGCCTCATGTAGTTCTCGAGTGAAGATTTCTGAGGAAGTGACACTCGCATGAATTGCCCCAGTATCGTATTATGATGATACAATGAGATGGAGGATTGGGCACTCATAATAGCTTGAATGTTTCGGCTTGATTTAAAGGATTAGAAAATTTTTAGTTTCACTAGTCGTTCTGTGCTTGAACTTGGATCCTTGGCCCGCTAATTGGTTTGCTATCCCTCATAGCATTGTAGTTTGGTCTGCTGCTTAGAAAAGTTCCACGTTGCGATGTTTGTTACTGCAAAACAAATAAAATACACGCATACCAACGTATTGCAATGCGGAATATATTAAAATGCGATGTAAATGATGCAGGAATGATAATGCATGGCTGCCGGCAAGCCGTTATTTGGGATCGGTATGATGGGATACTTGATCTTGGCTCGATTTGTTAGTTGGGATGTATACCGTTCCATAGCTATCAGAGCATTTGAAAATTGTCTTTGCTTGTTGGGAGAGCTTGATTTGTAGAGTGCGTCTTCTCTTGTTGGGGGAGCTTGATTTCTAGAGTGCGTCTCCCCTTATTAGGAGACCTTTGCACTGAAATGTAAAGTAATCTCTGCTTGGGAATGATTGATTAAAACCATAATCATGCCTGAAGCTGCATGAGCAAAACATCAAAACATTCAAAGTAATAGCAAAGAAAATAAAAGCATGCCCAAGAGATACTCTTGACTGCGAAGGTATGTTGCGGCCATCAATTGGTAGAATATCAGTGACGAGGTTCGCGATTATCTATTCTAGCAAATTTTGCGACAGAGCACTGATGCGAGTTGTTTGTTGACGAAGTGCAATTTGCTATATACAAGTCTCCAACTGGTGAAGCCGACATTCAATTTGTACAGGGCGCTCCATCGATTGAGCTGACAGTTAGCTATATACGGGACTTCATTTGGGGAAGTCAACGACTCGTTTTTACAGGGTGCTCTGATTAATTGAGCAGGTGGTTTGCTATATACAGGACTCCCATTGATGAAGCCAACAGTCCATTTTGTACAAGATTCTCCGATTGTTTGAGCAGGCGGTTTGCTATGTACATGTTTTTTTGTATCATCTGTCTGACTCCGAAGTACCTGCAAAGGATTCAAAGATTAGCCTTAGTTGTACAAAAAAAATTCAAATAAAAGGAGAAAGAGAGATAATCTTAGGCAAGTGGCGAATTAGTCATTTGCCCTAGTGTGGTATGAGTGCTTCCTTGCTCCATGTTGACCCTGCACTCAAAGAAAAGTTTTTAGTGGTGGCGGGGAAGTTGGTATGTGTCGACCACAATGTTGGTTTGCCCCGGCCTTTTGCGCTTGCGAAGTTCGGTAGGTGGAAAAAATTACTGTACTTTAGAAAAAAATTGAAAATACTTAAGGCAAACGCCGTCGTTCCGGATTATGACATGTCACGAAAGGTTCTCCACACACAAACATTTCTTCTTGAACACTCTGTTCTGTTGATGTCGATCTCTCATGATGCTTCTGACAAACGCGGCTCCTTGCCATTGCGTCTGCGTCCTAATTCGAAATAATGCATTACAAAGGTTTTCCTAAGGTTATGACTGAACCTTTTCAGGTTTCCTATGTATCCAAAATTGAATCAGGTTTGAACGTAGTTCGTGGATTATGATAAAATATGATGAAGATGACCGAGCCTGACTTAGGAAGCCTTCATATCCAAATAGAATCAGGTCTAGACGTAGTTCGATTACAACAGATGCAAAATGATAATATTAAGAATTGAAATGGCTGAGTCAGACTCGAACTGCCTACGTATCCAAATGGAATTAGGCCAGAACGTAGTATAATAACAAAAGACGACTGAATCCGATAAGTATTGCCTACATATTCCTTTCTAAGGAAATATAGTCGGCGTAGTTCTTGAGCAACATACAAAAGTGATATTTGGTTTTTTCTATTACAAAAGAGAAGGGGGGAGAGAAACTGAACCCTACGTGGGTTGCCTACGTATCCATCCCTGGGAAGTCAGGTTGAACGTAGTTCTATTACATCAAAACCTAACTCTATTTGTCTTCAAACATAGTATCTCTTGATTGCGCTGAGTTGATGGGCTTTGTGTTGATTCTTCCATACATTTCTGCCAAGATTAGAGCTCCACCCGACAATGCTTTGTGAACCATGTAAGGACCTTGCAAGTTTGGTGCGAAATTTCCTTTGGCTTCTTCTTGGTGGGGAAAGAGTTTCTTGAAGACCAACTACCCCGGTGTGAACTGGCAAGGTTTCACTCTCTTGTTAAATGCACTGGCCATCCTGTTCTGATATAGCTGACCATGGCATAATGCATCCATTCTTTTCTCGTCGATGAGCATGAGCTTCTCCTGTCTGACTTGTATCCAGTCTGCATCATTCAATTTGCCTCTTGAATGACTCTTAAAGATGGTATTTCGACCTCTGCGGGTATCACAACTTCAGTGCCGTATGCCAATATGTACGACGTTGCCCCAGTAGATGTTCTCATGGGGGTCCGATAACCCAGTAAAGTGAAAGATAGTTTCTTGTTCCATTGCCTGTGATTCTCCACTATCTTCCGTAGAATCCTCTTGATATTCTTGTTGGCTACCTCGACTGCCTCATTCATTTGTGGTCTGTAGGTTGTGGAATTGCGATGGATAATTCTGAACTTCTCATAGATTTCTCTCATGAGGTCGTTGTTGAAGTTAGCGGCATTATCAGTGATGATAGACTCCGGTATTCAAAATCTGCAAACGATGTTGTTACGGACAAAATCTACCACTGCCTTCTTTGTGTCTACCTTGTAAGTAGATGTTTCGACCCATGTAGTGAAATAGGTGATAACTACCAAGATGAAGCGATGTCCATTTGATGTGGCGGGCTCTATAGGTCCAATCACATCTATGCCCTATGCGGCGAACGGCCAGGGTGAACCCATTACATTTAACTCTTTTGGTGGAACCCGAATGAAATCCCCATGAATCTGGCACTTGTGACACTTCTGTGCATAATAGATATTGTTGCTTTCCATAGTCATCCAAAAGTATCCAGCCCTCAAGATCTTTTTGGCTAATGTGAACCCTTTCATGTGGGGTCTGAACGTTCTTGCATGTATCGCTTCCAATAACTTAGTTGCCTCGGCAGCATCTACATATCTCAACAAACCTAAATTTGTGATCCTCCTGCACAGAACTTCCACATTGAGGAAAAGGTGTTTTGCCAACCTCGTGAGGGCTCTCTTTTGACCATAGTAGCATTCTCCGAGTACTCCCTGGTTGCAAGGAATTTCCTGATTCTGTACCATGGTTTACCATCTCGTTCTCTATCTACATGGAATCAATAGGCATATTTATCCCTCATCCCAACCTCGATAGGGTTGATGTAGTTCTTACCTGGATGTTGAATCATAGATGATAGGGTTTCAAAGGCGTCGGCGAACTCGTTCTGAATCCTGGGGACATGCTTGAACTCAATCTTTGTGAACTTCTTGCATAACTCTTTCATGCAGTGCAGATATGGATGTATCTTGACATTTTTGGTGGCCCATTCCCCCTGGACTTGATGTATCCATAGATCGGAATCCCCTATGACCAAAAGTTCTTTGACGTTCATGTCGACTGCCATTCTGATCCCAAGGTTGCACGTTTCATATTCGGCCATATTATTTGTACAAGGGAATCTTATCTTTGCAGATGCTGGATAGTGTTGTCCAGATTCCGAAATCAGGACTGACCCTATTCCGATATCTTTGAAGTTTGCTGCTCCATCGAAAAATATTCTCCACCCAAGGTATGATTCTGCAATATCTTCTCCAGCAAATAACACTTCTTAATCGGGAAAATACATAGTAAGTGGCTCATAATCCCCATCCACTGGATTCTCTACAAGGTGGTCGGCTAAAGTGTGCCCTTTGATAACCTTATGAGTTATGTACACAATGTCAAATTCACTGAGGAGAATTTGCCATTTAGCTAGCTTTACGGTAGGCATTGGCTTCTGGAAGATGTACTTGAGTGGGTCGAGCTGAGATATCATATGTGTAGTGTATACTGACATATAATGCCTTAGTTTCTGGGCAATCCATGTTAGAGTGCAGCAAGTGCGTTCTATCAAAGTATACTTGGCCTCGCATGGCATGAACTTCTTACTTAAATAGTAGATAGCCTGCTCTTTTCTCCCAGTTTAGTCATGCTGTCACAATACATAGCCGGAGGCGTTATCCAAGACTGACAAATATAGTAACAATGGCTTCCCGGGCTCAGATGGAACCATTACTAGTGGATTTGACATATACTTCTTGATTCGGTCGAAGGCTTTTTGGCACTCTTCTGTCCATTTTGTGGCAACATCCTTTTTCAGCAACTTGAAAAAGGGTTCACAGATTACCGTGGACTGGGCTATGAAGCGACTGATGTAATTCAATCTACCCAGGAAACTCATTACATCTTTCTTGCTCTTTGGTGGTGGCAATTCCTGAATGTCCTTAATTTTTTATGGGTCCAGTTCTATCCCTTTCCTGCTTACAATGAAGCCCAATAGTTTTCCAGCTGGGATTCCGAACGCACATTTTTCAGGGTTCAATTTCAAACTATACCTTCGCAGGCGTTCAAACAATTTCCTCAAATCGTCCAAGTGCTATGAACTCTTTTGAGATTTTATGATGACGTCATCCACATACACTTCAATCTCCTTATGAATCATGTCGTGAAAAAGGGTCATCATGGCCCTCATGTAGGTGGCGTCAGTGTTCTTGAGACGGAATGACATGACTCTATAGCAGTAAACTCCACAAGGTGAGGTGAAGGCCATCTTCCTCATGCATCAAGATTTGGTGATACCCAGTGAAATAATCTGCAAACGAGTATAGTTCATACTTCGCAAAGTTGTCAATAATGATGTGGATATTTGGCAGAGGAAAATCATCCTTTGGACTAGCTTTGTTGAGATCTCGGTAATCCACGTATATTCTGATCTTTCCATCTTTCTTGGGTACTGGGACAATATTTACGAACCAACAGGGATAATTAGTGACCCTTAGCACATTCGCCTCTATCTGCTTGGTCATTTATTCCTTTATCCTCAAACTTAAATCAGGTTTGAACTTCCTGGGTTTCTTCTTGACTGGCGGTCTGGCAGGATTGGTGCGCAGTCGATGCGAGACAATGTCTATGCTTAATCCTGGCATATCATCAAGGTCATACCGATAGTCAATGTCTTGATGTCAGTCCCTTCACATCATTCTTCAATTATATTCACGAATAACTTTCCCATCCCGTCGATGATATCATCTTCTGGTACTGAACCCTGACCTGGACTTGAAACATGCTCTGGCATAAAACCCTTTTCCCAGAGCTAACGGTATGACCTTTCCCCTTTAGAGGCTGATATCTTATACTGGACCTTGCTTTCTACCCGTTACGTTCAATTGGCTTTGTGATCTCGTTCGACCTGGCTCCCAGTCCCGTTCCTGGCCTGTATCCGTATTTCATCATCTCTCTCATAGACATCTTGGATTTAGACGGCGACTGCATTCCCAAGTTTTGTCCAGTCCCTTCCATTTTAGTAGTCTGGATGATTTCCACTGAATGGAAAGCAACTCCGTCTAACCCTTCAATGAATGGAACAACATGCTCTAAATAAGCGGAATGACCCCACTCGCCGTGGACCACAGTCTCCTGACATCCCCTCTCAAATTCATGTATTGGTGTAGAGTGGATGGGATGGACCCTGCCATGTGTATTCAGGGCCTTCCCAGCCGCAAGTTATAGGAAGAAGAGATGTCCATTACTTGAAACAATATGAGGAATTTGATCGGCCCGATCTATAAGGCCAAATAAATTTCTCCGAAAACATCCTTTTGCGAACTGTCAAAGGCCTTCACCCTTATGTGGCTTTCCTTGACCTCCCTCAAATGAATTCATAACTCCCAAAGGGTGGAGAGTGGACAAATATTGGCTCCTGACCCTTCATCAACTAACACTCGAGACACCACTTTGTCCCCACATTTGATAGTAATATGAAAAGCTTTGTTATGACTTGCGCCTTAGACAAGGAGTTCATCTCTTCTGAAAGTGGTCATATTTTCTTCGACCATTTTCCTAATTGTGGAAGCTAACGCCTCACTGGTGGTGTTACTTGGTATACTTACCCCACTTAGTACTTTTAATAGGGCGTCCTTATGACTATCGAAGCTCATTAAAATATTCACGATTGAGATCTGTGATAGAGTCTTCTTCAGTTGTTCCTCCATGGAATACCCTTTGGATGACATTCTTTTCCAAAACTCGGCCGCTTCTAGGTCTGTTATGTTTCTTCTTTGAATTTTCTCTCTTTCCAAGCTCCCTCGATTGACATCTTCAGGAGCGTAGCATTTCCCAGACCTAGTCATACCATGGGCTATGGTAGAGTCTGTCATTTTGGCCTTCTCCTTTTGCTAGTACATCTATGGGATGGTTTTTTATACCCAACTTTATTTGTCTCGTGTAGCAATGGCAGGTTGTCACTCATAAGTCTGAACAGTTACTGTAGGCCCCACTTGTAGTGTAATTATTGGAGCCCTTTGAGGAGGGATCCTGGCAGCTTCTACATTTTCTGTAGTGACAATCATTCCATTTAGGTCATATTCTTTGTCCAATGTGATCATGTTTACTCCCTGGTTTTGGTGATTTGGCAACGGATTGCGATTAATATTGGGCGGTGCCAGAGTGCACTAATGGCCCCGCTCTTGATCAATGTTTCAATCTCATTTTTTAGCTTAAAACAATCTTCAGTGTCATGACCAGGTATATTAGAATGGTACACGCACCTTTTAGTTGCATCAAAATACTTGGAAGGATACTCAGGAACCCTTCCTTCAACTGGATGTATTAATCCTGCTCTTCTCATTATCTCGAACAATTGGGTCAGAGGCTCAGCAATCGGGGTATAACTTCTAGGACCCCTCTCTTTAAAGTTGGGATGAGGATGTGGTGCATAAGCGGGTACGTTTTGGTGAGTAGTGGTTTGGACAGGAGTATATGGTTGTTGTGGGTTCCGGTTGTTGTTTGATCAATGAGGGTTGTATTGGGGCTAAGTGTGATAATATGGTTGGGTGTTATAGACTAGAGTGTAAGTGGGTGGTGGTGAATGGCCGTTTGGGGAATAGGAAGTATTTCTGTGATGTGGGTTTGGTTGATAGTAAGGAAAGAATGCTGAGACCTCCTCTTTCTTCTTATTCGTGCTACTGATTGACCCTGATTGGATGGCCTTGCTGGCAACTTGCAGGGCTACCATGGATTGTACTTTACCGGATTTTATACCCTCTTCTAAGAAATCTCCCATCTTGACCAACTCGGAGAATTTATGTCCCATCATCTTTTCAATGTATATCCCTTCCTAGGCTCTGATGAAATACTTGGTTAATTCACTATCGTCCAGCAGAGGTTGTGCCCTGGCGGCCTCTAACCTCCACCGACATGCGTATTCTTGGAATGACTCGGATGATTTTTTTTGCAAGTTCACCAGTGAGAATCGATCGGAAGTGATTTCTGTGTTGAATCAAAAGCGATTCATAAAGTCCTCTGCCATATCTTGCCAAGTTCTCCTATTTCACGGATCCTGCCGAGTATACCTGGTGAGTGCTTATCCCATCAAACTCCTTATAAATAATGTCATCCTTAGCTTCTCATTCCTCCCCACTCCGACTAACTTGTCACAATATGCCCTCAAATGCGCATGGGGATCACCCGTCCCACCGAAAGATATCGAACTGTGTAGGCTTATACCCTGCTGCCATATCCATATCTGGATGAATACATAAATCCTCGTAGTCCAAACTTTCACTTACTCAGTCAACTTGGAGGTTTTCATTTGCTTTCTCAAGATTTGTAGCTGCTTCGATACTGACTCCTCTTTATTACGCCTAGCCTCCATTTCTATCTCGGCATATTGGTCAATATCATAAGGCACGCCAACCGTGACATGCGCTGCAAAGGTAGGTTCAGAAATGGCATATACAGGGGGACCATACTGCTCATGGGTGGCGGTATGTGCTGGTTAGTGGTAAAAGTGACTCTGTCACGAGGATGGGTGTGAGTTGCATTGGTGGTGAAAATGGGTTTTGTGATGTTTGAACGTACTGTGGTAGGTAGGGAGTGTGGATATGGGGATTTGGTGGATGTGCAGGGGTTACTGGACTTGAGTGGTAGGAACTGAAGTTGGGGTGTTGTTATTTTGGCGCGATGTGGAAGTAAAGTGGTCAGGAATTGAATCCAAAGAAGGAAATCGAGGTGGTTGAGGAAGCGATGTCATGGCCATATGTGCTTGTTTTCAGATATGTTGTACTTTCTCCCTTAGAGACTCCATTTACTTGGCCATCTTGACCACGTTTTCATCATTCCTGGTATCGTCCTTCTCCCCTGATCGCTCCGGGCTATCGGCTATGACCAGAGCATGTTCAGTCGGGTTTTCTGTGGCTGACATCTTTCCCTTTGATCTTAGATTGTACGGTGGTTCCGCCAGTTTTGGTCGACACAAACCAACTTTCTTATCACACAGAGCAATTAATTCATGCACTAAGGCTAGCGCGTTTCCTAGAATTTGTAGGGACCTCTCATTGGCGGAGGTAGGCCTAAATTACAGATATTTGACAAACATTTAGACTTGACACATTTAGATCCGAAGCAAGTTTGTTTTCATTGATAAATTGGACTGATATAATTGTGAACAAAGATTACATCATTGTTTCATAGAACTGCATGGGCTTGGACAACTTGCTCCTTTAGAAAGTAAAAGAAAACTGGGAATAAGGGTACAAAGTGGGAAAGAGGGGGAAATCAACCAACTCTAACAACCATCCTCTGAGTCGTTTCCCATCTCCTATTTTTCTTCTAGATCTTTTTTCGAATCCTCCTCACATTCGAATACGAGTCCATACTAATTTCATTCAAATCCGACTCAGAATCGACGTTCAAAACTCAAATAATCACTTTAGGAAAATTTAGGCAAAAACCCCCAATTTCTCTTTTGAAATCATCAATCGAATGCCACAAACTCCTCCTCGTCATCGATGAACTCTTACTCCTCCTCTGAATCTTATTTTGGATTTGTGCTAGACTCTATTTGGATGCACTCCACTACCCGTTCATTGTCTTCAGCAGGTGGCAATATATGATCGATTAAACCTGGGACCACTTGACGGTGCATTGAAGTAGTCACAAGGTAATGTGGTAGGATCTCATGGTAAATTTGCAAAGCAGCCACTGCGTTCTCTAACCAGGCTATACCCTCTCTGCTTGGCTGGGCCAACTCGTATTCGTCGTGGATCCAGGCATAATACTCAGGACTGCACCACGAGTTTTGACCCATCCGCATTGTGACCAGGTCGTTCCACTTTTCTTGGAGCCTTCTTATCCTGGGGATTGTAATGTGTCTGTTGTACTCATCCTTGTATAGTGTTGTCCTTGTCCACAGAGACACATCTTGGATCATCCTGAATTGTCTGAGAACCTGCAGGGGTGAGTATGGTTAAATACCTTCAAGTCTGATCATCTCGATGAAGTATTTTCGAGGAGTCCTTAAGATTGCTCTTCCACCATGACCATGATAGTTTCTAGTTGATCCATTCTCCACTCATACTGGTCAGCATTTCCCTCCACTCTTCTGGACCATGTGGGGAGACCCAATGTCTCATTCTCTCATTGTGGTTGCAGATCGTGTTGCTGACGCCCACAAAGTAGTCGATGGTGGCCTCTCGCTAGAAGAAATATTCAATAGCCCATATCTGAAGTAACAAATTACAACTCTTAAAGAAATCATACCCTCGTGCACATGCAGACAAAGCCATCAGTATCTCAGCTAGCACTATCGGCACCAAAGTAGATTGAAGGTTGCCACAGAAGATTGCCAGAACCATAAGTAATAGGTTGATGTTGATATAACCCCTTCTTTGCGGGAAGACCAATAATCCCAACAGTGCCATTGAGAAAGAGATAGGCCTGAGACTCTCCCACGTTTCTTGGTCACATTGAAACTCTCCCGAATACTACTCATAGCTTTCCCGATGTCCAAATCTGTCAAACAGCTAGTCGAGGCTCACCCATCCATGCTTGGCCAGGCCCAAAGCGACCAAGAACCGGTAACCGGGCAGAGTAACTGGCAATATCAGCTTCCTTCCATTGAACGACAGCTCTGCAAAACTAGTGACACCCTCCAATGTTGGTACTAACTCACAGTCGGCAAAGTTGAACACCACCTTAGCCGGATCTCAAAACTCTATCAACGGGCGAGTGAGCACCCTGTCTGCTCGGATGTTCAGCAAAGCGGTCAGTGCCTCCAAGTGTGTCGGAGCCTCATCTTCGTGTTCCCGGCGGATGTTCTTCCACCACTGCTTCAACTTATGTGGCGCTCCTATTACCATGTTAATCTCAGAGATGTTTTGGTTGATTTCCATTTTCTGAGGTGGGTAAAAGAAAGGTGTTTGGTAAGTGTTTTCTTTGGATCTTTAAGTGTCTTGTCAGGTTTGTTTGTCTTTCCACAAAAGTCGTGTCGTTGGGTGCATGACCCGTTGGCATTAGGGTGGCTTCCCTAATTGTGTGTCGATGCCATGGACCAACTCACCTAAGGTTTATGCAGTATGACCTATTTTTGCTAGAGAAGAGTGTTTCCTAGCTTTTGAGTTGGACTGAAGTCTGCGAGAAGTTATGTCAGTTGACCTGACAAAGCCATTCTCTGAAACTAGATAGTTTTGAATAGAAGGTTAGGAGGGGTGTAAAAGACAACCCTCGCATGCCATCGTGTGTAATAGTGTACAGACAAGACTCGATAGGAAGAAATGTGATGAGAGTGTATATAAAGCAGTAACAGATAAAAGTGTAGCAACAATAAGCATGACAATAAGCATAAAGAGCAAATAAAGCAGATAAGCATGTAATTACAATATTATCTACAATTAAGGCAATGTAAGAACAAATCTAAATGGCAAATTAATCCAAGTCTTCTAAGGTCAGAACCTAAGTGTGAAATCCCCAGCACAGTCCCCATGTTGTTGCACCCTATTTTGCACTAGTCTAAACAAGATTCAACTTGTGGTTTCTCTATTGTTGATAAAAGAGAGCCGCCACATAATATTTAAAGGTATACTAGGGTACTTATTTAATTACTAAGTTATATTCTTTATTAGTCTTCTAACCAGTGAGATTATGGGTAAGGGCTCTTGTTCTTCTAAGGGGAAGGTGTTAGGCACCCCTTAAAATCTACCTGAGGTAGCTCCATAGGACTTAGACTAGATTTAGAATTAATTACTTATACTATGCCTTAACTAATATTCTAAAGATATGGCTTACTGCTTATTAGGACATAATCCTTAAAAAGGGAGGGTGTATTTTAAATGGGCTATGAATTTATAGAGGAAAATAACGGTAGGGCATGTATACTTGAAAAGAGATATAGGATGTTTGTATTTAAGAAAGTATATGAAAGGAGAACTAAGCTTAAATTCTTGTTCCAAAGCATGAGGCGTATATTGTTCTAGTGAGATGGGAGTAAGCCTAAGATATACCTTGATTTGAAGGCTTTAAGAAAAACCATTCTTTGAAAATCCTTTTGGGGCGACATCACTTTATTTTTTTCGAAAATGATTTGATTCCCTTTTGAAGATAAAGCTGGCGATTCAGTTTGGTTTTTTTCCTTTTGAAAGTGGGTTGTCGTCCGTTGGGCTTCAAAGTCTTTCAAGAATAAAGGTGAGCGAAAATATATTGATGATATAAATAATTTATAATTAGCGAACGGGAGATTAGTTACTAACTAATTCTTCTTTTAGTCCTATATTATTTAAGGCTTGCCTAAGTTTTATATGTCTTAATATATAAATTAAGCATTCGATCCAATATAATATTGTTGTATACATGTGAGATAAAATAACAACAAGAATACAGTAAAATGTGACAAGGCAATAAAACCAAAGAGACGAGGCAGTAAATAATAAAGGATTTATAGGAGGAGATTGGACTTTGGTAATTGGGCCTCAAAGAGGCAGGCCCAGTAGTAAAAGGGCGGCGACGACTTACTTCAGATTTCTAAAAACAGCAATGCTGGACTTGGGCCTGAGCTCCTCAGAAACTCATCAGGCCCAAACAAACGTACATGTTCAAAAAAAGAAGAGAATGTCATTAGATATATATATTCTTCATGTTCAACCACATATGAAACATATAAATAAATGATTGAAAAAAATATAACAAACTATCTATACTTAAATACTATGAGAAACTTATACTAATATGGTGGTTATACATGGAAAATAATTTAAATTTAAAACCTTTCGTTGTCATAAAACACTAAACTCCCAAAGAATAACAAATGTCAATGAATTAAAAGCTAAGGAGAGAGTTCCACTCAAGGTCGATGCCCCCTTTGAATCCCCTGATACTTCAAAGTTCCCAAGGGTCTCAAGGCCCAAGGCAATGCTTGTGTTGGGGAGAGAAGCCCAACTTAGAGTTAAACTCTACTTCGAAATATCCCTAACCACTAATATCAGAGATGCAAGAGAGATAGTACAACAATCATATTCTATAACGGCCTTACGATAAAGCCGGTTAGAAAAGTACCGGCCTCATAAGAAGTCAGTACAAAGCTCCAACCGGATTTAGCCAAGAGAGTGAAGAGGAGTTATAGACGGTGTGATGTCTCACTTGATATTCCAGAATAACATTAGGAAATCTATGGTCAAGCAAGTTGAAAGAAGGTTGCAAATAGTATAAGCAGGTATAGGTCGCAAGCTAAAGTATGGTAGAGCAATAAGGTTTTAGGAAGACATGAGTAAGGATAAGAAAAGGCGAGTGAAAAGGTGACGAGAATGGATAAGTCCTCGGGATTAAGCCCATGAAAACAAGAAGAACTGATGGTTTCTCTAAGTTATACAAAGCTCAGTATAGCTTGAATGAACTCAAAGGAGTCTAAGACTAATGGCATTTAGAAGAAATGGAATGCTACCCTGGTAATAGAATGAGGGTGTAATTGTGATGTATAAAGGATGACGTTTGGGCCTTCGATTGAGTAATGACTTGAAGGTTCACGAATTATACGGGATTAAATTACCCATGTAAGGTGAATCACATTGGGATACTATAAAATACGGTTATGGAAGTATAGTATCGCCTCTAGGTGGATCAATCTGATTACTCTAGATGTCCCCAATGAGATGTGAGCCCTAGAGGCAGTGTTACATAAGAGATCAAGTTAGTAATGGCAGATGATAAATCAATATTGAGGTGAATCAACAATGGATAGACACAAGTCACAAAGCATGAGGTGAGATTAGGCCGTCACTCTTAAGATGAACAAGTAATGAGGAAGCATTAAAGGACTTAGATTTATATATATAGAATAAGCAACGAGAGTAACCTGGAGTTTGATAGCAGACCTCAGTAACGATAAATTGAAGTAAGAGTTGTGGTATAGTATGACCTACCTAGGTGCAGTAAAGTCATATGAATGGATAACCGGGTCTATGAAATAAGATAAAGCAATATTCGTAAGTTTGACAAAGTACCGAGTGAAGAACTTTAGTATACTTATTGATGCCCAGAGGGACATATTATCAAGCTCTGTATATGTTCACAAAGTGAGGCCTAAAGGTTGGCTAAAAGCTGGAGGAAAAAGGAGAGAAGATCGCATAGGCATACTTACAGGGTTAGAGTCATACAGGCTGCATGATAGAAGGTAGCAACAGTTACGATATTGGAAAGATTACGACTACAAGTCGTGGCGTGAGGAAGAGGACTAAAGGGGGGAATGCCCTGGCCTTTGGGATTCATTCACAGAATAATTGCCTAGATGGCAACAGGAGTACTAAAGTATTCGGAAGGCATAAGCCATGAAAATGATAAGTGCATCAGTCAACATTCGAGGACGAATGTTCCAAAGGGGGGAATGATGTTACACCCCATATTTTCGTATGTGGAAGTACGCCATAAATAAATTCATGAAAGCTCAAAAATGAGATGTTACATCCCGCATTTTTTTTTGTACGTTAAAGTTTCATCGTAAGTTAATCGACGTAAGCTCGGGAATGCGATTATTTTGGGATTATAAGTATTATGTTATTTTAAACAAGGGATAAGTACATTTGTGAAGGCAAGAGGGTAAGCGAATCAAAGCAAATGAATTTCGTCAAAGTTTGACATTTTGGGGTAAAATACGGCCCGAGCTAAAATACTTGGTATTTATGGACTAGTTCCATACAAGGTACCACATGACCATGATAGTAAAGTGTATAAGGTGTGTTAAAAGTGAGTAGCATTTTAAGTTGAGATAATTCTTAATTATGTGGGCAATTGGTTAATTATTGGGTAGTGGGATATTACCTAATTAATTAAGGAATTATTAGATAAGGTTTAAAATATGACTATGTGGAAGCCCACTATTCAAACGAATGACTCATACATCAAATTGAAAGGTGGCAACTAAGTGATAAACACAAAGTGACTATATTCTTTATTACGTGTAAAAACCATTTAGAAGATTTTCATCTTTACTTCATTTGGCCTTAGGTGTTCAAGTGATTAACTTTATAATGTCTTTTCCATTACAAACACTCATTAGAAGGTATTAAGAGAGTTCAGCCAAGCTTTTCAATTACATAGTAACGTTAGTTCTAACCTCTTAAAAAATATTTCAGCCAAGCTTTCCATTGAATAATAACGTTATTTCTTTGAGCATTTCATACGGATTGTTCCCTATTTCGATCTCGGTGTTATGTATTTTGTTGCAATTAACGGGTGTTAGAGGGATTTTCAAGAGAATCGACTCAGGTATGTTAAGGCTAATCCCTTTCTTCATTTTGGTGTGATCACATAATTACATGTATTTGATAACGAGGTATAAAGAGAAGTTCATACTCCCAATTTTATATACATTATCCTAGTCTCATAAATTACAGTATTCTCCTTATCGGGACTTCATATTTAATTGAGTATTGTCTTCTTCCAGTAAAGAGAGCAGAAAGCCTATATATACAGTATTACAGTATTTTCATTACCATCGAGCTATAATCGATGGGCAGACCCCTATTGGGAAAGCTCTGATCAGATGATAAGTTATATACCGAGCCTACTATGGCCGAGCACCTATGAGCAAGCCTAGTTGGCCGAGATACAGAGCATAGTATGGCTGAGCGCCTATGAGCGAGCTTACTATGGCCGAGCACCTATGAGCGATCCCAGTTGGCCGATATACAGAGCATAGTATGGCTGAGCGCCTATGAGCGAGCCTACTACGGCAGAGAAGTTATATATATACCGAGCCTTACCGGGCCAGACAACTATTTTACTTACTATATTGACAGAATTGAGTCAGTATCAGCAGGTAAGCGTATCTTCAGATTATCTTTGACTTCCAGTTACTTTCAGTTATTATATTATCAGTTCAGTTTCAGCTTTCAGTATATTGCCTTAAATAATCGGTACATTATTTGTACTAACATCCCTTTTTCCTGGGGATGTTACGTTTCATGCCCGCAGGTCTCGATAGACAGGTCGAGAGTCCTCCAAGTAGGCGATCAGCTCAGCGGAAGATGTTGGTGCACTCTATTTGCTCCGGAGTTGCTTGTTTGGAAAGTATGATTTAGATGTGTATTGTTTGGTATGACGGGGTTTTGTCCCTACCTTTACGACAATAATGTATTCTTAGAGGCTTGTAGACAGATGTCATGTACGTAAAAGATTGTATGGCCTTATCGGCCTATGTTCAGTGTACGGGTGGTTATTTTTGTCTTATAGGCCTATATGTCTTATGTATAAGTTGGTGTTACATGTTGGATTCTACCTAGCTCACGGCAGCCTCTCCGGCTCAGTTATCTATGATAGTATGATACAAAAAGATACGTTATGTTGGTACTCGGTTGAGTAAGGTACCGGGTGCCCGTCGCGGCCCATCGGTTTGGGTAGTGACACCAAGTCCTTATGGCTCACGTCTCATAGAACTCAGCCCAAACAATATCACATATAGAAGGCACTAAAAACATGTAACATGACATCCAAAGAATGTGCAGAGACCACGATATAACATGTGGATGAATATCATGAATGAGAATATGACTACAATCAAGGCAAATAACTCAAAATAGCAACAATGGCCCTAAAACATCCCAACAGGTAAGCATATAACCTAGACATGATCCTTAGCATGTTTAACATCTCAAGTAGTCATACAAGTAGAGAGAAAAAGCACGGAAATAATGAGACATGATAGAAAACAAGTCCCATAGTAGCCTAATGTCACGCCCCGACCCTGGGCGACGAGACGGCACCCGGTGCCTCACCTATCCTTGCGTAACAACTTGCGACTAAGGGACTCTGAACAAATAATGTCATACTTTGGTCGTGGCCACATTGCAAGAGAATTTGCGAATCAAAATATAAAACTGAACGGAGCTAACGCTGACTAAACATCAATATAAATCTGGGATGACAAGGCTATCACAACAACTATAGCTAACAAACCAACCAAATATACATACAAGGCCTACAAGCCCAACATACTGCACTAGCTGACAGGATATGTCTACAAGCCTCTACTGATAGATGTACTGTGATCGGAACAGGGCCCCGATCTACCCATAACCTATATACATATATACACAAGATGTACACCAAACTCTAGACCCGGCAACTTCGAACCACATGGATCTTACCAATAAAGCTGAACTCGGGCAACACCTACTGAGGAGGTCTACCCGTCTGTCTGTCTGAACCTGCATTCATGAAATATAGCATCCTTAGAAAAAGGGACGTTAGTACGAAATAACGTACCGAGTATGCAAGACAATAAAATAATTGAAAGATGAAACTGAACTGATAATATAATAACTGAAAGTAACTAGGAGTCAAAGATGATCTGGAGATATACTTACTTGCTGATACTGACTCAACTCTCTCAATATAGTAAATAAAATAGATGTCCGGCCTTATAAGGCTCAGAACGTTTAACTACTCCACCATAGTAGGCTTGCTCATAAGCGCTCGGCCATACTAGGCTCTGTATCTCGGCCATGTTGGGCTCGCTCATAGGCGTTCGACCGTAGTAGGCTCGGCATATAACGTACCATCTGATCAGCGATTACCCAATAGGGGCCTTCCCACCGATTATAGCTCGATAGTGGTGAAAATACTATAATACTGTATATATATATATATATATATATATATATAGACCCTCTGCTCTCTTGACTGGAAGAAGACAATACTCAATTGAATATAAAGTCCTGATAAGGGAGAATACTGTAACTTATGTAACTAGGATAATGTATATAAATTTAGGAGTATGAACTTCTCTTTATGCCTCATTATCAAACACATGTAGTTACTAGATCATGCCAAAATGAAGGAAGGGCTTAGCCTTAACATACCCGAGTTGATTCTCTTGACAATCCCCTTAACACACGTCAATTGCGACAACATGTAACGGCAGACCGAAGTAGGGAAAATATCCGTGTGATATTCTTGAGAAAGATTGTACCTTGCTCCCTTAGAATTTGCAAATCCCATTGCTACTACGCAGTATAACTTTGTATGAATTTTTTGCTAAAGATTGTTACCTTTCTGAATTTTTAATCCATCTCTCTAAATGAATTTGATCACAATATTGAATAACTATTCTTGCTGAAGCTATCCGTTACTTTGAAGATGTAAATGTCTTCATTTTTGTGAATTAAAGAAGTCTTGAATTCCATCCGTTACTACATGTAGTCATCAGCCTCAATTTTGTGGTTTTGCGAGGCTTTTATATAAGTGGGTATGGGCACCACACTTGGTATGATTAAGCCACATAATCTCACAAATTTTGCCACCTTGAAGAATGATTTAAGATTCGTATTTTTTGACTTATTGGATGCCACGTTAATGCTCATCCATTCCCAACCAATTAATCAACAACATCTTAATTAATTGTTAATCTCCTACTAAAATCAATAATTACCCGATTATCCACATAGTTAGAAATTATCTCAAATTACCTAAAATACTAATCACTTTTAACACACTTTGTACACCTCAATATTATATTCATGTGGTACCTTGTATGGCACTATTCCATAAATACCAGGTATTTTAGCTCGGGCCATATTTTATCCCAAAAAGTCAAACTTCGATGAAAATTCATTTTCTTCAATTCGCTTACCCTCTAACCTTCACGAATTTACTTCTCACTTGTTTGAAATAGCATAATGCTTATGATCTCAAAATAATCTCATTCTCGAACATACGTCGATTAACTTACGAAGAAACTTTAACGTATGAAAATGCGTGATGTAACATCTCATTTCTGAGCCTCCATTAATTTATTTATGGTGTACTTTTGCGTACGAAAATATGGGGTGTAACATCATTCTCCCATTTGGAACATTCATCCTCTAATGTTGACTGATGCACTTATCATTATCATAACTTATAGCTCTTGTGAATACCTTAATACTCTCCTTGCCATTTAGGCAATTGTTCTGTGAATAAATCCAAATTCTAGGGTATTCCCACCTCTAGGTCTCTTTCTCATACCATGACCCGTGGTAGTAATTCTTCCAATCTCGTAAATCTTGCTACCGTCTGTCATGCAGCATGTACGACATTTTCCTTATATGTACGCCTATGCGACTCTTCCTTCCAGCTGTTAGCCAATCTCTAGGCCTCACTTTGTGAACATATACAGAGCTTGATAAAATGTCCCTCTGGCATCGATAAGTATACTGAAATTCTTCGCTTGGCACTTTGTTGAACTTACAAATATTGCTATATCTTATTTCATAGACCCGGTTATCCATTCGTATGACTTTACTGCATCTAGGTAGGTCATACTATACCATAACTCTTGCTTTGATTTATCGTTACTGAGGCCTGCTACCAAACTCCAGGTTACTCTTTCGCTGCTTATCATATATGTATAAGTGTACTTTAATGCTTCCTCATTACTGTTCATCTTAAGAATGGCGGACTACTCTCATATCATAATTTGTAATTATTATCCATCCATTATTGATTCACCTCAACATTTATCTATAATCTACCATTGATAACTTGACCTTTTATGTAACACTGCCGTTAGGGCTCACGTCTTATCGGGGATATCTGGAGTAATGAGAGTTATCCACCTCATAGCATCCCAATGTGATTTACCTTACGTGGATATTTTAATCCTGTAAAATTCATGAAATCCTTTCAAATCATTACTCAAGTAAGATCCAAATGTCATCCTTTATTTATCTCAATTACACTCTTATTCTACTAACAGGGCAGTATTCCATATCTTCTAAATGCTATTAGTCTTAGATTCCTTTGAGTTCATTCAGGCTATACTGAGTTTTCTATAACTTAGGGAAACCATCAGCTCTCTCATTTTCATGGGCTTAATCCTGAGGACTTATCCATTCTCGTCACCTTCTCACTCGCCCTTTCTTATCCTTACTCCTGTCCTACTAAAACCTTGTCGCTCTACCATAATTTAGCTTGAGACCTACACATATCCATTTATACTACTCGCAACCTTCCTTCAATTTGCTTGCACCATAGATTTCTTTATAATATTCTGGAATGTCAAGCGAGACATCACATCTTCTCAAACTCTTCTTTACTCTTTTAACTAGACCTCTTGATACCTAAAAACCATAGGCTGGAAGATATGCCACTGATGATGCCGCTATCATACCTGGATACTAAATCCCACTGCTTCTAGCCCTCTATCTAAAGTATGGGTTATCCACAACCTTCTGCACTTTAGTATCTTATACACTGTTCACATCTACCTTACTTACCTTATAATATCGCCTCACCTCTTCTATCTCTTTCATGACCTCCCTTTCACGTAGGTATAATTCACATCCACAACTTGAAGCTCTATTATAATACTTGCACCTCTAGTGTATACACAACCTGGTGGGAGCTTCATACTGACTTCTTATGAGGCTGGTACTTCTTCTAACTGGCTTTATCGTAGAGCCATTATAGAATATGGCTACTATACTATCTCTCTTGTGCCTCTGATATCTAAGAGTAATTCTTTAATGTTCTCAATCACGAGGTCTATAATTTTCTAGGTCCAATAATCAGACTCCTGATTTACTTCGTTGATGTAACTTTTTCGTTTCCTCCTCCTTCTGATCAGTCTTTATGTTGGCTTAAGGTATCTCTAGATCTTCAGCTCATGGTATCAGTTATTACTTTTAGCCTTTCATGGGCGCTATGGAATATCCATGATACAATCTTCTAACAATTCAATCATTTGTCTATGACCTGGACTTAATTATTTCTTTTAACTTATACTAGAATTATCTACGGCTGTATGATTGTCATCATATATGCTGTATGGATAATACTCTGAAATCTTAAGTGCGTTCATAATGCAACTAACTCTGGATCATTAATTGAATAATTCTTTTCGTTCCTTCTCAGATTTCTTTATATGTAAGACATTACTTTACATGGTCTTATTCCCCTTGTTGCGTGCGTACTTAGCTTATCTTAGTTCCCACGTATGTTGGAATTCCATACCACTCATATGATCTTGAATATCACTTCTGATTTTACTTTCTGTTTATTAGCCACGGTAGGTGCCACTTTCTTATGAAGTACATACAATGTCGTTGTGAGACTGCTGTTATATGACCATTCCCTCTTTAGGTCACTGAGCTTAGGTTGGAGCCTTCTTTTTTATTTCCTTAGCAAATCTTTTGTTGTAGTACTTAGGGATACCTTCTGGCCCTAGTAAAGCTGCGAGCTTATTAGATCGTATACCCAATGGAATTCTTGATGTTCGTACTTACCTATAAAATTCCTTAGTTACTTACCTCCACACTTATGTGCTTGTACGGTTTCTCCTGAACTGAAGTTTTGACTATGTTCCCATAACACTCATACGGTATCTTTAACTACCCCAACTCCTATCTGAATACTTCTCAAGGTCACGATGTCATATCTGCGAGAATGAATTCCCCATGTTAGGGTTCACTCTATTTATCTTGCATGATCTATTGATTTGTCTATATCATCTTACCTAGTCATAACTAGGCTCTTCCTGAATCAACTACTAACTAATCATTGGCCCACTCTCATATCAATATTTCGCACAATCTTTCTTGGGTCATTTCCTTTGTCTTAACTTATGTCTCGTACTGGCTCCTTATTTATCAATAACATCTCGGGCAGGAACCCTCACTTCATCTCCTTGACGTCATGTTTGCATAATGTTCTGGAATCGTAGCCTATCTGTAGGCTTTTAATAAGTGCAATCTCATTCCTTTTTTATTTTTTTTGTCGCATTCTTCTTTTACCATTCCATAATTACTAAAACCACTTAATTTTGACTTAATACCACATCACTCCATATTCCCCCCTTTAGGGGAGTACTAAGAGTTCAGGTTACGACGATCTACCTATAGATGTTTTACCTCTTCAATTTTGGCATCTTTTCACATCATCGATGACCCTACTCGGCTTGCGGAAATCCTCTGTACCAAGGATAACCAAATTTCTTACTCACGAGGGAGACACCTAGTGTAACTGGCACACACAATCCCTTTAGCTTAACTTTCCTCACATTTCTTGCTTTAGGAAAGCGTCTTCCTGAATGACCATTCTCTGAATTTCTCATGAATCTTCTTTTATTGTCCATTCTATTATCGTCTGAAAAAAATATGAAATTCTCGCGATACCGATTATTATCAAATCACTCAGTCCTTAATTCATGCTTAGTTTATCTTGTTCATCAGTCCATACTAATTTCTATTATTCTGGGGTCTAACTTTTCCTTTTGGTAATCACGTTAGAGTCACGAACTTATTTTTCTAAATGAGGATATGACTTTATGGCCTTTATTCTTTTGTTGTCTCAAGGCCTGTCACCTCTCATCTTTTCCTTAACTTGACTATAGACTCTGTAATACTGCCATCTTTTTTTTTCTACCATTGTCATCCATGTATCATATCTTACTCGTAATGCTTCATTGACTCTCTTCTTATTTCCCGCTAACATCTATGTCTATCACTTTATTCTGAAAACTCGAACAAGATATTCTTTTGCTTCTAGCTCCCCTTGCTCCATTCACTAGCTCTTCGGGTTTCCTAACAGTCTCTCTTTACTAGGGACGGGAGCCATACTAAAGTAATATTTATCCCTTCAAGGCTTCCAGTGCCTGTCTTTGCAAATAAAAACAATATTTGAACAACCTAGTGTTCATATCTAGTTGTACTATTCTAGAATGCACCATCTGGGTGTCTCACAAGGAGATCTATTAGCACCTTTGAAATATCCTTCGTAAATGTCAACTAACACAACCAATGCATTCACCATTTTGGGTTACTCTAATCCCAACCGGATCCCGATATCCCATCCTGTCTTAAACCATATCTGCTATCTCCCATAGGGCATAACTGAGATCGGTGTGGCCAATTGTACATACCTTTGTTACTGTCGAAGGTAACTCAAAATGATTATATATCTTTTCCTGAATTATAGATAATGATCATCTTCACTAACTGGGTACCTCGTTCCCTTCTTCACCTTACTTCTTTTACTTATTGAAACTTGTATCTATTTTCTGAATCTCTTATTGCTTTTCACCATATGGGTGGATAGATATTCTTGCCTTAAGGCTCATTATCAAGAAGTTTACATATCTTAGTACGCATATGATCTACTGAACACCTTACATTTACTCATCATAAGCATGATGCAAAATCGAGTTCCTCTGACTCAACTCTTCCACAGCCATATCTCTTACCAACCGTCTCTCTGGATGAAGGTATCGTCGTATTATGAATATGATAGGGTTTAGGAAATTGAGTTCTTACAACTAAGATCTACTACCCGATCTAGAGTAAGAAGCAAGAGTGACAGTCTTAAATACCCTGTAGCCTCCTGCTTATAAGTGTGGTGTACGACACACCCATAAACAAGACTCTACTAGACACAGCTTGTAGACTCATTAGGACAGAACTGCTCTGATATAACTTTTGTCATGCCCTGAACCTGGGGGGCGAGACCGGCACTCGGTGCCTCACCTATCATTGCGTAACAACTTGCGACTAAGGGACTCTAAATATATAATGTCATACTTTGTTCGTGGCCACATTGCAAGACAATTTGCGAAGCAAAATATAAAAGTGAACGGAGCTAACGCTGACTAAAAATCAATATAAAGCTGGGCCGACAAGGCTGTCACAACTACTATAGCTGACAAACCAACAAAATATACATACAAGGCCTATAAACCCGACATACTGCACTAACTAATAGGATATGTCTACAAGCCTCTACTGATGGATGTACTGTGATCGGAACAGGGCACCGATCTACCCATAACCTATATATATATATATATATATATATATATATACACAAGATGTACACAAAACTCTAGACCCGACAACTCCGAAGAACGTGGAGCTTACCGATAAAGCTGAACTCGGGCAATACCTACTAAGGAGGTCTACTCGTCTGTCTGTTTGAAACTGCACGCATGAAATGCAGAGTCCCCAGAAAAGGGGATGTCAGTACGAAATAATGTACCGAGTATGCAAGGCAATAAAATAACTGAAAGCTGAAACTGAACTGATAATATAATAATTGAAAGTAACTGGGAGTCAAAGATGATCTGGAGATATACTTACTTGGTGATACTAACTCAACTCTCTCAATATAGTAAATAAAATAGATGTAAGGCCCTATAAGGCTCAGAACATGTAATTGCTTCGCCGTTGTAGGCTCGCTCATAGGCGCTCGGCCATACTAGGCTTTGTATCTCGGCCATGCTGGGCTCGCTCATAGGCGCTCGGCCGCAGTAGGCTCGGTATATAACTTACCATCTGATCAGAGGTTGCCCAATAGGGGCGTGCCCACCGATTATAGCTCGATAGTGGTGAAAATACTGTAATACTGTATATATATATATATACCCTATGCTCTCTTGACTGGAAGAAGACAATACTCAATCGAATATAAAGTCCCAATAAGGGAGAATACTGTAACTTATGTGACTAGGATAATGTATATAAATTCGGGAGTATGAACTTCTCTTTATGCCTCTTTATCAAACACATTTAGTTACGAGATCATGCCAAAATGAAGGAAGGGCTTAGCCTTAACATACCTGAGCTGATTCTCTTGACATACCTTTAACACACGTCAATTGCGACAACATGTAACAACAGACCGAAGTAGTGGAAACATCCATGTGATATTCTTGAGAAAGATTGTACCGTGCTCCCTTAGAATTTGCAAATCCCTTTGCTATTACGCAGTATAACTTCGTATGAAATTTTTGCTTAAGATTGTTACCTTGCTGAATTTTTAATCCATCTCTCTTAATGAATTTGATCACAATATTGAATAAATTTTCTTGCTGAAGCTATCCATTACTTTGAAGATGTAAATGTCTTCATTTTTGTGAATTAAAGAAGTCTTTTATTCCATCAATTACTACATGTAGTCATAAGCCTCAATTTTGTGGTTTGAGAGGCTTTTTATATAAGTGCGTGTCATCCCCACACTTGGTATGATTAAGCCACATAATCTCACAAATTTTGCCACCTTGAAGAATTATTTAAGAGTCATATTTTGTGACTTGTTGGCTTCCACGTTAATGCTCATCCATTCCCAACCAATTAACCACCAATATCTTAATTAATTGTTAATCTCCCACTAAAATCAATAATTACCCGATTATCCACATAATTAGGAATTATCTCAAATTTCTTAAAATAATACTCGCTTTTAACACACTTTGTGCACCTCACTATTATGCTCATGTGGTATCTTGTATGGCACTAGTCAATAAATACCGGATATTTTAGCTCGGGCCGTATTTTATCCCATAAAGTCAAACTTCGATGAAAATTCATTTTCTTCGATTCGCTTACCCTCTCACATTTACGAATTTACTTATCACTTGTTTGAAATAACATAATGCTTATGATATAAAAATAATCTCATTCCCGAACTTACGTCGATTAACTTACGACGAAACTTTAACGTATGAAAATGCGGGATGTAACATCTCATTTTCGAGCTTCCATCAATTTATTTATGGTGTACTTTCGCGTACGAAAATATGAGGTGCAACACCTAGATAATGAAAACCCCAGTGTACGCACACACGCCAGTCACCTAGTACACGTGTCACCCCCAACACTTCTCAAGTATCATAGTCCACATGGACAATTACCCTCAAACCAAGTTTAGTGTCAAAACCCAAATCCCACCATAGGGGTTGTGATGGAACCTAGTCTCTAAAACTCGGTAAGCTGATCACTTATCATTTTCTTAATCAATAAAAACATGATATAATGAAGCAGAGTTTAATATAAATTCTGAAAATAAAAGTGATACATACAAACATGGCAAAAATCATAATATACCACCAGAACTAGGTTGTACAGAGTCATGAGCTCTAACTGAAAACATTGAAATATCTCAAAATACAATAATGTTTGAATAAAGAATTGACAGAAAATATAAGGAAAGGACTCCAAGGGACTACGACGATCAAGAAACTCTACCTTGAATCCTCGCGATCAAAGAAGCTCTCACCGCCTGGGTCCGCTACCTCTAACACCTGAATCTGCACAAAATGTGCAGAAGTTTAGTATGAGTACACCAAGGCCGGTACCCAGTAAGTATCAAGACTAACGTTGGTGAAGTAGTGACGAGGTCAAGTCATGCGATACTCACTAGTAAAAAAATAACATGTGCAATAAATCATGACTAACAACAAAAGTATAACATGAAACATTAACAATAACCTCATCAGAATAAGTGATAGCAACTCAATACAAATAGAGGATCAGTTTCAATAACTATTCATCACAAAGAAACTCACACAAATAGAACATCATGTGCACATCATCATCACAACAACAATAGCCACTCGTATCACTCTGCCCTGACAAAGTCACAATAGCCACCCGTATCACTCTGCCTAGACAATATCACAATAGCCACCCATATCGCTTCACCCAAACAATATCACAATAGCCTACCGTATCGCTCCATACAATTAATAACAATGAAATGCCACCCTTATGCTTTGCACATTAACAATCATACCAAACAACATGTCCACGTGTGCCACATTATCACAAAAATAATAACATCAAAGGTTTATCACGATATAAGCTCATAATTTATCAACAAGTGCACAAGGAGATGAAAATGGTAAAATACGGGTGAGTATTTATCAAATAAAGTATTACCACTGCTAAAACAAGTGTAATGATCTCGTTCACATAGACACAAAGTGATGGAGCATATTACATATACAATTCATCCCGAGAATAAGGCATATTAATAGCCTAAGGTCTATTCCGTTCACAAACAACACATAACACCAATTTGAATTTGAAGTAGAAAAATGGGATTTTAGACTATGTTGTTGGAGAGTAAGATTTGAGGATTTGGGGGTCGATTTGTGGATGGAATTGGATAAAAATAGTATGTTTACTCGTAATTGAATGGTTGTTCAGAATTTGTGAATTTTGTCGGGTTCCGAAGTGTGGGATCGAGGTTGACTTTTTGGGTTGACTTTCTAATTTTGATTAAAGATTCTAGTTTTATCATTTGAGATTGTTTCTTATGACTATTTTGAGGGCTCAAATACTATTGATTTGACATAGACAATCCATAGTTCCCGGTCTTAGACTGGTCTTCAAAACTAGGGTAGCACGCTTACTGTTGCTCCGTTAAAAACCTTGCCGTAAAACCCACTTCGGGAAAAAATCGGTCCAAGGAAAAAATAGTGCAATAAGTTCTTTCAGACCTAATCCTTAGATTCGGCTTCGATTGAGTACCTGCACGGGTTAGTTAAAACTGTAATAAATTACAAAGAAAACTATGTACATACCATAGCAGTAGTACCGCTTTAAATTTGCTATATTCTAGTTGTTGGGTAGTTGTACACCATTTCCAGACACGAGCTGGTATGAGCCTTTCCCGGTTATACCGGTGACTCTGTATGGTTCCTCCCAGTTCGGTCCCAATTTCCCATCATTCGGGTTCTTGATGTGCACTGTAACGTTTTTCAATACCAAGTCCCCGACTTGGAAATATCGAAGGTTTTCCCTTCGTATGTAATATCTCCTAATTCGTTGCTTTTGAGCCGCTAGGCAGACTAGAGCGGCTTCTCGCCTTTCATCTGCTATATTTAAGCTTGTGGCCAAGGCCTCGCAATTTGACATCTCCGTAGAATATTGGAACCTTAGGCTCGATTGACCTACCTTTACTGGAATCAAAGCTTCTGTGTCGTAGACTAGAGAGAACGGTGTTTCACTGGTACTCCACTTTGAAGTTGTTCGATATGCCCATAGGACCTCGAGTAAAAGTTTTTTCCATTTTCTTTTTGATTCAGTCGATGTCTTCTTTAGGTTTTGCAGTATAATTTTGTTTGTTGACTCCGCTTGACCATTCGCACTTGGGTGGTAAGGTGCCGATAGGATCTTTTTTGATTTTGTGATCTTCGAAGAACTTGCTAATCTTGCCGCCGATGAATTGCCTCTCGTTGTTACACGTGATCTTGGTCGGTACCCCGAACCGGCATATTATTTGATCCCAGATGAAGTCGATGACCTCCTTTTTCCTTAACTTTCTTGAATGCCTATGCTTCGACCCACTTGGAGAAGTAATCAGTCATAAGTAAGATGTACTCAGCTTTTCCTGGTGCCCACGTCAAGGAACCCATGATGTCCATTCCCTGTTTCATGAACAGCCAAGGGGAAAAGATCGGGTGAAGTGTCTCCCCCGATTGGTAGATGATCAGGGCGTGCCTTTGACATTCGTTACACTTTTGAACAAAGTCTTTCATATCTCGATTTTGTTCCAATAATAACCGGCCCTGATCAATTTTTGAACCAAGGATTCCGCTCCTGAATGGTTTCTGCAAGTACCCTCGTGGACTTCCCTCATCACGTAGTCGGTCTCCCCCGGACCCAAGCACCTTTCTAACGGTCCGAAGAACGATCTTCAGTATAGATTTCCTCCAACCAAGCTAAACTTTGCAGCCTTAGTTCGTAGGGCCCTCGATTCTTTAGGATCTGATGGCAATTTCCCTTTTATGAAGGTAGTCTATGTATTTGTTTCTCTAATACCAAGTCAATCTTGTTGAGTTTACCTCGGCTTGACCTTCCTCTATCACCGAGTTAATCAATTGTACCAGTGGTCCAGAATTGAATTCACTGGAGTCGACTGACGACCCTAGATTAGCCAATGTGTCGGCCTCGTTATTCTGATCTCGGGGTATATGTTGTAATGTCCATTCCTTGAACTAATATAATGTCACTTGAAATTTATCAAGTTCTCCGCATTCGGTCTTCTTTTACTTCAAATGTCTTGCTGACTTGGTTAACAACGAGGAGGGAGTCGAACTTGGCTTCGATCACCTCAGCCCCCAGGCTCTTAGCCAGTTCCAGACCTCCAATCATAGCCTCATATTCGGCTTCATTGTTAGTTAATTTCATAGTTCTAATAAGCTTCCATATTACATTACCCGTGGGCGGTTTTAATATGATTCCCAACCCAGACCCTTTTGCATAGAAGCACCATCCATGAATAGGGTCTAGACCCTGGTGCTGGTCCTCGAGGCAAGCAATAATTCTTTCTCGACCTCGGGCATCAAGGCCGGCGTAAAGTCGGCCATGAAGTCAGCCAAAATCTGAGACTTTATATCAGTTCGAGGTTTGTACTTAATATTGTACCCGCTAACTTCTGCAATCCATTTTGCAAGTCGACTTGAGATCTTGGATTTATGCATAACATTCCTTAGTAGATACGGGGTCACGACATATACAAGTTGACATTGAAAGTATAGTTTAAGTTTCCTAGATGTGCTTAATAAGGCGAGCGCTAATTTCTCTAAGTGTGGATACCTCGTTTTAGCATCACCTATGGTTATACTAATATATTAGATAGGGATTTGTGTACCTTCTTCTTCCCATACCAGGACACCAATTACCACTACCTCGGAGTTTGCCAAGTAGAGGTATAACTGCTCATTTGCCTTCGAGGTATACAACAAAGAAGGGCTTGATAGGTATCGTTTGAGTTCTTCTAAAGCTTGTTGACATTCTGGGGTCCAAGATAAGTCATTCTTCTTCTTTAGTAATAAGAAAAATTGGTGGCTTTTATCCGATGACCTTGAAGTAAATCGACCCAATGCGGCTATCTACCCGGTCAATCTTTGTACCGCCTTGATATTGTCAACTACGATGATATCTTCTATGGCCTTTATCTTATCCAGGTTGATCTCTATTCCCCGGTTAGACACCATGAAATCAAGGAACTTGCTTGAGCCGACTCTGAAGGCACACTTCTCAGGGTTCATCTTCATTTTGTATTTTCTCAGTATGTCGAAGGTTTCCTGCAAATGTTTCAAATGGTCCTATGCTCGCAGGGGCTTAACTAACATATTATCAATATAAATCTCCATTGATTTTCGTATTTGTTCCTCGAATATCCAGTTAACTAGGCGTTGATACATGGCACCAGCATTTTTTAATCCAAATGGAATTATGTTATAATAATAGGTGCCAGATCTGGTTATAAAAGAAGTCTTCTCTTGGTCACCCGGGTCCATCCATATTTGGTTGTACCCAGAATAGGCATCGAGAAAACTTAGCATCTCGTGCCCTCCGTTTCATCGATCATTCGGTCGATGTTAGGCAAAGGAAACGAATCCTTCGGGCATACCTTATTCAAGTCCTTATAATCTACACATATTCTAAGCTTGTTTCCTTTTTAGGTACAACCAATACGTTAGCTAGCAAATCCGGGTATTTAACTTGCTGAGTGCAATCTATTTTCAAGAGTTTAGATACCTCGTCTTTGATGAATGCGTGCTTGATTTTGGACTGTGGCCTCCTCCTCTGTTTGACTAAGTGGAATTTTGGATCCAAGCTCAATTTGTGAGTTGTTACCTCCATCAGGATCTCTGTCATATCTAAGTGGGACCAAGCAAAATAATCGGCATTAGCTTTAAGGAAATCAAAGAGTTTTTTCCTGAGCTCGGGGGTTAACCCCATGCCCAGGTATACCTTTCTATCTAGCAGATACTCGATCAATATGACATGTTCTATTGCCTCGATCGCCGACTTGGAGGTGTTTTTCGCTCTTGTTTAGTCACTGTGAGGGGCTACGGATGGTTGATCATTATTTCGATGTGTTGGTATATCTTTCAGTTGTTCATTATGGGGTGAAGAGGATTCTTATATCTGATTGACGAGTACGGACACTCAGGATGATTGATTGCATTGTGGTTGTGACTGTAGCAGGGCCATGGAGAGATATCGGTCGGAGGCTAAAGATATGGGTAATTATCTCCTACGAGATGATTTGAGGTTGTTTGGTTTGCATCAGGCTTCTATTCAGCGAAATGCATATACTATAATTTTAAAGGGCTTGAGGAAGTTTGCATGACTGTCACAAGGGTGAATAAGCACTTTGTAGAGTCCTTGGAGTATTTTATGATTAGTGTTTCATATGTTTATGAAGTTTTCAGTTGATCAACAGTAGAAGATCGGGACTGCTATGAAGGAAGAGTACTATAGGTTTCAAACGAAGTGTTCTATGGCTTCGAGCCAAGTGGGGGAGTCTGCTATCGACGGTTGAATCACATGGTCATCTGTCATATCAGTTTCTAGACTAAGTGACGCTTGTGGGTTAGCTATGAACTCGACGATGGTTTTGGAACAAGAGATCGGATTAGTGTATGATATACTTCACTTTATGGGTATGTAAGGAGTCTTGGGATGATTTTGGTTTTATACTCATTGTGGATGTAGTGTGCAAGGAAAGAAATCGCTTGGTTATTTCTTTTGGATATTCATATACTGGTGGAGTACGGGTTGCTCGGTGCGTATTGGCTGCACATTGGATATTGGGGTGAGATGAATGACTCTCGAGGAGGTTATAATGAGTTCAAGATGTATATGTGGTGTTTAAGGATCTTCGAATTTATGTATGGGTAGAACTGGTTCTGGCATTGGATGGTGCCGAGACTTTTGGTATCTTTGGATCGGGCTACGTGACACATCGAGGTCATGATAGGATTTGATTTTTTGTGTGCGTTGCTTCTCTCTATGAGATGGGTTTATAGCATTAGGCTTTGTGGTGGTATTTGTGGGACTTGTAGGGTGGTTCTCTTATTTGGTTCTTCTTCCAGCTTTGGTTATATCCGAGTTGTTCCTTGTTGGGTGCATGGATTGCATCATATGTGACTATGTGGCATTTGGTGTGACTCATTGGTTGAATAGCTTGTACCGGGTAAGATGAGATCATTGGACCCATAATTAGTGCAATCGGTCTTGGATAAGGTATGTTTGGATAAGAATTCCATTAATTAGTGTAGAGTTTGGCGATGGTTCTGGTCGGGTGAGAGAACTCCATGATTTATTGGTTGGGTGAGTGGTTATGAGTTTCTGCATACTTCTTACATTATTACTAGTACTGTGAAGGTTTGGAATAAGATTTTATTTGATATGAGGTTGTTTACCGGTCTCGAATTTAGTAATGAGCAGCTATTGTTGTCTCAAGATACTACGATGAGTATATGAGTTGTGTAGTACGTCGTTTGATTATACCTTGGAATATGGTTATGGCTCGATGCAACTTGCTTAGACTTATACAGTTTTTAGATATGAGAATCGGGTCTTTTAATGAGTTACGGATGTTAGAGATTGGGTTCTAAGGTTTATGGACTAAGGTTGAGGAGAGAATCTTCAGTTAAGTTGTGTTGTTGTGCTTATATGGATTGAGGTGACATGGGATCACCTGTGAGTATGTGTATGGTAAGTTTATACAGTGAATTTATGGATTTTGAACGATTCTTCGCACGTTCGAGAACGAACGAATGTTTAAGTGGGGGAGAATGTAACGACCCGACCGGTCGTTTTGAGCATTCGCATTTCTGTTTGGTGGTTTGAGGTCGTGAGTATGATCTCTTATGACTTGCATGTATGGTCAGTGTTTGTTTTAAGTTGGAAGTGTTGACCAAGTATGACTTTCGTATATTTGATCTCGGATCGGAGTTTTGATGGTTTCGTAAGGTTCGTATGATGATTTTGGACATAGCCGTATGTCCAAATTTGGATTCAGAAGTTCCCAGGATGATTTGGCTATAATTGGAGAAAGTTAAAGTTTGATGGCTTGGAGAGTTGATAGGTTTGACCGATGGTTAACTTTGTAGTGAGAAATGTTTGTTTGTGGTTCTGAGCCTTGGAATAGGTTTGTGAGGTAATTTATGACTTGTTTGCAAGATTTGAAGTCCTTCTGAGTTGTTTAGGCATGTTCGGCGCAAGTTTGGATGTTGGAATTTTCAAATAGTTCATTAAGCTCGAATTGGTGGCCTATTCATTGTTTTGATGTTATTTTGTATGATTTGATGCCTCGAGTAAGTCCACGTTAGGTTTTGGGATTGGTTCATGTGATTGGATAGCGTCCCGGAGGCCTCGAGTGTGTTTCGGATGAGTTTCAGATCATTTCCCCCATGTTTGGAATTACAGATTTTCTGGTGTTCTGGTGTTCACCGCGATCGTGGAAAGAGGGTCGCGATCGCAGAGTGTTTTTGGTGACTGGCAACTTTGTTTTTCGCGTTCGCAGTGCGAGGGTCACGATCGCGAACCTTGGGGAGCTGACTCTCGCGTTCGCATTATGTGGTCGTGATCGCATGGTGTTTTATCAGGCTCGAGAGATCGGGTGTTTTGAACTTCAAGATCACGGCAGGGCCTCATGTACTCTTAGGCTTGGGTGAATGATGCACCGCGTTCGCATCCCTATGGTTGCATTCGCATAGAGCTTTCGGAGGTAGCTGATGCTTTGTTCTTCGCGATCTCGAAGTAGGTGTCGCGATCGCGAAAGGGACCACTGGGTAGTCTTAATAAATATTTTATTTCGAGGGTTTTGAGTTATTTTATAACATTTGGAGATTGGGAGCTTGGTTCATGGACATTTTGGAAAGAATATTCACGATTTGAATTGGGGTAAGTATTCTTGACTCGGATTTGGTTATTATTCATCATTATGTCCTTGTTTTTAGCATTTAATTGATGAATCTAAGTGAGAGAAATTAGAATTTTTAGTAAAAACTTTTCTATATGTAATTTGAGGATTTGAACCCCAATTTGGAGTCAGATTTGGATAAAATTGGTATGGTTGGACTCGTATTCGAATGGGTGTTCAGAATTTTTGACTTTTTGGGGTTCTAGGAGGCGGGCCCGGGCTGACTTTTTTATTTTTGTACAAGATCAAAGCTTTACTGTTCGTTCTTGTTTCCTATTCGAAGCTTTATTTTTGTACAAGATCGAGCCGTCCGAATGTTGATTCACACTGGAAGGGATTATTAGAGTCCTGATTTGGCTTGTTTGTGATAAGTATCTTGCCTAACCTTGTGTGGGAGAATACCCCTTAGGATTTGGCCTAATTCTTTATTTGTGCTATGTGAAAAGCAATGTGTACACCAGGTAACGAACGTGAAGTGTTTTGGTAAAGACTCCGTTTTTCATCGAGCCCTCCGTATTCGAAGAAACTCATAGTTATTATTTAATACAGGCCTCATCCGGGCTTTGGAGGATCGAACAGTTTAAGCGATGTCAAATTCTATGCTAAGGCATCAATGTCATATTATGATGGGTTTGGCCGCAGGTGCGAGAATGTACAGCAAAGTAAAGGACACAATGTGTAGTCGAAGAGAAATTTTTTATATATATTTACCAAAAGGTATTTACAGAAGAACTATGAAGCGGCCCCAAAATACAAAATATATAGCTACAGGAAAAGAAAAAATAAACTAAGGCATTTTCTACCTAGTCTTCGTCGGAGCCCGACTCGCAGCCCGAACCATCAGGCTGGTATCTTGCTCTGGCCTCGGCTTTGAGCCTCTTTGCCTCCTCAATCTCGGTCGCCAGGTCAACTCCCCGAGCTTGGATATCTTCAATAGTCTCTCTCCGAGATAGCCACTTCACATATTCAACCTTCGTTATGACACATGTTTTGGCTACCTCTACATCGTTCTTGTACTGGGACAACATGTCCTGAGTTTCAGAGGCCTCATTCGAATCCGCCTCCAATTAGGACTTCAGCGCGGTGTATTCTTAGTCGAGGGCATCTCGTTATGTAATAGCTGAGTTGAGTTGTGCCCGAAGCTCCTCATTTAGCCGAGACCATTTGTCGGCTTTTCTCTCATAACTCAGAGTTGCACTTTGGTATATGCCATGTCCTCTTTAGTGGCATCCCGCTCCGAAGCCAAGAGGTCCATTTTTCTCCTCAACTCCTCAACCAAGGCTTTGACCTCATCCGTCTCGGCCCTAAGCTGGTCGATCAAGTTTATCTTATCTTGGACCTGCGAGGTTGTGGCAATATCATCTACGCTTAACATCTCGTTATTGATCTCCAACACTCTCACCTTTTCTAAGAAATCTCGTAGTATAACTTCGGATAATTTTGTTTGCTGAAGGCTCGTTACTTGGAGATTAGATGTAAGCATCTTCATTTTATGTATTAAAGAAGCCTTTTGTAATAGTGGGTGTGGGGCCCACTTGAGAGATGATTTAGTATTTGCTACCAAGTTTTTATATCCCATGTGGATGATGTCCCCTTATAGTTATCCAAAAATCTCACTTAAATATTTCACCAAATATATTTTTCAAATTCTACATTTTCCACTAAAATCAATAATTAATCCCTTCCCAACATAATTAGGTAATATCCTAATTTACTTAAAATACTAATCACTTTTAACATACTTTATACACCTTACTACCATGGTCATGTGGTATCTTGTACGACACTAGTCCATAAATACCGGGTATTATAGCTTAGACCGTATTTTATCCCAAAATGTCAAACTTCGACGAAACTCATTTTCTTCGATTCGCTCACCCTCTCACCTTCACGAATTTACTTATCACTTGTTTGAAATGGCATAATACTTATAATCTCATTCCCGAACTTACGTCGATTAACTTACGACAAAACATTAACATACGAAAATGCTGGATCTAACATCTCATTTCACAGCTTTCATCAATTTACTTATGGTGCACTTTCACGTACGAAAACATGGGGTGTAACAACACGAATAGCACCTCGTGCCCACATCATCATCAGAATAATAATAGCCACCTGTATCACTCTGCCCCGACAAAGTCATAATAGCCACCTGTATCGCTCTGCCAGACAATATAACAATAGCCACCCATATCACCCTGCCCAAAAAATATCACAATAGCCACTTGTATCGCTCCACCCAAAACATATCACAATAGCCGCTCGTATCGCTCCACATAATAAATAATAGTGAAATGTCACCCTTACACTCTACACATCAATAATCAAACCTCACAACATGTCCACATGTGCCAAATTATAACAAAAACAATAACATCAAAGGTTTATCATGATATAAGCTCATAATTTATCAACAAGGTACACAAGGGCATCAAAATAGTAAAATACGGGTGGGTATTTGACAAATAAAGTATTACCACGGCTAAAACAAGTGTAATGACCTCGTTCACATAGCCACAAAGTGATGGAGAATATTCCATATACAATTCATCCCCAGAATAAGGCATATTAATAGCCTAAGTTCTATTCCGATCACAAACCACACATAACACCCGTGTACATGCTCGTCACCTCATTTACATGTTGCTTTTCACATAGCACAAATAAACAATTAAGCCCAAATCCTAAGGGATATTCCTCCACACAAAGTTAGGCATGATACTTACCTCAAACAAGCCAAATCAGTACTCTAAAAATCCTTTCCCGCATGAATCAACTTCCAAGCGGCTCGAATCAAGCCAAAATAACATAATAACATCAATAAAAGCCATAGGAAACAACCCCGAATAATAAAGCTTTGATCTTGAAACAAAATCAAAAAGTCAACCTCAAAAGTCAACCCAGGCCCGCCTCCTAGAACCCAACAAAAGTCACAAATTATGAACACACATTCGAATACGAGTCCAATCATACCAATTTCATCCAAATCCGATTGCGAATCGGGGTTCAAATCCTCATATTACATATAGAAAGGTTTTTACAAAATTCTCAATTTTCCTCACTTAGATTCATCAATTAAATGCTAAAAACAAGGGCGGATTCATGAATAATAACCATATCCAAGTCAAGAATACTTACCCCAATCCAAATCGTGAAAATTCCTTCCAAAATCGCCCAAAATCGAGCTTTCAATCTCAAAATGTGATAGAATAACTCAAAATACTCGAAATGAAATACGTAATATGACTGCCCAGTGGTCCTCTTCGCGATTGCGTGAGCTACTTCATGATTGCGTGGAACAATGAATCGGTTGCCTCTAGAAGCTCTACGCGAACGCAACCACAGGGACATGAACGTGGTGCACTTCCACCCAAGCCTACGCGAATGCGAGGCCCTGCCACGAACGCGAAGGTCAAAACTCCCGATCTCCCCAGCCTGACAAAACACTACGCGATCGCGACCCTCGCACTGCGAACGTGAAGAATAAAAGATGCCAGTCACCAAACACACTCCTCAATCATGACCTTCTTTCCGCGATCATGGTGAACACCAGAACACCCGAAAATCAGCACTCCAAACATAGGAGAAATGATCTGAAATACACCCGAGGCTTCCGGGACCCCGTCCAATCATACCAACCTATCCCAAAACCTAATGTGAACCTACTCGAGGCCTCGAATCATACAAAATAACATCAAAACCACAGATAGCACACCAAGTCGAGCTTAATGAACTATTTCAAAATTCCAACTTACAAACTTGCGTCAAACATGCCTAAACAACTCGAAATGACCCCAAATTTTACACACAAGTCATAAATCACCTCACAAACCTATTCCAAGGCTCAAAATTCGATACGGACATTGCTAACCACAAAATCAAACCACTGAATACACCAAAACCGACCATACACGGAAGTCATAATACATCATATGTAGCTACTCACGACATCAAACCACCAAATGGAAATGCAAATGCTCAAACTAACCAGTCGAGTCGTTACATTTAGATATGTTACCTCATAGAGCGTGAATTGATACTCTAAAAATCCCTCCCCATGCGAATTGACATCCGAGCGACTAAAATCTAGTCAAAACAATTTAATATCATCAATAAAAGCCATAGGAAACAACCCCAAACAATAAAGCTAATATCTTGATTCACATATGCAAAGTCAACCCAAGGCTCGCGCCCCAGATTCCGACAAAACTCACAAATCCCTAACACTCATTCTGATATGAGTCCAAATATATGTGTTTCATCTAAATCCAACCTCAAATCGACAATCAAATCATCAATTTTCACTCTCTAAAACCATACTCAAAACTCCACAAATTCCACCAGTAATTCACATAAATTAGGTGTAATAATCCATGGGTAATCAATACCTAGCATCAAAATCAAGTAAAGTCTACTTACCCCTTCAACCAGCTGCTTCTACGGACACAAAGTCGCATATGTGGAATAACCTGCGCTTTTGTGCTCCACATTCTGCATCTGCAGACTCGTCCTTCCCAGCTATACACAACATCTGCAGCCACCCTACTGCTTTTTCATTCTCGCACCTGCGGCCAGACCCATTACAGGTGTAAAAATAGCAGATCAGACCTGCCAAACATCAAGGAAAAGATCCGCAACCCATCCGAAATACACCCGAGGCCCCCAAGACCCCGTCCAAACATACCAACCAATCCCAAAACATAACTTAGACTTACTCGTGGCCTCAAATCACACAAAACAACATCGAAGCCATGAATCATACCTCAATTCAAGCCTAAGGAACTTATGAACTTCCAACTTCCAAAACACATGCCGAACCACATCAATTCAACTCGGAATGACCCCGAATTTTTCATACAAGTCCCAAATGACACAATGGACCTATTTCAACTCATGGATCCACAATCTAAACCTATTTCAACTCATGGATCCACAATCTAAACCTACTATCAACAAAGTCAACTCCCGGTCAAACCTATGAAATTTCCAAACCTTTATATTTCCAACTTTCGCCAGTTTAAGCCAAAATAACGTAGGAATCTCCAGATCTAGATCCGGGCATATGTCTAAGTCCAAAATCACTAGAAAAACCTATCAAAACCACCAAAATACCATTCTAGGTTCATCTACAGAAAGGTCAAACCCCAGTCAACCCTCACAACTTAAGCTTCTAACATTGGGACTAAGTGTCCCAATCAAATCCAAAACTCTCCCGAATCCAAACCAACCGCCCCTACAAGTCATATAACGACAAACACACATATGCAAAGTGTCAAATAGGGAGAACGAGGTTAAAATACTCAAAAAAATCGGTCGTATCATTATAGTATGTTGATCCCCACTCGCGTGTCCTTAAGGACAAGGTGCAACACGGTGATGCTAAGGAGCTGACTATTTGTGATGATGGTGTATTGCGGCTTCAGGGCCGGATTTGTGTGCCTAATATGGATGGGTTGCGGGAGCTGATTCTTGAATTGTCAACAGGTTAAGTATGAGCATCAGAGACCTGTTGGTTTGCTTTAAATGCTAGATATATCGGAGTGGAAGTGAGAGCATATTACTATGGATTTTATGGTTGGGCTGCCATGGACCTTGAGGAGATTTGATATTGTATGGTACATTGTAGACAGAATGACCAAGTCTACACACTTCATTATAGTCATGACCACCTACACTTCAATGCAGTTGGCTCAGATTTATGTTAGAGATATTATTCGCCTGCATGGTGTGCCTGTGTCTATTATCTCGTATCGAGGCACTCAATTTACATCGCATTTTTAGAGAGTCGAGCAACGTGAGTAGGGCACACAGGTTGAGTTGAGTATGACATTTCATCCCCAAATGGATGGGTAGTCCGAGGGTACTATTCAGATTTTTGGATGACATGTTGCAAATCTGTGTCATTGATTTCGAGGGCCAGTGAGTTTCTACCAATCACAGAGTTCACCTACAACAACAGCTACCAGTCGAGTATCGAGATGGCTCCATATGATGCCTTATATGGGAGGTAATGTCATTTTTCGGTTGGTTGGTTTGAGCCTGGGGAGGTGAAACTAATTCCGGAGTAGCTTCATACAGCGTAGTCCAAGCAAGAGAGTTATTTTGATAAGAAGGTTGGTGATGTGGCATTCATGGTAGGTGAGAGGGTTCTACTCAGAGTTTCGCCCATGAAGGGTGTAATGAGGTTCAGGAAGAAGAGCAAGATGAGCCCTCTATATATTGGTCCTTTTGAGGTTCTAGAGAGAGTTGGAGAGGTGGAATACAAAGTTTCCTTTCCACCCAGCTTATCGGGGGTTCGTCTGGTGTTTTATGTTTCAATGCTTCAGAAGTATTATGAGGATCCGTCTCATATATTGGATTTCAGCTCGATGTAATTGGATAAGGATTTGACTTATGATGAGGAGTCGGTGACCATTTTGGATAGGCAAGTTCGCAAGCTGAGATCGAAGAATATTTTATCAGTTAAGGTCTAGTGGAGAGGTCAACAGGGCGAGGAGGCGACTTGGGAGACCGAGCATGTTATGCGAAGCAGATATCCTCATCTTTTTGGCACTTCAGGTATGTTTCTAAACTCGTTCGAGGATGAATTTATGTTTAAGAGGGGAAGAATGTATCGACCCGACCGGTCGTTTTGTGTATTTGAGCCATGTTACCCTATTCGATGCTTCCCTTATGCTTATTTCTAGTTATGTGACTTGCGGGGATGGTTGATTTTGTTTCGGGAAGGTTTTGGATTGAATTGGAACACTTAGTTCCTAGTTTGGAAGCTTAAGATTGAAGTGTTGACCAAGTTTGACCATTTTGTATTTGACCTCAGAACGTAGTTTCGATGGTTTAGTTATGTTCGAATGGTGATTTTGGACTTAGGTGTATGTCCAGATTTGGAAGTTTGCAATTCGAAGTTAATTGGCGAAAGTTTGCAATTCGAAGGTTTAGAAGTTCATAAGTTTGACCAATAGTTGAGTTTGTGGTTATCGATGTCCGTTTGGGATTTCTAGCCTTGGAATACGTTCATATGATAATTTTTGACTTGTGTGTAAATTTGTGGTCATTCTGAGTTGTTTAGACGTGTTCAGTATAAGTTTGGAATTCGGAAAAGGATTAGTTCATTAAGCTTGAATTGGGGTGCGACTCATGGTTTTGATGTTATTATGTTGTGATATGAGGCTTCGAGTAGGTTCGTGTTATGTTTTGGGCTTGGTTGGTATGTTTGGATGGGTGAGATTCCGGGTGGTTTCGAATCAATTCTTCTTAGTTTTGGAATGTTGTTTTTCTAATGTGTTGCAGTGCTTCACGATCGCAAAGAAGGGGGAGCTGGCAGGAGGAATTTCCTCTTCGCATTCATGCTTGAGGCGTCGCATTCGCGGAGAGTTAGGATATGATGCATCGCGTTTGCGAGATGAGGTCATGTTTGCGAAAGGGTGATGCCAGGGGGAAGGAATGCCCTCGTGTTCACAGAGCTAGGACCACGTTCACATTGGCTCAGTAGGTGCAGACATCGTGTTCGCGTAAGGGATTTCCATTTTCGAAGAAAACCGTGCAACAATTTGGCATTCACGGTCGCAAAGTGGGTCCCACGATCGCGAAGTGTATAACTAGCAAGTGTTATAAGATATAATTTTCGAGACTTTCAGATCATTTTATCAAATTTGGTGATTGGGAGCTTCGATTTGGGCGATTATTGAGTGGATTTTCACTACTTGGATTGGGGTAAGTAATATTGACTCGGATTTGATTATTATTCATGATTCCATTCTTGATTTTAGCATTTGATTGGTGAATCTAAGTGGAGAAAATTGGTGGTTTTGGCAAAACATTTCTAAAATAAAAAATGGGATTTGAACCCCGATTTAGAGTCGAATTTGGATGAAACGTGTATGGTTGGACTCGTATTTGAATGTGTGTTCAGGATTTGTGACTTTTGTTGGGTTTCGAGAAGCAGGCTTGGGTTGACTTTTTGATTATTGATAAATATCAGAGATTTATTACTTGGAATCGATTTCTATAGCCGTGTTTTATGTTATTGAGTTAATTTTGGCTAGATTTGACCCGTTCGTAGGCCGATTCGAGCGGCAAGGGATTTTTAGAGTATTGATTTGGCTTTGAAGTACGTACATTGCCTAAACCTGTATGGGGGGATACCCCTTATGATTTGGCCTTAATTGCCTATTTGTGTTATGTGAAAAGTGACATGTACACGAGGTGATGAGCATGTACACGGGTGCTAAGTGTGGCTTGTGACCGGATTAGACTCTAGGCTATTAGTATGCCTTAATTTGAGGATGTATTGTAAATGAAACATGTTGAATCACTTGTGGCTATGTAAACGTGATCACTACATTTGATTTAGTCATAGTAATGCTTTATTTGTTAATACCCAACCATATTTTACTATTTTCATGTCCTTGTGCACCTCGTTGATAAATTAGGAACTCATATCCTTGATGAAACTTTGACATTATTGTTTTGTGATTATTGTGGCACATGTGGACATGTTGAACAGATTGTTTGGGTGTTGGCACAAGGTTTTTTCCATATGATTTTGTTTGTGATATTTTTAGGGTGGAACAATATGGGTGGCTATTACAATATTATCATGGCGGAAAGATATGTGTGGCTATTATGATATTGTCAAGGTGGATCGATACGGGTGGCTATTGTGATATTGTCAGGACAGAGCGACAAGGGTGGCTATTGTGATATTATTAGGATGGAGCGAAATGGGTGGCTATTGTGTTATTGTTAGGGTGGAGTGATACGGGTGGCTATTATGTCCTTTTCTCAAGACAGAACGATATAGGTGGATATTGTGATTGTGATAAAAATGTGGGCACAAGGTGCCATATGTGTGCATTTCGATGTGATGACTTATTGTTGAACCTGAGCCTTTCTTTGCATTGAATTATTATCACTTGTTCTATTGAGATTATTGTTATTGTTTTTCTATTATACATTATGTTGCTAGTCTTTGATTTATTGCACAGGTTATTTTGACTAGTGAGTATCGCATTACTTGAACCTCGTCACTACCTCACCGAAGTTAGTCTTGATACTTACTGGGTACCGATCGTAATGTACTCATACTATACTTTTGTATATTTTTTTGCAGATCCAAGTGTTAGAGGAAGTGGACCTAGGTAGTGAGAGCTTATATTGGCTGCGAGGATTCAAGGTAGAGCTGAATTGACCATCATAGTCCCTTGGGGTCCTATCCTTGTATTTATACTGTCATTTTTTGTTACATCCCGTCCCTCCTTTTGCTAATTCGTGCAGGGAGTTAAGGCCATAGAAGCATAAGGGCGGAAATGCCGTAAGAGTTCAAGGGGGACAACCACATTAGTCCCATGGTTAAGAAGGTTCATATGAATGGTTGGTAAGAATGGGAAGGTTTTAGGATCAAGCAAATCGGAGAAATTTAAGTTCATCGGAATTCGGGAAATATTAGGCAGAATTCTGGACAGGATTTTGTCCCAACTTTTGGGAGGTCAATCTTCTAGTATATAAGTAATTGTGGGATGCATAACCTATCTAAATTCAAGTTCAGAGAGTCCTCTTTCCAATGCAACAGACAGTTCACAAATCAGAGAAGCACTGTGCCAGTTATAGCGCATACAAAAATACAGCCCATATTGAGACGGTGGGTTTAGTATATATAGGTGCTAGGCCGAATTATTTTCATTCTAACTCACCCCAAAATGACTCCTCATTCTGGCATGATCCCAATTATACACGTGTGAAAATGAATGTCCTAAAGTAAGTGACTCTATTTTAAATTCTAAAGATTTTCATGCCCTTTCCTTCATGTCAAGTTGAGCAAGTTGGTTATTTTCCCCGTCACACCCCAACCTTGGAAGGTGCGACCGCACATGGTGCCCGAACACCCGTGCAAACCGATATCTATAGTTAGACCTTATAACATAGAATCTGGGCCAGTAAGGCATCTGAGTAAACATTCAAATGATCATAACTGATTGTGAGAGAAACATTAACATTTTGTTCATATTCACAGTTGTTACTAGCAAGGTCACAACCAACTTTTACGTACACCCAAACACAAGTATGTAAGCCTTTAAGAGTGCCAAAAAAAGATATATATACATGTACAACTTGGTCAAGACAGGGCCCCACCGTACCCAAAATGATTGGAACATATACTTCAGTACCTATCGACTTCTGAGCAGCTACTCCGGAGAAGTGGAGTGCGACAATCAACCGCTGAAACAAGCACCCTACTGGGGAGGGACGTTACCAGTTTTATCTGTACCATTAGACATGAACACAGCACCCAAAAAAAATAGCGTCAGTACGGAAAATGTACTGAGTATGTAAGACTGATAAGGTACGTAAATTAAGGTCATAACATAAGAGGTATGAAATACATAAATTCAACCCAAGTATCGAAGACAAGCCATCGGGGGCGTACACTATGATAACTATGAAGCATGAATGCGTGCGAGTTATGTAAAATTAAAGTGAAGACACTCATTTGGGCTATGGATTAAATACATAATATAGTATCATTCAGCCGCTCTTTAGGACATATGGCCATTTGAGAGGACTCGGTAAAGTCTCATGCTTCCATCACATCGTACCCAGCCTCAGGAGGTCTCGATTGTACCTGGTCTCAACAGAACTCGGCCTTACCAGCCTAAAGAGGACTCGGCCGTACCTGGCCACACAAGGGCTCGGTAATATCTCATAACACATCACTCCATACCTAGCCTCCTCGAGGACCCGGTCGTACCCGACCTCAGAAGGTCTCGATTGTACCTGGCATCAACAAGACTCAGCGTAGTCAGCCACAAGAGGACTCGGTAGCCTAACATCGCATATCATCGTACCCCAACTGATCAGTGGTTGCACAATAGGTGTCGTATCCGGCTGACTATAGCACGACTCGGTAAAGTACGATATATATATATATATATATATATATATATATATATATATATATATATATATATATATATGTGTGTGTGTGTGTGTGTGTGTGTGTGTGTGTGTGTGTGCAATGCATGACCTATATTAGGAGACTTCGAGATTAAATGCAGAATGAATCATATTTTTAGACCTTCAGATACTTTCTGTGAACGTAGCAGTCTTGAAAGAAATTCTACCGGCAGGGATGTGCCAGAACATAAACAATGTTTTTGAGAAGGGCTTAGAACAAACCAATCTTACTATATAGGGATCATTTAGAGAGAGAGATACACTCACACCAAATCATGATAAGAAAGAATGTTGCCTTACATAGCTTTTTTGAAGAACTAGTTACACCTTCTAAATTCTTATGGTCATATGATGATTAATTCCCCCTCCGATGAATCTTCAAAAAAAATCAATGTAACAAGATAACTGATATTGTGGTGATAATTTCAAGCTTCTCCATGCTAGATCCTAGGAGGTTCGCCTCTTATTTAGCCTTTGATAGTTTGGGAATTCTAAAGGGGGTTTGAGAGCATTTTGGGTGAGTTGAAGTGGGTGATATCTCCTAGAATAAAAGAGGAGATATATGCACTGCCTTTAATACCTAGTCTAGGAAACTTCGTCGCCCTGAATATCAACCGGGTTGTCCCACATCGATAATCGCACTCAATGGGACAATTGGCGCTATTTGGTTAAACAAACCGCCTATATATCCTTATGACGTGCCGCTTGTTGATTGGTTGTGTCAAAACACCATTTATCTCCAACTTCATTGGTGGGAAAAAGCATGGGGTGTAATATCACTCCCCCTTTAGAACATTCGTCCTCGATTGTTGATTCGTAGTTACTCCTTGCGAATTCCACCAGTTATCTTGGGTTGTTCCTGTTAAAGTAGTCTTATTGTCACTTCTTGTAGTATGGAAAAAATGGGTATTCCTGGATTTCATATCTTCTTCAGCTTCCCAGGTCATTTCTTTTGTATTATTGTTCCTCCAAAGTACTTTAACTAAAGCTATCTCTTTGGTCCGCAGCTTACAAACTTGACGATCTAGGATAGCCATAGGAATTTCTTTGTAAGATAGTTCCTTTGTGACTTGAATATCTTCAATAGGGGTAATATGGATGGATCACCCAAGCACTTGCGAAGCATGGACACATGGAATACCGGATGCACTACTTCCAATTCCGGGGGTAACTCAAGCTTATACGCTACTTGGCCAATTCTCTGAATAATTCTATATGGTCTGACATGCCAGGAGCTGAGTTTGCCTTTTTTGCCAAATCTCATCACGCCTTTCATAGGCGACACCTTCAGGAATACCCAGTCTACCATAGCAAACTCTAAATTTAGTCATCGATTATCTAAGTAAGTTTTTTGCATGCTTTGAGGGGTCAATAATTGACTTTGTATCATTTTTACCTTTTCTACAACTTGTTGAACCAACTCAGGACCCAATAATTATGTCTCACAAACTTCGAACCAACTGATAGGAGATATGCACTTTCGTCCATATAGGGCCTCCTATGGTGCCATTCGAATGCTAGCATGGTAGTTGTTGTTATAAGAAAATTCGATGAGTGGTAGATAGTCCTCCCAATTTACTTTGAAGTCTAAAACATATGCTCGTAACATGTCTTCGAGCCTTTGAATAGTGTGTTCGGCCAGACCGTCTGTTTGTAGATGAATAGTTAGCTATAAATTGGGCACCTCTGTTCGATATTATAGAAATTGGAACCGTCTGTTTGTTGATCCTCGTATCCAATCCTTTTTTAAATGCTCTCCAAAAGTTAGCTATAAATTGAGCACCTATGTTCGATATTATAGAAAATGGAACCCGATGGAGTCAAACTATTTCTTTGATATATAACTTAGCATAATTTTCAGCCGAGAAGGTAGTCTTAATAGGTAGGAAATGAGCTGATTTCATGAGTCGATCCACGATAACCCATATGGAATCAAACCTTCAATGTGATCATGGTAAATCAGTAATAAAATCCATGTTGATCATCTCCCATTTCCAGGTTGGAATTTCTATATTCCGAAGTAGTCCTCCTGGTTTCTAGTGTTCAACCTTAACTTATTGGCAATTCGGACACTGTGCAACGTATTCGGCAATGCTCTTCTTCATGTCATTCCAATAGTATAGCTGTCGAAGGTCAAGATACATCTTGGTTGACCTAGGTGAATAGAATACAGCAATTGATGAATCTTTGCCATGATCTGCTATCGTAGTCCCCTGACATTAGGCACACACAACTGGTCTTTGTATCTAAGTACTCCGTCCTCGGATAGCTCGAACACTTGCTTCTTTTGAGAGGGAATGCTTTTTTTTATTTTCACCAAGGATGGATCGTCAAATTACCATGCCTTTACTTCAGCCACTAGTGAGGATTCAGCGTCATTATGAACTATGGCTCCTCCATCGCCGGTGTCAAACAATTGTACACTTAAATTAGCCAACCGGTGCAAGTCTTTAGTTATCCCCAACTTATAATCTTCCACATGTCGTAAACTACCCATGGACTTCCGACTTAATGTTCCGGCCATAATGTTTGCCTTGCCGGGATGATACAAGATATCCACATCGTAATCCTTCAATAGTTCCAACCATCTTCGTTACCTCAGATTCAATTCCTTCTACTTGAATATGTATTTCAAGCTTTTATGATCCGTAAATATATCAACATGAACTCCATATAAATAATGATGCTAGATTTTTAGAGCAAAAATGACAACCGTAAATTCCAGATCATGGGTCGTGTAGTTTTGGTGATGTTTCCTCAATTGCCTTGAAGCATATGCAATAACCCTACCATGTTGCATCGAAACACTGCAAAATTCCACTTTAGAGGCATCACAATATATAACATAGCCTTCGAATTCTTTAGGAAAGTGTTAGAACTGGTGCTGAAGTTAGCGTGTCCATTAATTCTTGAAAACTTTTTTCACAAGCATTGGTCCTCTAAACTGTAGCTGCCTTATGTGTCAACTTTGTTAGTGGAGCAGCTATGGATGAAAAGTTCTCCACAAACTTTTGATTGTAATCAGCTAAGACCATGAAGTTGTGCACCTCCGTAGGAGTTGTGGGCCTTGGCCAATTCTTGACTGCTTCGATCCTTTGGCTATCGACTTTGATACCCTCTTCCGATACTATATGCCCAAGAAAAACCACTAAGTTTAACCAGAACTCGCATTTGGAAAACTTAGCGTACAACTTGTGATACCGGAGAGTGAATAAGACCAGTCGCAAATGCTCTGCGGGCTCTACTTCTAATCGTGAATACACCAAAATATCATCTATGAGCATGATCACAAAGATATCTAAAAACAGCTTAAACACCTGATTCATCAGATCCATAAAAGCCATCAGTGCATTGGTTAGGCCAAAAGACATGACAAGGAATGTCTTTGGAACATCTTCTTCCTTGATTCTTTACTAATGATATCTAGATCTAAGATCGATTTTCAAAAAATACTTGGCGCCTTGCAATTGATCAAACAAATCATCGACCCTTGGAAGTGGGTACTTGTTCTTAATGGTTACTTTAGTAAGTTGTCTATAATACATGCACAACCTCAACAAACCATCTTTCTTATGAACAAATAGCACTGGGGCTTCCTAGGGGGAAGTACTGGGTCAGATAAAGCCCTTATCTAAAAGATCTTTCAATTCCTTCAACTCGGCAGGAGCCATTCTGTACTGAGGGATAGATATCGGTTGCGTATCGGGTGGCACATCGATGGAAAACTCGATCTCTCTCTCGGGAGGGATACCGGGGAGCTCATTAGAAAATACATCAGGAAATTCATTAACAACCGGAACCGATCGAAGGGTTAGAGGCTTTGCCTCTACATCTTGCACCCATACCAAACGATAGATACATCCTTTCGAGATCATATTTCGAGCATTAAAGAGTGAAATAAACTTTATTTTTGGCACTGCGATATCACCCTTCTATTCAATAATGGGCTCTCTTGGAAAGTAAAAGAGAATGACATTCTTCCAACAATCCATAGTAGCATAACAAGAAGCCAGCCAATCGATGCCCATAATAACATCAAATTCTAACATTTCTAATTCATTTATATCAGCTGAGGTATGATGATCATAGATCATCACATCGCAACCTCGATATACTCGCCTAACTATCACGGACTAGCTTACGGATGTGAACACTTCAAATGGCTGATGTAATAATTCAGGCTCCTTACCCCATTTACCAGCAACAAATGGAGAAATGTACAAAAAGTTGGAACCTGGATCTATCAATGCATACATATTAATGGATAATACGTATAGTATACATGTGACCACATCCGGTGAGGACTCTATGTTCTGTCATCCTGACAATGCATAAATGTTGTTATATCGTCCACCTCGGGCTACACGCTCCACCTCCATCTCTACCTCTTACTACCAATGGTTACATTCCTTGCTCACGAGGGTGTGCTAATGATAAAGAAGCTACTACAAATCCTATTAGTGGCATCACATTACCCTCATTTCTTGCTGGGCAAAAATGCATAATGTGACCGGGCTGTCCATAAGAATAGCATAAGTCTGAACCCTGGTGGCACTACCCATAATTATTCCTACTACATTGGCCACAACGTGGCACCGAGGGCCTCATCTTACTAGGGTCTCCACTATATTTTGAGATCTGTCCTCGGGAATTCTTACCCTGACTGGAATGAGTGATCCGATCACAATGCTGACCTTGAGACTGTGATGTTGCATTAGCCACCGAATAATATTGGTACCGAGGAAATGGGGGTCTGAACTCACCTCTAGACTCTCCCATATCACAGGTAGACTAGGCTCTCTTATGTTGGCCCTGATCATACTCTCGAGCGGCTTGTTGTTGCCTCTTGCGATCCTCCAAGTTCTGTGCATAGGCTTGAATACGAGCAATATCCATATTCTGACTCAGAGAATATGTGGTAAACTCATTAATCAAATGTGGTCATAAACCACCCACAAATCGATGTACTCTATCACTCATCTCCGCCACAACTGAAGGGGCATACTTAGCCAAGGAGTTCATTTGCATGCTATACTTCCGAACACTCATGTTACCTTGTTCCAAATGCCTCAGAACACTCATCCTGAATACTGCTGCAGAAGTGCCTTGGAAAACCCCCTCCATCCTACTAGTGGGTCAGTAGGTCCACTAGACTGTTCCCAATTTTCATACCAAATCACGGAAATATCCCGCAATCTATATAAGGCAAACTCTATAGACTCGGCATCAGTGGCATGCAAAGCTCGTAAAGTCCGTTGCATCTAATCTAGAAAATTTTGGGGATCTTCATTTGGATCTATTCTGGTAATACTGGGGGTCCAAATTAATGAAACCCTGAACTCTCGCGTTGACCTCCCTATCTGCAATGGGAGGGGTCTGTAATTGTGCCTGGGAGGCCACTAACCGAGTTAACAACTATACCACACTTCTCATATCCAAATCTTGGTAAGAAGCAACCAGAGGAGGAATAAGAGGTACATAAGTTTCTGTATACTGTCTCGAGGTTAGTGATGATATCCCCGAAACTTGAGTGCCAGCCTCATTAAGGGTTTCAAGTTGATTCACTTGGGCAGGTGGCACCTGACTAGTACCCTCCCCTTCCTCTTCATCCAGCATCTGAACAACTGCTTGACGTCTCGTAGTAGGCATCGCTATAGACATAAACAAGATGAGGATTAAAAGTGAACACTTATGTCTCGGATCTATCGCACGATCTAGTTAAGAAAAAATGTATTCACCCTAGATATCCCATAGCCTCCTATTTATAAGTATGGTCCACGTCATACCTATAAACAATACTCTACTAGATACGACCTGCAGACTCCGTAGGACAAACCTACTTTGATACCATGTTTTTCACACCCCAACCTTGGGAGGTGCGACCAATACATAGTGCCTGAAGGCCCGTGCGAATCGACATCCATGCTTAGACTTTATAACATCAAATCTGGGCAAATAAGGCCTCTAAGTAAACATTCAAATGATCATAACTAACTGCGAGAGAAACATTAATATTTTGTTCATATTTAAAATTATTTCCAGCAAGGTCACAACCAACTTTACGTACACCCAAGCACTAGTCTGCGAACCTCTAAGAGTGCCAAAAAAAGATATATATACATGTACAACTTGGTCGAGACAGGGTCTCACTGTGCCCAAAACGACTAGAACATATACTTCAGTACCTATTGACTTCTGAGCAACTACTCTGGAAAAGTGGAGTGAGACAATCAACCACTGAAACCAGCACCCTACTTGGGAGGGACGTTGTCGGTTCTATCTGTACCTGTGGGCATGAACACAACACCCCAAAAAAAGAAAATGGCATTTGTACGAAAAATGTACTGAGTTTGTAAGACTAATAAAGTACGTAAATCAAGGATATAGCATAAGAGGTATGAAATAAATAAATTTTACCTGAGTACCGAAGACAAGCCACTGGGGCATACGATGTAATAACTATGAATCATTAATGCATGCAAGTTATGTAAAATTAAAGTGAAGGCACTAAATGTGGGTTATGAATTAGATACGTAATATAGTATCATTCAGCCACTCTTTAGGGCGTATCATCTCATATCGTACCCGACCTCGTAAAGGACTTGGTAAATTCTCATGCTTCCATCACATGGTAGGTCTCAGGAGATCTCGGCTATACTCGGTCTCAACAGAACTCGACGTAACCAGCCTCAAGAGGACTCGGTCATACCCGGACACACAAAGGCTTGGTAATATCTTATAACACATCACTCCATACCCGACCTCATAGAGGACTCAGTCGTACTCAGCCTCAGAAGGTCTCGACTATACCTAGCCTCAACAGGACTCAGCATTTTCGGCTTCAAGAAGACTCGGTAGCCTCACATCACACATCATCGTATCCAACTGATCTGTGGTTGCACAATAGGTGTCGTACCCGGCCGGTTATAGCGCGGCTCGATAAAGTAAAATAGATACATAAATATATAAGTGCAATGCATGACCAATATCAGGAGACATGAGATTAAACACAGAATGAATCACATTTTCCTACCTTCAGATACTTCCTGGGAACATAGCACATTTGAAAGAAATGATACCGGCAAGGATGTACCAGAACATAAACAATGTGATTGAGAAGGGCTTAGAACAAACCAATCTTACTACATAGGGATCTTTTAGAGAGAGAGAGAGAGAGATACTTACACCAAATCATGCTAAGAAAGAAAGTTGCCTTATATACCTTTTTTGAAGAACTAGTTACACCTTCTGAATTCTTATGGTCCTAGATGATTAATTCTGTCTCCGATGAATCTTCAACAAAATCAATGTAACAAGATAACTAATATTATGGTGATGATTTCAAGCTTCTCCATGCTAGATCCTACGAGGTTCACCTCTGATTTAGCCTTAGATTGTTTGGGAATTCTAAAGGGGGTTTGAGAGCATTTTGAGTGAGTTAAAGTGGGTGATATCTCATAGAATGAAAAAGAAGAGAGTTGCGCTGCCTTTTATACCCACTCTAGGAAACGCCGCTGCCCAAAATATCAACCGAGTTGCCCCACATCAGTAATTGCGCCCGGTGGTCAAATGAAACCGTCTCTATATCATTATGATGTGTCGTCGGTTGATCGGATGTGTCAAAACCCCATTAATCTTCAACTTCATAGGTGGGAAAAAGCGTGGGGGTGTAACATTTCCATATTTATGTCATGAATTATTTCCAAGGTCATGAAAGGCTTATGGGAAATATATACTTCTATATTCTTGTATCTGCCATGTCTTGTGTTGATGACATTAGTATCATAACGTATTCGGAGGCCGTTGCACCCTATTTTGCATAGGTCAAAATAAAGTATAACTTGTGGTTTCTCTAGGGTTAATAAAAAAAGATTCGCCACCTAATATTTAAAAGGTATACTAGGGTACCTAAAGTCAGTAAAGATCAACATCTTAATGGTCCGCTAAGCCAATGAGAATCCAAGTAAGGTTCAAATTATTCTAAGGGGAAGGTGTTTGGCATCCCTTAAAATCTACATTAAAGTAATTCCTTAAACTTAGGCTAAATATGGAGAAGGAATTATTTATATCCTAGTCTATCAATAGTGTAGGTTGCTAAGTGGGTCTATGTGAAGACTTAATTGAAGTGATAAAGTGTTTAGTCTTATTGAAAGATACTTATTTTGAAAATAGGTTTGTAGCTTTGGAAAAAAATTTAAAACTATGTGGTAATGTGTTTTCAAAATAATGAAAGTTATTTTATGGTATGAAAGGTAAAATTACGAGTTTCTATTGATATTCAAAAAATTTATGCGATAGAAAACATGTAAAAATATACCTTGGCCGTGTAAAGGGATTTGTCTGAGTCGGGCCGCTTGACTTCTATATGATTAGTCTTTGCGAAAACATATCTAAATACAGTTCTATCTGTGCGTTTTTTCTTCCAACATATTTCGTTTCTAGTTTGCCTAAGTGGTCAGTCAAAAACTCTTTTCAATGGTTATTTCAGCTTATCTTGATTCAATTATGCAAAGGCGTTTAACAAAAACTTGTTAGAAAAAAGAAATTGAGTGAAATAGAACTTAATTTATAAAACGGTTGATACATACTCCAGTTTTGAATACTGTCAGCCTCATAAAGTGAAAAAATCTATCTTAATTACGTTTACGTTTTATCCTACATGATTATTTTATACTAATATTATTTTATAAACAATCACTGCAAAGATAAGAACACATAATAACCGTATTAATTTCATAATATAATATACACAAAAATGGGCTAATAACAACAATAATATAAAGTAAAGGGGGAAACTAGACTCTTGTAATGAGCTGACAAGCGTCGGGTCCATTTAAATCAACCAGCAACAGGCTTCAACAAGTAGTAACGCGACGAGGAGAGTGGCAGCCCAGTTCATTTAACTTGGGCCATAGTTCACAATGAACTCAGCTAAGATGGGAAATTAAATAGTATTTACACATAAAAGGCAAAAACAGAAATATAAAAAATGAATATAATTGTAATTTAAACGAAGTCAAATTATATTTGTGATAACCCTCTAGAATTAGCCAAGTCAATAGCCATTGGCTATAGTGAATCACATTCCCCTTAAAAGTTTCCCTTTGACCCCCCGATACTTTAGAGTTCACAATGGTTTCTAGGGCCTCGAGCAGTGCTTGTGCGAGAGAGGGATCCTTTGGCAGTGAAATTAGATCCACAACAAATGTCATACTCCACTGATCTTTGTTCCTCCATAGAGGTTTGAGCCCAAATATTGACTTATAGCTTCAACCAATAGTCTGGAAAAATAGACTCAACCAATTCTCATAAGGAAAACGTTTAAACACAGAGAGTCTATGACAATGCCTCAAGTCATTTAAACATGATAACATTCGAAGAATTAATTTAAGTAGAAACATAGACAGCTCAAGGTAATACACCAAATCATGTCAATAGAAAACATCATTTTGTAACTGAAGCATTCATCAAAGCAATATGACATAAGCATCGGGATGCTAGACATGCTTTAGATTTCAAGTATTATCAACAAACAAGTCACAATTAGAGGAACAACATCATCACATATGGTTATGGGATATCAAAAATTCTTTTAGAGGTTTCAAGGGCTCAGAAGGTAACTTCTAATCAATTTGCATGCAATAACACATACAACCCCCTTTGGAATCACTGTTTTAAACAAGAATGATCAAATGAGAGTCACAAAATAAAATTTTACCAACAGTGTACCCTTATAAGCATGCTTGCTATATTAAAGATGATTTCAAGTTAATCTAAGTCATCTAAAATACTAACCAAAGTTTAGCATAAGGTAAATACTCAAACATGTACTCATGTGTTAACCTTCAATAGAGGCCTGGTTCTTTACTAAGGTTAGATAAGTACATCAAAGAACAGAACAATAACCTTCATCATATGAATATGGTTTCTACAGTTAATGAGTCTAAGTTATCAGGAGCTTGAATCTAAATGAACCTAAGCCAGTTTTAGGACAGTCACTTAAAAGCTAACAAATACATAAATCAAAAGAATGCTCAAACTTCATCGGATAGCCAGCAGTCTAGGCTAAGTATTGTCAAGCTTACAGTTAGTTTCACAAGAGTCATGCTACATAGAGAATAAGGAAAATATAATAAAACAAGACAAGGTGAACTTCATCTGATTGTTTTGAACTTAAACAAGTAAAACCTTATAGGAATGGTATCTACAACAACAAGACAATCTAGTGACAATATGGAGTACCATCTATAGCTAATACTAACAAAGCAAACATGTGACTTGGAATCAGCAAAGGTTTAACCAAAACAAAACAAGATTAGTTTAAAGCCATGAAATATAACATGCTAAGTAGACAGATGTCATAACATGCTTCATATCACATTCATGATAACAAGGTAGAAAAACACGACTGTCAGTATTCTAGTGAAGGGAATTAAAGCCCAGTTTTTATAGCCAAAGAATTGAGGCTTTAGGGTTTGGGATTTTTAATTTTTAGATTCAACAATAGAAGACGAGAAATATTGATAAAAATACTGACGATAATACATGATGAAATCAGAGGATTAAATGAAACAAATCAAAGGAGAAAGGCAAGGATTTTACCCACTCAAAAATTATGAAGAACTTGCCGTTGAAGCCTTTTGACCTCCATCCACAACTTTTACCCAGAGGTCCTTGCGTTTGACCTCTGGATCCTCATAGGTCATGTTGAGGTCGGAGATTCCTCTGAATCTAATGCAAATCTGAGGTTCTTGTAAGGCTTTAATTATAGATTGGAATGAGGGAATATGGTGATGAAGGACTGATAGTTTCATCAAGGGATGTGATAATGAGATTCTCGAGGTTTCATATTTGGCGCAAGGATTTCAGAATTTAGGACTTGAGTGGAGATGAGAGGAAATGGAATGTTTCGGTGAGATTCTTGGCCATTGAGTGATGAGTGAGGTCTCATAGTTGTATAAGTGTGATTTTGCACTAATTAGTGCTAGGGTTTAGGGGATGGCAGAGGTTAGAGAGGACAAGAGAGATGAGAGAATAGGGAAATGGAAGCGGCTTGTGGATGGACGAAATGATTTGGGTTTGAGGGGGTGATATACATTTAAAATGGGAGAATGGATGTGGACCGTTGGATCAATTGGATGAAAACTCAGGATTTTCTGGAATAATAATAAGAGAAAAAATAATCGGAAAATTAAATAGAAGCCATTTATATCATTTTCATCCAACGATTGGTATTAATAGGGGCAAAATTAAATTTTAAAGGAAAAGCACAATTAATCTGGACAGTTGATAAATGTGATCAACGGTGGATGAGAGGTGTGTTTGTTTTGTGAGTGTCTTTTGAGATGTTGACGTGGCAAAACGTGATTGGTGGAGGAGGTGTGGCATGGATTGCCAAGTGTGAGGAGTTGCTGAATTGGCCTTGGGCCTGGACGGGTCAGGGGCTCTATTTAGGCCAATTTTGTGGGATTTTGATAAGAATGGCTGAAAAATAACATTAAACCCATATCCATTATAATTAAATTTTAAATTGCAAGAATAGCCTATTTATATCTTAACCCCCTTGTAATCATAGTTAATTTAATAAACTTCTTTAATCCCAATAAGACATAATAAGGTATAATTAAAAAATTACTATATGTATGTGTATTTGTAAGCTAATTTCACATTATCAAAATTAATTAATATCTTATAACTATATTAAAATTCATTAAAAAAGGTTGATTTGTTAATTAATTAAAATAATAGAGGTGATATAACCTTAATTCTTTAAGGTTAAATTAATTTTATGGGCACATTATTAATATTAATAACTATTGTTACTATTATTATATTTTTTTTAGAAAAATAGGTAACATGAATGATAATTTAAAAAATACTTTATTATGTCATTGTTGATCAAAGCGCAATAAATTAATTAGAAAAAAGGGAGGGCCAAAACTGGTCCTCAACACTTGCCCCTCTTTGACCATAGACGATAAAAGAATCTATGGGCAAAGAAATTGACTCACTGACAAATATTTTTCCGACTTTAGGTATATACTACAGAGAAGGCATATGGAGTTGTGAAAGCAATAAACTACGAAATTATGGCCAAACCCTTTCTGATTTCCTACATATCCAAAAGGAATCAAGTCTGAATGTAGTGCGAGGATATGAATAAACAAAATATTGGAGTGACCGAGCATGACTCAAGCTGTCGACGTATGCAAACAGAATCAGGTCAAAACGTAGTTTGATTACAAGAGTTGCAGAAGTGAAAAATAAATAAAATTTTAAAATGATATGATCAAGGCTGACTCATACTGTCTACATATCCAAATGGAATCATGTCAAAATGTAGTTCGATTACAATAAATGATTGAATTCGACATTGATTGCATATGTATTTCTAACATAGGAAATCAAGTTATGGCGTAGTTTCGAATACATGAAAATGATATTTGGATTTCCTATTACAAATGGTATCGTACCCTACGTGGTTTGCCTACATATCCTACCGTGGGAAGTCAGGTCAAGCATTGTTCTGTTACACAAAAACCTAACCTAATTGTCTTCAAGCATAGTATTTTTTGATTGCGTCTGAATTTATGGGATTTGTGCTCACTCTTCTATCCATATATGCAAAGATTAATGCTCCTCCTGACTAGACCCGATGGATCACATATGAACCTTACCAATTTGGCGAGAACTTTCCTTTAGCTTCCGCTTGATGGAAAAATATCTTCTTTAAGACTAACTGCCCGGTGTGAACTGCTGAGGTTTTACTTTCTTGTTGAATGCCATGGCCATACTATTTTGATAAAGATGACCATGACAAACTGCGTCCATCCTCTTCTCATCAATGAGCATTAGTTGTTCCTGCCTGATACGTATCCATTCTGCGTTGTCTAGCTTGGCTTCCTGGATAATCCTTAAAGAAAGTATCTCGACCTCTATAGATATTACGGCTTCAATACTATATATCAACATGTATGTAGTTGACCCCGGTAGACATCCTCTTTGTAGTGCGATAGACAAATAGGGCAAATGGTAGTTTCTCATGTAATTGCATGTGGTTGTCTACTATCTTTCGCAAGAACCTCTTGATGTTTTTGTTTGATGCTTCAACTGCTCCATTCATCTGTGTCATGTATGCCGTGGAATAGTGATGGTCAATTCTGAACTTCTCGCAAATTTCCCTCATGAGATCTCTTTTGAGATTGGCTGCATTGTCAGTTATAATAGATTCTAGGATCCCGAATCGGCAAACTATGTTGTTACGGGCACAATCTACCACCACATTCTTTGTAACAACTTTATATGTTGAAACTTTGACCCATTGTGTAAAATAATCAATGTCCACTAGGATGAAACGATGCCAGTTAGATGTGGTCGGTTTTATGGGCCCGATCACAACCATGCCCCAAGCGGCGAACGACCAAGGAGAACGCATCACATTTAGCTCATTTGGTGGAACCCTAATGAAATCCCTGTGAATCTGACACTGATGAGATTTTTGCACATAGCAAATGCTATCACCTTTTATGATCATCCAAAACTATCCCACCCTCAGAATTTTCTTGGCTAATGTAAAACTATTCATTTGAGGCCCGCACATCCTCACATGTATTTCCTCCAATAACCTTGTTGCTTCTACATCATCCACACATCTTAACAGACCCAAGTCCGGGGTCCTCCTGAATAGGACTTCCACGTTCAGGAAGAAGTGGTTTGCTAGCCTTCTAAGTGCCCGCTTCTGACCGTTAGTAGCATCCTCCGAGAATTCTCTTAATAATACCAGCTTACCATCTGGTTCTTCATCTACGTGAAAGCAATATGTATGTTGGTCTCGCATCTCTACCTCAATAGGGTCAATGTAATTCTTGTTCGGTGTTGAATCATAGATGATAATGTTGCAAGAGCATCAGCAAATTCATTCTGGATTCTGGGAACATGCCTGAACTCGATCTTGGTGAACTTCTTACACAATTCTTTCACGCAATGCAAATATGAAAAAAACTTGACGTTCTTGGTAGTCCATTCTCGTTGGACTTGGTGGATTAATAAATCAGAATCTCTTATGACCAAAAGTTCTTTAATGTTTATATCGACCGCCATCTTGATCCCAATGATGAATGTTTCGTATTCTACCATATTATTTATACACTGGGAATCTTATCTTTGCCAAACTTGGGTAGTGTTGTCCCGATTCGAAGACTAAGACTGTCTCGATCCTTACTCCCTTGAAATTTGCAACTCAATCAAAGAACATCCTCCATCCTGGTTAAGGCTCCGAATTATCTTCTCCTGTGATATGTACTACTTCGTCTGGGAAATATGTGGTAAGTGGCTTGTATTCTTTCTTTACTAGATTTTCTAAATTGTGATCAACCAGAGCTTGTCCTTTAATGAACTTCTGCGTCATGTTTGTCGATTTCCCAGAGAAAGATCTGTCATTTTTCTAGCTTTCCAGTTGGAACTGGCTTCTGAAAGATGTACTTGAGCGGATCCAGTAAAGAGATCAAGTATGTGTCGTATTATACTTTATAGAAGAGCCCTAAAGCAAGCAAGAGACCGTCGACATCCTTGCTTGCTGACAGAGGGCAATTTGGTCTTTCTGCTACTTCTGTGCTAGGTATAATTCCTTTTGTGTCCCTGCATTTGCTGATTTGAGTCTTCCAGAGAAAATCTAAATAGGTAATTTTGCAGTCTACATTAATTTTCGCCGACGATTTTGTTTCGCTTTTGGCGGAAGTGAAATTAGGGTCTTTGCTTGGTATTTTGCAGTTCCAATTAAAATAATTGTTGAATCCTTCTTGATTTTGCAAAATTCAACTTCTTGAAGAGAAATTGGCATTTCAGCCGACTTATCTTTTGTTTGTTAATATGTTTTTCATACCAGCTCCATCTCCATAAGTGAGGACTCAAAGAAGTCATTAAAGGGAGATTTTTGGGCTATGTCCAGCGGCATCCCAACCTCAATCATCAACTTTGGAATATATCAGCGAGACAACAAAGACTACTGCTGTAAATTAATGGGAATGGAGACAACTGATCGGGTGAGTTAAAATTCTGGTGAGTTAAAATTCTTTACCAGTAACTCATGTGGTATTAGCTACTATAATTTTCCAAACAAAGTTTTAAGCTCTATTATTCAAAACTTCAGTTTTAAAGAGATAATACTATGTTATATACTTTTTGCTGTCAAGTAACTACTGCTTTATAAATCCAAATAGAAATAGTGATACCCTTATCATATAGTTAAAGTGTTAGAAGAAATTTCGGTTTCTTATTGATGTATCCCCTCAAACTGATGCAGACTTTGTCAAAGGCTAATTTAATCAACCTATTTATATGAGCTTTTACAGATAGATCTTTATTCTTTTAAGTCAAACTGTAATATAACTTATAAATAAACCCTATTTATAAGTTAAATATAGTTACTTAAATGAAAAAGGTCTACAAATAACTATAAATTGGGATTGCCATTGTCAGCTAGCATGTACTTGTTCTTGACAAAGTGGTGTCAGGTAAATGATAAATTATTTCATATAAGCGCACTTTATTGAACTCTTTTAGCATGTTTACCCAATTTTGTCAAAAATTTGAGCCAAAGGTGCCAAGTATATTGCTATTGCTAATATGTTAAAGTACAATCGTATCATATCAACTCTAGACTTGCGGGCCAATGGACCTAGAGATGAGGTTTCAATTCATATTTATAGTTCTTTAATTGTATGATAATCTTTGATTTGCCTCAAAGTACATAACTCTTTCCTAATGCGGAGTGCAATCTGCCTTAATTGAAGTTTAGAGGTAGTCCATGAAAGTTTGACAACACTCAATTTAGGATTTAATGAAATTAGAGTATGTAACTCCTTTACAGTACAACCTTCTCTCTTGAAAAACTTAGCTCCATGCACCAACTTAGCTTAACTTGTGCACAGGATGAAGAAGCCTGGGGATAATGAAATCAAAACTTTGGTTGCACTATATTTGGATGTAAGGTGCTACTAAATTTGGTTGAATTGTCTACGTCACTGATCCTAGCCATTCTACATAGAGAATATATGTCAAAGCATATTGTGCCTCAAATATTTATCTATCTTTCTTCTATAAGCTTATTTTGGTGTAAGGCTTCTGAGCTGGGCTATAACCGTGTGCAAGAATAAGTAATCTTTCTTCTATGTTCAGCCTTATTTTTTGGCATGCTGGTAAATAGAGCAAAGATAGCAGAGACAATATTTATCATTTCATGATTATTGTGTATATTAATTTCTTTTACCTATTATTTGATTCCTACACTAATACAATACTTAACAGATGCTTCATAATTTTTTTTGTATGCACTACCAGGTATAGAAACTGAATATATTTTGTTCTGTTACGCAGACGGGGTTTTTACTGAAACATCAGTCCAGAAAGAGATCACATTGTGGTCCCTTCGCAAGGAAAAAAAAATGTAAAGACAAGAAAATTCTCTTGCAGCATCGACACTACCCTAAACTTGGTCATCTGCTTTAACTAAATTATCTCTTGTTAAAACAATTTAAAGATCATGTCCTTAAGGAGGTGCATATTGGATTATTTAAGCCTGATTTCTTTAAATGAGTTTGCTCTTGAAATAATGCCTGGTTTCTTTAAATGAGTTTGCCCGTGAAATAATGTTTGATTTATCATCTAATAAGATAGATTCTTATTATTAGGAGTTGCTAATTTTGAGGAATCAAGAGATCAGTTTAGGATCCATAGACAAGCATGTGCATTTAAACTCTTTTGTTTTATTTTCTTTTCCTCCAAAGATGCTTTTTCCTTACTTGCATTAGTTAAAATAATGACACATTATTTAGTAACTAATATGAAGCTATCCTCTGTGATGAGCTAAACAACCTCTTCCTGCAGGACCTAGAAGATTTCTGTTTCGTCAAACACTGGGCCGTCTCCAAAGTGAAGAGGTAGTCTCCTAAAAATATTTGAGTTAATTATGCCTTTTGTGCTATAACTTTCATTTGAAACTCTGGTCAAGCAGCTATACGATTCAGTTATGCGTATATGTCAGTCCTTTTCAATTTGATTAAGGCAATAATTCAACTTTTCATGCTAAATTTATTAAAGCTGAGAAGAATGGGAAAGATTGAGCATGTTTATTGACTTAATGGAAAAATAGAGTAAAAGGTTAATTGAAAGAGCGACTCTCGCTGAAAAGGATATGTAACGTGGCATGTCCGAGCTTCAATGCTTATTTTCTTCATTCATATACTCAAAGCTTATCATATCTATTCTCTCTAATATCCCCGTTTTAACAGTTTCAGTACACTTCTGGTTACTCTTGACGGGTTGCTTCACTTGGAGATACACATTTTTCAAATTTTATGCGTATTGCATCAATAATACCTAGTTATAATCGCTACTTATAGTTGACTGGATAGCAGTAACATTGTAGATTCGTTTTATGTCTTCTTTTGCAGGTATTGTACCATCCTACCATTTTGTATAATATATCGAAAAGCCCGCTGGTTATGATAGTCCAATTTCTTATCTATAGATGGAACACTATTCCATTGGCACCAGAACCCTTGGAAAAAAACAAGCAGAATGCTTAATATGTTAGGCCCATCTGATAGCACGTGCAATCTTCATCTAGTGTTGATAGATAGGGCCTCAATTTCTGGGCGATCCAAGTTAAAGAAAAAATGTGTATCTAGCGTTGTACAACGTGAATTTCTTGCTCGGATAGTAAATGGTACACTCCTTCTTTCTGGTCTCGTCATCATTCCCCAACACACATTTAAATGCATTATCTAATACAGATAGATATAGCAATAACAATTTTCTTGGTTCGGGAGGAACCAGAACTGGCGGGCAACACTAGTACTCCTTAATTCTGTCGAATTCTTTTTGGCATTCCTCCCTCCATTCCGTGGCGGCGTTTTTCTTTAGTAGATTGAAAATTCGTTTGCAGATCATTGTTGATTTGGCTATGAATCGACTGGTGTAGTTTAGTCTCCCGAGGAAAGTCATAGGTCCTTCTTGCTTTTAGGAGGAGGCAAGTATTGAATAGCCATGATCTTCGAGGGATACAACTCTATCCCTTTCCTAATGATAATGAAGCCCAACAATTTCCTGGAAGGAACTCCGAATGCACACTTTGTAGGGTTCAACTTCAAATTGTACCTTCGCAACCATTCAAAGAGCTTTTGCAAGTCATTTAAATGATCCGCACTATTGTGTGATTTGATGATGACGACATTCACGTATACTTCAATTTCTTTTTCGATCATGTTATGAAAAAGAGTCGTCATAGCCCTCATGTAGGTGGCACCGATATTCTTGAGACCAAATGGCATGACCCTGTAATAATGGACTCCCCATGGTGTGGTGAATTCTGTCTTCTCTGCATCTTCTTCGTACATCAAGATTTGGTGATACTCGACGAAAGAATCTATGAACAACTGTGAATCGTGTTTTGCATAGTTGTTAATGAGAATGTGGATATTTGGCAGAGGAAAATTATCTTTGGGACTGGCTTTGTTAAGGTCTCGATAATCCACACATATCTTGATTTTTCCATCATTCTTAGGCATCGGTACTATATTGGCTAACCAGGTGGGGTAATTTGTGACCCTCACCACATTCGCCTCTAATTTCTTGGTGACTTGTTATTTGATTCTCAGACTCAAATCAGGCTTGAACTTTTTGATTTTTTGCTTGATTGGTGGTTTGGTAGAGTCGATGGGCAGTCGATGTTAGACAACGTCAGTACGCATCCCGGGCATGTGATCATATGACCAAGCAAACATGTCAATGTGTTGTTGAAGCAGTTCCATCAATTCTCACTTATGTTCAATGAGGTTTGGGCTTCTTTTGACTTTCTAACTGTTCGATTTCCTACGGTAGGTTCTCGAGCATCATACTTTCATCATATTCCTCGTAAACCGGCTCGTTGTTAACTCTTTGTTCAAGGGTTTCGTTACATGTCACAATCGTCGAATGAGGTATTTTATTAATTTGACCACTGAAAATAAAATGCGAGTATATATTAAAATAAAGATAAGTTTGCATAATACTTTAGGAAGAACAAATATTTATTTCATTGAAAAAGAACGTCTTAGCGTTCAAAGAGGTGGTTTAACAAAAAAGCATCGGCATGATTTAAACCTCAATTGATCATGCAATTATCAAAATTACTACAGATCTACACTACCAAGACTACCGGCGAACTAGAGATGGACTAGCTGTCCAGTTCTGCAATGTCTCTCCTAGTTCGACATCCCTAATGGTTGGTGTCTTGATATCAACTTTACCGCAACATTCCTCGATCATTGCCACAATAAACCTTCCGATCCCATAGACTATTTCTTCTTCTTCTTCTTCAGTTAAGCTTTGTCCCGGACTCAGAACATGCTCTGGCACGAAATATTTCTTCCCAGTGTCGCTGTTATGGACTCCTCCGATTGCAGGCTGGTATCCTAAAATAGTAGTACCCTTCTATTACCTTAGTTGAATTGGCTCAAGTATCCTATTTGATCTGCCCCCTAGCCCAGATCCTGGCTTATACCCATATTTCATCATCTCCTTGATGGCCATCCTTGACCCATATGGTGACTGCGTGTTGTGGAACCATTCATTCTTCTCCATTTTCATTGTTTATATTATCTCGACAGCATGGAAAGTGACCTTATCTAGTCTCTGTATGAAAGGAACTACGTGTCCCTTCCGAATAAGATGGAGGACTTCATTCTCCATGAATCACTATTTCTTGGAAATCACATGGGAGATTAAATGAGGGAATATGGTGATAAAGGCCTGATAATTTCATCAGAGGGATGTGATGATGAGATTCTAGAAGTTTCATATTTGGGGCTAGGGTTTAAGAATTTTGGACTTGAGTGGAGATGAGAGAAAGTGGAATGTTTAGGCGAGATTCCCAGCCAATTAGTGATAAGTGAGGTCTCACAGTAGTATAAGAGTGACCTTGCACCAATTAGTGCTAGGGTTCAGGGGTTGGCAGATGTTAGAAAGGACAACAGAGATGAGAGAATAGGGAAATGGGGGCGGCTGGTGGATGGACGAAATGATTAGGGTTTGAGAGGGTGATATACGTTTAGAATTGGAGAATGCATGTTGATCGTTTGATCAACTAGATCGACGACTCAGGAATTTTCGGACTAAAAATAAGATGAAAACAAATTCATGGAATTAAACGGGAGCCGTTGTGTAAGGCCCCATGAAATGTCTCCTAAAAACCGGAGTTATGTGATGCCGGGGAAGACGTATAGGTTAATAATAGTAGAAATTCTTCACGGCGAGCTTGCTCGCTGCAGTTCAGACTTTTTGGATTGAACCGTGCGCTGGGGAGTTGAAGAAAATGTTGGGCAGAAGTAGGCATTTCTGCGACCGCAGAACCACTCTACGGACCACAGAATGGTCGCAGAGTGAGTCAGTTTTCTGGGTCATTTTTTATATCACGTTCGCGGCCATTATACGACCGCATAACCACTTCGCGGGCCGCACTCTTGTCGCATATCCCGTTTTGGGATTTTTTGGAGGGAGGTTATGCGGTGCACTATGCGACCGCAGAATCGTTCTGCGGTACATTATGCGACCGTAGAACAGGTCTGCGGGCCGCATAGTGACCGTAGACCTTGACAGATTTTTGGCCAGTTCTGGACACCAATTATGCGCCCGATATGCGGTCCACATATCGATTATGCGATCGCATACCTTGTTCTGGAGCTTCATTTTTGGGTTTTTAAAACCCAACCCTACTTCGTTAAATACACGCTTTGGGCTATTTTTGAGCTAAAATCTGACATTTTCAGAGTGAGAGAGAGTGTCCTAGAATGAGAAGGTGTTCCTCAATAAATGTTTTTCAATTCTTGATCAAATTTTGGAAGATTAAGAAGGGAAACTCACTAGGTCTTCATCCTAGAGGTAAGATTCTACACCTTAATCCTCAATTTTGAATTTTGTCTAGAAATGGGTAATTAGCAAGATAATATTTGGGCATGAGAGTTATTTATCTTACATGCATGTGTTATCAAAGGGTGTAGGAAGATTGTTGAGATAAAAATTGTAAAGATTCGGTTGTGGGATGATGGAATCCTCCATAAAAGTACCTTGAAACCTTAATGTACACCTAGTGTTTGATAAAATTCCCAAATGAGCTAGAACCATGAACATCTTCCTAATTTTGGTTTAATTTGTTATATTTCTAAAATAGATTGAAGTTGCTAAGAATTCCGGAACATTTTAGAGTTTAAGGAAGCTCCATTGAGGTATGTTGGCTAAGCTCTTCTTTAAGAATTGGAACCCCAATATCCTTTTAAGTTCCAAGATATTTATTACAAGTTGAGTATACCGAATAAGTTTTGTGATAAAGATATATGTTTAATTAGTGTTTCAAATGCTCTCATGATATTGTATTATAAATTCATGATGTGTTCCAAACTATGGATTGTGTATCTACGTGTTATGATTCCAAGTAGTGATTTATGTGGAAAATTATTTTGCCAAATTGTGTAGAGATTGTGATTGGGGTTACACCTCCATCTGCATATATTGGGGGTGAGGCGGCAGGGCCGCTTTGTGTATGATTTTAGTATTGTTGTTGCACCACCACCCACATATATATATTGGGGTGAGGTGGAATGGCCGCTTTCTGTAGATATTGGTGTCGTTGGTGCACTTCCACCCGCATATATTGGGATGAGACGGCGGGGGCCGCTTTGTGTGAAAATGGGTATTGTGTTTACACCTCCACCCATATACATTGGGGTGAGGCGGCAGAGGTGCTTGAGTATAGTTTTGGTATTGTGTTTACACCTCCACCCACATACATTAAGGTGAGGCGGCGGGGCCGCTTTGTGTGGAAATGGTTACAAAGGATCTTATCTTAAATTCTATAAATGTTAATGACTGCTCTTGATAAGCTTTCTTTGGTTTAAACATCTATCTATGCTATTCTATTATCGCCTTGATTCATCATATTCATACTGTATTTTCGAGTTCTTAAATTGATGTTTGGTTTTCATACTAGTACTATTCGACATGTACTAACGTCCCTTTTGCCGGGGGTGCTGCATCTTTAATGGATGCAGGTGGTTCCACAGCGGAGGATACTGACCAGTGATAGCAATGCTCATTCTTTCCAGCTGACTTGGTGAGCCCCATCTCATTCCGGGGTTATGCATCTTTTGTTTCTTATGTGTTTTGAGGTATTGTCGGAGCCTTATTGCCGGCACAATCTTTACTCTCTTTTGTATCTTTAGAGGCTCCGTAGACACTATGTGGGTTGTATATGGGTGTTAGAAAGGTCAACAGATCATGTTGTGTTTTGGGCTCTTATTTCGCTCAGTCATAAGGATGTATGTATTTTAAAACTTAACAATGATGTAACAAAATGAAACGACTTAGTAATGTATATATGTATGAACTTTCTACTGTCTAACTAATGAGAGCATGCCTTCTCTGGATCATAGGTGAGTCGGGTAGATAGTGTCTAACAGGCTTGCTCGACCGGATCCACTCGGTTGAGCGCCGGTAGTGCTCCTCGGTTTTGGGGCGTGACACGTTGGATCATTTTGATCCAACAATTTGGATTAATACAGGCGAAATTAAATTTTAAAGGAAAAACACAACTAATCTGGACCATTGATAAATGTGATCAACGGTCCATGAGAGGTGTATTTTTTTTAGTGTGTTTTGAGATGCTGACATGGCAAAACAAGATTGGTGGAGGAGGTATGGCATGGATTGCCAAGTGAGAGGAGTTGTTGAGTTGGCCTTGGGCCTGGACGGGTCGGGGGCTCTATTTGAGCCAATTTTGTGGACTTTTGATTGGAATGGCTGAAAAATAATATTAAACCCATAGCCATCTAAATTAAATTTTATTAATTGCAAGTATAAACTATTTAGATCTTAACCCACTTTTAATTATAGTTAATTTAATTAAACTTTTTAATCCCAATAAGACATAATACATATAATTAACGAATTACTGTATTTGTATGCTAATTTCACATTATCAAAAATAATAAATATCTTATAGCTATATTAAAAATCACAAAAGGGTCGATTGGTTAATCAATTAAAATAATAGAGGTGATATAACCGTAATAATTTTAAGGTTAAATTACTTTTATGGGCACATTATTAATTTAAATAACTATTATCACTGTTATTATAATTTTAAAAAAAATAGGTAACTTGAATGATAGTTTTAAAAATACTTTATTACGTAATTGTTGATCAAGAAGCGCACTAAATTAATTAGAAAAAAAGGAGGGCCAAAATGGTCGTCAATAGAGGCTACCAACCTTACATCACTCCGAACGACTTCGTATTGTTAATCGATGTCTCTCATGCATCACGTATCTATTTTCTTACCGTGCGACGCTATAGTCGATCGAGCACGCACTTATATGTGCATACCACTGATCAGTTGGGAAGATATTACCGCGTACGATATGACCGAGTAGTTTTTTATGGGCTTACCCCACAAAGGGTTTTGATATGATACTATATGGCCCCATAGAGCGGCATGATTTTACTTACATACATTTATTCATGGTTATGTCAGTTGTGTGCCCTCAACGGCCTTTTCTGAGTTACAAGTTGATTCGATACCTTTTCCTTTGGTTTTACATCACTTATTTACATTTTTTACCTGCCTTACAAATTCAATACATATTTCGTGCTGACGTTCTTTCCGGGGCGATGTGTTCTTCCCCGCAGGTGCAGATAGACAAACCAACATACCTCCTCAGTAGGGTACCTATTTCCAGCTGTTAATTATCGCACTCCCCTTCTCTAGAGTTACTGTACAGAGTTAGTAGGCACTATTCCATATGCATATAGCTATTTTGGGTATGTCGGGGCCCTATCCTGACTTAATCACATATATTAGTACTCGTAGAGGCATGCTGACTACAGGTTGTTGTATATATGTTTTGTTCGGCCATGTCGACCCATGTTAATTATTGATATACTCGTGATGCCCTTGTCGGCCTTAGTTTATGTCTATATGTTGTGTTGGGCCTTTTCTGCATGCAGGTTACTGTTTCTTTCTACCTTCTCATTGTCATTGGGAGACCTTGTTGGCCTAAATTGTGTCTTTTGGTATTCAGGTATTGTAGTTGGTTCGCTCGGGCCTTTGAGTGCCGAGTACCGACCGCACCCCCAAGGCTAGGGTATGACAAACTTGGTATCAGAGCAGGTCTATCCTAGAGAGTCTGCAAGCCGTGTCTAGTAGAGTCTTGTTTATAGGTATGTAGCGTGCCATACTTATAAACAGAAGGCTACAGGACATTTAGGATTGTCTCTTTCCTTCGTGATCTAGATTGTGCGGTATTGGTGAGTCGTAAGAAAATTCATTCCTAATCCTACTTTCCCGATTTGAATTGTAGCGATTCCTATGAATGAGAAAGACCCAGGTTAGTAAGAGTGTGAGCACATCTACGAGGGTAGACGCTAGACATGAGCCACATGTAATACAGGTCAGAAGGCTACATAAGTTGTAAAAGGAGGCATCGGTTATATTATTGAGTCAGACCTGCCAGAGATCATGGTTTCTATTGAGGAGGATCCGCCCGAAGATCCAAATGAGTCACTTGTTCGAGCAGTTTCGATTTCGCCAACAACGAATGGGATGAGAGGACTTCCGACCTCACTAAGGCACTTAGTTTCGTTATCGGTGCCTGTTGATCAAGGTATGAGGGGAGAGGTGTAGGGATTTGCACAGTCGTGTTCCCCTTAGGCTCAACACTATGTTAGGGTGTTTACGGACACAAGCTCTTTCGAGGTGCCATATAGTCCAAAGTCTTGGGAGTCCATCAATCAAGGTTCGCCTGTGTATGTCATGAGATATGTGGAGGAAGAGGAGAGTAGTTGGGCCAAGCAGATAAGGGTAACTGATAAGGATAGGAGGATTTCGTTTCAAACTGTATCTGATCGAGGCTCTCATATAGGATCGAGGCAGGATGGTTACAGGTACATTAATCCCTCCATTGAAATTGCCTATATCTATATATACTTATGAACACACGAAGCAACTTTTAAATTGTTATACGAGAACAAATGATATTCTAGTAGCAATAGCCTGTGATTGTAAAAGAGGGACTAAAGTAGAAGTAACAGGACCGCAACACTACTCTAGTGGGCTAAGATATGGAATTTCATCGGTGGATGATTAATTCACAGTTCGAATCTCCCTTTCTGACATTGTATTAAGGAACCCTCGAACTTACATTATGTTGAGTTATTCAGTTGGGAGTAAGTTAGGCATTTTGTTTAACTCTTTATGTTTTTAGAAACTGTCACGATCGAAATCCAACTACAAGGGTCGTGATGTCACCAAATCTCTAAGACTAGGTAAGCCTATCATATATTGATGATAATAAAAATATAACAACTACAAATATAACAAGAATTGTGAAATATGATAATACTGCCAAATGTGGATACAATAATGAACTTCCCAAAACCCTGTAATATTGAGTCATCATCTCTAAATGGAATACATAACAAGTCTCGAAGAGTACAATACAGTTTGGAATACATAAAAATTAGAAATAAAGTAAAGAGGGTGACTCCGAGGTATGGGAATAGAACGACAAGGATACCATGAAGTCTCCAATAAGCACAATCACGCCTCTCTAGCGATCCGCCCGATCCGAAGTACCTGGATCTGCAAAAAATGTGTAGAAGTGTAGTATGTCTACACCACAGTTGGTACCTAGTAAGTATTAAGACTAACCTCGGTGAAGTAATGACGAGGTTCAAGTCATGTGATACTCTCTAGTCAAATAACCTGTGCAATAGATCAAGAGAAACTGATAACATAATATATAACATAAACAATATCAATAACCTCTTTCGAACATGTGATAATAAGTCAAACAAGTAAAATTTCAGCTTGACGACACGTCATCAAATAGTAACACAAACATATAGCATCTTGTGCCCACAATTCTGTCACAATAACAATAGTCGCCCATATCACTTTGCCCTAACAATAACAATATCCCGCCTTGTATCTCCCCCCAAGACAATAACAATATCCCGCCTTGTCGCTCCTGTTGACAATATAACAAATATCCCGCCTTATCGCTTCGATTTAATAATGTTCCCATCACAATAACAACAACATCAATCACAATCGCACGACAGAAATCTCGTGCCAACACCCCCAATCAATCCGCTCAACATGTCCACATGTGCCACAATATCGTAAAACAATAATACCAAAGTTTCATAAAGAAATAAGCTCACAACTGATCAACAAACTGCACAAGGACATGACATTAACATAAAAGTGCGGAGGGGTGTTCAACAATTAAAGCAAGACTATGGCTAAGTCAAATGTAGCAATCATGATCATGTAATCACAAAATCGTATAAGCATGTTTCATATATAGTACATTATCAAATTAAGACATATTAATAGCCTACAGTCTAATTCATTCATAAACCATACATAGCACCCGTGTACATGCTCATCACCTCGTATACACGTCGCTTTCGCATAACATAAATAAACAATTAAGGCCAAATATTAAGGGGTATTCCCCCACACAATGTTAGACAAGATACGTACCTCAAATAAGCCAAATCAATGCTCTAAGAATCCCTTGCCTATCAAATCGGCCTCCGAACGGGTCAAATCTAGCCAAAAACAATTCAATAATATCAAACACAACTGCAGAAATAGATTCCACATAATAAAGCTTTGATCTTTATCAAAAATCAAAACATCAACCAAAAATTCAACCCATGCCTGTGTCACGCCCAGAAAACGGGAAGCGCGACCGGCGCTCAACCGAGTGAACCCAGTCAAGCAAGCATGTTAGATACTTTCTACCCAAACTCACTTATGAATAAAGATAATACATATTTTTGTCAATTAGAAAATAAAGAGATCATGTGTACAATACCAATTCATTACTATTAGTTACTTCATTTTAAAGTCCTCAAAATATTACATTGCACATCCATAGTTTAGAAGTGAAACATGTGATACATTTACAACATCATTAGTTTGACTTTCCCAATACCAACGTACAACCCACACCATATCTATGGAGCCTCTAATGGGTACAGAAGAGTACAAGGATAATGCCGGCAACAAGGCCCCGGCTATACCTCAAACTCAATACATTAGAAAACAAATGGTACATGACCCCGGTATGAAATGGGGCTCACCAAGAAAGATGCAGAGCCCCCTGCAAAAGGGACATGAGTACTGTTATGCGGCGCCTTCCTGAGATTCTTTGGAAGGGCGATGTAAGGCTAAGCAATCGATGTCAGTGCAATTATTGTCCGCCAACTGAGGTCCCCTCCGTACGCTAGACTAGATTGTCAGTAGTACACGGGAAAACCAATGTCATGAGCAACTGAGAGAGTAGAAAAGCGAATTGAAATTGAAAGAAAGCTTGATTGCATTAATGAAAGCTATTATAGAAAAGCAACACGGTGTCGGGGGGAGAGACACCAATACAGAGAATTGTTTGCTTGCTAGAAAGTTTGATTGCTTGATCCCCCTTAATAATGCTTAAAAAAAAAAACCAAAGTTACATAACTTGACCTAAATAAGCTGTAGAATCACACTTAAAGAAAATGCAGTAAAACTACTCTATATTTACAATGAAAAGGACTTAGTCTTCTATAAGGTAGAAACAGGTCCGTTGGCAGCAACTTTATCTTTAGCATGAGGGTCTGCGCGCGCGACGTTATTGGCATCTACATGTGGCTGGGCGCTGGCGATGGCTAGCGATGGGGCGATAGAGGCACATGTGCACTTGTCACTTGGAGCTGCTGAGACCATGGGGTTGACCGTGTCGCTGGGCGTTGGGAGGCTTGACAGGATGCCACGGGGCACGTCCAAGGGGTCATGGGGCATGGCTGGAAAGCTTCCCATTACATTCTCCCCCACCTGAGTTGGTGACATCCTCGGCCCTTTACTTGCAAGATAATCATCAAGTAGGCTCTTGTAGGCTTTGATGTTTGTTCCCCTCTCCCAGGTATTCTCCTCTGCATCACATCCCTGCCATTTCACCAAGAACTCTTGGTGATCTTTCCTTGAGGCGTGAATCACTCGATCATCAAGAATAGCTTCAACACGCCTTTTCCCGGTTGAATTAGGGCCTCGAATATTGGGTACTGTGAGTTGGCTCCGTGAAGGATCCTCCATATATTCCCGAAAAGGTTTCAGGAAACTGACATGGAAAACAGGATGGAATTTCCACCAAGCTGAGGTATCCACCCGGTATGCAACTTTCCCAATGCGCAGCAATGGACAAGGGTCCAATATATTTTTGCAACAGGCGAGGGTCATGGACCCCTACAAATAAGTACCGCTTTGGGATTTTGACAATCACTTTGTCTCCGACTTGGTATTCAACAAAGCGACGATTTTGATCAGCATGCCTCTTCATCCGCTTTTGGGCTTTGACAAGATTGCTCCACACTATCTCAAAATTTCGCTTCCATTCTTTTGAGAAGCTAGTAGCTCAAGGAGATTTTGACATGTTTGGTGCATTCACAGTGTGTGGGAGTAGCGGTTGATGTCCGATAACAATTTCAAAAGTGCTTTTGTTGGTACTAGAGCTCTTTTGTGAATTGAAACACAACTGAGCAGCATCCAGAAGCTTTACCCAGTTCTTCTGCAATTCGGTTACGAAGTGGCGGAGATATTCCTCCAGCATGCCATTGAATCGCTCCGTCTGGCCATCAGTTTCTGGATGAAAACTTGAGCTATGACTCAATTTTGACCCGAGACACTTAAAGAGTTGGGTCCAAAAGTTGCTAGTGAAGCGTGAGTCACGATCACTAACGATGTATTTAGGCAGGCCCCAATATTTGACGACATGAGAGAAGAAGAGTCGAGTTGTTTCTTTTGCTGATATATATTGTGGTGCTGCTACAAAATGTAGCATACTTGGAAAACTGATCCACCACAACCAGGATAGTGGTGAGATCTCCGAACTTGGACAATCCGGTGATGAAATCCAGGGAAACGCTTTCCCAAGGTCATTTTGGGACAGCTAGTGGTTCTAAGAGTCCTGCTTGCGTTAAGCTGTCCGACTTATCCTTCTAGCATACTATACAAGTCTTCACATACTGAGCAATGTCATCTGTCATTTGAGGCCAATAATATGCAAGGCGAAGTAATGACATTGTATGTTTTTCACCGGGATGACCGGCCCACAAAGTATCGTGGCATTCTGCAAGAAGAGTCCTTCGCAGATCTCCTCCTTTAGGAACATAAAGTCAGTTCCCTTTCACTTTCAGGAAACCATCTTTTGTGTAGAACTGGCGAGTCTTACCCTGCCCTACCAAATCAACCAAATACTGAGCAGCAGGATCCTTGATGAGTAGATCCTGTATCTGATCTTTTATGGTGATGGTTACTTCGCTCCCCCTTAGGGTGGCAAGTAGGCACACTGATGCTAGATCAGCTCTCCGACTGAGAGCATCAGCAACGTGATTAGTCTTCCCACTTCAGTACTCGAGGTTGAAGTGAAATTCTGCTAGGAGTTCCTGCCATCTAGCCTATCGACCATTCATCTTCGGCTGGGTCATGAAATGGCTAACAAATGTGTTGTCTATCTTGACCACGAACGGAGTTCCAGTAGATAATGCCTCCAAAGGCATAAGCAGTGAATGACAACCAATAATTTTTTCTCGTTGGCGGCATAACGTCACTCTGCATCCTTCAGTTTACGGCTCTCATACGCTACGGGATGCCCTTCTTGTAGCAGGACTCCACCAAGGGCATAGTCGGAGGCATCCATTTGTACCTCGAATGGCTTGGCCAAATCAGGGAGAGCCAAGATGGGGCTACTAGACATAGCCGCTTTCAATGCGTTAAAGGCCTTTACTCGCCTGGGTCCCCAATCCTTGGGTGTGACCTTATTGAGAAGTTCTGTCAGTGTTACTGCAATGAGGGAGTAATTTTTCACAAATCATCGATAGAAGTTGCATAGGCCAAGGAACTACCTTAAGGCATGTATAACCTTAGGCGGCGGCCAATCTGTGATGGCCTAAATCTTCTGTTGGTCCATCTTGATCTGCCCTTCCTTGATGACATGTCCGAGGAAGTCAATTTTTTTCTAAGCAAAGGAGCACTTGGATAGCTTTGCATATAATTCGTTCTCCCGCAATCGGGCTAGGACCTTCCGCAAGTGCTCCAGGTGTTCTTCAAATGTTTGGCTATATACCACAATGTCATCTAAGTATACCACAAAGAATTCGTCAATGTATTCTCGGAAGACTTGGTTCATCAAGGTATAAAATGTGGCTAGCGCATTAGTCAAGCCAAATGGCATAACTAGGAAGTTGTACGACCCATATTTTGTCACGCAGGTCATCTTGTGTTCCTCACCCTCTGCAATCCGAACTTGCTAATAACCTGTCCTCAGGTCTATTTTGGTGAACACCGTCGCACTAACCAGTCTGTCGAACAAGTCTGCCATTAGCGAAATAGGGTACTTGTTCTTCACGGTGATTTTGTTTAGAGCCCGATAATCCACACAGAGTCGTAAACTACCATCATGTTTATTTTGGAATAGCACATGGGATCCATATAGGGACTTGGAAGGTACGATGATCCCTGTGTCTAGCATTTCTGTCAATTGTCTTCGAAGCTCAGTGAGTTTGGGTTGTGACATTCTGTATGGCGCCCGGGTAGGTGGCTTCTCACCCGGCACCAACTCAATCTCATGGTCCACAGTACGCCTAGACAGGAGTCGCTTTGGCATGTCTTGTGGCATGATGTCTTCAAATTCCAGTAGCAGCTCCTTCACGGGTGCAGGAATGGGACCCGATGAGCATTCTATATCTTCAATGCAGAGGGTAGCCAGGAAAGTGGGTTCATGTCTTTTGACCCCCTTCTCAACTGCAAGGCCAAGATGTTCTCGGCAGCTATCTTCATGGCATGCACGGAATAATGCAGGGCTTGGCCCCACTTATTCCCATCATCAGTAACATGTCTGCATACGGTATGGTCATGGTGTTGGTTTGCCTCAGAAATTCCAACCCCACTATCAACTCGAAGTCATCTATGATCACCATGCGCAGGTTGAATTTTCCTTCATAAGGGCCAAGCTTCACTTGTACTTCTTTGGCTATTCCACCCACTGGCTGAGGAGGTGAGTTGATAGCCTTGACACGACCTCTGCCCTTTCCTTACAACTAGGCCAAGGCGCTCCACCTGAGTAGAGTCTAAGTGGTTGTGGGTAGCACCCGTGTCTATCATCGCCCGAATGGGCTTTCCATTTACCTTCGTGTCAGCGAACATTAAGGTCCTCTCTTGCTTAAGAGTAGTCCTCTCATTTGCCTTATTTTTCCCTTTCTTGGTGATTGGGCAGGGGTCCTTCTTCTTACGGATACCAGCACTGGTTCCCGCTAAGGACTCAGAAATAGAGCCAACAATTACATTGAATGCACCTACTAGTTCAGTCTGGTCCGCATCATCTGCGTCGTCATCCGTCCCATCATCAAAAGCTTGATGGGCGTTCATCTGTGCATGTGGGCGTTCATCTGTGCATGTGGGCATTCATTATTCCAATGCGGTCTGCCGCAATGACGACATCCTGAGGAAGGTTTCCTCCCCCGATCGTTGTTATTATATGCAGTGCTAGTACTGCCTAAGGAGGGAGCCTTAGATTTGGTTGCACTCCGGTCTCCTCCACTTCTGCTAGGGCCACCAGTGCTCGGCTGGCCCCCTTTGTATCCTCCTTGGACAGGCTGCTGAGGCCTTTCCTTCCGGTCTTCCACTTGATAATCCCCAAGTCACTCTGCTACTTGGATCGCCTTAGGTAATGTGTCTACCCTTTTCCTTTGCAGCTCCACGCGAGCATAAAGATTCAACTCTTCCAGGAAGGTGAAGAGTTTGTGTTTGTCCCTCATGTCACGGATGTTCAGCATAAGCGCAAAGAATTCCCGCACGTAATCCCGCACTGATTTATCCTGGTGGAGCTCCCATAGCTTTCTCCTTGCATTGTACTCAACATTTTTGGGGAAGAACTGTAGGCATATGGCTGCCTTCAGTTCTGCCCATGTCTCGAGGGCATCTTCACCGGCCCTGATGGCTTTGTATTTCACCCGCCACCATAGTTTGGCATCACCTTGAAGATATATGGCAACATTTGCTAACTTCTTAGCTTCTTCTAGGCCACCCACGTCATCGAAGTATTGTTCAATGTCGAAAATGAAGTTTTCCACTTCTTTGGCATTCCGAGCTCCACTGTATAGCTTTGGCTTAGGAATTTTTAGTTTTTGTGCCACATGGGCGAGGTTCACAACACCCCCGATTTGATTTTCGACTCCTAGAAGCAGTCCTTGTAAACCAGCATTGACAACGTTGAGCTGGCCTGTCAAGTTGTCTATAGTTTGTTGCATGGCAGTCACCCTGTCTGCCTCTTGTGCCCTGTTGGCTAAATCCTCGGCACACTCCTGTTAAAGGACCTTGAATTTACCAAAAATATCAGTTGCCTCTGTGGCTGCCATTTGCCGGTCTCCTTTAGAGTCGCGACTGATGTTTTCTATGTCAACTTCGGCTTGGAACAGTCTACGGTACATGTCGTCCAGCCTTTGCACTAGGCTGGTCTTTAGGTCAGGCACCATTTCCACGATGGGCAGTAATACGTCAACCATATCCTCAAGGATCGCGATGAGATCCCCATGGCTAGAAATGGTGGTAATTACAATGTAATCCCTCATCCGATGTCGAGCCTAGGCTCTGATACCAACTGTTATGCGGAGCCTTTCTGAGATTCTTTGGAAGGGCAATGTAAGGCTAAGCAATCGATGTCAGTGCAATTGTTGTCCGCCAACTGAGGTCCCCTCTGTACGCTAGACTAGATTGTTAGTGTCGTACGAGAAAACCAATGTCATGAGCAACTAAGAGAGCAGAAAAGAGAATTGAGATTCAAAGAAAGCTTGATTGCATTAATGAAAGCTATTACAGAAAAGCAACATGGTGTCGGGAGGGAGAGACACCAGTACAGAGAATTGTTTGCCTGCTAGAAAGTTTGATTGCTTGATCTCCCTTAATAATGCTTAAAAAAAATAAACCAAAGTTACATAACTTGACCTAAATAAGCTGTAGAAGCACACTTAAAGAAAATGCAGTAAAACTACTCTATATTTACAATGAAAAGGACTTAGTCTTCTACAAGGTAGAAACAGGTCCGCTGGCAGCAACTTTGTCTTTAGCATCAGGGTCTGCGCGTGCGGCGCTGTTAATGTCTTCTTATGGCTGGGCGCTGGTGATGGCTAGTGGTGGGGCGATAGAGGCACATGCGCTTTTGTCACTTGGAGTTGCCGAGACCACGGGGCCGACCATGGCGTTGGGCATTGGGATGCTTGCTAGGACGCCACGGGGCGCATCCAAGGGGTCATGGGGCATGGCTGGAAAGCCGCGCATGACAGTACATGTGGAATAGTACTCGAATGAAAGGCAGACAAAACAACATATGAAAATACGGTAACTCAAATAAGAGGCATTTAATGTGCACCAATAGACTACAAAATGTCCCATAAAAATCAAATGTCAAGCCTTATTATACTTGCATCATTCTAAACTTCTTTTAGGATCAACTGAGCCATATGAACCATACGTGGAATACATAGTATAATGTAATTGAAACAACATGTACAAACAAGGCCAATAGAAGTGGCACCTATTGTCTGCATTAATAATGCGTCTCACTAGACCGTCCATATCCCTCTCTTATTTTACGCCCATACATTTCATAGACTGTCCCTAGTGTTCACATACCATATTATATACATATGCGTTTCATAGACCGTCCATGGTGTTTATTCATATCGTACACTTATACATTTCATACACAACACACCTATGCTTTCATAGACCGTCCATAGGATTCCATATATAATGCACCTATGCGTTTCATAGACCGTCCACAGGATATCAAATCACAATATACCTATGCATTTCATATACCATCCATAGGATTCAAAACACAACACACCTATGCGTTTCATAGACCGTCCATGGGGTTCATAACACAATATACCTATGCATTTCATAGATCGTCCATAGGGTTCCATATACAATGCACCTATGCGTTTCGTAGACCGTCCACAGGATTCCATATCACAATATACATATGTGTTTCATAGACCGTCCATAGGATTCATAACACAATATACCTATGTGTTTCATAGACCGTCCATAGGGTTTCCATAACACATCACTATGCACATAATCATAGATAAACTCAAGCGACTTGACTAACGCTACTTTTAAGGTCGTAAGTTCCTGGATCATTAGAACACTTCATGTTCATGCTCATCATGGAGAAACATAGTTCTGTACATTAACACATGCATGGCAAAACACTAAGTAGATTTCAATGGTACATGGACCCAATTTCCTTTCTTATGATTCAGCATCATTAAGCATATGACGTCTCTTTTACACCTCACTATATACCTCTTTGTCATCTTGGGTCACTAGCTAAGTTCATGATTCTCGTTTTGGCAACGGCCACAGTTTACGTTCATACTACCACTTACTTGTACTAGTCACGGTTGATCATAGGACACTAATGACATTATTATATAAAGGACTTTCAGCTCATTTCATAGTCTTTTACGCATCTTTTCATTTCATTGGCACTAGTGGCCACAAATGTAATATCATTCTTGCCACGTCGGCCGTATTTCATATTTCATGTTCACCCCTTTCACTTTCACACTTCATCATGGATTATCAACAACAAAGCATCTCTAAATCATGACTTTTAGTTCACATATGAGCAAATAAGAAATCTTAGGCACATTAAGCTTTTTTCAACAATTTGGCATGATAGCTAGCAATTGAGGCATAATTGAATTCAAAATATTTCAACACATGGTCACATTTAAATACAATCTTGCCACGTCGACCGTATTTTAGATTTCATGTTCACCCCTTTCACTTTCACACTTCATCATGGATTATCAATAACAAAGCATCTCTAAATCATGACTTTTAGTTCACATATGAGCAAATAAGAAATCTTAGGCACATTGAGCTTTTTTCAACAATTTTGGCATGATAGCTAGCAATTGAGACATAATTGAATTCATAATATTTCGACACATGGTCACATTTAAATACAATCTCGGATGATAAGAGCATTCGAAATACATTTTGAACATATATCTTTCGACACAGAGTTTGTTCGGAATAGTCAAGCTTATAAAGAACAACTCTGAACATGAGATATAAGAGCTTGAGCCAATCATAATTACAACTTACGAGGACATCATGGATTTGATTCTACAAGAGGAGTTTAGCCAACATACCTTGCTTCGAGCCTTTTAATTTACTACAACATTCTGGAAATCTTAGCCACTTCAATCTATTTAGAGATATAGCAAAATTGAACACAAATTAAGAAGCAGTTCATAGTTCCAGCTCACTTGAGTATTTTATCAAACACTAGGTGTGCAAATTACACTACAAGGTTCATCCACAAGATTTCCTTCAAACCACAATTAATTCAACACCAAAACCACCCAAGATTGTTCAACAACTTCCCCACAATCCCTACTATCTCATGCATGTGATAAATAACAATTTCCATACCCAAATATCATGCTCCCAAATTACCCATCTCATACCCAAACTTGAAATTGAAGACTAGGGTTTGAATCTTACCTCTTAGATGAAGATCTTGTGGTTGGCTTCCATGATTCTTGAAGATTGGGACAAGAATGGATGATTAGAATATTAGGTTTTCTCTTTCTCTCTCTAAAATACTCTTACCTCTCTCTAAAATCATCAGATGGATGCCCCAAAATAAGCCCCAAAGGCTATTTATCAAAATGGGGTTGGGTATAAAAATCATAAAAATGAAGCTCCGAAACACAAATCTGCGGTCGCATAGTGACCTCAGAATGGATATGCGATCCGCAAATCGGCCGCACAATTGGTGCCCCTGAACTGGAACATACGGGTTGGGTCTGCGGCAGTTTTGCCGCCCGCATACCTGTTCTGCAGTCACATAATGCACCGCCGACCTATTCTGCGGTCGCATTGTGCACCGTAGACCTGTTCTGCGGTCACATTATGCACTGCAGACTTTCCTCCAAACTTGCCCAATTAGTGCTTCACTCTGCGGCCATTCTGCGACACTCAGAGTGATTCTGTGACCGCATAGTGGGCCGCAGAAATGTCATTTTTTGCCAAAACATTTTCCTTTACTCCCAGCGCATTGTTCAACCTAAAAGGTCAGAGCCGCGGAGAGCTTGCTTGCCGCGAAGAATTTCTACAATCCTCAAACACATAAACCCACCTCGGCACCTCGAAACCTTAAATTCCTTTACGAAATTTTACGGGGCCTTACAGCCTGCCTCCCGAAACATAACAAAAGTCACAAATTCCGAACACCTATCCGAATACGAGTCCAACCATACAAGTTTCATCAAAATCCTATTCTAAATCAGGGTTCAAATCCCTATTTTTTTTATTTTAGAAACGTTTTGCCAAAATCCCTAATTTCCTCACTTAGATTTATCATTCAAATGCTAAAATCAATGATGGAATCATGATTAATAATCAAATTTGAGTCAAAACACTTATACCAATCTAAATCGCGAAAATTCCCTAAACAATTTCCCAAATCCGAGCTTCCAATCTCTGAATATGATAAAATAACTCAATCCCTCAAAATAGAGTATTTAATACGTCTGCCCAATCATACACTACGTGATCGCGGGGCCACGTCATGATCTCAAAAGCCAAATTCTTGCCTAGCTGCTGCCCCTTCTTCGCGAACGCAAAGCCTAGTCGCGAACTGCATGCCTACCATTACCGAGCCTACGCGAATGTGGTCCCCCACCCGCGATCGTGAAGGCTAAAAGCCTGATGAACCTAACCGGCCTTCCCTTCTACGTTAACACGATGACCAAGTCGCGAACCCGAAGGCCACTGCTACCATTCTCTGCGAACCCGATAGTTGCATCACGAACACGAAGAGAAAGATCCACCAGTCATCAAAACACACTCCGCGGTCGCGATGAGCACCAGAACACCAGGAAATCAGCAACTCCCAACATGAGTGAAATGGTTCGAAACTCATCCGAGACATACCCAAGGTCCCTGGGACCCTGCCCATTCACACCAACCAGTCCCAAAACATAACACGGATCTACTCGATGCCTCAAATCATACAAAATAACATCAAAACCACGAATCAAACCTCAATTCAAATATAATGAACTACTCCAAATTTCTAAATTCCAAACATACGTCGAACATGCCTAAACAACTCAAAATGACCTCAGATTTTACATACAAGTAATAAATCGCCATACGAAACTATTCCAAGGCTAGGAATCCCAAACGAACATCGATAACCATAAAGTCAACCATTGGTCAAACCTATAAACTTCTAAACCTTGAAATTACCGACTTTCGCCAAAAAGAGCCAAAACAATCGAGGAACCCCCGAATCCAAATCCGGAAATACGCCTAAGTCTAAAGTCACCATCCAGACCTAATAGAACTATCAAAACTTTGATTTGAGGTCGAATACAAAAAGTCAAACTTGGTTAATACTTGTAACTTAAGCTTCCAAACTAGCAACTAAGTGTTCCAATCCAATCCAAAACCTTCTCGCAACCAAACCAACCACCACCGTAAGTCATATACCAAATATTACACATAGGGGGATCATCGAATAGGGGAATGGGGCTCAAATGCACAAAACGACTGGTCGGGTCATTACAGTGTTCCCCTCTTAAACAAATGTTCGTCCTCGAATGTGCCAATAGTCGTTCCCAAGCCATTAAATCACTGTATAAACTCGCCATACATATACCTATGGGTGATCCCATGTCACCTCAATCCATATAAGCCCGTCAACATAACCTAACTGAAGATTCCATCTTCAACCTTAGTCCATAAACCTTAGAATTCAACCTCCAACATCTAGAATTCCTTATAAGACCTGATTCTCACATCTATACACTATAGAAGTCTAACTAAGCTGCATCAAGTCGTAACCATATTCCAAGATATAATCACATGATATACCACATAACTCATGTACTCATATTAATATCTTCGGATCGCAATACCTGCTCATCACTTAACCTGGTACCAATAAACAACCCCATATCAAATAAAACCTTGTTTCAAACCTTCACAACACCCCTAATCATGTAAGAAACATGTAGAAACTAATAACCACTCACACAATAAACAAGTCGTGGAGTTCTCTCGCCCGACAAAAACCAATGCCAAACTCTAAGATGATTAATGACATTCTTATCTAGACGTACCTTATCCAAGTTTGATTGCACTAATTCCAGGTCCAATAATCTCATCTCATCCAGTACAAGATATTCAACCGAAAAGCCACGCCAAATTCCACCTATTCACATATGACACAATCTATACCCAACAAGCAACAACTCGAATATAGCTAAAAATGGAAAGGGACCAAATGAGAGAACTATCCGTCAAGACCAATAGGTACAATCCCAACAATACCATATTATGAATCCATCCCACATGGGAGAAGCAAAACACTTGAAATAACCATATAGAATCTCTCCTAACATAACCCCATCGTGGTGCGTAGCCGGTCCAAACATACTGATCCATATGGAGTACCCATTGTGCCATAATGCTCAAAATTGACAACCACATGTGTATCAATCGCAAACACACAAAATGCATGACCATAGCCATAGAGAAATGGATAGCACAATATACTACCGATAGAAAGAGCAAGACTAAAGTGCAATAAGCATCTCAACATCCCAAGAGACATCTCGCTCCAAATATCGCCTTCGGGACATAACAAAACCACATCATACGTGTGAATAGCCAAGCTGTCTCACAACCCGTCGTAGCATAAGAAAGCAACATATGAAACAAATAAGGATATAGATAACATCCTTTTCACCCGGTGGCACACCCACAGTAAATGATGCATACGAGTGAGCAAACCCGATTCAATGTCGGATACACTCTCATTAGGCCTACCAATGGGCCCCCAAATTAATCCGAACCATCCTAAGATAAATAAATAACCTTCAAAAAGTCCATAGTAACCTATCCATAACACAAACCATCAATTGTCTAACTCTTAACATATCTTCATAGTCCACAACCAAGGAATAGTCTGCCTCTGAGAACATCCAGCCTCCAAACCTCAATAGTACAGGAATCTCCATATCTCATCCCACCTCCACCATTCAATAACTGACACACCACTCATACATAATCACTTCATAGAAAAAACAACATAAATCTTCTGCGCCATGTAACAAAAACCTAAACATCACCAGTCAATATCTATGCGATTACCGTAATACTAGTCAAGCATCTGCAAGTCAAAAACACAATGCGTCCCCTAACACGCACAACTTTCTCAGGAGATATAAGGTAGTACTAACATCCTCTAAACATCTGAAATCTCCCATACCATCTAGAACTCAAGACCTTCCTTAAAAAAATGAATTGCAACCTTGCCCATGTCAATCCCACACTGCGCACCACCTCCATCATGCTATCATATGAAACACGAGTGTCCCATTCTCAACTCTGAATCACAAGTAGGATAGACATCCTATCAACCGAAAACCTTACACTAACTCAATCCCGTAGAAGAAAATCACAATACGTAGCGGACTCCCCATGCAAGTAGATCACCTCAATCGCTAGTCGGGGCCAAACCATCCCAAACTCTTTAGAACCCATTTGCACATAATAAAATCATCAGAACGGATTTCCCTCTAACTTAACCTAGTCATGCAGACTTCAAAACCCAAAGGTAACTTATTCCGAAATGCTCGTTCTAAAGGGACTTTCTGCAAATCCGATGCCGTTTTCTTGTGTCTCTCTAATACTGCCATGTAGAGTCAATAATGATATAGAAGTACTGCAAGTCTAGACACCATCTAGTACAGATCACAAATCCTAGCCATACACAAATCCGAAAATCCTTGAATACCACATATGAATCTTGAACCCATTAGGACCTTCTCGATAGTCATCTACTTCAATCTCGGCAACCCCGGCATAGCCAATGTCACGGTCTTAGTGTGACAATCAAGAATAGAATGATACAGAGATAGACAATCCATACCCAAAATCACATACAAAATCCACCATATCAAGCAACAAAAGATCGACCCTAGTCTCATAGCCCCCAATAGTGACCAAACAAGGATGATTGACACGATCCACCACAATTGAATCTAAACATGCGTAGACCCATACACATGAGTATCCGGAGAATCACATGATATATTAAAATATGAAGAAAAATAGGATGACACATATGAATAAGTAGAACCCGGATCAAATAAAATGGATGCATCTCTATGAGAGATCGGAAAAATACGTATAATGAGAACGTCTGATGCAATAGCCTCAGTCCTACCAGGGAAAGCATAACAATGGGCCCGGCCTCCCCCTCTAGGATGTCCTCTACCCACATGTCCCCCACCTTTAGCTAGCTGTGCAGGTGGAATAGCAATTAGAGCATAAACCATAGCCTGAGTACCCTGCTAAGGTACACCCATCCAGAGTCTGGGATAATCTCTCACCAGGTGCCTAGAATCCCCACACTCAAAACAACCTCTATGTCGACGTGGCTGTTGGGGTTGAGTCTGCCTAGGACAACTTGAGTAACCACTGTAAGAACCTTGTGCAGAAGGTGCACTGAAGGATGGCTGCCTGATACTAGTGCTCTGGAATCCATGGCTAGCTGTAGCATCACGTGAGACCTAAAGTGCAAATTGAATTGGTCAACAGGCAAAACCTCTACCATAACAGGTCTTGGCGCAGAATAGAAACCACTAAATCCTCTAGAACCCGAGGATTATTATCCTCCCTATCCTCCCTCTCCTAACCGCGAATACGCTCTAACCTCCTAGATATCTCCACAACCTGATGGAATGGAGTCTTAGTCTCCAACTCCTGTGTCATCCCAAATCTGAGGCTGTAGCTGAGTCCCTCAATAAATCTACGGACTCTCTTTCTATTAGTGGAAACCAAGGCATGTGAATGATGAGATAACTCTGTAAACCTCTTAGCATACTCAGACACAGTCACACTTCCCTGGCGCAACTGCTAGAACTCGTTGTGAAACTCATCCCTATAGGTCTGTGGAATAAACTCTCTCAAGAAAAGATCAGAGAACTGGGACCACGTAAGTGGTGTTGCGCTAGATGGCCTACTTGCCTCATCAGTCTGCCACCATCTGTATGATGGTCCCGTAAACTGAAAAGTAGTATGTCACGACCCAAACTCCCACCGTAGCCGTGACGACACATAATCATAAAATATCTGAAATAGCAACATTAAATGCAACGACAACCATCCCATGATCTAGTGTCAACGATTACATAAGCACAACAAGATCGCAAAATAAAGAGTCGAATCCTCAATACAGAATTATCTAAATGATAGAACAGTGATCGCAAAAATAAACAAAAGAGAACTTCAAGGTCTCCCAACGTTATAGAAGTTACCTCGTAGTCTACACATGCTAGATCTGATGCGAACTCTAGCAATCACAATGCCCAATAGTACCTAGATGTGCACATAAAGTGCATAGTATAGTATGAGTACAACCGACCCCATGTACTCAATAAGTAACAAACCAAACCTTGGGCTGAAAGAAGTGACGAGCTCGGAAGAGTTCAGTGTCTAACACCAATAATCAATAACAACACGATATAATGATGGCAGTAAAAGAAAACAACTTAAGAGATATCATGTTCAACTCATTCATAAATACGGAAAATTAGGCAGGCTTTCCAAGTATAACAGTCAAAGGCCCAATCTTACCACCTAAATCACTAAGACATGAGTTTATCAAGAAAATTGTGATTTCCAAACTTTCAACAATAGGTGAGACATTTCATCTACCATCTAGCATAAGGAAAATACATCTCTATGCCTACAACTCAATATTCATGCCAAGTCAATAACATCATAGTGAAGCCATTAGGTACACACACACTCAGCATTCTCATGGTGTCTGGCATATGTACCCCTCACCAACACACACACAACCACACTTAGCATTGTACGGGTTCCTGGCACAAACGCCCCTAACCAAAGCACATATATGACCATGTGCATGCGCTCACTGTGAATACCAGACTCCCGAGGGGTGGGGCCTTGCCCAAGCGGTGATCGAATAGAAATCAACGATCAATATAACTATTGTAGCATGCAACCCAATCCAAATATCAAACCATTGCGGCGTTCAACTCGATCAAAATATGTAAGGCCCTATAAACTTTCACTTAGAATCCGGGGTTTCATGGGTTGTACAGTGCGTCGGGGAGTTGGAAGAATAATTTTGCAGAGCATGGCACTTCTGCGGTCCTCTATGCGACCGCATAATTACTTCACGGACCGCAGATTGACTGCATAATTCAACAGAACTTGAGCCAATTTTAGAAAATCATTATGTCGTCCATTATGCGACCGCATAACCATTTTGCGGGCCGCACAATTTGTCGCGGATTCAGCATAAAGATTTTCGGAGGGAGATTTCACGGCGTGTTATGTGACCGCATAACCGTTCTGTAGACTGCATAACAGTCGCAGACCTGACCAGGCCTATCTAGCTTTGGGACCATTTTTGCTGTCCCTTTTGCGGACCGCATGTTCATTTTGCGGTCCGGTCTGCGGTTTCGTAGGCTTAAGTTTGGAAATTGTTTACCCGATCCCATTTTTATAAAATGACTTGGAGGTCATTTTGGTTGGTTTTAACAGCTATTTTAGGGAGAGGGGAGTATCTTATAGAGAGAGAGAGAGAGAAGGAATCCCCAACCCCCTTTGTTTATCAAGTTCTTGCTCAAGCCTTGAAATTCAGCAAGGAAAGCTCACAAGGTCTTCATTTAAGAGGTAAGGTTCCATACCCTAGTTTCCAATTTCGAGTTTGGGCAGAAGTTGGGTAATGGGGAGTGTGATTCTTGGGTATGGGAGTTGTTATTGATTCATACCAATAAGGATGGTGGGGAGGTCATTGAGCTAATAGGGGTAAACCTTTGGTATTGAATTGGTTGTGGGGTGAAGGAAATCTTGTAGAAGAACCTTGTAGTTAAGTTTGCAAAGATAGTGTTTGATGAGATGCTTAAATGAGCTGAACCCATGAACCCCTTCCTAATTATGGTTCAATTTTATTGTCTCTCTGATAGATTGAAGTTGCTAGGATTTACGGAACATCGTAGTGATTTAAGGAAAGCTCAAGCGAGGTAGGTTGGCTAAACTTCTCTTTTAGAACCGAATCCCACGATGTTCTCGTAAGTCTCAAGTGTGATTGGCCCATGATCCTTATCCCTCACATCCCGAGTTATTCCTAATAAATCCGATTACTCCAAATAAGCATTGTGTCGGAAATTATATGCCCAAAATGTGTTCAATTGCTCCTATCACATTATGCTCTCGTTCAGGAATGTGTTCAAGTATGGTTTGTGTATTAAAATGTTATGATTTTAATTCGTGTTTCAAATAAAAGTTATTATGCCAAATTGTGCAAGGAAACTCAATGTGCTTAAGACTCTTATTGCTCATATGTGTACTTAAAGTCTTGATTAGAAATGCACTATTGTTGATCATCCATGATAATGTCTGAAAGTGAAAGGAGTGTATGAAATATGAAATACGGCCGACGTAGCAAGAACGAAATTACACATGTGGCCAGTAGTGCCAATGAAATGAAAAGATGTGTGAAAGATTATGAAATTAAATGTAACTCATTTTTATAATAGATGTTTTGGGAGTATCGTTTAGTCATCGAGGAAGGATAGGTTGAAATAACCTAACCCCGAAACTACACGTGCTAGTGTAAGAGTGATTGAGGGGTAAATCCTTGTATTGATGTGTTGAGATTATTCCCCTTAAATGAGATGAGATTGATGTGTTGAGATTGTTCCCCTTAATTAGGATGAGATGATGGCTAGCGGAAAGTGATGTCGATCCACACGACATTGTGGTGAGACAGCTTAGCCGATCAGGCTGAGATTGGACGCCATGTCGCGCATATGGTGCTGTCATGATGGGATGTCTCGGGGTGAGATGGCTTAGACGATCGGGAAGATATTGAACTCCGTGCTAATAACACGGTGGTATATTGGTACTAAAGATCTCCTAACTTAGAAATATTAGAATTTACTTGAAATAAATCTTTCTCTTAACTTGACACTTTAATATTGTTTGAGGCTCTCATTGATTCCATATTTCTTTCTCATTATATTGTTACTCGTTCTATTGAGAGGGTGTTTAGTCTTACATATTAATACTATTCCATATGTCCTAACGTCCCTTTTTTCCGGGGGCGCTGCATCTTTAATTGATGCAGGTGGTTCCACAGCAAGCGGCATTGATCAGTGATAGCAGTACACCCTCTCCTCAACTGACTTGCTGAGCCCTACTACGTATCGGGGTCTTGTATATTTTGTTCTTTGCGTATAGTGTTTTTGAGATATAGCCGGAGACTTGTTGCCGGCATCAGCATACTACTCTTTTGTATCCATTAGAGGCTCCGTAGATATAGTATGGTTGTATCTTTATTTTGGGAAAGTTAAACTAAAGATGTTGTATTTGTATCACACGTTTCCACTTCTAAACTACTAATGTGTAATGTAATATATTTTTGGAAATTGTAAATGAAGTAACTAATGGTAATGAAGTTTGTGTTATTCATGCGATCTCTTCATTGTCTAGTTAATGGAATACAACTTCACTTTGTTCATGAGTACGGTCGGGTAGAAGGCATCAAGTTGGCTTGCTTTGACTGGGATATCTCGATCGAGCGTCGATCGTTATCCCCAAGGTCGTGGCGGGATAAAATATAAATCACAATACATCTCTATGGCCCACATCAGTCATCAACCGCTCAAGTCTCAATGGCTCACGTCTCATAGAACTCAGCCCAAAGAATATCACATAAAAAAAGCATCAGCAACATGTGATATGACATATAAATAATGTATAGAGACAGAGATATAACATGCAGATGAAAACTTATGATAGAGAATAAGACTACAATCAAGGCAAACATATCAAAATAGCAACAACTGCCATATCATGTCCCAACAGGAGCACATATATCCTAGACATGATCCCTAGCATGATTAACAACTCAAGTAATCATACAAGTAGAGAATGAAAGCACGTATATAATGAGGCATGGTAGAAAACAAGTCTCATAGTAGCCTAAAGTCTACCCGAATCATGAATATCCCGGTGTATGCACACACGTCCATCACTTAACATGTGCGTCACCGCCAACACATATCAACTATCATAGTCCACGAGGATAATTACATTCAAATCATGTTTATATATGTTGCTTACCTCAAAGCGCGTGAATCAATATTCCAAAAAGCCCTTCCCACGCGAATCGACCTCCGAGTGACTCGAATCTAGTCAAAACAACTTAATATCATCAATAAAAGCCATAGGAAACAAGCCCTAACGATAAATCTAAGATCTTGATTCAATTACGCAAACTCAACCCAATAAGTCAAACCCGAGCCCACACCCCGGAACCCGACAAAACTCACAAATTCCAAATACCCATTCCAACAGGAGTCCAAATATATGTGTTTCATCCAAATCTGACCTCAAATCGACCCTCAAATCATCTATTTTTACTTTGGATAAGCTTTTACCAAAATCCCAAATTTCTTCTCTTAGATTCACCACTCAAATGCTAAAATCAAGGATGGAATCATGAATAATAAACAAATCCGAGTAAAAAATACTTACCCCAATTTAAATAGTGAAAATCCTCTCCAAAATCACCCAAATTCGAGCTCTATCTCAAAATGTGATCAAATAACCAAAACCCTCGAAATATAGTACTTATGTCCAGTTATACACTTCGCGAACATGGTATCATGCATGAAAACACGAATGCCATCCCCCCAGCCAGCCTTCCTCTATGCGAATGCGACGCCCAGGTCCCGAATGTGAAAGCCAATGCTAGACATGCTTCGCGAACGTGACCAACCCCTTACAAACGCAAAGAGAAACCATCACCTGCCACCAAAACACTCTCTGTGGTCGTGACACAACATCTACGATTGAGAAGTACACCAGAACAACATAAAACCAACAATTCCAAAACAAACGAAATTGGTCCGAAAACCATCCGCAACATAACCAAGGCCCCCAAGAATCCCGTCCAAACATAACAACCAATCCAAAAACATAACCCGAACCTACTCCAGACCTTAAATCACACAAAACAACATCGAAACCATGAATCGCACCTCAATTCAAGCCTAAGGAACTTATGAACTTCCAACTTCCAAAACTCATGCTGAACCAGATCAATTCAACTTAGAATGACCCCAAATTTTGCATACAAGTCTCTAATGATGCAACAGACCTATTATAACTCTCGGAAACACAATCTGAACCCGATATCAACAAATTCAACTCCCGGTCAAATCGATGAACTTTTCAAACCTTTAACTTTCTAACTTTCCTCGATTCAAGCCAAAACAACGTAGGAATCTCCAAATCCGGACATACACCTATATCCAAAATCACCATACAAACCTGTTGGAACCATCAAAATATCATTCTGAGGTCGTCTACCTAAAAGTCAAACTCCGGTCAACCCTCACAACTTAGGCTTCCAACCTTGAGACTAAATGTCCCAATTTAATCCAAAACTCCCCCTAAACAAAACCACCCACCGCCGAAATTCACATAATGACAAATACCCATATGTAATGTATCAAACAGGGGGAATGTGGCTAAAATACTCAAAATGACCGGCCGAATTGTTACATTCTCCCCCTCTTAAATAAATGTTCATCCTCGAAAGAGTCTAGTGTCGTACCTGGGGTATCAAAAAGGTGAGGGTATATGCTATGCATCTCCTACTCAGTCCAAGTATCCTCCTTAACCGACTGACCTCTCTAATGATCCTTCATCGATGTTGTATTCTTCTACCTAAACCTTCAAACCTGACGGTCCAAAATGGCCAACGACTCTACATCATAAGTTGAATCCTCATCCAACAACATCATGCCAAAACTCTAATACAAGTGATGGATCCCCATAATACTTCCGGAGCATGAAAACATAAAATACTGGGTGAACTCCAGATTAACTAGGTGGCAAGGCAAGTCTATAGGCCACCTCTCCAACTCTCTTTAGCACCTCAAAAGGACCAATATACCGAGGGTTCAACTTTCCCTTCTTCCCGAACCTCATCACACCCTTCATGTGTCAAACACTGAGTAGAACCTTTTCACCCACCATATATGCCACAACACAAGCCTTCTTGTCATTATAAATCTTTTGCCTGGACTGTGTCGTACGAAGTTGCTCCATAATCAACTTCACCTTCTACAAAGCATCACAAACCAAATCAGTGCCTAACAACCTAGCCTCCCAGGCTCAAATCGACCAACTGGAGAACGACATCGCCTCCCATATAAGGCCTCATATAGAGCCATCTGGATACTCGACTTATAGTTGTTATTGTAGGTAAACTCTGCTAACATCAAAAACTAATCCCACTGACCCCCGAAATCAATGACACATGCTCGTAACATGTCCTCTAATATCTGAATAGCATGATCAGACTGCCCGTACACCTGGGGATGAAATGTCATACTCAGCTTGATGATGTGAGAAAATCGAGTGAAATCAGTGGGATGTGAGAAAATCGAGTGAAATCAGAGAAGGCAGAGGTGAAAGCAGTGATAGTTTTTACCTGAGATGGGGAAGCTGGTCGTTGAAGGCAAGAACCATCGGATAAAAACCTCAATGTCCATAGGTCGCTATGTTTGACCTCTAGACCAAGAATAATGATGATAACACTGAAGAGATGGCCATGCATGCCATAGATTCAAAAGACTATAGCTGTGTTACAGACGATTTGAAGGATCGTCTATTAGCTAGAGTTTCAGATTTGGGGATTTTGAATCTCAACGATGAAAGAGGAAATAAAACAATAGGATTCACGGGTTTAGGGAGCAATGAGAATGATTTCCTGGTTGATTCATGACCTTGCACGAATTTGTATAAGGTTTTTGACTGATTGATTTGTGTGAGTTGAGAGAATAGAGAGAGGAAGTGGAACGCGGGGCGGCTGAGTCAATAGGCAAATGATTTAGGGTTTAGGGTGAGATTGGGTCGTCTCTAGGTTTAAACAGTGGGAGTGATCTGGGCCATTGGATCTTTAGATTAATGACCCTGATAATTCGAGGATTAAACAATTTTAATGAGAAAATGTGAGGGTCGTTTTATCTCTGGGTTTCAACAGCAGAGATTAAATCTAGTGACGCATTAAAATTAAAGGGAAAACGAGATACAATATGGGCCATTGATCAAATGAATTAACGGCTCAGATGGAATGTGTTTCTTGTGTGGGTGGTGGAGACTGATGACGTGGCACTATTTGATTGGATCGGAGAGGAAGCCATGGATTGCGAAAGTGGAAAGAGAGGGGTTGGACCTGGGTCAGATTTAGATTTGGGCTTGTGTATTGGGCTGGTTTTAGTTTAAGAAATAGCCATTTCATGTTTAATTGTGGAATTGCAATTATAGCCTATTTAGTCTTTATCCTCTTAAAATTAATTTAAATAAACTTAATTAAGTTTAACAAAATATAGTAGAAATTATAATCATAAAATACACTATTAATTGTTGTATTTAATTAATTAATTGTCAAAATATCTTATTTTCCTATTTATGACACTAATTTTAGATTATTTTGAAATAATAGATTATTTTACCAAAATTAAGGAATAACATTTGAAATTAATTATAAGACCTATGTAATGAATGTAAATAGTTATTTTAATAATTTAAAATTATTAAAAGTAATATATTTTATAATTATACAATACTAAGTTATTGATTTAACATTATTAATTACTTAATTTATATAAAAATACCTTTTATTGATTAGAAAATATTTTCAACATATTTATTGCAAATCATTAAGTATAAAAAAATTAATTTTAAAGACGAGGGTCAAAATTGGTCGTCAAAACGAGCCTGAGAGACGACTGGTGCTCTAGGAAATACACCGGCCTGGGCCAAACTCTCCATAAGGCCCACTCAGCGGACTAGGGTGTCCTAAAGCACGGGGGTGGCAATGAACCCCTCCGGGACCTGGGCGGGTCCTACTGGTGCAGTTTGGAAAGGCATCTCCTCCTCCTGCTCGATCGAGGCTATATAATAGGTGTTGGTACACGTGCTCTAGGCTGAGCTCTATCTCTGCCTTGTCCCCTACCTCGGCCCCAGCCCATACCCCTGGTAGTGGCTGCAACCTGGGGCTCTAGCTTCTGCCTGGCTATGGATGTTGTGCATGTTCTCACCATCTGCGAGGGGACAAGAATAGAATTATTCAAACTTTAATGATAAAATAAAATCAAACGATAGAGAAAGAAAGATAAGTACAGACGTCTCCTTACCGATCCTCCAGACTCTACTAAGCTTGCTCATGACTTATGAGACCTAGGCAACCTAGTGCTCTAATACCAATTTGTCACGACCCGAAATCCTAGATGTGGTGTCACGACCCAAAATCCACTACAGGTCGTGATGACACCTAACGCCGCCGTCGGGCAAGCCAACGGTGATTAATAAACTTAGTTACTCTTTTTATTATTTTCTAAATCATGAATCCCATTGAATAAGTAGTGTAAAATCTAGTCCTCATAGAAAACCCGTGATTTTATTTTCCAAATTCCGTATAAGGTATAAATTACAAGGTGAAAGAATAATAATTACGCGAACTACAATAATGAACACCCAGTATGTACCCCCAAAACCCGGTGTCACAAGTGCACGAGCATTTACTAAGGATTACAATAATAATACAACATCTGTATAGAATATAAATAAGACAGGATAAAATAAATAGTACGATGGAGACTGTCGACTGCGATACGTAGCCTGACATGCAGCTCATATGAAGTCTCCTCAACAGCTGCACCTATGCGCCAAGATGATCATCAAATGAACCTGCCAGATCCTGTACATTTAGTGCAGAAGTGCAGCATGAGTACATAAATCAGTGCGTACCCACTAGCCTAACCCCGGAGAAGAAGTGACGAGTGGTCGAATCAACACTTACTAGTGGTCCAATAAATTAACATGGTAAATAATAAATAGATAGGAGTACAACAATAGTATTGAGGTAAATCTGTAACTAACACAATCTTCCAAAATTTCTTTTAACAATATCAATTTCTCAAACTCGCATTCTATCTCTACCACTCAGAAATATCAAGTGCCAATAGCAAATGGATAAGAATTTCCATATAAAATTCAAGGCATCAGTGGAAGGAAAATCTCATGAATAATCGGCCTACTAGCGATATAACACACGATTATGCTGAGGTCGTACGACCAGATCTCAGAAAGAATATGATACTGCCGAGGCGATTGGCCCGATCCCATCATAATGTGTACACTGCCGAGGGTCGAGCGGCATGAACCATAGATGCATCTATTATACTACCGAGGCGAACGACCCGCTCCCATGAGATAATGGTACATAATCCTGCTGAGGCGTTCAGTCCCGTTCCACAAGAAAGGAAAGGAATTATCGAATTACAAGACACAAGCTCATGATATAGTATATGAACACAAGGTGAGTATAACCTTTACCGTTTCTCAAATAACTTGCCAACAACTCAAGGTAATAAGGCTCGGCTTAATATATATGTTGACGAGCTCAAAACACACACTTAAATTATGCTCACTAGTCATATATAGTATAGTATAATATCGTATCCATAGGGATTGGATTTAAACAGTATTCTCGTAGTTTCTAGCTTGAATTCTATCCACGATGATCAACGATTGAGATTTATATGATTTCTAACTAAAATTAACTAAGAGTCTAAAGCTATTGACTAATGACAATCACAACAAGTAACAATTAAAAAAGGTTATCTATGGGAGAAGATAGGGTTTTGGTGGGATACGTGCAAGATAATTATTTGGGATCTAACTCTAGATAATTCACTTCTAATGTTTAAGTGAGTCTCTCGAATTCACTCAACTATTAGTTCAAACGTTCAGCAAAAACTCCTCTCTCGATTAAGTCTAAACCTCACAAAATTAACCAATTTAAGCACGTGAAGATATGCAAGAATGCATAGTGGATTGGTCTTTAGGAGAACCTCTCTTGATTATCCTCCTAACTAGGTTTAATCAATGATTCAACTAGCCTCTTTCAATTACTTAGAAGAATCTATGAACTCAACCAATAATATAATGCAAAGATATCATGACTTATGCCTCTCTCGATTACATGAACTAATAAATATAGATGCAACAATTAAATCATCCAAAAATGCTTCAATACATAAAACTAGAGTTATAATCCACAAACAATCATCAATACACAAAATCCATCAAACCCTAAAGAGAACTACTCTATAGATATGGAGCAATTCATCACAAATAAAATTAAAGTATAGGAAAACATAAATTCAATCCAAACTCGGGTCTTGAGTGAGGAAGGAATGATGAAATCTTTGTGCTTTTGCTCCTCCAACTCCTCCTTGGCTTCCTTAAATCAAAAGTATGTCAAAGGTCCATGAAAATAATGTTTTTCCATGCATTTATACCAAGTAGGGTCGGGCCTAGATGAAATCACCTTCTCCTAGCCGAATTAGGAGTTCTACTATGTAAATATTGCACAGGCGCACCGCATGGGGCGACGTGCCATGCGAGGCATCAGTGTGGAAATCCAGAGAGTTTGTTCTGACAGGCAGCAGGAATTTGCACAGCCACCGTGCCCCACGCGCCGCGGCAGTGAGGTTTTCTCAGAATACGGATTTTTCTTGGGGTTTGACGTCCAGACTTGGTCCTCTACCCCCGAACATGATCCCGGCTTAATCCCTTTGGCTTTTACTCAGACTTCAAAGCTCCAAATCACTCAAATTCATTCCATAACATCTACATAGCTCGAAATCACTCCTATAAGGCATAAAACACACAATAAGTTCAAAACACTATCAATTAAAGCTCAAACACAAGTAAAGTGCAGTAAATTAGAGTGCAATAAGAGACTAAAATACAAGATTATAGCCTACCATCAACACCCCACACTTAAACCATTTCTCGTCCTCGAGCAATCAAACGACAATTCACATAGAACACGACCTTTTTCAACAACTCTCCTAACTCATCATATGAAGAATATTTAAAATAGATTAAGCACAATACCGTAACATCCTCGCCTCAAGATTTGACTCAGAAGCACCATGCATTATTTATAGCCCGCTCACTTACTCTAACATAGAGGTCAACGACATTACCTTTCCTTCATGAATTAAGTGCCCTCACACAACAATAGAGAGTAGTTCCATACACAATAGAATTAAGAACAATCAGAAACTCAGGATAATAATAATTCACTCACTCTCAGAAATAACATTCACATGCCACAAACGACATACCATAATCTTGCCCGTAGTGTACTACTCTACTAATTGAGCTTATTCAGTCAAGGATCAAGTAAGACTTTAATTGGTTGTAATGTACGCTGCGGGATGGGTAGGATACATTTATATATATGAGTGACTGCACCTCCCTAAGCACTTTAATACATACATTTCACTGTTCAAAACCCCACACTTATGTAAAACCAAAACTCCGCTTATGGGGGGCCCTATCATACACATGCACCACCAGAGTCTTCATAAGAACTCTGGGGCGAGGGCCAAGGTGAACTCGGATTAATGATGAGACACGGTCAAATCAGTAGCAAAGGCACCAGGATGGACGGTTGCGGGTGATAGCTTCACGATAGATAGCTCACTGAGGTGTGCCACTCGCCCTACTTCTAATGATAGATAGAAAGGGTGGGAGAGGGGCGGAGGGACGTCAAAGGTACAAAAACAAAAACTACATGACATACGTACATTAAATGGTATGCCCATTACGAACAATCATTAAGGCAGTCTCCAATCTCGCTCGGCTCGGGGCGATCACTTGAATAGGGCGGGATTGATCGATCTACATATAAAATTCTGGCTTCCCTTCCCAGGAGCGTATCTACAGAATAAAGAGAGCACGCACCACATTCCTACTATACCAAAGTAAGTGAAATTTGGTCTTTATGAATTCTTTATCAAGTTTCAATATAATTTAGGCACTTAAATTAACAAGTAGAGTACAAACAATACAAGTATTTCATGATTTGGGTCCTAAATCTACCCGGACTTAAGCATGATTAGTAGTTATGCACGGACTCTCGTCACCTCGTGCGTATGTAGCCCCCACAATTAGAAGTGAATAGTAATTTAAAACACCTGTGGGGCAAATTCTCTCTTACAACGTTAGGCAAGAGACTTACCTCGCCTCAAAGCTCACTTTTCGGCCCAATCACACTAAGGCCTCAACATGGTGCCGAACAATCCGAAGCTAGTCAAATATTATAAAAATCAATCAATATACACTCACAAGTTCATAATTTAGCTATTAGAGTGATTACCCAACCCAAATTAGAAGATTCCTAAAATTCAGCCCCGGGCCCACGTGCTCGGATTCTGGAAATGTTCGAAGATAAATGTTTCCCATAACCTCACAAACTCAAATATATAATTTCTACCCAATTCCATAATCATTTTTGTGGTTAAATCCTATTTTTATTAAAACCTAGATTTTTCAACTAAACCCACAATTTCTACAATTTATGTGTTAGAAATCTACCCAAAATGCATGTATTAAACTCATCTTGTATAAAAATTACTTACCTCAAAGTGCTAGGTGAAAACTCCTCTTCAAAGAGCTCTAAAATCATCTAATAAATGAAAGAAATGAACCAAGATAACCTAAGTCCCGACATTAAAATCCCTCACTGCCTCCAGCTATTCCGCTTCTGCGGACCTTGGGTCGCACCTGCGGAAACTCCATCGCAGGTGCGGTCCTCGCCCAGCTTGGCCAAGTCCGCTTCTATGGAGAAGCGTGCGTGCCTGCGCTTTTGCTTTTGCGGATCTGGTCCACATCTGTGCATACGCGCCTACGAAAGGTTTCCCGCTCTTGCGATCCCAGGCCTCCATGGCCTAGCCCGCACTTGCAACCATCTTCCTCGCACCTGTGAGCTCGCAGATGCGCTAAGCCCTCCGCTTCTGTGACCACTGGACAACCTGCTCTAGGCCACTTATGTGGTCAATGGGTTGCTTCTGGGAGGTCGTACCTCCGGCCAAAATCTCGCAGGTGCGAACGCACCAGAACTGGTGCACCAGCAGCTCCCCCAAGTCAAATTCCGAGTCTGATTCCAATCCGTTTTGCATCTAGAACCCCGACCAATTTCACTCACACATCCAGCAACATAATATGGACTCGCTCGCGTGCTTGATACACCAAATAACATCTAAAAATAAGAATCGGATGCCAAGACGCATGGATCGAATTATAAAACTCAAATATTTCTAGAAACACTTCCGCGCGTCCGATTCCTATTAAATCAACTTGGAATGACGTCAAATTTTACGTGCATGTAACAAATCACCACACAGAACTATTCCCAGGCTCAAAATGCCAATCGGACCTCGATAACACAAAATCCTACCTCAAACCAAATTTAAAGAACTTGAAAACCTTCAATGCGCCAACTTTCAATATTAAGCACTGAAATGCGCCTCGGTCATCCAAAACCCAACTTTGATTTTCTTAAATGGACTATTAACTCCTATACTCAGTGATAAATGAAGTGTTAATCTATGTGTAGACTTTCACTAAGTGTGGACATGGCTAAAGTATGTGATTGCAGTTAAGAATTTCCATAAGTATGAATCTGCCAATAAGATTAGCAAGCTAATGTATATGTATGTATCTTCTCTACCCCTCAAATCACATGACTTAATTGTTTTGAGTTTCTGAAATAGCCTACTGATGCTCTCATCATTTGTCTGCACTTGTAACTGATTTCTTTAAGCGTACTTGAACATGTTGAGGTAATTTACAGTGTATCATATACTTGTGTTTCAATTATTTCTACAATGGTGTGATTGGTTGTCTACATTCATGATGATATTCTATATAGTTGCTGAGAGAAATGTATATATCTTTGTATTATTGTTATTGTGTTGGACCTACAGTGAGTGACTCATTGGCACTTAAACTTATTTGGAAGAGTAAGTGTGAGTGGTTAAGGGTATGTAGGAGTGAAATTTAGTTTGTGGTTCATGTACTCTCCCTGACACAAGCATTGCTCGGGGTCCCTGAGACCCTTGTGAACTCTGAAGTGCCAGGGATCCAAAGAGTGTCTTGACCATGAACGGAATTTTATCTTAAGATCTTAACCATTGGCATTTATTAATCTATTTAGGGTTAGTGTTAAATCAAAGAAAAGGTTTCACTGTAAATCTCGTTACTCTATTACGGCATTACATTAATTTATTGCGTTCCTGATTACTAGTGCTTATTACAGTTCTGTCTTAGGCCTTACATTGTTATTGTTTGTGTATAAGTGTCATATCGGACCATATATATAATGTATTTCTTTTTCTTTTTACACATGTGACTGAACTAAGTCTACTGAGTTCTCAAGAACTCAGACTCAAGTTCTAGCTTGAATCTGGAGTCACTGAAGTTGCCACTTGTTCGCTGTCCGTTAGGCCTAACTCCCTTTATCGCTTTATATAATCTGTTATTGCTTTTATGTATATGACACTGATAATATTTGAATGAATGTTTTATTTTATCTCTTTGAATTACTTTAGGAAACCTAGGCAAGCCTAAAACCATAGGTAAAATAAAAAGAGGTACTATCTCTTTAGTAGTTAAATAACTCCATTTTGTTTAAATTTTTATTATCCAGTCTTCATTCTCATCTACACTAACCGTTTTTCATGAATTTCCCTATGTTCAAAACAGATTTGGAAAGTCAACATCCCTCTTTCTTTAAAATCCAGAATTGGGCAAATAATTTCAAAGTCGAGATTTCTACAAACAAAATGGGACACCAATGCAATCAAGGAATGATTTCAATAATTTTCTTCCTAAACTTGATATAAAATTCGGAAAAAAAAGAGTCTTCAAGGTATATCTAAACCAAATCCCTCAATAGAACTCATCTCATCAAGGTTACATAAATAGCCATTTATTTTCAGAGGAAAGGTATTTTAAACTTAACCAAATTTTTTGCAAAAACTAGTAAGTATAAGTATTATAAACCTGTTTCCAAAACTCTTTCAATTGTATAGACATTTCCAAGGCCTTTTCCATAAATAAAACCTATACTCTCTTTTAAAAGTATATATACTACCTCCATTTCAAAATGGTAAGTTTTAAAATATGACATAAGATAAGCCATACATTGTTTAAGTACTAATTAAGTAGAATATAGACATCTAATTCCCCAAACCTTGTATAAGTCCTATGGAGCTACCTTAGGTAGATTCTAGGGGGTTCCTAACACCTTCCCCTTAGAAGAACAAGAACCCTTACCCAAATCTCACTAGTTAGTAGACCAATAGGATAATGATTTAAATAACTGAATAGGTACCCTAGTATAACTTTAAATATTAGGTGACGAATCTCTTTTATCATCAACATCAATAGGGAAATCACTAGTTGAATCTTATTTTGACTCGTGCAAAATAGGGTGCAACAACATGGCGACTCTGCTGGAAAACCCCCTTAGGTTCTGACCTTAGCAGATTTAGAATAGATCTGGAATTTAGGAATGTTTGTATATATGTTGCTTTAACTATGCTTAATTTTCAAATATATGCTTACTTGTTCAACATGTGCTTACCTGCCTGCTTTAATGTTATTATTGTTATCCCACTATCTATTATCACTTTATATATACACTGTCATCACACTCTTTCTTATGGAGTCTTGGTCGTACACTATCACACACAATGACACGCGAGGATTGTCTTTTACACCCCTCCGAACCTTCTTTCAAAATTCTTTAATCTCAGAGAATGGCTTTGTCAGATCAACTGACATAACGTCTCGCAGTTTCAGTCCAACTCCAAGAATTAGAAAACACTCTACTCTAGCAAACATATGTCATACTGCATAAGCCTTAGGTGAGTAGGGCATTGGCATCGACAAACGATTAGGAAAGTTTCCCTAATGTCAACGGGTTATGCACCCAACGACATGACTTTTGTGGAACAATGAACCAATCCCGATGAGACATTAAAGATCCAGAGTAAAATATTTATCAAACCTCTTTTTTTATCTCTTCAGAAATGGAAATCAACCAGAACATCCCCGAAATCAATATGGTTATGGGAGCGCCGCATAAGCTGAAACAATTGTGGAAGAACATCCGCTGAGACCATGGAGATGAGATTAGGACGCACTTAGGAGCATTGACTGCCTTATTAAACATCCGGGACGACAAGGTTCTTACCCGGTTGCTGATAGAATTCTGGGATCCAGCCGAAGTGATTTTCAAGTTCGTTGACTGTGAATTAGTGACAACGCTGGAAGATATCACTTACTTCACAGAGCTGTCGTTTGCTGGGAGAAAGCCGATATTTCCAGTTACCATGCACGGATACAGGTTTCTCGATGCTTTGGGTTTGGCGGGTAGTCGGAGTTTGAGGAACATTGAAGATAGATGGCTGAGCTTAGACCAATTGTTTGAAAGTTTTAGACATCGAGAGAGATACGAATGGTACTTGGGAGATTTCCAATGTGATCAGGAGACCTGGGAAAGTCTCCGTCCTTTGACACTCTCTTTGGCATTTCTAGGGTTACTGGTTTGCCCACAGAGAAGAGGGCGAATCAACATCAACTTACTGCCCGTGGTCTTGGCAACATGTCGGGGTAATCTTCAAGCCACCTTAGTACGCATGATATTGGCAGAAATTCTCAGAGCACTATTTGTATGTTCTCGAGGGTACGATTTATTCAAAGGCTGCAACCTGTTACTCCAAATATGGGCCACATAACACTTGTTTCGAATAGAGGCCACTATCGACTATTTTATGGGTGTTAGCAGTATGATCATGAGTCACAATGAGAGAATGAGGCATTGGGTCTCCCCGCACGGGAAAGAAGAATGGAGAGAGATGCTGCCAAACTTGAGTGGATACTGGATAAACTAGAAGCTTTGGTGGTTTAGCGGTAGGGCAATTCTAAGGACCCCCCAGATGTATTTCATAGAGCTGATAAGACTCGAAGGCTTTCAGTCATATGCACCCTTACGAATTATCAGGTAGTTTGGTCTGATCCCGAATATACCCCTTTGGACGAGAACAACTCTGTATGAAGATGAGTACAATGGACAGATCCCGATCCCAAGGGTGAGGAAACTTCAGGAGTGGAGTGATTTAATTATGATGCCGATGGGTCAGAATTCGTGGTGTACCCCAGAATACTATGTATGTATCAATGAAGAGAATGAGTTAATCCAACCAAGCAAAAGAAGGAGTGGCCTGGCTAGAAGATGCAGCAACAGCCTTACAAATCTATCACGAGATTATGCCTTATTACCTTGTGACTACCTCCATGCATCGCCAAGTGGTCCCAAGGTCAGTTGATCATATGTTGTCACCTCCGAAGGATAATGATCGAGTGGTCAAGTGTATACAAATTGAATCTGAAACAGAACCAGAGGATGATCCTAAAGAAGAGCCCGACTACAACGATGAAGAAGAAGAAGAATTTGAGGAAGCCCGACTACTAGTGGCTGGTTCAGTTCCCCATTTTCCTATCTTGCACCCTTTATCCCGCACCCTTTAATGTCCCTAAGGGAAAGTCTGTTGATCCCATGTGATCTTGTGGATGTTGGAAAACCAATGTTGTAATCATTTCTCATGCCTGATGTAATCCAAATATTATCAATGAAAAACCAAAAGTTCGCTCGGGATCCAAACGTGTCAAAATCTGATTGTTTGTCAAATATTCGTGACGTAGGCCCACCTCCGGCAAAGAGAGGTCCCTCGCATATTAGCAAAATGTGTTTATTTGAATACGTGAACTAACTGCTCTATGTCCTTATATTTGTGCAACGACCCAGAACTGACTTTGTTCTCCTTTTCTTTGTTTTTCGCATTACTTTATTATTTATTCCCCCGAAAACAGAGGTTGGTTTGAGTTGACTCGAAAAACTTGTTGAACCACCATACAACTTGAGATCAAAATGGAAAGGGTGAACTAACTGCTCTATGTCCTTATATTTGTGCAAAAACCCAGAACTGACTTTGTTCTCCTTTTCTTTGTTTTTCGCATTACTTTATTAATTATTCCCCCGAAAACAGAGGTTGGTTTGTGTTGACTCGAAAAACTGGTTGAACCACCATACAACTTTAGATCAAAAGGGAAGATGTCTGCGACTGATGAATTGACCGGACATGCTTTGGTAATAGTCGACAACCCGGGGCAATCAGGAGTAAAGAATGATAGTCAAAACGACGAACACGTTGCTAGGATGACACAAAAGATGGATTCACTAAGAGAAGAGGTACAACATTTTCGGGCACCGGCGCATCTGGCCGTGACGATGCTCCCAGAACCACCCCGCTTTCCTTCACTAGACTAGATCTCCATCACTTTCCTTAAACTACCCATCAAGCAAACAATACCCTAACTACAGTCACTACAACCCAGATTGTACCCCCAGTAACCCCCGCAAACCCACCAAACCCTCATATACATACACCTTATGTACCAAACTATATCCAAACACCGCAAAACCCACTAGCCGTTACCAATACAGTTCACACCCCTCCTCGTGACAGAGTCACCTTTGCCAACAATCAAAATTAGCACATACCTACGACATATACCACTAAACACGAGTAATATGTTCCACCCATATATGCCAATTTAGAACCTACCTTCACAGCGCCCAGCACGACCAGGGTGCCATATAAAATCGATCAATATGCTAAAATGGAAAGTGAAGCAAAGTACAAAGAAGAAGAAGACTCGGTATCCGAACAATTGCAAGTTTTGAGGAAAAAAATGGAAAATCTTGAAGTTGCTCGAGGGAGTGAGAGCCTAGATTATGAAATGTTTTGTATCCACTATGATATGGACATAACAGTAGGGTATAAGACTCATAAATTTGACATTTTTGATAGGACATGTGATCCTTCTCATGCACATATGAGGGCCTACTATGATAAGCTAGTTAGAGTACGAAGGAATGAGCAACTGAGGATGAAGTTATTTATCAAGAGTTTGACAGGAGAGGCACTCACTTGGTACACTCGCCAGGACCCCATAAACTAGAGAGAATGGCAAGATATGGTAGAAGACTTCCTGAACCATTTTCGGTTTAACACAGAAATTACTCCATACAGATTCGCCTTGGTGAATTTGCAGAAAAAGCCATCATAATCATTTCAAGAGTATGACACCGATGGAGGTCAGAGGCGGCCAGAGCTCAACCCCCGTTAGATGACAATGAGCTGACTAAATACTTCATCAGGGCCCAAGAAGGAATTTACTTTGAAAATATGATGGGCATGATGGGGCAGAAGTTCCCCGAACTTGTTAAAATGGGAGACGTTTTGGAGGAAGGCATCAAGTCCGGCAAGATACAATCAATGGCCGTACTGCAAGAGGAAAGCAAAGCAATTCAGTCTGATTCAATCAACGGTGGCAAGAAGAAGAAGGAAGAAGTATCAATAGTCATTCCCTATTACCAGTCCAATCCACCCCACAGAGATAACTCTTACCCTATGAACACCCATCCTTCACATAAACCTACATATGCTCCAGTATACAACACACAACCATACTATAATTCCCAACCTCAATACAACCCGCCTTGCACCCATATGAACCCAAATCAACCACGACCATACACTCTAGTTCAAACCACAACCCATAATAATAGACCCACTTATGCACCCCGACCTCGCCCAAATTTTGAGGAAAGAGGTCTCAAAAATTACACCCCGATTGCCAAACCCTTAGTACAATTGTTTGAGAGGCTAAGAAGAGCTGGCCTGATATATCCAGTAGATGGGATAATTCCCGAGCATCCTCCAAAATAATTGGATGCAACCAAATAGTGTGTCTACCATTCAGGTGTACTGGGACATGACACCGAGGACTGTTTTAGGCTGAAGAATGAAATTGAGTCGCTGATCAAAAGTGGAGCTATTCAATGTACCCGAGCTCCGCCAAATGTGAATTGTAACCCACTACCTAACCACATGAATCAAGGAGCTAATATGATTGCTTTGGATGAAGATTATGACCTGAAAGGGACCATTGTCACAATTGGGAACGCTAATGCTGCAAGAGTTCCACCCCGAAGAGCTTCGTTGATTACTGTACAATTCAAACTGCCAGTAATGGTCCAGACATACAACAGTCCATCACCGCCACCAGGAATGAAGAAAGTCAGAAGTATAAGACAGTTCCATGGACGTATCAGCTGAAAGGGAAGGGGAAAATGACAGATTCAGCGGCTGCCCATGGAATGACCAAGCCAAGAAGGTATTATGCTCTACAGGAGGTAAATCGAGGAAATCCAGGTAGAGAAAAAAATTCAAAGGAGAAACATAACGGATGTCGAGGCGGCAGAATTCTGGAAGAAGATGCCATCTAAGGAATATTCTTTAGAGGAATAATTGAAGAAAACCCCTGCGCACATATCGATCATGGATCTGCTAATGAGTTCCGACAATCATAAAGATGCTTTGATAAAGATTTTGAGTGGAGTAAGTGTGCCGAGCAACACCACCAGTGAAGCATTGGCGGCAATAATTGGAAAGATGGTCGAGGCAAATATGACCTCCTTCCAAAGAGGTTAACTTCCTGTCAAAGCTGGGGATCATAACAGAGCCCAACACATTACAATCAAGTGCGGGGACAAAGTGGTGTCTCGAGTGCTTGTTGACGAAGGATCTGTTGTGAATATCTCCCCACTCTCTACTCTATGGGAGTTGGGTATTCATTTGAGAGAAGTGAAAGAAAGCCATGTAAGAGTGAGAGCTTTTGATGGATCCCAGAAAGACATTATTGGAGAGATATATCTAGCCCTGAAGATTGGGCTAGTTGAGTTCCCAATCCTGTTTCAAGTAATGGACATCTCGTCCTCATACAACCTGTTGCTAGAAAGACCCTAGATACATATGGCAGGGATAATTCCATCCACCCTTGTATGAAGTTTGAATGGGGAATGCCAAGAGATCGTAATTCACGGTGAATGTAGTGGGTCAACTTATCTAGAATATGCAGTTCTATTCATTGAAGGGTTAGATGGGGTCGCCCGCCTTTCACACAATCGAAATCATGCAGACCACGAAGATAGAAAAGACAAAGAAAAATCTAGGTATGCAGTCACCATACAAATCAAAGATGGCTATAAGAGAAATGATGAAGTACACGTACCGACCAGGGATCGGGATGGGAACCCGATTAGATAGGATAACAGAGCTGATTGAGCCAAGGGTACCGAAGGGTAGAGCTTAGGATATCACCCCTCCAACTGGAAAGACTTACACTAATAGCTTCAGGAAGAAGGCTTTTGTGCCAGAGCGTGTTCCGGGTCTGAGTCAGAGCTCAACACTAGAAGACGACATTATAGATGGAATGGAAAGACTGTTTGTAGCCATGATCGAGGAATGCCATGACGAAGCTTATATCAAGACACCGACCATTCGGGATGCTGAACCAGGAGAAGACTTGTAGAATTCGACCGCTAGCCCATCTCTGGTTCACCGGAAGTCTTGATAGTGTGGAATTGTAAAACTTTTGAAAAGTGCACGATCAATTGAGGCTTTAACCGTGCTTGTACCTTTTGTCAATTTCCTCCTTGAACGCTTGGACGTTCCCCTTTTGATGAAATAAAAAGAATTGCTTTTCTTAAAATCATTGCGAATTCATTTGCCACGTTATTTATACTTAGTTTTTCTTTTCAATAATCAAATCGAAAAAACCCGCATTTTGTGATTATGACATGTAATGAAATATTTGAGCAACATGATCCTGATTACGAAGAGTACGATGAGAGCATGATGCCTGATAACCTCCCACAAGAGATCGAGCAGTTGGAAAGTTAGAAAAAGCCTAATCTTGAAGAAACAGAATTAATCAACTAGGGAGGTGAAGAAGACATGAAAGAAACTTGTATCAGCATCCATTTAGAAGCGGAACAGAAAGACGAACTGGTCTAGCACCTCCGACAATATATCGATGTGTTCGTGTGGTCATATGACAACATGCCCGGATTGAGTACTGACATTGTTTTGCATTGATTGCCTACTGATCCTACCAGACTGCTCGTTAAACAAAAACCCCAAGAAGTTTAAACCAGATTTGAGTTTAAGGACAAAAGAAGAGATCGTTACTAAACAAATATAGGAAAATGTGGTGAGAGTCACCAATTATCCTACATGGTTGGCAAACATCGTACCGATGCTAAAGAAGGATAGGAAGATCAGGATATGTGTGGACTATCGAAGGTCTCAACAAAGCTAGTCTGAAGGATGATTTTCCTTTGCCAAACATTCACTCCTTATCGACAATTGTGCGAAGCATGAGCAATAGTCATTCATGGATTGTTTCATCGGATACCACCAGATCCAGATGCATGAGGAAGATGCGGAGAAGATAAGGTTCACTATGCCATGAGTAGTTTACTGTTATAGGGTCATGCCGTTTGGCCTCAAGAATGCTGGTGCTACTTACATGAGGGCCATGATGACCCTCTTTCACGACATGATCCACAAGGAAATCGAGGTATATGTGTATGATGTCATCATCAAATCTCGGAAGAGTGCAGAACATTTGAATGACCTGAAGAAATTCTTCGAACGTTTGCGGAGGTATAGTTTGAAATTGAATCCCACAAAATATGCATTCGGAGTCCCCGTTGGAAAATTGCTGGGTTTCATAGTCAGCAAAAAAGGGATAGAATTGGATCCTTCAAAGATCAAATCCATTCAAGACCTACTGGCGCCCAAGAGCAAGAAGGATGTGATGAGTTTCCTTGGCAGGTTAAACTACATCAGCAGATTTATAGCCCAGTCTACGGTAATCTACGAGCCTATTTTCAAGTTGTTGAAAAATGATGCTGCTACAAAATGGATAGAAGAGTGTCAGAAAGCTTTCAACAAGATCATGGAGTATTTGTCAAATCCACCAGTTTTGGTTCCCCCCCGAGCCCGGGAAACCACTGTTATTACACATGTTCTTTCTGGAAAATGCATTTGGATGCATGTTGGGACAACACGATGAGATCGGGAGGAAGGAGCAGGCTATATACTACCTGAGCACGAAGTTTACAACATGTGAAGCCAAATACACTTTAATCAAGCGAAGATGCTGCACTTTGACTTGGATCGCCCAGAAGTTGAGGCACTACATGTCAGCATACACCACACACATGATATCTTGGCTAGACCTGCTCGGGTACATCTTCTAAAAGCTGATTCCTTCTGGAAAGCTGGCCAAGTGGCAAATTCTTCTCTGCGAGTTCAATATTGTGGATGTAATGTAGAAGGATATCAAGGGATCACTGTCACGCCCCAAACTCAGGGAGCGCGACCGGCGCTCAACCGAGAGAACCCGGCCGAGCAAACCTATTAGACTTACTTCTACCCAAACTCATCCATGAATAAAGAGGAGATGTACTTCATTAATCAATCACTCAAAAATATTTTATTAACAACTTCCTTTTCATTCCCATTAGTAGCTTCATTCATAATTTCCAAAACATTACGAGTTTATAGAATTAATGAAAAACATAATTTCCAAGTACCAATATTTCTAGTTCAATTCCCAACATCAACCATAACCCACAACCTGTTTACGGAGCCTCTAAATACAATAGGAGACTAATATGGAAATGCCGGCAACAAGGCCCCGGCTATACCTCAAAACACTATACATGGGAAACAAAAGATACATGACCCTGGAATGAAGTGAGGCTCACCAAATCAACTGAAAAGAGTGTACTGCTATCACTGATCAATGTCGCCTGCTGAAGAACAACCTGCATCCATTATAGATGCAGGGCCCCTGGCAAAAGGGACGTTAGTACCGTCGAATAACACTAATATGTATAGCTAAAAATCCTCTTTCAAAATAGAATGCCCATATAAGAAAAGGCAACACATAGAAACAGCAGGTGACAATCAACAATGTCCAAACGTCTAGTTAAAACATAATAATTTTCAAAATACAAACTTCATATATAATTTTGGTTGGGAGATCATTAGCACCGATATACCACCATCTTTGTTAGCATAGAGTCCGATCACGCCCGAACGGCTAGGACATCTACCAACGAATAATGTGGTTTGACATGTGATGCGAAAGAAAGTTGTTACAAGAGTAGTACCACCATATGCGTAATATGGCATCTGAACTCCACCCGATCAGCTAGGCCCCCTTCCCACATATGCCGTGTGGGTTGACTTTTTCAATCCACAAAGGTTCTAGTTTCATCCCAATTAAGGGGAATAATATCATAATCCACCCCTACACCGGCACGTGTAGTTTCAGGTGTGGGTCTTATGACCCACCCTTCTTCGGCATTTCTAATGATGCTCCCAAAAATAGTTTTGATTTGATTTGCAAACAGAAATATCATAAATGCAATTGTACTCACCTCAACATCTTCACATTGTATGAATTCTCATTAGTATTTTCAGTCATTCACAACGACAATATTTCCTTGGCTCATTAGGCCATTCGCAAGATTCTTTATTCCTGGTACGATGGCCGTATTTCATATTCACACTTTCAGCTCTTTCAATTTCAAAGATCACCATCAAGTATCAACATATAGGATATTTTAGAAATCATATACTTCAAATCCATTTGAAATGGAAACTTCAAACACAAATGGTTTCTTCCCAAAGAATGAAGCATACCAACCAACAATAGAAACACACATGAAAAATCATAAACAGTCAATACACCATTTACTCTTGCAATACTCTCCCCCAGAAATGACAATGTACAATTTCAACACATGAGTATATAGAATTCGAATCACACTGGATATTTTTATAAATCAAAGCATTAGTTAAAGCAGCCACTAATGGGGATGAATTTAGTACAAAAGCTTTTAGACAATTCTATCTTTCATTGAAACATGACTCAAAGCCATAACCTTTTAATATGTAACACACACTTTAAAACTTACAGAAACATTATGGAATTCAATTCCAAGAGAGAAAGTTTAGCCAACATACCTCAATTGCACTTCTTTAGACTCTACAATTTTCCGGAACCCTTAGCAACCTCAATCTATTTTAGCAATATACAAATTGAACCCAAAATTAGGAAAACGTTCATGGTTCTAGTTCACTGTTTTTATTTTTCCCACTCTTTATAACATGCATGCAAGATAAACAACCCTTACACCCATGGACCATCTTATTAATACCCCATTATAGCTATGTTTGAAATTAAGAGCTGGGGTGATGAAGTCTTACCTTTTTGGATGAAGAATTTGGTACTCTACTTGAATATTCCCAAGCTTTGAGTGATGGTTGAAGATTAATTGGTGGGAAATAGGCCCTCCCTCTAGAACCCTCTCTCTCACACACTAGAAATTTGAGAAGTGAGCTTCAAAATAGGCTAAATGGGTGTTTTAACGTAATGGGGGTTGGGTTTTAAATTAAGAAAAATGGTGCCCCGACACAGGTCTGCGGTCGCATATGCGACCGCATAATGGTTATGCGGCCCGCAAAGTGACCGCAGAAATGGCCCTCAGGGGCCTGAACTTACGGCCCAGGTATGCGACCAGTATGTGGTCCGCATACTTGTTCTGTGATCGCATAATGCACCGCAGAACTCCCTCCGCAAAAACTCAAGAGGGATTATGCGATCGATATGCGGTATGCATATCTATTATGCAGTCGCATAATCGACCGCAAAACTGACCTCAAGTTGGCCAAACTTACTGCTTCACTCTGCGGCCATTATGCGGTCCACAGAATGATTATGCGGCCGCATAATGGGCCGTATAAACGCGCTTTTCTGCCAAAATATTTCCTCTACTTTCCTGTGCATTGTTTAATCCAAAAGGTCCGAACCGCGGCAAGACGTAAGCCTACTCCAGCACCATGAAAACTTGAATTCACTTGCAAAAATTACGGGGCTTTACACTGAAATACTTCAAAATTTTCCGGGGTGTTACAATCACCTTGCAGAGAACCCAATGGACATGGACTACGATCCACTCAGTACATACTTTCCGGATGAAGAAGTGCTGTTTACCGGGGAAGACATCGCAGAGTCATACCCAGGATGGAGAATGTTTTTCGACGGAGCAGTAAATTTCAAAGGAGTGGGAATTGGGACAATCTTAATTTTAGAATCAGAACATCACTACCCGGCATCAGAAAAGATAAGGTTCCCTTGCACCAATAATATGGCCGAGTATGAAGCATACATCCTCGGATTAAGATGGCATTTGACATGAACATCAAGGAACTTCTGGTCATAAGAGATTCTAATCTACTGATACATCAATTCCAAGGTAAATGGACTACTAATAACGTCAAAATCCTTTGCTTGAAAGAGTTGTGCAAGAAATTCAAGCACATTCCCAGAATCCCGAACGTTTGCCGACGCTCTCGCAACCTTGTCATCCATGATCTAGCATCCAGATAAGAATTACATCAACCCTACTGAGATAGAGGTTCGGGATCATCACGCATATTGTTTCCATATAGATGAGGAGCCAAACGGTAAGCCATGGTACTACGACATCAAAATGTTCCTTCAAACAAGAGATTATCCAAAGAATGCCACCAACGGTCAGAAGCGAGCACTCAGAAGGCTAGCAAATCACTTTTTACTTAATGGGGAAGTCCTGTATGGGAGGACCCCGGACTTGGGTATGTTAAGATGTGTAGATGCTGCTGAACAGTTTCACCTTGGCCAAGAAGATATTTAAGAGCCGGATACTTTTGGATGACAATGGAAAGTGATAGTATCAGTTACGTGCAGAAATGTCACCAGTGCTAGATTTACTAGGATTTATCCAAGTTCCTCCTAATGGATGAATGTTATGGGTTCTCCTTGGCCATTCGTCACTTAGGGCATGGACGTAATAGGACCTGTAGAGCCCTCCGCATCAAATGGACATCGTTTTATCCTGGTATCCATTCACTACTTTACCAAATGGGTCACAGCCTCTACATACAAGGCCATTAAAAATAAGGTGGTAGCAGATTTCGTCTGTAACAACATATTCTGCCGATTCAGGATACCGGAGTCGATCATCACTAACAATGCGAACCATCTCAATAGCGATCTCATAAGAGAAATTTGAGAGAAGTTTATAATCGTCCATCGTAACTCCACAGCCTACATGCCGCAAAATGGAGTATTTGAAACAGCCAACAAAAATATCAAAAGGATTTTATGAAAGATAGTTGACAATCACAGGAAATGGCACGAGAAATTATCCTTCGCCTTGCTAGGTTATCAGACCACCATAAGAACATCCACTCGGGTAATGCCATACATATTGGTGTATGGCACCGAAGCTGTGATACCCGTAGAGGTTGAGATACCATCCTTGAGGGTCATTCAAGAAGCCAACTTAAACGATGCAGAATGGATACAACCAGAATGGAACAACTCATGCTCAGTGATGAAAAAAGAATGGACGCAGTGTACCATGGTCAGCTATACCATGGTCAGCCATATCAAAACAGGATGGCCAATACATTCAACAAGAAGTTAAAACCTTGTCAATTTACATCGGGGCAGTTGGTTTTGAAGAAAATATTCCTTCATCGGGAAAAAGTCAAAGGAAAGTTCGCGCTGAATTGGTAGGGTCCTTATGTGGTCCATAGGGTATTGTTGGGAGGAGCACATATCCTAGCAGATATGGACGGAAGAGTTAGCATGAAGCCTATCAACTCAGATGCAATCAAGAGATACTACCTTTGAAGATAGTAGAATTAGGGTTTGGTTGTAATAGAACTATGCCCGACCTGATTTCCCATGGTGGGATATGTAGTCAAACCACGTAGGGTCCGGTTTATCCCCCCTATTTTGTAATAGAAAAACAAAATATCATTTGTATGTACTCAGAACTACGCCATGGCTTGATTTCCTCCGGCAGGAATACGTAGGCAATCCTCATTGGAATCAGTCATCTATTGTAATTGACCTACATTCTGGCCTGATTCCGTTTGGATAGGTAGGCAGTCTGAGTCATACTCAGCCACTTCATTTCAATTGCTTATCATTTTGCATCTATTGTAATTGAACTACGTTTTAACCTGATTCCATTTGGATACGTAGGAAACATGAGTCAAGCTCGGTCATCATCATAATTTCTTAAGCATTTCCCTCGAACTACGTTCATACCTGATTTTGTTTGGATATGTAGACAGCCTGAAAAGGTTTGATCATAACACTATTGTAATGCATTCGTCTAGATTATGATGCAATTTCGGCAGCAAGAAGCTACATCAATAGAGGCATCTCTAGAAATTGACATCAACGGGACGAAGTCGTTCAGAAAATAATGTTTGTGCCGAAGAGAATTTTTGAACATTTCATAATCCGGAATGACGACATTTGCCATAAAACTGGACAATTTTCAAAAATGTTTTCTAAGAAAACCATCATCCTACCTACCAAACTTCGTGGCATAACCACATCAGATTTGGGGCAAAGCCAGGACCACGGTCAACACAAACTAACAACCCCATGCTAAGAATGTTTTTTTAATGCAGGACGGACAGGAGACGAAGAATGTTGGGGCACACTCAGAGCAATGACGGACCCGCTACACTCTCATGACCCTTATATATCTTTCATTATTTGATTTATTTCCTCACATGACTAAAAACAAACTCCAAATTCTTTGCATGTATTCTTGAACCGGCTCCCGCCGATTGGAGCCATGTATATAGCATATCGCCCGCTCAACCAAGAAGAGCGCCTTATACAAATCAAACGGTTGGATTTTCCAATCAAAGCCCTGTATATAGCAAACTGTTCGCTTCACCAACTGCATCATTTCATGCTGTCACTCCACCACATTGGAGATTATAAGTAGATAGTTGCAAACCTCATTGCTAATTTTGCCAATCGAAGGAAGGACCGTCTGATCCCACTATATGGATCGCCAATCGATGGCCGTGATTTAGTTTTGCAGTCAAGAGTATATCTTGGGCATACTCCTTGTTTCTTTATTTTGTCTTGAATGTTTTGAAATTTCGTTCATGCATCTTACAGACATTTTACTCAAATCACGCAGAGATACTTTACAAGTCAAACTCCCATTGCACGGAGATACATTTACATTTCAAGTCAAACTCCCATCACGCGGAGATATTTTACATTTCAAGTCGACTACTCCCATCATGTGGAGATACTCCTAACGTAAGGAGACTTAACGCTCTAACAACTGCGGAACGGTATACAACCCGACTAACAATCGAGTCAAATTCGAGTATCCCGTCACCTCGATCCCAAATAACGACTAGCCGGCAACCAAGCATCATTATTTCTGCTTCATTCACATTACATCTTAACATATCTGCATTGCGATATATGGGTATGTGTATGTTTTGTTTTTTGCAGGACCAAACATCACAACGTGGCACTTCTTCTAACCAGCAAACCAAGCTACAATGCTATAAGGGACAACAAACTCATAAGCGGGCTAAGGATCCAAACTCAAACTCAAAAGCGATCAGTGGAACTCTAAATCATCAAATCTTTCAAGCCTTGTAATCAAGCCGCAATTCAGAGCTATCTTGTGTACCAAAATCTTCTCGTCTTGAAGTATTGCATAATGCGATAGTGGGGCAATTCCCGCAAGCATCGCCTTCTCCAAATCCTCATTCCAGAAGTATATGAGGCCTAATCCTCTTTAAGCCTTAGGTATGTAAGCAATTCAAAGCCAGAATTCGACACCAATTTCCCCAAAATTCCCCCCGAAACCTTCCTTAGCTCTTTCCTTGATTCTACAACTCATAATCTTCCCTAAATCCATATGACATTCTTGCAATGTATGCCTAAAGTCAGGACACAATTGGTCTTGGTTCGGTTTCTTTGCCCGGAAACTCCTTTATCGTCTCCGGTCAAAGAGGGGAAGCTATTGACGACCAATTTTGACCCTCCTTTCTAAAATTAATTTACCTGTACTTAATTATTTACAATAAATGTATTGAAAATATTTTCTAATCAATAAAAGCTATTTTTATATACATTGAGTAATTAATAATGTTAAATCAATAACTTAGTATTGTATAATTATAGAATATATTACTTTTACTATTATTTTATTATTTTACCAAAATTAAGAAATAACATTTGAAATTAATTATAAGACTAGTAAACCAATTATGAAAGTTTGGGAGAGGGTGGTTGAAGTGAGGGTGAGGACTAGTGTGTCCATTTCTGAGAACCAGTTCGGTTTCATGACGGGGCGTTCGACTATGGAAGCCATTCACATTGGGAGGAGATTGGTGGAGCGGTATAGGGAGATGAAGAAGGATTTACACATGGTGTTCATTGACCTAGAGAAAGCATATGACAAAGTCCTGAGAGAGGTGCTCTGGCGATGCTTGGAGGCTAAAAAGGTCCTAGTAGCCTATATTAGGGCGATTAAGGACATGTATAATGAAGCTAAGACTAGGGTTAGGGCAATGGGAGGAGACTCGGAATACTTTCTGGTTATGATGGGGTTGCACCAGGGATCAGCTCTTAGTCCATTCCTATTTTTCTGGGTGATGGACGCATTGACGAGTCATATTCAGGTGAGGTGACGTGGTGTATGTTATTTGCTAATGACATAGTTTTAATTGACGAGACGGGGGGTGGTGTTAATGAGAGGTTGGAGGTTTGGAGGCAGACCCTAGAGTCTAAGGGTTTCAAGTTGAGCAGGACCAAGACAAAATATTTGGAGTGCAAGTTCACTAATGGTACCCAGGAAGGGGATATAAAGGTGGTGCTTGATATGCAAGTCATCCCTAAGAGAGGTAGTTTCAAGTATCTTGGATCTATAATACAAGGTAATGAGGATATTGTTGAAGATGTCACGCATCGTATTGGAGCAGGATGGATGAAGTAGAGGCTCGCTTCCGGTGTCTTGTGTGATAAGAATGTGCCGCTGAGACTTAAAGGCAAGTTCTACAAGGTTGTGATTAGATCGACTATGTTGTATGGAGCAGAGTGTTGGCCGATCAAGAACACTCATACCCAGAAGCTAAAAGTAGCTATGATAAGGATGTTGAGGTGGATGTGTGGACATACCCAGTTTGATAAGATTATGAATGAAGTTATTCGCGAAAAGGTGGGAGTGGCCCCTGTGGAGGATAAGATGAGGGAGGCAAGGTTGAGATGGTTCAGGCATGTTAAGAGGAGAAGTATAGAAGCCCCAGTTAGAAGGTGCGAGCGGTTAGCCTCGGTGGGTAGCAGGAGGGGTAGAGGTAGGCCGAATAAGTCTTGGGGAGAGGTTATTAGGTGGGACATGGCGCAGCTGGAGCTGACTGAGGACATGGCCTTAGACAGGAGGGTGTAGAGGTCAAAGATTAGGGTAGAAAGTTCGTAGGTAGTCGAGCGTTTCTCTTTGTCTTACTCAGTTCGCTAGCATTAGTGTTAGTATTATATCTTTTATCCATAGATGGCTATTACTGCCTAGAGTTTTACTGCATTCTTGGATTCAATCTTATTTCATCTTGTTGTTATTCCTACTTGTTGCAATGACCTTTTCTTTTTCAGTCGTTCTCTAGACGAGGGTCTATCGGAAACAGCCTCTCTGCCCTTCCAGGGGTAGGGGTAAGGCTGCGTACATCTTACCCTCCCAGACCCCATTTGTGGGAAACTACTGGGTTTGTTGTTATTGTAATCTATTATTTTGAAATAATCTGAAATTAGTGTCATAAATAGGAAAATAAGATATTTTGATAATTAATTAATTAATTAATTACAGTAATTAGTAGTGTATTTGATGATTATAATTTCTACTATATTTTATTAAAATTAATTAAAACAACAACAACATACCCAATATTATCCCACATCGTGGCGTTTGGGGAGGGTAGCGTGTATGCAGACCTTACCCCTACCTTGTGAGGATAGAGAGGTTGTTTCCAATAGACCCTCAGCTCAAGAAAGCATAAGCACCACATTAATAAAAATATAGACAAGAAGGGACAGTACCAAAAATCCATATAAAAGCATAATAAAAACAACAAGATAGTAAGGTGATCAACAATGAAAGAAAACAAGGGTTAGTCATAAAACCCTACTACCAAAAGGAAGCGAGACTGCGTGCCAATACTACTGTTATGAACACCCTAGACTACCATAATCCTCGACTTTCATACCTTTCAATCAAGGGTCATGTCCTCGGTCAGCTGAAGTTGTGCCATATCTTGCCTAATCACCTCTCCCCACCTCTTCTTTGGCCTACCTCTACCTCTCTATAGGCCCTCCAATGTAAACCTCTCATACCTCCTCACCGGGGCATTTGTTCTCCTCCTCCTCACATGACCAAACCACCTAAGTCGCGCTTCCCATATCTTGTCCTCAATAGGGGCCACACCCACCTTGTCGTGAATAACCTCATTTCTAATCCTATCTAACCTGGTGTGCCCACACATCCATCTCAACATCCTCATCTCTGCTACCTTCATCTTTTAGACATGAGCGATCTTGACTGGCCAACACTCAGCCCCATACAACATCGTTGGTCTGACCACCACTCTGTAGAACTTACCTTTAAGTTTCGGTGAAACCTTCTTATCACACAAAACACCAGAAGCGAGTCTCTATTTCATCCATCTTGCCCCAATATGATGCGTGACGTCTTCATCAATTTCCCTATCCCCCTGAATAATAGACCCGGGGTCCTTAAAACTTCCTCTCCAAGGTATGACCTATGAGTCCAGCCTCACCTCCCCTTCCCCTCCTTGAGTCTCGCCACTGAACTTACACTCCAAGTATTCTGTCTTGGTCCTGCTCAACTTGAAACCTTTAGACTCTAGGGTCTGCCTCCATACCTCCAATTGCACGTTCACACCATCTCGCGTCTCGTCAATCAATACAATATCATATTCAAATAGCATGCACCCCGACACCTCCCCTTGGATGTGGCGCGTCACTACGTCCACCGCTAGACCAAACAAAAAAGGGCTGAGTGTCGACCCCTGACGCAACCCCATCATAATCGAAAAATGATTCGAGTCCCCACCCACCGTCCTCACTAGGGTCTTTGCTCCATCATACATGTCCACAATTAATTTTGAAATTTTAAATAAACTTAATATTAATTAAGTTTATTTAAATTAATTTTAAAAGGATAAAGATTAAATAAGCTATAATTGCAATTCCACAATTAAACAAGAAATAGTTATTTCTTAAACTAAAACCAGCCCAATACACATGCCCAAGTCTAAATCTGACCCAGGCCCAACCCTTCTCTTTCCACCTTCGCGATCCATGGACTCCTCTCTGAAGCAATCAAATCATGCCACATCACCTGTCTCCACCACTCACACAAGAAACACGTTCCATTTGAGCCGTTAATTCATTTGATCAACAACCCATATTTTATCTCATTTTTCCTTTAGTTTTAATGCCTCACCATATTTAATCTCCACCGTTTAAACCAGGAGATCCAATGGCCCTCACATTTTCTCATTCAAAATCATTTAATCCCCGAATTATCAAGGTCGTTGATCTAAAGATCCAACGACCCAAATCAGTCCCACCTGTTTAAACCTAGAGATGACCCAATCTCACCCCAAACCCTAAATCATTCGCATATTGACTCGTCGTCCCCCCTTTCCCTTTCCTCTCTCTATTCTCTCAACTCACATAGACCAATTAGTCAAAAACCTTGTACAAATTCGTGCAAGGTCATGAATCAACCAGGAAATCATTCTTATTCCTCCCTAAACACGCAAATCATGTTGTTTTCTTTCCTCTTTCATCGTTGAGATTCAAAATCCCCAAATCTGAAACCCTAGCTAAAAGACGATACTTCAAATCATCTGTAACACTACTATGGTCTTTCAAATCTATGGCATGCATGACCATCGCTTCAGTGTTATCATCATTATTCTTGGTCCAGAGGTCAAACATAGCGACCTATGGATATTGGGGCTTTTATCTGATGATTCTTGCCATCAAAGGTTAGCTTCCCCGTATTAGGTATAAACTATCACTACTTTACCGTTTGCCTTCTCTTATTTCACTCAATTTGCTCGCATCATCAACTCATCATCATCTTTCACTAACATTTTGAATCTGTGAAACCCTATGGCATTGAATGCCACTATAAAAAGGGAGCTTTAAAGCTCTCACCTAAGAGACCTAACACGAGAGAAATAACCTAACTCAAGTGTTCAATATCTTAGTTTCAATCATAAAACCTAGGTTTTAATCTATATCTCATCTCTTGTCTCTCCGGTTCTGAGTTCTAGTGATTGTTTTGAGCTTGGGTTCCTAAACGGCTAAGAAAAAATCTTTGTTTGGTTTGCTCCTCAAAGAAAGGTCAGTGAACCTTGACCCTTCCTCTCTTTCAATTACCTAGTTAAAATCATTCCTATTTTGTTAATTAAACTCTGCTTATGATATTTTATGATTAGTTATCTCTGCCTATAATGTGTTGTTATTAGCTTATAATCGATTAGCTTATAATCGATTATCAAATTTTGGAGTTATATGTTTCTTAAACAATCTAAAAACAAAACCAGTACGAGTCGACCACTCTTGTAATCCTAATGAATGTGTCTTTTAGTTGAGTGATCAATGTTTTGTTGAGATTCTATAATTAACAAAAGAACTTTAATGATTCTATATACCCGTCTTGACTTTAGACCTCTCTGATGTTCTACTATTCCCCCCATGCCTACTATATTAATTTGCCTAAGTGTTATTTATATTTTAAATAGTTTATCTGATAAACTAAACTAAAATGGATATGAACATTTAATGATGAAAACAAGGTTGTCATCTTAGTTAGGGTATATCAACTTATGTCATATGAGCTAATTTCTTCCTTCTAATGTGCCTCTGTGACTATGTAACTCTTGAAAGATCATTGTAATGATTTGCCGTCAACTTTCATGACTATGTGATCATATCTAGATTTTCATTGTTTAAACATGTTCTGAATCAACTGGATTAAGTCCTACTGAGTTTCTGCACTTGTCCTTGTGTGTGTTCTGACAGCTGCTATTCACTTAGTTTTAGTTATGCCTTGGGAACTTGATTAAATTTTATTTGTGATGTTTAAGTTTCACCTGTTGTATTAGAATGCTAAACAGAACTTCATCATGACTAATTTTAACACTTAACCTGTATAACTGAAGCATGCTCACTTAATATAAAACTCCAAATGTCCTGAACATCTGTAATGACAGTGTTAGTCTGATCCCATGTTGTTTGATATCCAATCATGTTTGTAATCTGGTTGGAATGTTTCATATATGCATCTGAATGCCATCTCTTGAGGATTTAGTACTCATCCGTACTTCAAAGTAGACCTCTGCTTGTCCTTCATGCTCATGTATGTGCCTCCATTATCATTGAATCTTGATGAGTTCATATAAGTCAACTGTAATTCACCTATAAACTCAAGAGAAATCCCTGATGTTTGCCTGCCCAGTTTGAGTTTAGCACTGCACATTAACTTCTAATGAGCCTAGTATGAATGTGAGATTCTTTAAGGATCGTGTCACCTACTTAGGTAAGGATAAATTTGTTTGCTTAAGTATCCTTGTTGATATTCTTTAAGGATTCCAAAATGGACTATTAACTCATATACTCAGTGAGAAATGTAGTGTTAATCTATGTGTAGACTTTCACTAAGTGTGGACATGGCTAAAGTATGTGACTGCAGTGAAGAATTTCCATAAGTATGAACCTGCCAATAGGATTAGTAAGGTTAATGTATATGTATCTTCTCTACCCCTCAAATCACATGACTTAATTGTTTTGAGTTTCTGAAATAGCTTGCTGATGTTCTCATCATTTGTCTGCACCTGTAACTGATTTCTTTAAGCATACTTGAACATGTTGAGGGCATTTACAGTGTATCATATACTTGCGTTTGGATTGTGGCTACAATGGTGTGATTGGTTATCTATACTCATGATGATATTGTGTATAGTTGCTGAGAGAAATGTATATATCTTTGTGTTATTGTTGTTGTGTTGGACTTAGAGTGAGTGCATCATTGGCACTTAAACTTATAGGTAAGAGTAAGTGTGAGTGGTTAAGGGTATTTAGGAGTAAAATTTAGTTTGTGGTTCAGGTACTCTCCCTGACACAAGCACTGCTCGGGGTCCCTGAGACCCTTGTGAACTCTGAAGTGCCAGGGATCCTAAGGATGTATTGGCCATGAACGAAATTTTATCTTATTCTCTTAACCATTGATATTTATTAATCTCTTTAGGGTTAATGTTAAATGAAATAAAAGTTTGACTATAAATCCCTTTACTCTATTACGACATTACATTAATTTTACTGAATTCCTGATTACTAGTGCTTGTTACAGTTCTGTCTTGGGCCTTACATTGATATTATTTGTGTTTAAGTATCATATTGGACTATATATCTAATGTCTTTCCTTTCATTTTTACACATGTGACCGAACTGGTCCTACTGAGTTCTCAAGAACTAAGGCCCAAGTTCTAGCTTGAATCTGGAGTCACTGAACCTACCACTTGTTCGCTGTCCGATAGGACTGACTTCCTTCAGGTCAAAACTATGAGTCCATTCCCTCCCATTATCATTTTATATAATATGTTTTTACTTTTATGTATATGACACTGATAATATTTGAGTGAATGTTTTCTTTTATCTCTTAGAATTACTTTTGGAAACCTGGGCAAGCCTAAAACCATAGGTAAAATAAAAAGAAGTACTATCTGAGGTGGTCAGGGTAGAGAGGCAGTATCTGAGAAGGGGGGCCTCATCATTTTGGTGGTTTCAGTTGTGCCTCATCTGGAGGCAGAGTTTCATTTCGTAGAGCCCATCCTCACATGCCAATTCAGTAAGCGCTTCAGGTAGCACACGATGCTTCTTGTAGTCGTGGTTCTTTTAGGTCTTGTCCTGATCGGCCAGCAACGTGTAGAGGAGTTCTTGCCTGGATCGACTTACTATAGGAGACTTGAGGTAGAGCTGCTGACATACGCAGTCCCTGAAGTCCCCTTCTATCCTATCTTTACTGTTTACTTTATTTCAAACAGTTGTATTTCATTCCGACTTTATTTGTAGAACTCTAGTATGCTCATGTATTCGTGACTCAAGATTTCTCGGAGAAGTTTAGACTGCACTACGTTGTATTTATCACATCTAATTCAGTTTGTTCTAGTTTCTTATTATTAAGGTTCTGCTTTAAAATTGCTAAAATGAATAATTAATTTTTCTAATGTTGGCTTGCCTAGCAAGTGAATGTTAGGCGTCATCACGACCCCACTGTTGGGATTTCGGGTCGTGACAATATACGGGCCAAACTTTGCCTAATCCATCAAGCTCCACACGAGGTCCCTTTTGTAATTTTACCTCTCTTTCATCAAAACCCTAATTTCCATAATCGACCTCTACTCTTAGTATATATGTATGAGTTAAACCCTGAAAACCCTAGCTCTGCTTCTTCCTTCATACTTCAACAACTTAGAGTCGATCTCACTTTGTAAAAAAATTCTATTTTATTTATTTATTTATTTATTTTGTTGATTTCCATTGGTAGTGTAGAGTCCTTATGCCATTTTTCTTTTTACCAGGCACAATATTTAGATCCTGGCAAATTCTTCAATTTTTTTGAGTAGTTTTTCAAATCTTAATATGTTTAGATTTTTTAAGTTTTGGGAAAAATTAATGAAAAATAATAGGGAGCTTCCACTGATGGCATGAAATCTTTGAGACTGAATTCTCTATTTTGATGACAATTACAAGCATTCTTATCGATCTGATGATTTGCCCGATACATTTAAGCTTTCAGTAACGATTTGCTTTTCTTTTATTTTTTGTTACTTCTTTTCTAATTTTAACTTTTTGTATTTTTGGGTATTGTTTAAAATACCCAAAGAAGAGGATTGAGATGATTATCGCACTGGGTCCTGAGCAGTTTAATAAACTGTATCTTCTGATGGACAATGCAGCCTTGAAAGCTATTTTTGATCACTTTTCCATTATAGATAACGAGTTTTTATTTTGCGAAAACATTATTTTCATATGGATTATTTCACCAAATATATTTTTCTAATGTAATGGTTATTAAATAAATCTCTTTTTGCATTTGAAAATCTTGAACAGACGAGATTTTATTCACTTTGAATTGGTGCCAATTGTTTTGGACTAAAATCATTCACGACTTAAAATTGTCGCTAATTGCTGAAAAGAATGCAACTTTTGGACTGAAATACAAACCAAAATTTATGAGGCTCGAATAAACCAATGCAATAAATAAATTATAAAGTTAGACATTCCTTCCCAATATAAGAAAACTAAAATTCAAACCAAAAATTGCTGCAACTTCCTTGCTGACTAGTGAACATTATATTTTAAGCTAATAACAGAAAGTACCAAAAAGAAAATTACAAGTAATGTGGTTTGGACTTATCTTACTAATCCTAGTGACGGTTAAGTAAATAACTCTCAACATGCATTGAAACAATAGGAAAAGATAGAATTGAAAATTCTCTGAATCTCAAAGTTTATACACTATGATGATATTGATAAAGTAACAAAGTTTCTCGAGATGAATTGCTATTAAGACCTCCCCCAAACTTGATTAAAGAAAATTGTCACGACCCAAAATCTACCTAGTCGTGATGGCACCTAACTCAACCCACTACCTAAGCCAAACAACAGTTACACAATTCTAATGACATTAACAAGAAATCAATAAGTGAAATAACTAAATTTTCATACAATAACCCAAGGAGTGGTAGTACAAGTCATGAGCCACTAAAACTTAAATTTATAAAGCTAGTATGAAAATAAATACATCTGTATGGCATATATGTGAACAAAATTTGAATCTAAAACTACCAAGGACAAGTGGTAGCTATATCCGAAAACAAGTACATCTTCAATGCCAGCTCCCGTCATCCACAATATCTCAGCTTCAAAATCCGCACGCAAGGTGCAAAAATGTAGTATGAGTACAACCGACCCCATGTACTCAGCAAGTATCAGAATTAACCTCAGCGAGTTAATAATGGCAAGAATTATAAATGATACTCGCTTATCACATGTACAGTTCATAAATCTAACAAGTACAAAACAATAATATGTTCAAGTCACGGGTCATAGATAAAACCACCTTGGTGCACACAATAACTTAACATACTCTGCTCAGTCAACAATCTAGCATATAAAGAAGATATGCAAATAAATCAGGTAAACAATGAAGGAAATTGTAAGTAAAGATGAAATGTAATAACCAAAAATCAATACGTTGCGGCGCGCAACCCGATCCAAATGGAAATCACAATACGACTCTAAGGCCTATATCGGAATCTCAATAACCAACCCAAACTACTGATCAGCCTTCCCAAGGCCCAAATCAACCAGAAACATGTCAGTTACTCACAATCCGCGTGTACACCATCAAGAAGACACACGAGAGGGTGACCCTAGGGGATGAATCCATATTCATACGTTGCACGGCGTAATCACGTGCAATCTGTCTGGCGTGGTCACATGCTTAATATCACAATTTGCCTGGCGTGATTACATGCTTAATATCACAATTCGCCTGGCGTGATTACATGCTCAATATCACAATCCGTCCGGCATGGTCACAGGCTTAATATAACAATCGGTCCGGCGTGGTCACAAGCCCAATATCATAATCTGCAGAGTGGTCACATGCTCAATATCACAATCCACTCATCATGGTCATAGGCTCAATATCACAATCCCCTCGGCGTGATCACATGCTCAATATCACAATCCGCCCGGCGTGGTCACAAGTTACTAGTCCAATCCATATCACACAGAAAATAGATATACAAGAATACATGTGCATGATCAATGAACATCAAATTTCATACTCTTGGACTGGTATAAGTGACATGCTAAAGTGTAGGCATGTGCAAAGTGTGCTATCATAGCTCAAATCAGGCAATTACATCAGGAAAGTAACAATTATCAGGTTCAATCTGGGGATTAACCTCTATGTAACCTCAAACATGCTCAAATAACTTACAATATGGCTACAAATATAAAAACCATCACAACATAAAGCTTAACAATCAATCATAGGCATATCATAGCTTAAAGACTACCCCAAGCATGAAAAATTCTTCGGTGCACGCACATGGGCTCAACTCCACGCATGTGCGCCGCCCATAGCACGTAGCTATCACAAAGAACTCAGGCAACTAGTGCCTCAACTAAGATTAGGTAAGATACTTACCTCCAGCAAGCCAAATCGATTCTAGAAGCCTCATCCCGCACGAATCAACCTCTGAACGCCTCGAAACTAGCCAAAAGTAACTCAAAAATATCAAATAATACCATAGGAAACAAACCCAAATGATAAAAGTCGAATCTTTAATCAAATACTCAAAGTCAACCAAAAGATCAACCCCGGAATCCGACAAAAACTAAAAATATCCGATAATCCATCTGAATATGTGTCCAACCATACTAGTTTCATCCAAATCTGACTCCGAATCGATGTTCAAAACCCAATTATTCACTTTGGAAAAGTTTTGACAAAAACTTCCAATTTCTCTTTTAAATTCATCAATCAAATGCCAAAATTGAAGATAGAATCATGTAAAATAATTAAATATAGGTTTAAAATACTTATCCCAATCCAAATGGTAAAAATCTCCTCCAAAATTGCCCAAATCTCAGCTCCTAAACCTTGTGAGAAATAAGTAACTAAATTCCAAAACAATTAAAAATGCAACAGTTGTCCCAGCCCGAATCATATCCTAGATGATCCTGAAACTTATGTTTGATAAGCCCAACATGATCCTTGTGATTACACCCAAGATAGCCTTTTGAATCACCCAGCTGGGCCTTAAAATGAGAGAAAGATGATGTTTTGAAGTTTTAAAAAAACTCTGAAATTTTCAGGGACATAACTGGTATTGTTTTTAATTATTTACACCAGAAAAATCAGCAATTAAAAGATCTTTGTTTTAGCATCCAAAACTCTTTCAGAACCTCCCAAACACAAACCATATATGCATTTTAATCATAAAATATGCTACAAAGCTGCTCACGCACTGAAAAAATCGAAAAGAGGTTATTTTGACATGATATTGACCATGATCAAACTCAAAATCCTTAACTAGTTTCTTAACCGATGATCCAAAATACCACCTGAGCCCCTCGGGACCCAATCCAAAGTACAAATATATTATCCAAACTTATCCAAGGCCACAAAACATCTACGGGAATATCACAACAAAGAATCGAGACTCAAACCGAATAGAATTTCTCTTAAGTTGTTAAATCTTCATTCTTTCAAAAGAGTGTCCGAATCACACTTAAACACTTCGGATTGCTTTCAAAATTTGCACACAAGTTTAATTTAAACTATATAGACCTATCTAAAATCTCGGAATACAAATTTAAGTCCAATAACATCAAAGTCAACTCTTGGTCAAATTTATGAACTCTTTAGTTCTTCAAATTGCCAACTTTTAACAAATAGTGTCGAATTCTTCTAGGAACCTCCGAAACCAAATCCTAACATACGTACAAGTCCAAAATCATCATACGAGCCTATTGTAACAATCAAAACTTGATTCCGAGTCCGTTTACCCAAAAGTCAAACCTTGGTCTTCCAACTTAAAGCTTCCAAAGTCATTCTTCCAAGTCCATCCCGAACCACTCGAAAACAAAAAAACGACCATATACTCAAGTCATAATATATTATATGAAGCTACTCAAAGTCTCAAACCACCGAATAGAATGGTAAAGCTTAAAACGACCGGTCGGGTCGTTACATCTCCCCTACTTAAACATATGTTCATCCTCGAACGTGCCAAGAGTCGTTCTAAAGCCATCAAAACTCCATATAAACTCACCATACATTTACTCATGGGTGATCCCACGTCACCTCAATCCACATAATCCCGTCAACACCACCCAATAAAGATTCTTTCTTCACTCTTATTCCATAAAATTTGGAACCCCATCTCCAACATCTGGAATTCATTATAATACCAGATTCTCATATCTATACACTGTATAGGGCTGTACAAGTTGTATCAAGCCATAACCATATTTCAAAATATAATCACATGATATACCACATAAATCACGTACTCTTAGCAATAACTCCCGACCACAATAGCTTCCCACTAACAAACCCGGTACCGACGACATACCTCATATCAAATAAGACCTTGTCCCAAACTTTCGTACACTACCAATGATGAAAGAAACACGTAGAAACTCACAACCACCCATCAGATCAATAAGTCATGGAGCTCTCTCGCCCGATAAGAACCATTGCCAAATTATGAGCTGACTAATGATGTTATTCTTCCAAACATACTTTAATTAAGTCTGATAGACACTCATTCCAGGTCCAATAACCTCATCTCATCCAGTACAAGCTACCCGATCGACATGCCACACTAGCACCACCTCGAGCCATATATAGTGCATTCTGTGCACCAAACAAGCAACAACTCGAATGTACCCAATGATGGAATGATAATCAAATGAGAGAACTGTAACACCCCGAAAATTTTGAAGTAATTAAGCGCTATTAAGAAAGTTGATATGCGCTAATTATATTATTTTATGCGTAGACAAGGACTATTATATGAATTATATTGATTGATCATGATAATATATGTATGAGGTGCATTAAGAATGGTTTATGGTCTAAGAAGAGCTCTAAGTTCAAGTCAAGTTGGAAATTTCATGATAGACTAAAGTTTCAAATGGATACGCACAAGACCAAACTTTGAACGAGAATAACTACCTATATGCAGGAATTTATGTGATTATCTACCTATAAAATAAAGTCTCTTTGAGTCTAGTTTCTAACGCTTCAACCCGTTAGTCATTTGGACATTCCCACAAGAAGTTATGACCGAATTACCAAAGGTTGGAAAAATGCAATTCTGCGACCAATTATGCGATCGCAGAACTATTATGCGATCGCAGAAGTAGTTATGCGGCCGCAAAATGGTCGCAGACCTGTCCAGTGAAGCCCATTTATGGGCATCGATTTTGCGGTGCATTTTGCGACCCGTATACCCATTCTGCGGTCCATTATGCGACTACAGACCTGCTTTTGGAGGGTTAATTTTTCTATTTTCATGACCCGACCCCATTTTGATAAATAGGCTTTGGGGCTTATTTTGGGATAATTATCTAAGGCTTTTTAGAGATAAGTGAGAGTATTCTAGAGAGAGAAAGTAGATAAAGTGTTTTGTTCATCAAGATCTTGCCCAAGCTTTGAAATCCAACAAGGAAATCTCACAAGATCTTCATCTAAGAGGTAAGGTTCCATACCCTAGTTTTCAATTTTGAATTTGGGTAAAAGATGGTTGATTTAGAGTATGATTCATGGGTATAAGAGTATTATTTATACATGTTTGTACTAATAAGGTTTGTGGAAAGATTTTTGAGTTCAAATAAGTAAATATTAAGTTGTGGAGTGAAGGAAATCTTGTAGAAGAACCTTGTAGTTAAATTTGCACATCTAGTGTTTGATAAAATATTCAAATGAGCTAAGACCATAAATATCTTCCTAATAATAGTTCAATTTTGTTATGTCTCAAAAAAGATTGGGATTGCTACAATTTTCGGAACGTTGTAGTAATTTAAGGAAAGCTCAAAGCAAGGTATGTAGGCTAAACTACTCCCTTAGAATTGAATTCAATGATGTTCTCATAAGTTTCAAGTATGGTTGTCTCAAGTTCCTTATTCTATGTTCCGAGTTGTTCCCAATAAATTCGATTGTCCCGAATAAGCAAAGTGTCAAAAATTAAGTATTCAAAACGCGTTCCGAATGTTCCTAACACATTATGTTATCCTTTGGGAATGTGTTCAGGAATGATATGTGTATTAAAATGCTATGTCTTTGAGTTGTGTTTCAAATGAAAGTTATGAGTCCAAATTGTGTGAGAAAACTCAATATGCTTAAAACTCTTAATTGCTCATATGTGTACCTAAAGTCTTGATTGGAAATGTCTTACTGTTGATAACCTATAAAGATGGTTGGAAGTGAAAAAAGTGAATGGGATATAAAGTGTGTCCAATGTGCAAGAGTGAAAGTTATACTTGTGGCCAATGGAACCAATGGAATTAAAAGATGTGAAAGAAGTATGAAATGCGATGATTGATATAAGTGAAAGTTATACTTGTGGCCAATGATGCCAATGAAATGAAATGATGTGAGAAAGGTTATGAAATGAGCCTTGATTCAACTATTCCAAATTAACTTCGAAAATAGAATTGCCTAAAAGCTTATAAACTCAAGTCATGCCTATATATGGATGTTTTAACAGACGCTATGATTTGTGAGTATTTTCAATGTGTTTTGCGTTCATACATATTCGTGAGTAAAAATTGTGTATTGCCCTTTTGGGGGAAAATATGTCAAGAATAAATGGTGTGTTATTTGTTGATGATTTTAACTTGGAGATCAATTGCCAATTATTTTATTCCATTTCTCGGAAAGAAATCTATTGTGCTTAAATTGTTCATTTCTAATGAACTTAAAGTTGTGATTTCCAGAATATTATATGTATGTTGATATTTATGATGATGACACGTGAGAGGGAAGAAATGAAAGTGTGGAATATCAAATATGGCCATTGTGCCTTGAATAAAGAATCTTGTGAATGGCCAAAAGAACCAAAGAAATATTGTTATTGTTATTGGTTGAAAATATTAGTGGAGATTTCTACAATGTGGAACATGATGAGGTAAATAAATTTGCACCTATGTTATTTTTGTGAATTATTCCTCTTATTTGGGATGAGATTGATGTGATAAAATTTTTCCTCTTATTTGGGATGAGATTGATGTGATAAAATTAGTCCTCTTAATTGGGATGAGATTCATTTATATAAAAGGGTTGATGTCTCGAATAAGACAGCCTAGCCGATCGGGTCGTGATCGGACACCATGTCGCACACATGGTGGTGGTTGTACTAGAAATTGTAATTGAAATTGTGAATTTGGTTGATGTCATCAAATAAGACAGCCTAACCGATCGGGTCGTGATCGGACTCCATGCTAGATTAACGGTGGTATATTTGCACAGAGATTGTGGTTGATGTCTTCAAATAGGATGGCCTAGCCAATCGGGTTGTGATCGGACTCCGTGCTAAAAGTACGGTGGTATTGGTATTGATAGTGATTGTGGTTGATGTCTCTAATGAGATAGCCTAGCCGATCGGGTCGTGATCGGACTCCGTTCTAAAAGTACGGTGGTATTGCTATTGTAAATATTGGTATTATGAACTATGGTATTGGTATTGTGAATATTAGTATTGTAAAAGGTGAAATTGTGAACAGTGATATATCGGTACTAATGATCGCCCAACCAAAAATGTATATGAAGTTCGTATTTTGAAAATTATTATGTTTCAACTAGACATTTGGATATTTTTGATTGTGACTTACTGTTTCTATGTGTTGCCTTTTCTTATATGGGCATTCTATTTTGAAAGAGGACTTTTAGCTATACATACTAGATCTATTCGACAGTACTAACATCCCTTTTGATGGGGGCATTGCATCTTTAATGGATGCAGGTGGTTCTACAGCAGGCGGCATTGATCAATGATAGCAGTACACTCTTTTCAGCTGATTTGGTGAGCCCTACTTCATTTTGGGGTCATGTATCTTTTGTTTCTCATGTACTGTGTTTTGAGGTATATCCGGGGCCTTGTTGTCGGCATTTCCATATTACTCTTCTATTGTACTTAGAGGCTCCGTAGACAGGTTGTGGTTGATGTTGGGAATTGAACTAGAAATGTTGGTATTTGAAAATCATGTTTTTCATTAATTCTATAAACTCGTAATATTTTGGAAATTATGAATGAAGCTACTAATGGGAATGAAAAGGAAGTTGTTAATGGAGTACATCTCCTCTTTATACATGGATTAGTTTGGGTAGAAGGAAATCTAGTAGGATTGCTCAGCCGGGTTCTCTCGGTTGAGCGCCGGTCGCGCTCCCCGAGGTTAGGGTGTGACAAGAACTTTCTCGCAAGCCCAAAAGATACAACCACAATGCACAATGCTATGAACCCATCTCATAGAGGAGAAACAAAGCACTCGAAATAAGTACAAAGGATCATCTCCCAACATAACTCCTCTACGATGCATGACCCAATCCAAACACACTGGTCCACATAGAATACCTTGAGCCATGATGCTCACAATCGACAACCATATGCATGTCAACAAAAAAAACACGCGAAGTGCACGACCATAACTATGGAGAAATTGATAGCACAATATACCGCCAACCAGAAGACCATAACCAAGGCACCACCAACCATTCAACATCCCAAGAGCCATCTCGCTCGAATTCTGCCACATGTCCCAAACAGAACCACATCATGTGTGTAAATAGCCAATAGTCTCATAACTCATTGTATCATAGAAGAGTAACACATGGAACATATCATAACATGAATAAGATCCAGTCTAACCGATGGCACACCCCTCAACCATAACTATGCTAACTAAATTAACCCGATTCGACATAGAACACATATTCTCATTAGGCCTGCCAATGGGCCCCCAAACAAATTCCGATCATCCAAAAATAGATGAATAACCTTCCAAAAATCCACAATGACCTATCTATAACACATACAATCAGTCATTAAGCTCTTAACATACCTTCACCGTCAGCAACCACGGAACAATCTGCCTTTGAGAACCCTTCTAGTCTTCCAATCCCTAGAATACAAGAATCTCCATGTACGATCCCAACTCCCCCACTCATATGACTGACACATCCCTCATACATAATCATCTCACAATAAATACTTCCATAATTCTTCCGTGCCACATATCAAAATCTGAATATCAGTAGTCGACCAACCAGGCGAGTACCGCAATACCAATGAAGCACCCTTAAGTCAAAACACAATGTGCCTTCTAAAATGCACACTCTTCTTGGGTGATACCAGATAGTTCCAGCTAACTTCTAAACATTAGAAACCGTCCATATTATTTAGAACTCATGACCTTCCCATCGCAACTGAACCGCAAACTTGCACATGTGAACCCCAGTCTCATACGACACACCTCATCTATCATGCCATCATAAGAAAAACATGAGAATCCCATTATCAACTATGAGTGACAAGTAGGATACATACTTAATCAGCCAAAAACCTCACACTTGACCCCGTCCAGGAGGAAATCACAACGCGCAACAAACTCCCCATGCCTTTAGAAAATATCCATCTCAAGTCGTGGTAGAAACCATCGAGAACTCTTCAAAACCCATTTGCACATAACCATGCTATTAGAACTGAATTCCTCTAACTCAAACAAGTCACGCAGGTCGCGAATCCCAAGTGTATTGCCACAAAACACCTTTAGAGTGTTACCACAATAAAGGAACCGATCGCTTTTATTACTATGTTGATCCACCCCACTACAAAGCTGTCCCATTTCTTTAAGTTCCACTCGAATTGCTTTCAAGTTAACACCTCTACCTATTAGTCCATTATGGTCCTTAACCCCAAGCTCACCCCCAAGATATCATAGCATGACACCACGTCGTCCTAAGGCCCATAAGCTACTGTATTCCCTCTTAAGCACCCAATAATGCCGCAACCGAGATACCCACTCAGAAGAGACCTTCTGTGAATCTCAAACTGCTTCTTTAATCTCTCTGATACTGAAATGTAGAATCACTAATTTTAAAGAAATACCGCAAGCCTCGACACCACCCACTGTAAATCTCAGATCATAGACATATACAAAATCAGGGGAAACCCTCAAATACCACAAATGAATCGTGAACTCATGAGAATCTTCTCGAGAGTCATCCACTCTGCTCCAATCTCCAATGTATACGAGCCAAAATACTTGTGCCCCATTAGCACACAAACACCTAAAGAAGTAACCCACATCTCTTAAGAAACCGAGCAAATCCCTTCTCCTTGCACACTATGTCCACCACAAATAGCAAACCTGAATCATTCCAAGATCATCCATCCATAAATTTCCTTACTGGAGTCATCCTCGAAATCAACCTCTCCAAGTCATAACCGATCCACAAGTATGCCTCAGACCAAAACTAACATAACACATGACCATGCAATCTGATCATCGATAACAGACTCCCCCACTTGGCTCCAAGCCATAGAACATAACATCTGATAACCCACAATACCATTACTCCATAACTGCCATATCCCTGTACTATAATTCAACTAAATCCTACATACACTCATGTAGCACCGGCCATAGGATACCTCAAATCTTCTGCTAAGCGCATCTCCATCCTCGTGACAATTGTGCAAACTCCTTCAAGCTATCCAAACTCAAATTGCAACACATACACATCCCACTGGTTAGAAAGAAAACTCTTCACAGAATCATCATAGGGATCACACAACCTCAGAACAACCCGCATAAGATAATCCACCTACTTAACCTCAAACTAGCATCTCTCTATGCCCTTTCGAGGCCACAACCACTATGTAATCACTTAATCCTCCCAAGTCTTATCTCCTCGGCAAGACACAAGAATCTATTTCATTCCACAAATAAGCAACTGAAAGATCCCTAAAACACTCATAACTCGAGACTGTATAACACATCAAGATAGAAATCGAGCATCCATAGTCCTTTCGTATCCTAAGCAAAATTCTTCTCGTCACATCCAAATCATCTAAGCATAGTCTTCAGTCACATAATACTCTTCATATAGCTATCCAACTACTCATTGAGCCATCAATCCCACTCCTAGGGGCACTACCAGACAAATAAGTCCAAAAACACATACTCACATAACTGAAACTACTGAGCCCTAGCTGCAGTCAGAACCTGACCTGAGGTTCTCCGGGATGGCCTACCTCCACAATCACAGAGAACACATCTTGCACCACATCCATGACATCATAAACCATCGATGCACAACTGATACTGAGTGCTCAACATAACATACGAGTTGATGGAAGGAATTCAAAGATATACGCTTCAAGCTGAATCAATGTCGCACAATAAGGAAAGAAAGATGGAAAATTTTCCTACATGCCCTACAGCCTCTCGAAGATATGTATGGGCGTCATCATACTGTTCTGCAAGACTCTACTAGACACTTGCTCATGACTCGTAGAACCTCTGAACTGAGGGTTCTAATACCAACTTGTCACGATCCCAAATCCACCTAGTCGTGATGGCACTTAACTCACCCCGCTAGGTAAGCCAAACAACAGTTACACTAATAGTATAAGTCTTGAGCCACTAAGACTTAGATTTACAAAGCTAGTTTGAAAATAAATACATCTGTTTGGAATATACATGAACAAAATTTGAATCTAAAACTACCAAGGACAAGTGGTAGCCATATCCGGAAAATAAGTGCATCTTCAATGCCAGCTCCCGTAATCTACATCATCTCAGCTCTAAAATCTGCACATAAGGTGCAGAAGTGTAGTATGAGTACAACCGACCCCATGTACTCGGCAAGTATCATAACTAACCTCGGCAAGGTAATAGTGGCAAGAATTATAAATAGTACTAGCTAATTACCTATACAGTTCATAAATCTAACAAGTAGAAAACAATAATATGATCAAGTCACGGGTCACAAATAAAACCACCTTGGTGCACACAATAACTTAACGTACTCTACTCAGTCAACAATCTACCATATAAAGAAGAAATGCAAATAAATCAGGTAAACAACCAAGGAAAATGCAAGTAAAGATGAAATGTAATATCCAAATATCAATACGTTGCAATGCGCAACCCGATCCAAATAGAAATCACAATACGACTCTATGGCCTATATCAGAATCTCAATAACCAAACCAAACCACTAATCAGCCTTCCTAAGGACCACCTCAACCAGAAACCCGTCGGTTTCTCACAATTCGCGTGTACACACCATCAAGAAGACACATGAGAGGGTGACCCTAGGGGGATGAATCGATATCCATACGATGCATGGCATAATCACGTGTAATTTGCCTGGCGTGGTCAGAGGCTATATATTACAATTCTCCCGGCATGGTAACAAGCTCAATATCAGGATCCGCCAGGCATGGTCACAAGCTCAATATCACAATCTGCACGGCGTGGTCATAGGCTCACTATCAGAATCCGCCTGGCGTGGTCACATGCTCAATATCAGAATCTGATCGACATGGTCATATGCTCAATATCATAATCCGTCTAGCGTGGTCACATGCTCAATATCACAATCCACCAGCGTGGTCATAAGCTACTACTCCAATCCATATCACACAGAAAGTATATATATACAAGAATACATGTACATGATCAGAGAACATCAAATTTCATATTCCTGGACTGGTATAAGTGACATGCTAAAGTGTAGGCATGTGCAAAGTGTGCTATCATAGCTCAAATCAGGCAATTACATCACGAAAGTAACAATTATCAGGTTCAATAAGAGCATTAACCTATATGTAGCCTCTAACATGGCTCAAATAGCTCACAACAGTGATACAAATATAAGAACCATCACAGCATGAAGCTTAGCAATCAATCATAGGCATATCATATCATAAACACTACCTCGCGCATGACAAATACCCCGGTGCACGCACATGGGATCAACTCCACACACGTGCGCCACCCATAGCACGTAGCTATCACAAAGAACCCAGGAAACTAGTGCCTCAACCAAGTTTAGGTGTGATACTTACCTCCAGCAAGGCAAATCGATACTCTAGAATCCCCATCCCCCACGAATCGATCTCCGAACGGCTCGAAACTAGCCAAAAGCAACTCAAAAATATCAAATAATGCCATAGGAAACAAACCCAAACGTTAAAGGTTGAATCTTTAATCAAATTCTCAAAGTCAACCAAAAAGTCAACCTAGACACATACCTCAAAACCCGACAAAACTCAAATATTTCGATAACCCATATGAATACGAGTCCAACCATACTAGTTTCATTCAAATTCGATTTTGAATCGATGTTTAAAACCTAATTATTCACTTTAGGGAAGTTTTGACAAAACTCCCCCAATTTCTCATTTAGATTCGTTAATCAAATGCCAAAATTGAAGATAGAATCATGTAAAATAATCAAATCCGGGTCAAAAATACTTACTCCAATCCAAATGGTAAAAATTCCTCCAAAATCACCCAAATCCAAGCTCCAAAATCTTGTGAAAAAAGTAACTAAATTCCAAAACAAGCAAGAATGTAGCAGTTGTCCTAGCCCGAATCATATCATATATGATCCTTATACTCACGTTTGATAAGCCCAACATGATACTTATGAGATTACACCCAAGATAGCTTTTATATTAACCCAATTTGGCCTTAAAATGATTGAGATAATATGGTGTTTTGAAGTTTTAACGAAAGTCTAAAAATTTAAGGGACATAAATGGTATTTTTGTAATTATTTACACCAAAAAAATCAAAAATTAAAAAATCTTCGTTTTAGCACCCCAAAACTCATTCGGAACCTCCCGGACACAAACCATATATGCATTTCAATCATAAAATACGATCCAAATCCTTAACTTAACTACTTTCTTAACCAATGATCCAAAATACCACCTGAGCCCCTCGGGACCAATCCAATCATACCAGCAAGTACAAATACATTATCCAAACTTATCCAAAACCTAAAAATACCTACGGGAACATCACAACAAAGAATCGAGGCTCAAACCGAATAGAATTTCTCTTAAGTTGTTAAATCTTTATTCTTTCAAAAGAGTGTCTGAATCACTCTTAAACACTTTGGATTACTTCCAAATTTTGCACACAAGTTCAATTCAACTACATAGACCTATCTAAATTCTAGGAACACCAATTGAAGTCCAATAACATCAAAGCCAACTCTTGGTCAAACTTATGAACTCTTAAATTCTTCAAATTGCTAGCTTTTGACAAATAGAGTCAAATTCTTCTAGGAACCTCCGAAACCAAATCCGAACATACGTACAAGTCCAAAATCATCCGAGTCTGTTTACCCAAAAGTCAAACATTGGTCAACTCTTCCAACATAAAGCTTCCAAATCAAGAGTCATTCTTCCAAGTCAATTCTAAACCACTCAAAAACCAAAACCAACTATACACTCATGTCATAAATATATTATATGAAGCTAATCATAGTCTCAAATCACCGAATAGAATGCTAAAGCTCAAAACGGTCGATTGGGTCGTTACAGAAATGATCTCCATTTTATTCAATTATTTTTGGGCCCAAAAATTCCTAACACATGGTTTAATGGTAAGATCCAATTTAATATTATCAAAATGTGGGGTTATCTATTAAAGTTAGAAAAACTTTATTTTTCCGCACTTCATCTCTCTTCCCTCTCTCTCTCTCTCTCTATCTATCTATCTATCTATCTATCTATCTATCTATCTCTCTATCTCTCTCTCTCTCTCTCACCCTCTCTCAAGAACTTCATCGTAGACCCGCTCCACTATGTGAGTTTTGGTGTACCAAATGTTGATTTCGGACTAAAAGCAAGTCACCATTAACTCTCTTGTATTTATATAGACCCAGAACTGTGTAGTTTTTCTAATTTTAATAATTTTTAGGTAACTTCAAATTCATCTTTTACTTTTTCTTAGAAGTGTTATTTCGTGTTTAAGGAATAAGTTGTTTGAAGTGAAATATGTGTTGCTGCTATCTGTAGCTGGTTTTGTAAAACCATATATCTTGTAGCGATGATCTATATTGGTCCTAGTTGATCTAATTTGGGGCTTTGTATTTTTAATTACCATAGCTACCTCGATGTAAGTTCTATAATAAAACTATGATCAATTATTATCCACTTTTAACTGCTCACCGAAATTATGATTTTATTGATTGTAGTATGCTAGGATTATGAATGTAGCTATATAATTTAATAATTTTTATTTACCTTACCTCTAATTCTAGAATTTATATTTCAATAAACTTGTAATGACCCAACCGATTATTTAAAGCATTTGCATTCTGTTTAGGGGTTTGAAGTCTTGAGTGGCTTCATATAATGTAGTATGGCTTACGTGTGTGGTTATTTTTGGTTTTTGAGGTGTTAGGGATTGATTTGGAAGAATGATTCTCATTTTAGAAGCTTTAAGTTGGAAGAGTGTTTGATTTTTATATATTTAACCCCTAGAAAAAAAGTTTTGATGGTTCAGTTAGGTCTAGATGGTGATTTTAGACTTGAACGTATGCCCAGATTTGCATTTGGATGTTTCTAGAAGGTTTTGGCTCTAATTGGCGAACGTTGACAATTTTAAGGTTTGCAAAGTTCATAGGTTTGATTGGGAGCTGACTTTGATGTTATCGAGTTCAGATTGTTGTTCCGGGAGTTGAATAGGTTTGTTTTATCATTTGGAATATGTGTGCAGAATTTGAGGCGATTCCGAGTTGTTTAGATGTGTTCGACGTAAGTTTGGAATTTGCAAACTTAAAATAGTTCATTGAGCTTGAATTGAGGTGTGATTCGTGATTTTGATGTTATTATGTGTTATTTGAGGCCTCGAGTATGTCAGTGTTATGTTTTGGAGCTTGTTGGTATGTTCGGACGAGGTCCCAAGGGGCTCAGGTGAGTTTCAGGGTGGTTTTGGCCATTTTGTCTCTTGTTGGTATTGTTGGTTTTCTGCTAGTTCCTGATGCTTCAGTGTTCTTTGCAATCGCGAAGCTGTGCCCATGATCGCATGGTTTTCTGGGAGCTGGTCTTCTTCGCGTTTGCGCTATAGGGTTTGCATTTGCGATGGTTGAGGATTTAAACCTTCGCGTTCGCATCTTGGACTACGCGTTCGCGTAGTGTGGAGCTAGACTAGGTTTGTTATAATTGGTGGACTTTCACGTTCACGTGAGGTCTCCGCATTTGCGTGGGTATCTGCTGATGTGAATAACATTCGCGTGTCTGGGGCCGCATTCGTGTAGGGTGTCTTCGAGGCAGTTCAGTTTTGTGTTTTGTGATCACAAAGTTGGTCCCGCAATCGCGAAGGGTTTACCTAGGCAGTGCATATAAGTTATCATTTTCATACTTTGAGTTCATTTTTACCTAAATTTGAGATTTAGGGTTCAGATTTTTGCGATTTTGGAGGGGATTTTCACGATTTGGATTGGGGTAAGTATTATTTACTCGGATTTGATTATTTTACATGATTCTATCTTTTATTTTGGCATTAGGTTGATGAATCTAAAAGAGAAATTGGGAGTTTTTGTCAAAACTTTTCTAAAGCAAATATTTGAGATTTGAACATCGATTCGGAGTCGAATTTGAGTGAAATTAGTATGGTTGGACTCATATTCGAATGGGTTGTTCGAATTTGTGGGTTTTGGCAGGTTCTAGGGTGGGAGCTAAGGTTAACTCTTTTGTTGACTTTGAGTATTTGATTAAAGATTTGACCTTTATCGCTTGGGTTTGATTCTTATGGAATTATTTGATGTTTTTGAGTTGCTTTTGGCTAGTTTCGAGCTGTTCGGAGGTCAACTCATGTGGGTTGTCACTTCTAGAGTATCGATTTGACTTGCTTGAGGTAAGTATCTTATCTAAACTTAATTGAGGCACTAGTTCGTGAGTTATTTATGATAGCTATATGCTATGGGTGGCACACATGTATGGGGTTAAGCCCATGTGGGTGCATCAGAGTATTGTTTTATGCTCGGGATAGTGTTTAGGCTATGATATACCTTGGATTGATTGCTAAGATTTATGTTGTGATGATTCTTATATTTGTACCCCTTTTATGAGATATTTAAGCCATATTTGAGGTTACATAGAGGCTATTCTCCTGGTTGAACCTGATAATTGCTACTTTCGTGATGTAATGTCCTAACTTGAGTTATGATATCACACCTTGCATATGCATACACTTTAGCATGTCACTTATACCAGTGCAGGAGTATGAGATTTGATGTTCATTGATCATGTACATGTATTTTTGTATATCTATTTTCTACGTCAAATGGATTTGGACTGGTAGTATGTGACCACATGGGGTGGATTATGATATTGAGCTTGTGACCATGCTGGGCGGATTCTAATATTGAGCATGTGACCACGCCGAGCAGATTATGATATTGAGCATGTGACCACGCCAGGCGGATTATGATATTCAGCATGTGATCACACCGGGGGAATTACACGTGACTACGCCGTGCAACGTGTTGATATGGGTCTATCCCCCTAGGAATACCATCTCATGTGTCTTCTTGATGGTGTACACGCGAATTGTGAGAAACCGACATGTTTCTGGTTAATGTGGGATTTGGGAAAGTCGATCTGTGTTTAGGTTTGATTATTGAAATTTTGATGTAGGCCTTAGAGTTATTTGTGATTTCTATTTGAATCGGGTTGTGCACCGCAATGAATTGATATTTGGTTATTGAATTTCATATTTACTTGCAATTTCCTTGGATGTTTACCTGGTTTATTTACATATCTTCCTTATATGTTAGATTGTTGACTGGGCAGAGTATGTTAAGAAATTTTCCTCACCAAGATAGTTCTTTTTGTGATTCATAACTTGACCATATTACTGTTCTGTGCTTGTTAAAATTATGAATTGTACAGGTGATTAGCAACTATCATTTATAAATCTTGCTTTTATTACCTCGTCGAGGTTAGTTATAATACTTGCTCTGTACATGGGGTCGATTGTATGCATACTACACTTCTGCACCTTGCGTGCAGATCTTGGAGCTGAGTTATTGTTGATGGCAGAAGGTGGCATTGGAAAAGTACCTGCTTCTCGAATATAGCTACCACTTGTCCTTGGTATTTTTAGATTTGTGATATGTTTATGTACATTCCAAACAAATGTTGTATGTATTGACATACAAACTTTGTAAATCTAAGTCTTAGTGGCTCATGACTTGTACTACCAATCCCTGGGTTATTGTATGAATATTTAGTTATTTCACTTATTAATTTCTTATTATTTTTATTAGAATTGAATTGACTATTGTTTGGCTTACCTAGCGGGTTAGGTTTGGTGCCATTACAACTAGGAGGATTTTGGGTTGTGACAGTTTGGTATCAAAGATCTAGGTTTATAGGTTCTACGAGTCATGAGAAAGTGTCCAGTAGAGTCTTGCGGATCGGTATGATGACGTCCATACCTATATTTGAGAGTCTATAGAGCATCTAGGAAACTTACCACCATTCTTTCTTATCGTGTGGCCTTGATTTAGCTTGATACGTATATCTTTGATTTCCTTACATCCACTCGTATGTTATGTTGAGCACTCAGTATCAGTTGTGCATCGGCGAGTTGTGATGTCATGGATTAGGTGCGAGATGTGTTCTCTATGTTATGGAGATAGACCAGTCTGGGGGACTTGAGGCCAGGTTTAGACTGCAGCTTGGGCTTGGTAGTTTTAGTTGTGTGAGTATGTGCATTTGGACTTATATGTCTGGTAGTGTCCTTAGGAGTGGCATTGATGGCTCATTTAGTGGTTGGATAGCTATATGATGAGTATTTTGTGACTGAGGACTATGCTTAGATGCTTTAAATATGATGAGAAGAATTTACTAGGGGCGTAAAGGACTATGGATGCTTGATTTCTATCTTGATGTGTTCTACAGTCTTGAGTTACGAGTATGTTAGGGATCCTTCAGGTGTACATTTGTGGAACGTAGTAGATATTTATGTCTTGTTGACGAGTTCAGACTCGGGGGGGGGGGGATTTAGCAATTGCATAGTGGTTGTGACCATGATAGGGTCATAGAGAAATGACAGATTGGGGGCTAAGCAAGTAGGTTATCTCCTGCGGTATATTCTGAGGTTGTGTGATCCCTACAGTGTTTCTGTGAAGAGTTTCCTTTCTACCAGTGGGATGTGTATGTCCTGCAATTTGAGTTCGGATCACTTGAAAAAGTTTGCACGACTTTCACGAGGTTGGATATGCGCTTAGTAGATGATTTGAGGTATTTTATGTCTAGTGCAACATAAGCTTATGAAGGATTTAGTTGAATTATAGTGCGAGATCATGGCAGTATGAAGTAAGGGGTATTGTGGGTTATTGGATGTTTTGTTTTATGGCTTCGAGCCAAGTGGAGGAGTCTGCTATCGACGATCAGATTGCATGGTCATGTGTTATATTGATTTGGGTCTGAGGCATATTTGTGGATCAGTTATGACTTGAGCAAGGGAATTACTGGATGCATGATGTGCTATACTATATGGGCATGTGGAAATATTGGAATGATTCGGGTTGGATATTCATGGTGGATACGATGTGCAAGAAGAAAGGTTACTTGTTTAGGTATTTGTGTGCTAATGGGGCACAAGTCGTTCGGCTAGTATAGGCGGTGCATTAGAGATTGGAGCAGAGTGGATGACTTTCGAAAAGATTCTAATGAGTTCATGATTCATATGTGGTATTTGAGGGTTTCCCCGAATTTTGTATATGGATAAGATCTAAGATTTGCAACAGATGGTATTGAGACTTGCGATATTTCTGTAACATTACATTTTGGGTGTGTTGATACCCAATATTTCCCTCATATTTTCCATATATATATATACCTTCAAAATAGCGCATATGCATCATCATTTGATTTACAAGCATACACAATTATTTTTCATAATTTTCCATAATTTTTAAAGACTTTACATCAATTTATTTCTGCATTTGTAATTATATAAATATCCAATAATTACCCTATAAATTATTTTTATGATTATTTAATCATCTAAATTTACCATATATACCAATATGAGTTTTTAAATATTTCTAGTGCATTTCTTATAATTATATTTGCATTTTTAAGGCTAAATTGCATATTTTGCAATAATAGCGCATATGCATATATAATTATATTATTTATGCAGAAAATGACTTTTTATATTTTTATAATGTTAAGTAATTATTTTTAATCATTGTCATGCATAGATGATATTTTATTTATTTATTAATTACTTTTATAAATTATTTATTTGTTAAACATTGGGTATTTAAAATCTGGCCCCAAATTCACCTTAATTTCGGATCTAAATTACCCAGCTCCAGCCAATTAATACCTGAGCCCAAACTAAATAACCCCCATCCCAATCAATTAAACTAACCCGGCCCAGAACCCCCAACTAATCGTGGTCGTTGATCTCTGAGATCAACGACCCATATTACTCCTACCCTTTTAATTAACCAAACTCCCCAAAACTATTCTCCACCATCCGCCGCCTTATGATTCACTCATCTCTCTGCCCAAACCCTAGCCGTCTCCCCCAATTGTTTCTCCTAATCCCACCGGACATGAGATTACATAGTTGTTTCTTGCCATATTCTACTTCCCCCTAGTACTGGAACCTTCTATATACTGTTTGCCTAAACATGGCAAGCGGATATCATCAACTTTGAACCAATGCTGGTTCAGTTTCTTGACCTTTTTCGTATATGTTCATTCTTGTTCTTTTATAGTATGAATCTCTGTGTATTTCCGTGATTCCTACTCACCCTAAAATTAGGGTTTCAGATTCTTTTAAATCGAACCAAATCTGGTTCGATTCTTCAATTTTAAAAGGTATTTCTGTCTATGTTCATCTTATTCTATGCAGCATGTGATTTTTACCTTTTATTTATTTTAGATTTCTGTCGATTTGTGTACTTTACCTAAAATTAGGGTTTTGAAATTTTCTCTTTTCCTTATTGATTTCGATTGCTTTCCTTTCTAAGTGTTTGGCTGATGTTTTTCCATGTTTATGTGTTTTATTTCTCCACTATATAAACCCCTCCCCACTCCCCTTTGAAACGACTCTCAAATCATTAAGAAAATTACTAAAAACTAAAGTTGTGTGCTCTTTACTCTTTAACAATCTTGTTCTGCACTTTGATTCCTGGCCGGCTGAAAGTCAAGGCCAAAAATTCTGGGTTCTTGCTCTTTCGTTGATATTCATAACACTGCGGGCTTCCTTTCTTTCTTGTTTCATTTAACTGGTGAGTTACCAAATCTTTGTCATTTCATTCTGATTTACCTGTCATTAACATGAGTTTTCACTTCTAAAAATTTTTATTCCATGTGTTACTTCTGTTTTAGGATTTGCTAATCTGAATGCCGTTACGTTTGTAGTTTGAGGCATGTTTAGACCTGAGTTGATTAATTTGTTTTAATTTTGCCTAGCCTATGTGTTATTGATAGCCACCCCTCTACTGTTTAAAATTGCTACTGGAACATTCTCTCCTATCTCCTTCTATGGATTAGTTGATTAAGTATGAGTTTATTCATTAAGTAAATAACAAGTATGTTTCTGAATTGCTGCAATATAGCCTGTTTTGATCCTATTTTTATCATGTCTTGACTTCTCCAGTAATTTCCCTAATTAGTTCTCAGCATGTTAGGTTCTATTGCCAATTGATATGATTCCTTCTTGTGACACTAGCCTTCTGCACTTAGCATAATCTGAAATCTCTTTTTCTTCTTACTATAAGTCTGTCTTGCAACTTGTCTTGTTAATATGTGCATTATGTGATTGAACTCGTTTTCTGAAACTTGGTTAAGTCAGTCTTAAATCTAAGCATGTTTTGTTACCTATTTTTTTACGTGCTCAATTTGATTCTGTCCTTCAGTGTTGTCCCTTAACCTCATTCTATTCCTTTACTACTTGATCTCTTTGAGTTCTTATTCCTTAGCCAGCTGAAAGCCAAGGCTACTTAGGTTTTGCCCTTTGACCTCCCTAGTGTTAGTACTGCCCTGAGTTCTTGAAGCACTTGGGAACTCTGACACACTAGGGTCTTGGTTCTATATGTTTTATATCTAGTGGGTGAATTAATTCAATTATGGCTACCTTATGTCAATGAAGATGTCATTTCTGGGCTATTGTGAACCATGGGAATGAAGGCCTGGCCTGGCCCGGTGTATCTTTGGGCCTGCTGTAGGCTCCTTATAGTCATTTATTTATGTAATTTATTTCATTCATTTTGGGTCTGTAATAATTGTTGTAATAAGAATTGGGGTATTAGTAAAATTGGGAAAGGGGTTTTATCTTACACTTGCATTGAAATGGGTAGAAATCATGCCTATATGTATTCTAGTTTGCTCTTAAATGTGTCATTATCCTCAAACATATTCAGTTATTATGTGTTAGAAATCCTGCCTATAGGTATCCTATTTTGCTTAAATGTATTATTATGCTCAAACATGTTCAATTATTATGTGTCAGTAATCATGCCTATAGGTTCTCTATTTGGTTCAAATGTGCTCTGTTTTTACCTGTTAGAAACAATGCCTATAGGATATTGAATGATTAATATCTCAATGTGCGCATAGGATTCTGTTTACACACTGCCCGATCTACAAATTTAGATATCATGCCTATAGGATCTAAAATCAGTTCTAATTGTAACTATAGAAATCATGCTTATATGATCTAAAATCACTTTCAATTATGACTATAGAAATTCTGCCTATAGGGTCTAAAATCAGTCTTAATTATTGTCCTGCCCGTTTCTTTTAAGTGTTTTCAACACTATGCTAATTATCATTATTAGGAACCATGCCTATAGGACTCGATTAAGCAATTCTGAACATATTCATGTGATTACCATTTTTAGTTACTGCGTGAATCACCTAAACATGATGCCTATAGGTTTTAATCTCTTATACTTGTAATCAGTAGGCAACTATGTAGGCTTTAGAAATCGTATTAAGGGAAGTGGCTTTTAACACACGAACTGTCTGCTTATTAAAATTCCGAATCAATAAAGATCCTGCCTATAGGATTCTACAACCTTAACTTGTTTAAAATATGCAACTATCAGTGGCAATTAGTTTGCATGCATTTGTTGTCTAAATGCGGAAGCCAACTTGAGCCCTTATTTGCTTATACATGAAAGCCCAAATTGTTTTGTATGTCTCCTAGTTTTTCTCAATTTTGAGAAACCTAAGTTAAGTCTAGAACCACCCGAGATAGAGGTCCAAATGCCTCATGGACCATAGACACGGGACGGGTAGTGCACGCATAGGATAGGATTTAGAATTAACTAGTGCGCTTTAGGTAAACAACTTAAAGATAGTAATCGAGTAGCAGGAGATGATAGTCTGTGCCTGCTAAATAATACGAGTAACACCCTATTTCGAGGGAGTTACGAAGTATTATTTATGTTGCACGGGGTGATCCTTTAGGCTAAAAAACTTAGGACCCCCCTTTTGTTTTAAAATCAATCATTTTATTTATTTGCCCAATTTTTTCTTTTCTCTTTAGCTTAGACTAATTCATATAATTTGAGTTCGGCCGGGACCCACTGTTGTGGACCTCGAGGAGTGCCTAACACCTTCTCCTCGAGGTAATTTGAGCCCTTATCCGATCTTTGGTGATGCGAACTGGTTAATCCAGAGTTATTTGCAAAATAGGTTCCCTAACGCATCTTAATCCGTTAGGTGGCGACTCTCTCTTTTAATACCTCCTTTAAAAGAGTTGTCACACGTCGAAGCCCGCTTTTGCGAGAAAACGGGGTGCGCCAACATGGCGACTCTGTTGGGGATTTACCCTTAGGCTCTTACCATAATGAACTTGGCTTATGTGGGATACTTTCTTTGTTACATGCACATCCTTTCCCCTACTCACCTTTATTTGTTTAAATCCACTACGACATGCACATCCCTTCCCCTACTCACCTTTATTTGTTTAAATCTGCTATGACAGGCACATCCCTTCCCCCTATTCACCTTTACTTGCTATGACCACTCTTTTATCTTGTCAAAATTGCTATATCATGCCTACTTCCTTACCTGCTTTATTACATTCTCGCATATATTTTTATGAACTAAAATAACTCCTTTCTTTTGTCTTTCTTCTATATTCTTTCCATGTTTACCTTTGCTATATTATTTACTACTTTTACATATCATGCAAATACTTGACAACATGTTATTATTTCTGCATAAAGCATGCTCCACATCATACTCCACTCGTTCCAACTATCATCATAGAGGCACTTGATGAGTGTCCGCGCTCTTTCGAAAATTACCCTTTTAAATCAGAAATGCTTATTTGCGGTAGACTAGTCGATCAGCGGTGCAATCGACAGTTCCGTGCCTTTCCCTCTCAAGTTGTCCACTTGGGAGTACCAGTCTAGACCATTATAGAAACCCTACTCCAACTTGAAATGTACATGCATCATGCTAAACCTAGTACGAGTTGAAGCGTTATTAACGTAACAACCATCTAAGATGAACCTCGTCTAAAGTCCGATGGGATTTCCACAATCCCAATAGACGCTATCATACTATGTGCATTACTTGGAGAAAAATATGTCAAAGTGTTGATCATTATTGCGTAAACATTTTTGGCATTAATGAAATGACGCAAATGTTGGCATCAATTTTCTCCATGACTACGTGTCGCTTAGGCCTACCTCGGGCACAATGAGGTCCCCAAATTAGGACGTGAATTATTGCATGACTTCGTGAAACATGTTTTAATATCGCAAACACTATTTTAATATTCCTTACTAACTTAGTTACCTTTTTCTTTTTCTTTCTTTTGATTATTCACATTCCCAAAAGTTGGTTCGTGCATACTGGTATCTTCTCAAGAACTAGACTGCTGCATCATCCCGGGCCCGTCAAGTTCTTGGGTAGCCTGGCAAATCAGCATGAATTACTTTAAAAAATAGTTTTGAGCATTTGAGATATTTTTTAGTATTCTGTTTTGAAATAATTGCTCGAGCCATCAAGCCGCACTTGTTGACGTTTTTAAGATTTTTTTTAATGCAAAACTGCTTTTCGTATTTATTATTATTTTTACATTTTTCTCTACAGCATTATTATTACCTATCCCGATGAACTTACAACTGTGACATGTAATGAGACAACGCAACATAAGGATAATGATTCAGAGGATCTGGAAGAGGATATAATACCCGAGGAAATTGTCAGAGAAGTGGAAAACTTTGAAAACAAGCCTAAGTCCAATTTGGATGAGACTGAAATAGTTAATCTAGGAGACTCCGAAACAATCAAAGAAACACGTGTAAGCATTCACCTGTCACCATCAGAGAAAGAAGAATACACTCATTTCCTGAAGGAATATGAGGATATCTTTGCATGGTCCTATGATGATATGACCGGTTTGAGCACGTCCATAGTGGCTCATAAACTACCTACCAACCCAATGTGTCCGCCGGTAAAGCAGAAGCTTAGAAAGTTCAAGCCAGATATGAGTTTGAAAATCAAAGAAGAAGTCACCAAGTAGATCAAAGCTAAGGTTCTTAGAGTGGTTGAATATCCAACTTGGTTGGCTAACATCGTGCCAGTTCCGAAGAAGGATGGGAAAGTCAAAGTATGCGTCAATTATCAGGACCTAAACAAAGCAAGTCCCAAAGATGATTTCCCATTACCCAACATACACATACTGATCGACAACTGTGCCAAGCATGAACTCCAATCCTTTGTGGATTGCTTCACGGGATATCATCAGATTTGGATGGATGAAGAAGATGCCGAAAAGACAGCTTTCATCAAACCATGGGGGGTGTACTGCTATAAAATGATGTTGCTTGGTCTGAAGAATGCTGGGGCCACTTATATGAGGGTCATGACAACTATTTTCCACAACATGATACACAAAGAGATAGAGGTATATGTGGATGACGTCATCATCAAATCCAAGAAAAGTATAGATCACATAGCAGACTTGAGGAAATTCTTTGATCTGCTTCGGAGGTACAATTTGAAATTGAATCCCGCAAATTGTGCCTTCGGGGTCCCCACAGAAAAATTATTAGGATTCATCGTCAGCCGCCGAGGAATTGAGCTTGACCCATCAAAGGTCAAGGCTATCCAGGATTTGCCACCTCCAAAGAACAAGAAAGACGTGATGAGCTTCTTGGGACGTCTTAATTACATCAGCCACTTCATATCACAATCAACCGTGATTTGTGAGCCGATCTTCAAAATGTTAAGGTGTAACACCCCGGAAAATTATGAAGTACTTGAGCGCTAGTAAGAAAGTTGATGTGTGCTAATTATATTATTTTATGTGCAGACAAGGGCTATTATAAGAATGATATCAATTGATCTTGATAATATATGTATGAAGTGCACTAAGAATGGTTTATGGTCTAAGAAGAGCCCCAAGGCTAAGGTAAGTTGAAACTTTCATGATAGAATAAAGTTTCAAGTGAGTTCGCACAAGACCTAACTTCAAACGAGCATACCTCTCTTGAAGAAGTTATGACCAAATTACCAAAGGCTGGAAACGAGCATACCTCATTTGGATATTCCTACAAGAAGTTATGACCAAATTACCAAAGGCTGGAAAAATGCGATTCTGCGACCAATTCTGCGATCGCAGAACCATTATGCGATCGCAGAAGTAGTTATGCGACCGCAAAATGGTCGCAGACCTGTCCAGTGAAGCCCAGTTCTGGGCACCGAATTGTGCGACCATTATGCGACCCACACACCAATTGTGCGGTCCATTGTGCGACCGCATAACTTCAAACGCACAGGTGTATTGTGTAAGTAAACACTGTGAACGGTAAATGAAATGTATAGGTGTATTGTGTAAGTAAACACTGTGAACGGTCTATGAAACACATAGGTGTATTGTGTAAGTAAACACTGTGAATGGTCTATGAAATGCACAGGTGTATTGTGTAAGTAAACACTGTGAACGGTCTATGAAACGCACAGATGTATTGTATAAGTAAACACTGTGAACGGTCTATGAAACGCATAGGTGTATTGTGTAAGTAAACACTGTGAACGGTCTATGAAACGCACACGTGTATTATGTTAGTAAACACTGTGAACGGTCTATGAAAAGCACATGTGTATTGTGTAAGTAAATACTGTGAACGGTCTATGAAACGCATAGGTGTATCGTATGGTATATGTTAATCCTATGAATGGTCTATGAAAGTCTCCGGGGCATTTGTTAGCCCAAAAGACATTATAAAAAATTCAAAGTGCCCATACTGGGTCCTAAAACCTGTTTTCGGAATATCCTGCTCCCTGATCTTCAATTAGTGGTATCCGGACCGTAAATCAATTTTGGAGAAGTATCTAGCACCATGTAACTGATCAAACAAATCATCTATTCTTGGTAATGGGTATTTGTTTTTTATTGTGACTTTGTTAAGCTGCCAGTAGTCCACACACATCCTTAGTGATCCATCTTTCTTCCTCACAAAGAGAACCGGTGCGACCCATGGTGACACACTCGGTCGGATGAAACCCTTCTCTAACAAATCCTTCAATTGTTCCTTTAGTTCCTTCAATTCTGCTGGTGCCATCCTGTAGGGTGGAATAGATATAGGGTGCGTGTCTGGTATAACATCAATCCCAAAATCAATCTGCCTGTCTGGTGGGATCCCAATGAGTTCATCCAGAAAGACTCCCGTAAATTCATTCACAACATGCACGGACTCAAGTGTAAATGCCTCAGCATCGTTGTCCGTAACCCGGACCAAATGGTAAATACACCCCTTGTTGATCATTTTCGTGGCCTTAAGGTAAGAAATAAACCTACCCTTCGGTACTACATCATCACCCTTCCACTCATTAACTGGCTCATTTGTAAATTCGAACCTAACAGTTCTGGTTCGGCAATCAAGCTTGGAAAAACACAAATAAAGCCAATCCACCCCCATTATCACATCAAAATCGACCATTCTCAATTCAATAAGATCGGCCACGGTGTCCCGACCACGTAACGTGATAACACAATCCCTATAAACCTGTGCGGCCAAAATAGACTAACCAACAGGAGTAGATACAGAGAACGGCTCATGAAGCTGTTGCGGTTCTATCCCAAATTCCATAGCAACATAAGGAGTGACATATGACAAAGTGGAACCGGGATCAATAAGAGCATATACATCATGGGATTGGATAGACAATATACATGTGACAATATCTGGAGAAGCCTCTGAATCCCAACGCCTTTGAATCTCGCCGCCTCCGCATAGCATAAAATCTGCTGGGCCCTCCCGAATTTTGTGCACCACCCCTAGTTGCACCACGCCCTGCGGGTGCTAGGGTGCCTCGAGCTGGAGGTGTTGTGGGTGTAGTAGCTGCAGAATTAGCTGGTTGCGCCGCACCTCTGCCCATATTTCGCCGGGACGAGTGGCAATCCCTCGAATGTGACCCCTCACACCGCACCCATAGCATATAGGTAGGTCCACGAAGCATGCCCCAAAGTTCATCCTCCCACACTTAGGGCATGGCAGCCTCCGCTGCTAAAACCTTCTGTCGGGCCGACCCTGCTGGTGGGGTCCCATGTTGCCCTGACTGGGTTTAGATGACTGTGCACTCATCAAAGACTGAGTGAATGATTGAGTTGGCCCTAATGACCCTCCCCTGAATGCCGACCTACCACCACCCAAGTTGCCCGCGGACCGAGCCTTGCTGTTACTCTGATGCTCTATTTTATTCTTCAATTTACGGGTCTCTGTGGCTTGAGAAAATGCCACCATCTTACCATAGTTCATATCGGAATTCAAGGCAGTTGTAGAGGCCTCTTTAATAACCAAGGGGCTAAGGCCCTATACAAACCGGCGCACTCTAGCCTCCATATTAGGCAACATGTGAATGGCATACTTGGACAGGCGCGCAAACTCTATATGATACTCCCACACATTCATACTACCTTGCTTTAGGCTTTCAAACTTAGCGGCATGGGTTGCCTTAGTTTTGGCAAGCAAGAAATGATCCATAAAGGCTTCTGTGAACTCACCCCACCTTGCCGGAGGGCTTCCCTCCTCGCGGGATTCCTCTCACAACTCAAACCAAGAATAGGCCACCCCTTTTAGGAGGTAGTAGGCCAACTCTACTCCCTCCATCTCTGTAGCGTGCATAACCCGGAGAGTCTTGTGCATCTCATCAATGAAGTCCTGGGGAGAATGTAAGTCCCCAAAAAACTTTTCTTAACAATTTAATATTTTAAAGTACGCCAATGGTATTTGGGAATAACGTGTTAGAGTATTAAAGGAGACCCATGGGATATAACCACATTATTTCGAAATGAAACGTATATGTTTAAGGTGTGTTGAAACATGATAAGGAGTATTGTGAATGGAAAGAATTCATGTGGAACAAGTAGAATACATTAAGTGGAAAGGATGTCCCAATTTGCACAAGATCCTACCAGGCCAGGTGTAATACCAGGCTTTAGCATGGCGAGGCCAGGTGTAATACCAGGCTTTAGCCTGGCCAGGCCAGGCCTGTCGCGCGCTAAGACCAGGCTTTAGCCTGGCGAGGCCAGGTCTGTAGCCTGGTCTGGAATTTTTGGAGTATCCATCCTTTTATTGTTATAACCCGACTCAACTGCGATAAATAATCCTTGAAGCTCATTTTAGAGCAAAAAACAGATATTTTTAGAGAGAAGAGAGACGGTTATAGAGAGAGGAAGAAGCTCAAGTGCTTTGTTCATCAAGATCTTGTCCAAGCCTTGAAATCCAACAAGAAATCCCTCAAGTTCTTCATCTAAGAGGTAAGGTTCCATACCCTAGTTTTCAATTTCGAATTTGGGTAAAAGATGGTTGATTTGGAGTATGATTCTTGGGTGTGAGAGTATTATTTATACATTCATGTACCAATAAGTTTTATGGGGAGATTGTTGAGCTCAAATGGGTAAAGATTGGGTTGTGAAGTGAAAGAAACCTTGTGGAAGAATATTGTAACTAATTTGCACATATATTATTAGATAAAATGCTCAAATGAGTTATGACCATGAGTATCTTCCTAATAATGGTTCAATTTTGTTATGTCTCAAAATAGATTGGAATTGCTAGAATTTCCAGAACGTTGTAGTAATTTAAGGAAAGCTCAAAGCAAGGTATGTTGGCTAAACTCTTCTCTTAGAATTGAATCTCACGATATTATGTAAATTATGTAAGTCCCGAGTGATGCATTATGAAACTAGCTATTCCAAGTAAGATTGGGTTCAAAGATATATGTTCAACAAGAATCCCAAATGCTTTATTCATGTTATGTTACCAATTGAGGATGTGCTAAAACATGGGTTGTGCATTAATAATGTTTCGACTTTAAGTCTAGTTCAAATGAAGGCTAATATGCCAAATTTTGTGAAATATCTCTATGTGCCTTAAACTCTAAATTGCTCATATGTGTATCTAAAGTCTGGATTGGAAATGTGTTATTGTTGATAGCCTATAAAGGTGGTTGGAAATTAAATAAGTGAATTGGGATATAAAGTGTGGCCAATGTGCAAGAGTGAAAGTTATACTTGTGGCCAATGGTGCCAATGAAATGAAATGAAATGAAATGATGTGAGAAAGGTAATCTAAATGAGTCTCGACTCAAATGTTTTAAAATGACTTAGAAATTAGAATTGCCTAAAAGCTTTCATACTCAAGTCATGCCATAAGTGGCTATTTTAACAAATACTATGCTTTGTGAGTATTTCCAATGTGTTTTGCTTTCTTACATATTCGTGAGTGGGAATTGTGGATTGCCCTTTATGGGGGGGAAATGTGTCAAGAATAAATGGTGTGTTATTTGGTGATGATTTAAACTTGCACATCAATTGCCAATCATTTTACTCCACTTCTTGGAAAGAAATCTATGGTGCTTAAATTGGTCATTTCAAATGAATTTAAAGTTGTGATTTCTGGAATATTATATGTATGTTGATATTTATGATGATGATACATGAAAGGGAAGAAATAAAAGTGTGGAATAACAAATATCGCCATCGTGCCTTGAATAAAGAATCTTGTGAATGGCCAAAAGAGCCAAGGAAATATTGTTGTTATTATTGGTTGAAAATACTAGTGGAGATTTATACAATGTGGAAGATGATGAGGTAAATACATTTGTGCCTATGTTATTTTTGTGTGAATTATTCCCCTTATTTGGGATGAGATTGATGTGATAAAATTATTCCTCTTAATTGGGATAAGATTGATTGATACAAAAGGGTTGATGTCTCGAATAAGACAGCCTAGCCGATCAGGTCGTGATCGGACATCATGTCGCATACATGGTGGTGATTGTGCTGGAAATTGTAATCGAAATTGAGATTTTGGTTGATGTCTTCAAATAAGACAGTTATCATATTGCATTATAAATTTAGGATGTGTTCCAAACTATGGATTGAGTATCCATATGTTATAATTTCAAGTCATGATTTATGTGAAAGTTATTATACCAAGTTGTGTAGAGATTGTGATTGTGATACACCTCCACCCGCATATATTGGGGTGAGGCGACATGACCGCTTTGTGTGGGGATTATGGTATAGAGATGGTGATTTTGATACACCTTCACCCGCATATATTGGGATGAGGTGGCATGACCGCTTTGTGTGGGGATTATGGTATAAAGATTGTGATTATGATATACCTCCACCCTCATATATATTGGGGTGAGGCGGCATGACCGCTTTGTGTAGGAATTTTGATATTGTGGGACTGCACTTCCACCCGCATACATTGGGGTGCGGCGGTACAACCGCTTTGTGTATGGTTTTGGTATTGTTGTGGCACCACCACCCGCATACATTGGGGTGAGGCGGTACGACCGCTTTATGTATGGTTTTGGTATTGTTGTGGCACCACCACCCGCATACATTAGGGTGAGGCGGCATAACCGCTTTGTGTAGGTTCTTGGTACTGTGGTTATACATCCACCCGCATACATTGAGGTGAGGCGGCAGGGCCGCTTGATTAGAGTTGTGGTATCGTACGTACATCTCCACCTGCCTGCATCGGGTGAGGCGGCAGGGCCGCTTTGTGTGAAGATGGTTATATAGGATCTCATCTTAAATCCTATAAATGTTGTTGATAGCTTTTAATAAGCTTGCTATGGTTGAGGCAATTATCTATATTATTCTATTGCCGCACTAGTTCATCATAATTATCTTGTATTTCTAAATTCTTAAATTGGTGTTTAGTTTTCGTACTAGTACTATTCGACGGTACTAACGTCCCTTTTGCCGGGGGCGCTGCATCTTTCAATGGATGCAGGTGGTTCCACAGCAGGAGATATTGATCAGTGATAGCAGTGCACCTTCTTCCCAGCTAACTTGGTGAGCCCCACTTCATCCCGGGGTCATGTATCTTTTGTACCTTGTGTATTCCGTTTGATGTATAGCCGGGACCTTGTTGCTGGCATTATCATTATACTCTTCTTTATCCATAGAGGCTCCATAGACATAGTGTGGGTTGTGTATTGGTGCTGGGAAAGAAAAAAAATTTGTTATGTTGTGGTTGTATTACTTGTCCATTTGAGACATTAAAAATGATGAAGCTATTGGAAATGAATTGGTATTGTAGACGTGAACACCATTTTTGTCTAATTAATGAAAATATGTATTATCTCCATTCGTGGATGAGTTTGGATAGAATGAAATCTAACATGCTTGCTCGGTCGGGTTCACTCGGTTGAGCATCGGTCGCGCTCCTCGGTTTTGGGGCGTGACAAACTTGGTATCAGAGCTTAAGGTTTTAAAGTGTCCTAGGATGTCTCAGAGCCGTGTCTAGTAGAGTCCTTCTTATCGATGTGTTGTTGATCACATCTATAAGTTGGAGGCTATTTGGACATTTAGGAATAATACCCTTCTTTGATATTCTGAATCGTGCTATGAAACTGGTTGTGAAACTGTTCTTCCTCCAGCCTGTGCGTTGAGGTTCAAGGTAAGTTTAAATATTCTTTTGGTTTATTCCAAGTAATGTTGTCATGTGACATGACGAATAGGTAAAGGCCTGAATATTAAACAGATGGAACATGTATAATATTGAATGAATGGTATAGCCATATAAGACAAGTATATAGTACCATGAGCATACTTTATATGAGAAGAGTGCTAGAAGTGATTACCCACCTCTAAAGACGCATCGACGTGATAAATAAGACCTAAGCTTAACTAGTACATGTAGATAGTGTGGGAACCATGTATATGATTCTAAGATGTAAACATGTTACATAGGCACGTGATATATGAAAGGCATGGCCTAGAGAGTAATGATAAATGTGTAGGTCTCTCATGGGAGACAAGAAGTTATGAAAGGAGAGTTGATTGAACCCACAATGAGAAGACCCTAGTACTATGAATATTATAAAAATCTCAGGAATGTGTGAAGTGGTGTTACATTCCAAAAAGGATATTGACACGAGGGATTTGGATCCCAAGCCTATGTGGCTGAATAAGAGTAGAGAACTTATGAGGTTAATACCATGGGGACTTAAATCTCCCTAATAGTCAATCATATACAGGAGGATTGGAGATGTGAAACATGTCTCCCTCAAATTGTTAAATTCAAGACTTGTGTCAAAATGTGAATCATTCACCCCAAGTAGGGGAGGAAGGGCCATAGAGAGGCCACTTAAATACAATGAAACAAGAGTAAGACCATGTAGCTATGATGTTTGGATATTTTGTTTAAGACATGTGTAGTATGAAAAGTGGTAAGGGGTAATGTGATTCTCTGAGAGGGTATGCAAATGATAAACCACTAGTACGGAAATAATGTGGAAGGTTAGGAAATGCAAATTCTTCGTACGTGGCAATATACATGACAAGGTGAACGATACTAGAAACTAAGAGTATGATGTTTCCCTATTATTGTTCTCCGTGTACCCGGTGTATCATGTGTCTATGTCTATTAAGGTAGTCGTAAATCCTTTGTCTATCATTCCGATGAAAGCTAGTGAAGATGAAATTATTGGATAATTGGATTATGAGGGGTATCTATGTGCCATCCTTGTAAGATAAGTTCGAGAGTTGAGATTGCCTCCGTTAATGTGTTATGACGAAGTCTATAAATCGAGGAGGCCACCTTGAGGTCCAAAAGTGCTAAGGAAATAAAAAGAATTTCACTTGAGCGTATAGTCAAATGATTGTGGATCGAAAGGCACTTTATATGTGTTATGATTTAAATATGTGCAGCTCATGTCCAGATATCACTCTTGATAATATGATGTATGTAATATTGAGATTAATGTTGTTGATATATATTTCTATTTTTTGTCGAGTTATGGAAGTGTTGTTAGGGTGGTTTTGGTGTTACTCTGGCAGGTGGTTAGGCCCACATACAAGGGAGACTCTGCCAAAATTTCTGAAAAACAATTTGGGAGTTAGTCAATTTGGGGACTTGAGGTATTGGGACGAACATTACTCCTCATTCGACGACAAATAATCCTAAGCGGGGGAAAATGTAAGGCGCCGGAAAAATATTTCTAACGATTTAATACTTTAAAGTACGCCAATGGTATTTGGGAATAACGTGTTAGAGTATTAAAGGAGACCCATGGGATAGAACCACATTATTTCGAAATGAAAAGTATATGTTTAAGGTGTGTTGAAACATGATAAGGAGTTTTGAGAATGGAAAGAATTCATGTGGAACAAGTAGGATACATTAAGTGGAAAGGATGTCCCAATTTGCACAAGATCCTACTTCAAACGTATGCTTCTACCAAAATATAATGACATATGAGGTGATGTACCTATCAAATTAAATCCCTTTGAGTCTAGTTTCTAACGTTTCAAACCGTTTGTCATTCGGAGATTCCTACAAGAAGTTATGATCAAACACCCAAAGGTTGTACTGTAGCTCGCTACAGAGCTCGTGAGGCCAGGTGTAAGACCAGGCTTTAGCCTGGCGAGGCCAGTGTAAGACCAGGCTTTAGCCTGGCGAGGCCAGGCCTGTCGCGCGCTAAGACCAGGCTTTAGACTGGCGAGGCCAGGTCTATAGCCTGGTCTGGAGTTTTTGGAGTATCCATCCTTTTATTGTTATAACCTGACCCAACTTTGATAAATAATCCTTGAAGCTCATTTTGGAGCAAAAGTCTGATATTTTTAGAGAGAAGTGACAGGGTTATAAAGATAGGAAGAAGCTCAAGTGCTTTGTTCATCAAGATCTTGTCCAAGCCTTGAAATCCAACAAGAAATCCCTCAAGTTCTTTATCTAAGAGGTAAGGTTCCATACCCTAGTTTTCAATTTCGAATTTGGGTAAAAGATGGTTGATTTAGAGTATGATTCTTGGGTGTGAGAGTATTATTTATACATTCATGTACCAATAAGTTTTATGGGGAGATTGTTGAGCTCAAATGGGTAAAGATTGGGTTGTGAAGTGAAAGAAACCTTGTGGAAGAATATTGTAACTAATTTGCACATATATTGTTAGATAAAATGCTCAAATGAGCTGTGACCATGAGTATCTTCCTAATAATGGTTCAATTTTAATATGTCTCAAAATAGATTGGGATTGCTAGAATTTCCAGAACGTTGTAGTAATTTAAGGAAAGCTCAAAGCAAGGTATGTTGGCTAAACTCTTCTCTTAGAATTGAATCTCACGATATTATGTAAATTATGTAAGTCCCGAGTGATGCATTATGAAACTAGCTATTCCAAGTAAGATTGGGTTCAAAGATATATGTTCAACAAGAATCCCAAATGCTTTATTCATGTTATGTTACCAATTGAGGATGTGCTAAAACATGGGTTGTGCATTAATAATGTTTCGACTTTAAGTCTAGTTCAAATGAAGGCTAATATGCCAAATTTTGTGAAATATCTCTATGTGCCTTAGACTCTAAATTGCTCATATGTGTATCTAAAGTCTGGATTGGAAATGTATTATTGTTGATAGCTTATAAAGGTGGTTGGAAATTAAATAAGTGAATTGGGATATAAAGTGTGGCCAATGTGCAAGAGTGAAAGTTATACTTGTGGCCAATGGTGCCAATGAAATGATGTGAGAAAGGTTATCTAAATGAGTCTCGACTCAAATGTTTTAAAATGACTTCGAAATTAGAATTGCCTAAAAGCTTTCATACTCAAGTCATGCCATAAGTGGCTATTTTAACAAATACTATGCTTTGTGAGTATTTCCAATGTGTTTTGCGTTCTTACATATTCGTGAGTGGGAATTGTGGATTGCCCTTTATGGGGGGGGGGGAAATGTGTCAAGAATAAATGGTGTGTTATTTGGTGATGATTTAAACTTGCGCATCAATTGCCAATCATTTTACTCCACTTCTTGGAAAGAAATCTATGGTGCTTAAATTGGTCATTTCAAATGAACTTAAAGTTGTGATTTCCGGAATATTATATGTATGTTGATATTTATGATGATGATACATGAAAGGAAAGAAATAAAAGTATGGAATAACAAATATGGCCACCTTGCCTTGAATAAAGAATCTTGTGAATGGCCAAAATAGCCTAGGAAATATTGCTGTTATTAATGGTTGAAAATACTAGTGGAGATTTATACAATGTGGAAGATGATGAGGTAAATACATTTGTACCTATGTTATTTTTGTAAATTATTCCCCTTATTTGGGATGAGATTGATGTGATAAAATTATTCCTCTTAATTGGGATAAGATTGATTGATATAAAAGGGTTGATGTCTCGAATAAGACAGCCTAGCCGATCGGGTCGTGATCGGACACCATGTCGCACACATGGTGGTGATTGTTCTGGAAATTGTAATCGAAATTGAGATTTTGGTTGATGTGTTCAAATAACACAGCTATCATATTGCATTATAAATTGAGGATGTGTTCCAAACTATGGATTATGTATCCATATGTTATAATTTCAAGTCGTGATTTATGTGAAAGTTATTATGCCAAGTTGTGTAGAGATTGTGATTGTGATACACCTCCACCCGCATATATTGAGGTGAGGCGGCATGACCGCTTTGGGTGGGGATTATGGTATAGAGATGGTGATTTTCATACACCTCCACCCGCATATATTGGGGTGAGGCGGCATGACCGCTTTGTCTGGGGATTATGGTATAGAGATTGTGATTGTGATACACCTCCACCCGCATATATATTAGGGTGAGGTGGCATGACCGCTTTGTGTAGGGATTTTGATATTGTTGGACTGCACCTCCACCCGCATACATTGGGGTGAGGCGGTATGACCACTTTGTGTATAGTTTTGGTATTGTTGTGGCACCACCACCCGCATACATTGGGGTGAAGCGGTACGACCGCTTTGTGTATGGTTTTGGTATTGTTGTGGCACCACCACCCGCATACATTGGGGTGAGGCAGCATAACTACTTTATGTAGGTCATTGGTATTGTGGTTATACATCCACCCGCATACATTGAGATGAGGCGGCAAGGCCGCTTGATTAGAGTTGTGGTATTGTACGTATACCTCCACCTGCCTACATCGGGTGAGGCGGCGGGGCCGCTTTGTGTGAAGATGGTTATATAGGATCTCATCTTAAATCCTATAAATGTTGTTGATATCTTGTATCTTGTATTTATCTTGTATTTCTAATTATCTTGTAGTTCATCATAATTATCTTGTATTTCTAAATTCTTAAATTGGTGTTTAGTTTTCATACTAGTACTATTCGACGGTACTAACGTCCCTTTTGCCGGGGGCGCTGCATCTTTCAATGGATGCAGGTGGTTCCACAACAGGAAATATTGATCAGTGATAGCAGTGCACCTTCTTCCCAGCTGACTTGGTGAGCCCCACTTCATCCCGGGGTCATGTAGTTTTTGTACCTTGTGTATTCCGTTTGAGGTATAGCCGGGGCATTGTTGCCGGCATTATCATTGTACTCTTCTTTATCCATAGAGGCTCCGTAGACATAGTGTGGCTTGTGTATTGGTGCTGGGAAAGAAAAAAAATATGTTATGTCATGGTTTTAATACTTGTCCATTTGAGACATTAAAAATGATGAAGCTATTGGAAATGAATTGGTATTGTAGACGTGAACACCATTTTTGTCTAATTAATGAAAATATGTATTATCTCCATTCATGGATGAGTTTGTGTAGAATGAAATCTAACAGGCTTACTCGGTTGAGCGTCGGCGCGCTCCTCGGTTTTGGGGCGTCACATGGCGGTCCTCCTCGGGATTAGTACCCGTAAACACCGGAAGATCTAACTGAAGAAACTTGTTCGCCCTGGAACTAGCAGATTCCCCTGGATGACTTGAAGAAGTAAGGCCAACACTCTATCTCTAGTCCTAAGAAACCACTATCTGTGCCAACATCTGTATGGCTTCCCTAAGATCAACATCAGAAACACCATAATCCGAAGCTGGAGCTGAAGGTGGAACTGGAATATCAGTTGGAGGAACCGTTGCACCCTCAGTAGGTGTAGGGATAGGTGCGGTCTGATCATCAATGGTAGAATCATGCAGTGTAGTAACTGGGGGAATATCCTAACCCCTCCAGTACTCACCAGCATCATCAAATATAGGATCAATTGCCACTCCCGGGGTGACATTGGCTCTTTGGCCAGTTTTTGCCCTCTTCTTAGGTGCCATGTACTGAAAATTAGAGCAACACACGAGTTAAAGGAAGAACAATATTACAATCAGCTTTGACGCACGATCGAGAGCATGAAAGAAGGGTATTATTCCTAAATGCACAAGTAGCCTCGAACTTATAGATGTGATCGACAACACACCGATAAGGAGGACTCTACTAAACACGGCTTCGAGACATCCTAGGACACTTTAAAACTTTAGGCTCCGATACGAAGTTTGTCACGCCCCAAACTCGGGGAGCGCGACCGACGCTCAACCGAGTGAACCCGACCGAGCAAGCCAATTAGATTTCCTTCTACCCAAACCTCATCCATGAATAAGGATAATACATATTTTCATTAATTAGACAATAGGGAGATCATGTACATAATACTAAACCATTTCATTAGTTACCTCATTTAATAATTTTCAAAAAGAAAAACACACACACCTTCATGGTTCAAAGTGGACACAAGTGATTTAATCACAACACAACTAGTTTAACATTCCCAACACCCATACACAACCCACACTTAGTCTACGGAGCCTCTAAAATACCAAAGAGTACAATGATAGTGCCGGCAATAAGGCTCCGGCTATACCTCAAAACACGATAACACATACGAAACAAAAGATGCACAACCCCGGAATGAGATGGGGCTCACCAAGTCAGTTGGGAAGAATGAGCACCGCTATCACTAGTCAATAACCTCCGTTGTGGAACCACCTGCATCCATTAAAGATGCAACGCCCCCGGTAAAAGGGACGTTAGTACATGTCAAATAGTACTAGTATGAAAAACAAACACCAATTTAAGAACTCGGAAATACAATATGAACATGATGAACCAGGGCGACAATAGTATAGCATAGATAGCCGGTTAAACCAAAACAAGCTTATCAAGAGTTGTCATTAACATTTATAGAATTCAATATGAGATCCTCTGTAACCATTTCCACACAAAGCGTCCCAGCCGCCTCACCCCAATGTATGCGGGTGGAGGTGTAATCACAATACCAAAACTCTACTCAAGCGGCCCTGCCGCCTCACCCCCAATGTTTGCGGGTGGAGGTGTAAACACAATACCCATTTTCATATAAAGCGGCCCTGCCACCTCACCCCAATATATGCGGATGGAAATGCATCAACGATACAAATACCTACACAAAGCGGTCATGCCGCCTCACCCCAATATATGCAGGTGGAGGTGTAACTCCAATCACAATCTCTACACAACTTGGCAAAATAGTTTTCCATATAAATCACGACTTGGAATCATAACACGTAGATACACAATCCATAGTTTGGAACACATCCTCAATTTATAATACTCATTCGGAATAATCAACTTGCAATAAATATCCTCAATATATCTTTGTCACAAAACTTATTCGGAATACTCAACTTGCAATAAATATCTTGGAACTTACAAGGATATTGGGGTTCCAATTCTTAAAGAAGCGTTTAGCCAACATACCTCAATTTAGCTTCCTTAAAATATAAAATATTCCGGAATTCTTAGCAACTTCAATCTATTTTAGAAATATAACAAATTGAACCAAAAATTAGGAGGATGATCATGGTTCTAGCTCATTTGAGCATTTTATCAAACACTAGGTGTGCATTAAGGTTTCAAGGTCCTTTTATGGAGGATTCCATCACCCCACAACCCACTCTTTACTATTTTTAGCTCACAATCTTCCTACACCCTTTGATAACACATGCATGAAAAATAAACAACTCCCATACCCAAGAATTGTTTTGCTAATTACCCATCCTTAGCTAAATTTCGAAACTAAGGGCTAGGGTGTAGAATCTTACCTCTAGGATGAAGACCTAGTGAGTTTTCCTTGTTAGTCTTCAAACATCTGAGCAATAATTGAAGGACAATTTGTTTAAGATCACTCTCCCACTCTAGAGCACTCTCTCACTCTCAAAATATCAGGTTTTAGCTCAAAAATGGTCCATTGCGTCCATTTAATCGAAGTAGGGTGAGGTTATAAAAACCCAAAAATGAAGATGTAGAACAGGGTATGCGGTCGCATATGCGACCGCAGAATGGATATGTGGTCCGCACATTGGCCGCACAATTTGGTGCCAAAAACTGGAAAAAAGAATTGCATAGGTCTGCGGTCTCTATGGGGGCCGCATACCTGTTCTGCGGTCACATAATGAACCGCAGAACAGTTTTGCGGTCGCATAGTCGATCGTAGAATGGCATCCAACCCAGCCCATACCTGCCTCACTCTGCGGCCATTATGCGGCCCGCAGAGTGATTCTGCGGTCGCATAATGGACCGCAGAAATGCATTTCTCTGCCAAAAATTTTCCTTTACACCTCAATACATTGTTCGACCCAAGAAGTCCGAGTTCTAGAATCCTCAAGCACGTAAGCCTAGTCCGGCACGATGAAACAATATTTTCCTTTGCGAAATTTTATGGGGCCTTACAGAGCTGGTTCAAGTGGAATGGCTGGAGAAGAGATCTCCTCGTGCTGCTCGATCTGTGGCTCTGCAATAGGTGTTGTTGCACGGGCTCTATGCTGAGCTCTGGCTCTTCCTCAGCCTCTACCCCTGGTAGCGGCTACAACCTGGGGCTCCGGCTTCTGCTCGACTGTGGATGCGGTGTGTGTCATCACCATTTATAAGAGAACAAGAGTATATTGAACAAGAAGTGGCTACAATCGAAACGCAGGTACATTTTCAATGTCAGCTCCCGCCATACACAGCAACATCAGCTCCAAAATCTGCACGCAAGGTGCAGAAGTGTAGTATGAGTACAACTGACCCCATATACTCAATAAGTAACAAACCTAACCTTAGGTTGAAATCAGTGATGAGCTTGGACAACGGTCAGAGTTCAACTCCAACAGCCTGGAACAACGCGTAACAATATAATGAAAACCGTACAAATAATACTCAAAGATATGATGCTCAGCTCGTTCACAGTTATGGAAAATAGGCATGCTTCTCAGGTATAATAGTAAAACCCAAATCTTTCACCGAAATCACCAAAAATGTGAGTATTTCAGAAAATTGTGATTTTTCCCAAAACATTCAACAATAGATAAGATGTTTCATTATCAGATAACATGAGGAAAGTACATCTCTATGCCTACATGACAATGTGCATGTGAAGTCATGAATGTCACAATACCGTACAGCATGAAGAAATGCATCTTTATGCCTACATGCCAAGTATGCATGTCAAGTGTAATGCACCACAGTGATAAACTCATGTGCTCATGCTCTTGGAGCAGTCAACCTCACTCAGCATGCTCAATCACTCAGTCGTCCCAATCACTCGGCACTCGCACTCAGTAGGTCTGCATTCACTACTGGTATGTTAGACTCCGAAGGGGCGGATCCTGCCCAAGCGCTAATATAAGCCAATCATGGCATGAATCAATAAATCCCACTACGGCGTGTAGCCCGATCCCATATATATTACTCACATTCAGGCCTTCGGCCTCACTCAATCATCATTCTCTCCAGTCTCTCGGCCTCACAAATCTCATGTCAATCAGCCCAACAATGATAACATGATGTGACAACAAGTGATAATAGAGGTTGAGATATGATATGCAAATGAATGAATATGACTGAGTATGGAATTACAATTTAAGCAAATAACTCAACACCAGAAATGACCTCAGTGGGTCCCAACAGAATAAGCATATAGCCTAAACATGGTTTCTAACATGGATCACAGTTCAATTACTCTAGCACGTAGAAATTTCATGGACAGAAATAAGGTTAGGTAACTACACAGTACCACGGAATAAACCGAGTCATAATTCACACGCTGCACGCCCACACGCCCGTCACCTAGCATGTGCGTCACCTCAACACCAAACACATAGCACGTATATTCAGGGGTTCATACCCTCAACACCAAGTTTAGAAGTGTTACTTACCTCGAACAAACCGAATCCAATATCGAGCAAGCCAAACAATACTCTAGAAATTCCATCTCGCACGTAACGACCTCCGAACGGCTCGAAACTAGCTAAAAGAAACTCAAGAACATTAAATAATGCCAAAGCAAACAAACCCAATCGATAAAGGTCGAATCTTTAATCAAAAGCCCAAAGTCAACCAAAAGGTCAAACCCGGGCCCACACCTCCGAACTTGATAAAATTCATAAAATTCGACAACCCATTCAGTTACGAGTCCAACCATACTACTTTCACTCAAATCCGACGTTGAATCGACGTTCAAAACTTGAAAATTCACTTTATGAAATTTTAGGCACCCTCCCCCCCCCCCCCCAATTTCTTTTCAGAATCATCAATCAAATGCCAAAATCGAATATGGATTCATGAAATATAATCAAAACCGAGTATGAAACACTTACCCCAATCCATGTAGTGAAAATCGCCTCAATCCATGCTTCATAGCTCAAAATATGCTAAAATGTCTGAAACCTTCGAAATAGAGTACTTTATACACTGTTCCAGGGGTACCCTTCACGATCGCAGTCACAAACCTTGTGATCGCGATTATAAAATTTTCCAGGATAATTTTTACCCTATGCGATCGCGGTCATTTCCCCGCGATCGTAATGAACAAACTTCCATAACCCTTCCCAAACTCTTCTCCGATAGCCTATAGTATATCCACCATATTGTTTTTGTACATAACTCCAAATGATAAACGGTTTAACTTTTCGAAAATTAGACTCAAAGGGCTACATCTTTCATATTTGGATCATCTCTAAACTCCTTATAGATTGCAAGATATAAGTTTCCAAAGTTGGGTCAGTGACAGCAGAATTTCCTCTACGCGATCGCGAAAATACTTCCGCGATCGCGATTCACATAACTATTTTTCCCATTTTACTCTTCGCGATCGCAATGTACACCCCTATAGCCAAAAACTAGCAACTAAAAGTGGCGTAGAAATGGTCTGAAAGCAATCCGAAACATGCCCGAGCCCCTCAGAACCCCGTCTGAACATGCCAATAAGTCTCATAAAATAACACGGACCTACTCGAGGCCTCAAATCACCCGTAACAACATCAAAACCATGCATCGCGCCTCAAATCGAACTTAATGAAGTTTGAATCTTTCAACTTCCAAAACTCGTACTGAACCCTATCAAATCAAATCCGGAATGGAGTCAAATTTTACACACAAGTACCAAATGACATAACGAAGCTATTCTAATTCCCAGAACCATAATCCGAACCCGATATCATCAAAGTCAATTCCCGGTCAAACTTATGAACATTCCAAACCTTCAACTTCAAATTTTCGCCAATTAGTGTCGAAACCTTCTAGAAATATCCAAATGCAATTACGGGCATACGCCCAAGTCCAAAATCACCATCCGGACCTAAGGGAACCATCGAAACTCCGATCCGGGGTCAAATATACAAAAGTCAAACTTGGTCAACTCTTCCAACTTAAAACTTCCTAGTTGAGAATCATTCTTCCAAATCAATTTCGAATAACCTGAAAATCAAAACCGATGATTCACCCAAGTCATAATACATCATACAAAGCTACTCAAGACTTCAAATAGCTGAACGGATTGCAAATACTCAAAACGACTGGTCGGGTCGTTACATCCTCCCCCACTTAAATATACGTTTGTCCTCGAACATTCCAAGAGTCATTCCAAAGCCATCAAATCGCTGTGTAATCTTACCATGCATGTACCCTGGGGGAGATCCCACGTCACCCCAATCCATGTAAGCCTGACAACACAATATAACTGAAGATCATTACTTTAACCTTAGTCTGTAAGCCTTAGAACCCAATTTCCAACATCCAAAATTCCTTACAAGGCCCGAATCTCACATCTACACACTGTATAAGTCTGAACTAGCTGCATCAAGTCATTAGCATAACCCAAGATGTAATAACATGATATACCACATAACTCGCATACTCGTAGCAGTAATTCCCGATCACAATAGTTGCTCAAAACAAACCCAATACCGGTAATAAATCTCATATTAAATAAAACCTCATTCTAAACCTTCTTACACTGTCGATGATAAAAGAAACTAATAACCACCCATCAGATTAGCAAGTCATGGAGCTCTCACGCCCCAACCAGAACCATAGCTCAAATTCTAAGCCGACTTCTAATATTATTATTCCAAACATACCGTAATCAAATCCGATAGTGCACATTCAAGGTCCAATGACCTCATCTCATCAAGCACAACCATTCTATTGATATTCCACACCAACACAACCTAAAGCCATAAACCGTGCAATCCGTGCACCAATAAGTAACAATTCAAATGTACTCAAACAAGGAAAATGACTCAAATGAGTTAACTATCCTGCAAGCTCAACAAGTACCACAACAATGCAATGATATGAACCCATCACACCTAGTAGGACCAAGACACACGAATCTAACATAAAGAATCATATCCCAACATAACCCTGTTGCAATGTGTGACCCATCTAAACATCGGGCCATATGAAATACCTCAAGCCACAATGTTCAAAATCAACAACCACATGTAATTCGACATCAAGTACACAAAGCTCATGACCATAACCGTGGAGAAGAAAATAACACAATATACCATAACCCGAAAAGACCATAACCGAGGCGCAATCAACCATTCCACACCCCAATCACCATCTCGCTCGAATTCCGCTACAAGGCCCAAACAGAACCGCACCATGTGTGTATATAACCAACAAATCACAACCCTTCGTGGCATAGAAGAGTAACACATAGAATATATCAGAACACGAATAAGCTCAACTCTAACTGAATGACCCACCCCTAAACATTACAGTTCTGAGTCAATAAATCCGACATGTGGAATACCCGTCCTCCTCGGGCCTACTAATGGGCCCGCAAATCAACTATGGTCATCCCTAAATGGATAAATAGCCCTCCAAAAGTCCACAATGATCTAACCATAACACGTACCATCATCTAGCTAACGTTTTGCCACATCTTCGTAGTCCGTAACCCCGAAACAATCTCCTTCGGAGAACTCCTAGTCTCCAAATCCATAGAACACATGAATCACTATAGTCGATCCCAACTCCTCCACTCGAATGACTAACACATATCTCATATATAATCGTCCCCAGGAGAAAGACTTCTATAATTCTTCTATACCACATAGCAAAATATGAACATCAGCAGTCGGTCAACCAGGCGAGTACCGCAATACCAATGAAGCATTCGTAAGTCAAAACACAGTGAGCCTTCTGAAATGCGCACCCTTCTCAGGCAATACCAAGTAGTAACATCATTCATCTAGCCATCTAAAATTGTCCATATTGTTCAAAATCCATGACCCTTCCTCCCAAAACTGAACTGCCACCTTATACATGCAAATCCCAATCCCACACAACGCACTGCATCTATCATGCCATCATATGAAAAGCACGAGAATATCATAATCAACTCTGAGTCACCAGCAGAATACATATCCGATCAGTCAGAAACCTTCCACTTGATCCTATCCAGGAGAAAATTACAACACACAACATACCCCTCATACCTGTAGATAATATCCATCTCAAATTGTGGCAGAAATCATCGAGAACACTTAGAAGCCCATTTGCACATAACCAAGCCATCATAAATGAATATCTCTAACTCAATCAAGTCACGCAGGTTGCCAAACCCAAGAGTATTGCCAAAAAGCACTTGTAGACACTCACCATATCATAAGTACCCACCACAACCGAGACACCCTCTCTGAAGAGATCTTCTGTGAATCTAAAGTTGTTTCCTTCACCTTCCTGCTACTGAAATGTAGAATCCATAATGATATAGAAATACCCTGAGTATCGACACCATCCAATGTAAATCTCAGATTCTAGCCATATACAAATCCAAAAAATTCTCAATTTCCACATATAAATCTTGAATCCATTAGAACCCTCTCGAGAGTCATCCACTCTGTTCAAATCTCATTTGCACCACCCAAGCGGGCCGAATGACCTGTGCCCTATTAGCACAACAACACCCAAAAAATTAACCCCGCCGTAACACAACCGAATAAATTCCTACTCCATACGCATTACATCCGTTACGAATAACAACTCAAATCATTCCATGATTTCTATATACCTATAAAGTGTAATATAACCCATATCCATAAACTCTCTTACTCGAGTCATCCTCGATCTCAACATCTGCAAGTCATAACTAATTCACAAGTATGCCTCGAACCGAAACCAGTACAACTCATAACCATGCAATTAAATCGTCGATAGCAGAATCCCCCACTTAGCTCAAAGCCTTAGAATAAAACATTTGATAACTCACCATACCCATACTCTATTATTGCCATAATCCCGCAGTGAGATTCAACTAAATTCTTCACAAACTCATGCAACACAAACCATAAAATACCTAAAATCATCTGCTAAGCTCGCAGTCATCCTCGTGACAGCCAGGTCAACATTCTCAACCAATCCAAACTCAAATTGCAACACCTATAATCTACTGGTAGAAAAGAAATCTTTCATATAACATCATAAGGATCACACGTATGTATTACCCCACTGGTGATAACCCACCTAGTTAGCCTCAAACTGACATCTCTCTATACCCTTTCACAGCCACAACTACTACGCAATCACTTAATCTTCCCGTGTCTGAACTCGTCAATATGACATGAAAATCTACTTTGTTCCACAAATGAAATAACACGAAAGAATCTCTCAAAAACCTTCATAACTTTAGATTGTATGACACATCCACATAAATCGAGCATCCAATAGTCCTTTTCACATCTCAAGTAAACGCTTCCTGTCATATTCAAACCATCTGAACATATCCCACAGTCACATCCTACTCATCATATAGCCATCCAACCACTCACTGAGCCACCAGTCCCACTCATAGGGACACCACTAGACATAGAAGTCCAAAAGCACATGCTCACACAACTGAAATTATAGAGCCTAAGTTGCAGTCCAAATCGGGCCTCAAGTCCTCCAGACTAGCCCATCACCAAAACACAAAAAACACCCCTCGCACCTCATCCATGGAATCCACAAGCCATCAATGTACATCTGATACCGAGCGCTCACATGTGCATAAGGGTGAGTGGAAGAAATTCAAAGATATATGCTTCAAGCTGAATCAATGTCGCACGATAAGGAAAGAAAGATGGGAAGCTTATCCTAAATGCCCTGTAGCCTCTCGAAGATAGGTATGGACGTCATCATATCGATCTGCAAGACTCTACTAAACATTTGCTCATGACTCGTAGAACCTATGAACCTAGAACTTTGATACCAACTTGTCACGACCCAAAATCCAACTAGTCGTGATGGCACCTAATCCAACCCGCTAGGTAAGCCAATTAACAATAAACCACAACATAACTATAATGATACGGGTCAAAAATGAAATATCTGAATTTATACAACTCCCCAATGATTGGTAGTACAAATCATGAGCTTCTAAGATTTAGAGTTTACAAAGCTAATATGAAATAAATACATCATCTGTTCGAAACATGCATAAATAGATTTTTAAAAATCTACAGCTACCATGAACAAGAGGCAACTACAACCGGAACGCATGTACATCTTCAATGCTATCTCCCACCATACACAGCAACATCAGCTCCAAAATCTACACGCAAGGTGCGGAAGTGTAGTATGAATACAACCGACCCTATGTACTCAATAAGTAATAAACCTAACCTTAGGTTGAAAGCAGTGACGAGCTTGGATAACAGTCAAAGTCCAACTCCAACAGTCAGGAACAACTCGTAACAATATAATGGAAACCGTACAAATAATACTCAAAGATATGATACTCAGCTCGTTCACAGTTACAAAAAATAGGCATGCTTCTCAGGTATAACAGTAAAACCCAAATCTTTCACCGAAATCACCAAAAATGTGAGTATTTCATAAAACTGTGATTTTTCCCAAAACTTTAAACAAAGATAAGATGTTTCATTATCAGATGGCATGAGGAAAGTACATCCCTATGCCTACATGTCAATGTGCATGTGAAGTCATGAATGTCACAATACCGTACCGCATGAAGAAATGCATATCTATGCCTACATGCCAAGTATGCATGTCAAGTGTAATGCACCATAGTGATAAACTGATGTGCTCATGCTCTCGGAGTAGTCAACCTCACTCAGTCCTCCCAATCACTTAGTCCTCCCAATCACTCAGTCTTCCCAGTCACTCAGTCCTCCCAGTCACTTGGCACTCTTACTCAGTAGGTACATGTGCTCACTGCTGGTATGTCAAACTCCGGAGGGGCGGATCCTGCCCAAGCGCTAATATAGGCCAATCATGGCATGAATCAATAAAGCTTAATGCGACGTGCAGCCCGATACCATAAATATCACTCACAATCAGGCCCTCGGCCTCACTCAATCATCATCATCTCCAGTCTACCGACCTCACAAATCTCATGCCAGTCAGCCCAACAATGATAACATGATGTGACAACAAGTGATAACAGAGGCTGAGATATGATATGCAAATGAATGAATATGACTGAGTATGTAATTGCAATTTAAGCAGATAACTCAACAGCAGAAATGACCTCAGCGGGTCCTAATAGAATAAGTATATAGCCTAAACATGGTTTCTAACATGGATCACAGCTCAATTACTCAAGCACGTAGAAATTTCATGGATAGAAACAAGGTTAGGTAACTACACAGTACCACAGAATAGACCGACTCATAATTCACACGGTGCATGCCCACACGGCTGTCACCTAGCATGTGTGTAACCTCAACACCAAACACATAGTACTATATTCAGGGGTTCATACCCTCAACACCAAGTTTAGAAGTGTTACTTACCTCGAACAAGCTGAATCCAATACCGAGCAAGCCAAACAATACTCTAGAAATTCCATCCCGCATGTACCGACCTCCGAACGGCTCGAAACTAGCCAAAAGCAACTCAAGAACATCAAATAATGCCAAAGGAAACTAACCCAATCGATAAAGGTCAAATCTTTAATCAAAATCCCAAAGTCAACCAAAAAGTCAAACTCGGGCCCGCACCTCGGAACCCAACAAAACTCACAAAATCTGACAACTCATTCAATTATGAGTCTAACAATACTAGTTTCACTCAAAGCCCACTCCGAATCGACGTTCAAAACTCGAAAATTCACTTTATGAAATTTTAGATAAAAATCCCCAATTTTTCTTTCAAAATCATCAATCAAATGCCAAAATCGAAGATGGATTCATGAAATATAATCAAAATCGAGTAGAAAACACTTACCCTAATCTATGTAGTGAAAATTGCCTCAAAACTCGCCTCAATCCTAGCTCCGTAGCTCAAAATATGTAAAATGTCTTAAACCTTCAAAATAGAGTACTTTATACACTGTACCAGGAGTACCCTTCGACTAGTCGAGTCGTTACAATTGGGTATAACATAATAACGTGCAATAAGTAAGGTAAAAGCAATAGAGGCAAGTACATGCATGAAACAGTGAAAATATTCAACTAGTACAGGTGAAAGCATATAGCATGTAAGAAAATATTGATCAAGGAATATGTAACAAGAACAAGCAACAGTTAAATGAGAGATAACAAATAAGGCCTAAATAACAGTTAATGGCATGTAGCAATCAAGGAAAATAATGAGATATATCATGGTATAACTAATGACATAAAGGTAAATAACCTAACATGCATGCTTTAGCCCACAACGCATATATACTTATCACCTCGCATATACGTCGTCCCCACACATAATTCACATAGCAAATAGACCAAACAAGTCCTAATTCCATCAAGTTAAATTTAAACACAACACTTACCTCTTTCCACAACCAAATCGATACTCAACCACGAATTTTTCTTTAGAACAAGCCTCCAAACCAATCGAATCTAGCCAAATATCGTTCAACCAATTCAAAATAAGCTTTAGAAACTACCCACAAATGAAAATGATTCAATCTTTAACTAAATTGAAAGAGTTAACAAAAGTCAACCTCGGGCCCGCTTGGTCAAAACCCGAGATCCTGACCAAATCTTGATTACCCATTCACTCCCAAGCCCGGTTATGTAATTTGTTTCGAAATCTGACCTCAATTTGAGATCTAAATCTCAATTTTATAAAATTCCTAAATTCTACCCAAAACCCTTAATTTCTACCATAAAATTCAAAGATTTGATGTTAAAAACTCATGAAAAGTAGTTGAAATTGATTGAAAACTACTTAAAGATGCTTACCGATGAATTTGGGAAGAAAACATTCTTCAAAAATCGCCTTTAAAGTGTTTAGGGTTAAAAAATAGTGTAAAATGAGCTAAAAGTCCTGATTTTCTCCTCTTTTACCTGACTGCAGATGTCGCAATGGCGAATACTTGTTCGCAAATGCAATGTCCACAAATGCGACACACGCATCGCAAATGCGATTAGTGCATCAGGATAGAAGAAGTCGCAAATGCGACATTTCCCTAGCATTTGTGAAACCCCATCCATCGCAAATGCGGTGCAAGCTTCACAAAAGCGAAATTGGTCTCACCAGGCACATGGTCGCAAATGTGACACTGAGACCGCAAATACGAACCCAACTCAGTTCGCAAAAGCGAGGTACCAGCCCCCAGCCCTTCTTCGCAAATGCGAGCTCAACTTCACAAAAGTGGAGTTCGCGTTTGCGAACAGGTCTTCGCAAATGCGAGACCTGCAGTTCAACACCAGAAACTGAAGTGCACCAGCTATTTTGAATCAATCCGCAATGCCTCATAAACTCACCCAAGCCCCTCGAGCTCCAAACCAAACATGCACACAAGTATAATAATATTATAAAAACTTGTTCGCCACCTCAATTCATCAAAATAATATCAACTAACAAGAATTAATCCTCAAAACTCAAGATTTCAACTTGAAAACTCAATTTTCACACTTTTTCACATATCACACCGAAATGCGCTCGATCAGGTTTCCCCGAACCCCAACCAAACACGCGTACAAGTCTAAAAATATCATACGAACCTACCGGAATCGTCAAAACACCGATGCGAAGTCATTTACCCAAAATATTGACCGTGGTTAACTCTAGCCTCATTTTAAGTCAAAAATCACTTTTTATCAAAATTTTACGTAAAAGCTTTCCCAAAAAACGGCACGAACCATGCACGCAAATCAATAAATATCAAATGAAGCTATTAGAGGTCTCGGAATATAGAAATAACAGCTAGTACTCAAAACGACCTATCGAGTCGTCACAGTCTAGACTGTAGATTACTCTAATTTAAAATTTGAATTTCAGTCAAGGGCGGAGAGACATGGAGACATATCTCTATATAAAGCCAAAATCATGTTAACTCCACCACTGTATTCTTCTCCAACTAACACAAAAGCATCACATATAATCCAAGTGACTAGGCTTTGACATGTAGAGTAACTAAATAATTTTGGCTGGTATGCCGACGCAGAATTATTTTGTTTCCCTAGATGTCAAACTAAGTTGCAAGACAAATTAATTTTATCCACCACTTATCGCAACTAGGGCTCACGCACTAGTAAAGAACCAAGGTCGATACTCCGTCTACCGGTACTTGTTATTTTGGTGTCTACTAGAGCTTCAAGTCCAGTTGAACATTGTAATATTTTCCATTGGACTAGTTCTTTATCTTTTTTTCCTTAATTGTTTTCCAGATTCTTCTTCATAAAACAATAGAAAAGAAAATAGACATGCGACGAGACATGGAATATAGCCGAAACTAAAATTTTCATTAATACTAAGAGGAGTCATAATGAGTGCTCTATTTTTAATACATTAAACTACTTAGGGAAGGGTCGCAGGGAGGGGAATTTAGAGGGCTGGCGTAATTGTTGATGTGCTCACCTACCCTATGCAGCAGTACCCGCAGCATACGTGCAATTCTGTGTATGTTGTTTATCTCTTGTCGACTCGCGGATGAGCCTATCAATGGCGGCTCTTATGAATAGGGCATCTGGGATAGGCCTTGGCCTAAGAGGCATTATATTCTACTTATTGTTTGAAGAATATGAAGTAGTAATTTTCTAGTTATTTTATACTGTATTATAACCCTATTATTTATAGGCACGTTTTGCCACCTAATTTGGTTTTTTCAGATGGCTTCTCATAATTGACACGACTGTTGGTATTTTCCTGATTTGGGTGCATGTTTTGAATCGCCCTATTCATAACATTTTAATTAACAAAATAACTGCCAAGGCATGTTCACATTTATCTATATTAACTAGTATTAGTACCCGCGCGGATGCGCGGACACTAATCATGTCAAATATTGAAGTTATTTGGATTATATGTAAATAATTTTAAAATTTAAACTTTCTCGGTAAATATAAATAGTCATTGGGTATTAATAAAAAATATTACATGAAAACAAATTAGTCATTTCTTCTATTTTTCTTTTTTTATACCATTCTCATCGATGCCATTGGATCCTAAAAATAGTCAGGAAGCAAAATAATAACTCATATTTATGGCAAAACAATTAAATGTTGAAACTATGAATGACTCTTTGGATACTACTTAACTCTTTTACTACTATTTGAACTCTTATTAGGTGTGTTGATATTTTTTTTTTAAAAAAAATTTTAAAAAATTTTAGTTTCTAAAACTTTATTTTTCAATAATAATTACTTTTATAATAATGTAAGTGAACATATTATCCTTAATTCAAAATTCATTTTAGTTGGCTATCTAAAACATTTTAAAATTCTTTAGCCATTGAATTATTTTTTTCCAATATGAGTCCATTTTGATATTTGATATTAACCATGCTAAATATCTGAGTTATTTGAATTATATGTTAATAACCTTCAAATTTAAACCTTCTAAATAATTATAGATAATCGTTATATATTAATTAAGAAACACTACATGAAAAAAGACTAACATTTTCTCAAATCTCGTAGTGATAATTTTATTTTTGCACTATTCTCATTGATATCATTGGAACCGAAAAATAGGCACAAAGAGAAATAATAACTCATATTTATGGCAAAGCACAAAGGTTGCCACAATATAAACGATTCTTTGAATACGACGTGACTCTTTTACTACAACTTGAACTCTTATTTAGTATGATATTATCTTTCAAAAATATTTCTATTTTGAAATTCGAATTTCTAAAACTTTATATATATATATATATATATATATATATATATATATATATATATATAGTTCAATAATGATTATCTTTATAGTGACGCAAGTGAAGATATTATCCTTAATTTAAAATTCACTTTAATCGGCTATCTAAAAATTTAAATGATTTTTTAGCCGGAAAAACCTTATTTCAGTATAACTTCATTTTAAGTTTATCGATATCTCTAGACACTAATTTTGAATTTTCAATACCCTATATATACAAAAATATTATTCTTTGAATAATTAAATGTTAAATTAGTTGATTGCTATTATATAACACTGCATATATTGTCTTAAAAATGCCAAGTAGTTTATTTTTCGACACCATGCTTGAATTAACCTCAATGCAAACTACTCAAATTGCATTTAAATTCAAATTCGAATATCATATCAGTTTGTTAGTAATAGTGATTTTTTAAAAACGGCACACAATGTAAATAAAAAGATATATTCTAAGATACCCTTATCTTATAATATATGTATTTGAGTTGAAAAATATATTTGGAATCGATGAAATTAGCTTCCAAATTTTTTATACTCAACAAAGATGAAACATAAGAAGAAATTCGTTGTCATATATATATATATATATATATATATATTATACTATATTTGTATTTGACTAACATAGACAAATATAGAATAAAGTTACTATATACTATTGACATTTATTAGATTTTCACTTGGCTTAACCATAATGCCAATTATATATGGTAACTTTATTCCTTTAATATATATATATATATATATATATATATATATATATATATATATTAATAGAATACTCCCTCATGTCCATAATAAGTGACCAATTTGTTTTGGGCACATCCATTAAGAAAATACAATATTCTAGACAAAAATAGTTAGTGTGACTAAACTATCCTTAATTAAATGTTCCAGCATAGTTAATGTGAGGAGTAAAAGACTTTTTAGAGATACGTACATAAGGGTAATTTTGAAAAAACACATTGAATTTTTTCTTGATTATATAAATGGACACTTATTTTGGACCAAAATAAAAAAGCAAATTGATCACTTATTGTGGATCGGAGGGAGTAGTTGCCAACGATTGCTCAATATGACCTAACTAAACCAATAGTTATTAATAGACTCGAACGTGGTAATTGAGAAAAGTATTGCTCTTATTAAACCTACAAGGGGAACTACAAAAATAACAGTGTTTAGCGATGACCGTCTTCCGTCGCTAAACCACTATTTTCTGTCGCTACAGTAGTTTAGCGACGGATTAGCGACGGAATATATCTGTAGCAAAATTTAGCGATGGATATAACTGTCGCTATATTGGTTGTTTCTGTCGCTATTTTGATGACTTTTGTCACTACAATATATAACAAAATTCGTCGTTTGTTCTTAATAGCGACAAAATCATCTGTCGCTAGTCGTATTATAGTTAATTCTCCCTGCTTTTTGCAACAAAAATCTTTTGTCACCAATTCGTCACAATATTTAATTTTACGCGATAATTTTAGCTACGGAAAGTATTCGTCGCTAATTTATTTTTAATATATTGCTACTTTTTTAAAATGCTTTTTATTTATTATTTTAAACATACTATGTTCAAGCATATTACATAAAAGCTATTAAATACACTTCATAAAAAGTTACTGATATTAATATAAATTAACAATACATTCAACAAGATCCAAAATATATAGCATAATGCCTATAACGGTATCATTAAGTACAAAAAATCCACAAGGACCAACAATAAAGTCCAAACAAAAATAGGCTAACTATGCGAGGCTGGAGAGTTACGGTCATCATCAGAACCCAATGCATGAACCTCATCAATATTAGCAGCAGTAGAAGATGTAGGGACTGTAGGTACCACATCTAATGGGTGGTTGGTAAGATCAGTATTTGGCTGATGTGAGGGTAAGGAAACTAATTCCTGTACCCGCTCAACGATTACAAGAATTATATGATCTGTCAGTGCAGGAATTAATCACATCACTAACTCATCCAGATTCCCTGTCGGTGTTGATTGAGCATTTGGAGGTGTTGCTGATGATGTAGCATCAGATCCAAAAGAGTCATGAAGATTTGGCCCGTAGTAGCATTTTGCTTGAGATCCAAGACCATATACTCTTCTTTTCTTTTCTCCTCCCGCAACTTGATAATATGCTTTACACTCATCAATATCAGATTGAGTCTGTGTTTGTTGTTGTAATATCTCCTGATATTTTTCCTGTAGAAGAGTTAATAATTAGTGAAATAGAAAGACTAAAGAATATTGAGTATTCAATTTACAAAATAAAAAAATATATGAAAGTAAAGCCAATAAAACTATTTAAAAAGTTATCTTACATATACGATTCGGGATTTCTCAGCAATAAAAGATTTTCCATCATTACCATGTGTATGGACGTGCAAATGCAACTCACTTGGTGTTGGATCTCGACCCTTTTTAACAGCCTATACAAAAGTTATTTAATTAAGAAGATTGGCAACGAACATAGCGGAAGAAGCACTGTCATTACTGGAGGCATTACGTTATTGTTCTCAGCTTAGTTTTAATAGACTTTGGATAGAAACTGACTCATTCTTGATAAAAAGCATAACTAATGGAACATGGAATCCTCCTTGGAACCAAACAACTCCCGTGTGGTTTCATTCTGCAGTAACAAGTACCAATCTTTCACATGGTAATGTTACGCGGCGCCTTCCTGAAGTTCCTTGGAAGGGCGACGTAAGGCTAAGCAACCGATGTCAGTACGGTTGCTGTCCGCCAACTGAGATCCCCTCCGTACGCTAGACTAAATTGTCAGTGCCATACGGGAAAACCAATGTCATGAGCAATTGAAAAAGAGCAGAAAAGAGAATTGAGAATGAAAGAAAGCTTGATTGCATTGAATGAAAGCTATTACAGAAAACAAGACGGTGTCGGGGGGAGAGACACCAGTACAGAGAATTGTTTGCTTGCTTGAAAGTTTTGATTGCTTGGTCCCCCTTAATAATGCTTAAAAAAAAAAACCAAAGTTACATGACTAGACCTATGAAAGCTGGAAAATCACACTTAAAGAAAATACAGCAAAACTACTCTATATTTACAATGAAAAGGACTTAGTCTTCTACAAAGCAGCAACAAGTCCATTGGCAGCAACTTTGTCTTTAGCATCAGGGTCTGCGCGCGCGGCGCTGTTGGCTTCTGCCTGTGGCTGGGCACTGGCGATGGCTATCGGTGGGGCGACAGAGGCACTTGCGCGCTTGTCACTTGGAGCTGCCGAGACCACGGGGCCGACCGTGGCGACGGGCGTTGGGAGGCTGGCCAGGACGCCACGGGGCGCGTCCAAGGGGTCATGGGGCATGGTTGGAAAGCCGCCCATGACATTCTCCCCCACCTGAGTTGGCGACGTCCTCGGCGCCTTCCTTGCAAGGTAATCATCAATCAGGCTCTTGTAGGCTTTGAGGTTTGTTCCCCTCTCCCAAGTATTCTCCTCTGCATCACATCCCTGCCATTTTACCAAGAACTCCTGGTGATCTTTTCTTGAGGCGTGAATCACTCGATCATCAAGAATAGCTTCAGCACGCCTTTTCCCGGTTGAATTGGGGCCTCGAATACTTGGTATTGTGAGTTGGCTTCGTGAAGGATCCTCCATATCTTCCCGAAAAGGTTTCAGGAGACTGACATGGAAAACAGGATGGATTTTCCACCAAGCTGGGGTATCCACCCGGTATGCAACTTTCCCAATGCGCCTTTCAATGGACAAGGGTCCAATATATTTTTGCAATAGGCGAGGGTCATGGACCCCTGCAAACAAGTACCGCTTTGGGATTTTGACCATCACTTTGTCTCCCACCTAATATTCCACAAAGCGGCGATTCTGATGAGCATGCCTCTTCATCCGCTTTTGGGCTTTGACAAGATAGCTCCGCACTATCTCCAAATTTTGCTTCCATTCTTTAGAGAAGCTAGCAGCCCGAGGAGATTTTGACATGTTTGGTGCATTCACTGTGTGTGGGAGTAGCGGTTGCTGTCCGGTAACAATTTCAAAAGCGCTTTTGTTGGTACTTGAGCTCTTTTGTGAATTGAAACACAGTTGAGCAACATCCATAAGCTTCACCCAATTCTTCTGCGATCCGGTCACAAAGTGCCGGAGGTATTCCTCTAGCATGCCATTGAATCGCTCCGTCTGGCCATCAGATTGCGGATGAAAACTTGAGCTATGACTCAATTTTGACCCGAGGCACTTAAAGAGTTGGGTCCAAAAATTGCTAGTGAAGCGTGAGTCGCGATCACTAACAATGTCTTTAGGTAAGCCCCAATATTTGACGACATGAGAGAAGAATAGTCGAGCTGTATCTTCTGCTGATATATATTGTGGGGCTGCTATAAAGGTAGCATACTTGGAAAACCGATCCACCACAACCAAGATAGTTGTGAGATCTCCGACCTTGGGCAATCCGGTGATGAAGTCCAGGGAAACGCTTTCCCAAGGTCTTTTTGGTACAGCTAGTGGTTCCAAGAGCCCTGCCTGCGTCAAGCGGTCTGACTTATCTTTTTGGCATACTAGACAAGTCTTCACATACTGAGCGACGTCATCGACCATTTGAGGCCAATAATATGCACGGCGAAGTAATGCCATGGTGCGTTCCTCGCCGGGATGACCGGCCCACAAAGTATCGTGGCATTCTGCAAGAAGAGTCCGTCGCAGATCTCCTCCTTTAGGAACATAAAGTCGGTTCCCTTTCACCTTCAGGAACCCATCTTCGGTGTAGAACTGGCGAGTCTTGCCCTGTCCTACCAAATCAACCAAATACTGTGCAGCAGGATCCTTGATGAGTAGATCCTGTATCTGGTCTTTGATGGTGGTGGTTACTTCGCTTCCCTTTAGGGCGGCGAGTACACATATCGATGCTAGATCGGCCCTCCGACTGAGTGCATCAGCAACATGATTGGTCTTTCCACTTCGGTACTCCAGGTTGAAGTGAAATTCTGCTAGGAGTTCCTGCCACCTAGCCTGTCGTCCATTCAACTTTGGCTGGGTCATAAAATGGCTAACGGCTGTGTTGTCTGTCTTGACCACGAATGGGGTTCCCAGTAGATAATGCCTCCAAAGGCGTAAGCAATGAACGACAGCCAATAACTCTTTCTCATGGGCGGCATAGCGCCGCTCTGCATCCTTCAGTTTCCGGCTCTCGTACGCTACGGGATGCCCTTCTTGTAGCAATACTCCACCAAGTGCATAGTCGGAGGCATCCGTTTCCACTTCGAATGGCTTGGCCAAGTCAGGGAGGGCCAAGACTGGGCTACTAGACATAGCCATCTTCAATGCATCGAAGGCCTCTGCCCTCTTAGGGCCCCAATCCCACTGGGTGGCCTTCTTGAGAAGTTCTGTTAGCGGCACTGCAATGAGAGAGTAACCTTTCACAAATCGCCGATAGAAATTGCATAGGCCAAGGAATGACCTCAATGCATGTATATCCTTAGGAGGCGGCCATTCTGTAATGGCATGAATCTTCTGCTGGTCCATCTTGATCCTTCCTTCCTCGATGACATGTCCGAGGAAGTCAATTTGTTTCTGAGCAAAGGAGCACTTGGATAGCTTCGCATATAATTCGTGCTCCCGCAATCGGGCTAGGACCTTCCGCAAATGTTCCAGATGTTCTTCTAGAGTCTGGCTATATACCACAATATCATCCAAATAAACCACGACAAATTCATCAATGTATTCCCGAAAGACTTGGTTCATCAGGGTGCAAAATGTGGCTGGCGCGTTAGTCAGGCCAAAGGGCATCACCAGGAAGTCGTACGACCCATATCTTGTCACACAGGTCGTCTTGTGCTCATCGCCATCTGCAATCCGAACTTGCCAATAACCTGTCCTCAGGTCTATCTTGGTGAATACCGTCGCACCACCCAGTCTATCAAACAAGTCTGCCATTAGCGGAATAGGGTACTTGTTTTTCACGGTGATTTTGTTTAGAGCCCGGTAATCCACGCAGAGTCGTAAACTACCATCATGTTTCTTTTGGAATAGCACAGGGGACCCGTATGGGGACTTGGAGGGCACAATGATCCCTGTGTCTAGCATTTCCGTCAATTGTCTCCGAAGCTCGGTGAGTTCGGGTTGTGACATTCTGTATGGCGCCCGGGCAGGTGGCTTCGCACCCGGCACCAACTCAATCTCATGGTCCACAGTTCGCCTAGGCGGAAGACGCTTTGGCATGTCTTGTGGCATGATGTCTTCGAATTCCAGAAGTAACTCCTTCACGGGTGCAGGAATGGGACCCGAGGAGCGTTCTATTTCTTCCATGCAGAGGGTAGCCAGGAACGTGGGTTCATGTCTTTATATCCCTTTTTTCAACTGCAAGGCCGAGATGTTCTCGGCTGCCATCTTCATGGGAATGCACGGAATAATGCAGGGCTTGGCCCCATTTTCCCCCATCATCAGTAGCATGTCTGCATACGGTGCGGGCATGGTATTGGTCTGTCTCAGGAATTCCAACCCCACTATTAACTCAAAGTCATCTATGATCACTACACGCAGGTTGAACTTTCCTTCATACGGGCCAAGCTTCACTGGTACTTCTTTGGCTATTCCACCCACTGGTTGAGGTGGTGAGTTAATAGCCTTCACACGGCCTTTGCCCTTTCCTACAACTAATCCAAGACGCTCCACCTGAGTCGCGGCTAAGTAGTTGTGGGTGGCACCCGTGTCTATCATTGCCCGAATGGGCTTACCATTTACCTTCATGTCAACGAACATTAGGGTCCTCTCCTGATGAGGAGGAGTCCTCAAATTCGCCTTCTTATTTCCTTTCCTGGCAATTGGACAGGGGTCCTTTTTCTTGCGGATACCGGCACTGGTTCCCGCTAAGGGCTCAGAAATGGAGCCAACAATTGCATTGAATGCACCTACTGGCTCAGTCTGGTCCGCATCATCGTCGTCGTCATCCGTCCCATCTTCAAAAGATTGATGGGCGTTCATCTGTGCCTGTGGACAATCATTATTCAAATGTGGTCCGCCGCAATGACGACATCCTGAGGGGGGCTTCCTCCCCCGATCATTGTTGTTAGATGCAGCACTAGTACTGCCAGAAGAGGGAGCCTTGGATTTGGGTGCACTCCGGTCTCCTCCACTTCTGCTAGGGCCACCAGTGTTTGGTTGGCCCCCTTTGTATCCTCCTCGGACAGGCTATTGGGGCCTATCCTTCCGGGCTTCCACTTGGTAATCCCCAAGGCACTCTGCTGCTTGGATTGCCTTAGGCAACGTGTCTACCCTTTGTCTTTGCAACTCCATCCGGGCATAGGGCTTCAACCCTTCCATGAAGGTGAAGAGTTTGTCTTTGTCCCCCATGTCACGGATGTTCAGCATGAGCGCGGAGAACTCCCGCACGTAATCTCGCACTGATTTGGTCTGGCGGAGCTCCCGCAACTTTCTCCTAGCATTGTACTCAACATTTTCGGGGAAGAACTGTAGGCGTATGGCTGCCTTCAGTTCCGCCCATGTCTCGAGGGCATCTTCACCAGCCTTGATGGCTTCGTACTTCACTCGCCACTAGAGTTTGGCATCGCCCTGAAGACACATGGCAGCGGTTGCTACTTTCTTGGCTTCTTCTAGGCTTCCCACGGCATCGAAGTATTGCTCGATGTCGAAAATGAAGTTTTCCACTTCTTTGGCATTCCGAGCTCCACTGTATGGCTTTGGCTCAGGAATTTTCAGCTTTTGTGCCATGGGGGCGAGGTTCACACCACCCCCAAACTGGTTTCCGCCTCCTCGAAGTAGGCTTTGTAAAGCAGCATTGACAACATTGAGCTGGCCTGTCAAGTTGTCTATGGTTTGTTGCATGGCAGTCACCCTGTCTGCCTCTTGTTCCCTGTTGGCTAAATCCTCGGCACGCTCCTGCTGTAGGGCCTCAAATTTACCAAATATTTCAGCTGCCTCTGTGGCTGCTGTTTGTCGGTCTCCTTCAGAGTCGCGACTGATGTTTTCTATGTCAACTTCGGCCTGGATGAATCTGCGGTCCAGGTCGTCCAACCTTTGCACTAGGCTGGTCTTTAGATCGGCCACCGTTTCCACGATGGGCCGTAATGAGTCAATCGTTCCCTCAAGGGTCGCGATGCGATCCCCGTAATTCACCATGGTCAGAAATGGTGGTAATTGTAACGTAATCCCTCGTCCGATGTCGAGCCTAGGCTCTGATACCAACTGTTACGCGGCGCCTTCCTGAAGTTCCTTGGAAGGGCGACGTAAGGCTAAGCAACCGATGTCAGTACGGTTGCTGTCCGCCAACTGAGGTCCCCTCCGTACGCTAGACTAGATTGTCAGTGCCGTACGGGAAAACCAATGTCATGAGCAATTGAAAGAGAGCAGAAAAGAGAATTGAGAATGAAAGAAAGCTTGATTGCATTGAATGAAAGCTATTACAGAAAACAAGACGGTGTCGGGGGGGAGAGACACCAGTACAGAGAATTATTTGCTTGCTTGAAAGTTTTGATTGCTTGGTCCCCCTTAATAATGCTTAAAAAAAATAAACCAAAGTTACATGACTAGACCTATGAAAGCTGGAAAATCACACTTAAAGAAAATACAGCAAAACTACTCTATATTTACAATGAAAAGGACTTAGTCTTCTACAAAGCAGCAACAAGTCCATTGGCAGCAACTTTGTCTTTAGCATCAGGGTCTGCGCGCGCGGCATTGTCTGCGCGCGCGGCGCTGTTGGCTGGGCACTGGCGATGGCTATCGGTGGGGCGACAGAGGCATATGCGCGCTTGTCACTTGGAGCTGCCGAGACCACGGGGCCGACCGTGGCGACGGGCGTTGGGAGGCTGGCCAGGACGCCACGGGGCGCGTCCAAGGGGTCATGGGGCATGGTTGGAAAGCCGCCCATGACAGTATGGACGTGCAAATGCAACTCACTTGGTGTTGGATCTCGACCCTTTTTAACAGCCTATACAAAATTTATTTAATTAAGAAGATTGGCAACGAACATAGCGGAAGAAGCACTGTCATTACTGGAGGCATTACGTTATTGTTCTCAGCTTAGTTTTAATAGACTTTGGATAGAAACTGACTCATTCTTGATAAAAAGCATAACTAATGGAACATGGAATCCTCCTTGGAACCAAACAACTCCCGTGTTGTTTCATTCTGCAGTAACAAGTACCAATTTTTCTTCCACAGTGTCAATATCTAGTGCATAAAATTATCACTATTTAATGTTAATTAAAGCTGTCATAGTTCAATGAAACTAACTTCTCTGAATATAAAGGCGTTAAGATAGTTGAGCCTACGTATTAAGACAAACATAGGTAATAAGGAAAGCAACGAAAGTAAAAAAAAAAAAAAAAGTTCAGTAACAAAGAAGCTTTGCTTCATCAAACGTTTCTACCATAGTGGATGGCGAAACTATCTAATATGCTTCTACCACATGCTCTCAGGACCTTCATAACAATAGCTACAGGGAATGCCATGAGTAAGATATGTTCTGATTGAAGCGTCTTGACTTCAATTTCCCTTGTCAAATGTCTACAGCCAAAACTGAATAGCATATCTTCAACTGGAATTATTGCCTAAAATACAACAGCCTGTCTGTCTGCCTAGTTTAGGAATTACATTCTACCCTCCAACAAGACAAAAGAATTGACATGTACAATAAAGAACCTATGATCTCTTGAGTACAAATTTGGCTACCACGAAAGGTAGAAGTATATGATGAATAGATATTAGACACCAGAAGGATTAATATAAAAGTGTCATATGGCTGCAGAAAACCATGTCCTGCTCATTGGAATGCCGATTATTTGGCTGAATGTTACTGAAGTGCCATTTTACTACTTCATAGATGGAAAACCAAATAAGCTAAGTCAATGAAAAAAGAGTACAACAAAAGGGCAGTCTCCAGAATAACCTAGGAATGTAATTCAGTTCAATTCTCAATCTGGTTGAAGAGCAGAAGCTTCACATTTTATTACTCAATCTCTTACTGGGCTAACTTTTAAGTATTACTAACTGGACTCAAACTGACTAGACAACTGAATTATCTCCACCAATATGTCACCGTAGTGAACCTCTTATGCTACCCCACATACATCACCATACTTCTATAATAGTTTAGTTCAACACCATAGAAGAAATAGGCTGCCAGACTCTAAGAGACACTATGAAAAACTGGACACTATACATTGTGGTCGTGGTATAGCAAATTCTCAGTCGGCAAGGTATACACAGGCAGGCTTGGTATAGCAAATTCCAGTGTCCATATAGCAAAGCCTGGATGCTTATGATACTTTAACCAATGCTTTCCAATAGCATACATACCCAAATATCTTATGGGCAAACCGATTCAATATATTTTACAGACTAAATATCTTACAGACTAGATATTTTACATACTAAATACATACCCAAATATCTTACAGACTAAAAAGCAGCAAGTTCAAAACTAATTCACCAGGCAACAAGGTCAATATATTTTTACACACTCACTTTACAAGGTCAATATTCAAACTCAAATCAGCTAACTTCAATCAATTTCACAACAGCTATCAACAAGGAATAAGCTTGGACACTCAAAACAGTGTAAGAACTGAATCATATATTTCATATACACTTACAAGTCTCTTGCGATACTCCCCAATACTAATAGAGCCACCTGTGTGAGTCCCAGTGGCAACTCCGCTCCCAGCACAATGATTTTTAGCATTTATTTCTGACTTTTCAACACACTTAGGATATTTTCAAAGTCTCAACCAACTTTCCCACACATCCTTTGGAATAGAGTCCCGTTGCACCCCATTTGATTTTAGTTTGCTAACAAAATCACTGTATCTTTTTGCTGCCCTATGCTCCCATTGAACCCACACCGCACTATCAATTGAAGAATCCCAGTAGAATGTCTTCTGAAATAATTTTATAAGGTAATAACATTAATAAGTTACATATAAAAGTTAATATACTTTCTAAATCCAATTGTGATGGATTATACCTTGAATTCTCCAAAATAAAAAAATTTATCTCATCTGAGATGCTTTTCCAGTTGACTCCATTAAGATCATGTTCATGCTTGAAACACTTAGTTATACACTCAGAGCATTCATATGAAGGCTATAACCTGAACAAATTAGAAGACATTATTTAAAGGCATATATTAATAAAAATATACCAAAATTAATAGTACAAGTATGGACTAACCCTGTATGAGAAATAGTAAGAAGTGTCCGCGGCCCGCGGGTACTGCTACACTCAGTTTCGCCTATTATGTTGCTCTGAGAAGATGTACCCTCGCCTATTGTGTTGCTTTGATTAGGGGTATTTGGAGATGATTCCAAATTAATAGTTGGGGTACTACCATGGCCTGATGTTTGAATAGGTAGCGTACTACTAGGACCTAATTTTTGAACTTGATTGATGTGACCTGGTCCACCTGAGGAACTCGTACCACCTTATTGAGGACTAATTGTGGGAATGGGAACAGTAGGCATATTTTCACGAGTAGCAACATTACCCCTAACTGAAGATTTACCTACACGACCTGCGCTACCGCGACTTCTACCTCGAGGCATATCTACAAAATAAATAAATAAAAGAAGGATATGAAACAATGCATATCTAAATAACATATGTCATATGAAGCTTCAAATAAAATGTTTTGCTAAAGACAATATCAGAAAAACACTATTAAATTGATACAAAGAGACATAATACAATATAAAACAAACCTGCACTATCCAATGCTTGAACTACTCATTGAATTGTTGAATTTGATAATTTCTTTAGACCAAAATACAACGATCTTGGATCTAATTAATTCTGAATTTAGATAAATTAATCATTTAACACTATTAAGTTCATAGTAAACATTATTCTACTGCTACAAAAAAAGAGTCAGACTAATGTAAAAAGAGGCACAACACAACGTAAGCTAGAAGAGTACTATACCATTTAGATTACTATAAACGTGGTATTCGATATGATTCTCTATAGATTATACTACAAAATAGATACATGACTTATAACATACCACACAGATTACTAGAAAAACAAAACTCAATAAAAATATAGTAGTGCATTTTTATCAACACACTAGTCATCATTTGTTTCTTCTTCAAATTCTTCCTCATCATCCTCCTCATTTTCATCCTCGGTTTCATACTCGTCTTCTGAAGATTCTTCTTCGAACTCTTGATACTCTATCAATAATCCATCATCAATGGGTTCAACCATTTCAATTACATCCCCATTTGGATCATGTAAGATTATATTCTCATTAGTGATGAAATTCATATCTATCAAATGGACTTCAACTTCTTCAACTTGGAATGGAAAATTCGGTTCTGGAATTGATGTTATTGCCTCATCAAGAAGTTCAATAACATCCGGAAGTTTAACTTTCAAAACAGCTACCCAATCATCATTGTCCTTTTTCGTGCTAGGATAAGGCACATAACACACTTGAGTTGCTTGCATCGCAAGAATAAAAGGTTCGTACTTTCTAAAACGACGGCGATGGTTCACATCGACTAATTTGTATTTATTATGCTCCTTGACACCAACATTCACAGTTGGATCAAACCATTCACACTTGAATAACACAGTTTGCTTTAAAGGTTCTTCGCGGTATTCCACTTGTATAATCTCTTGTATCCGTCCATAATAGTCACCAATATTTGGATCCGAGATACAAACTCCACTATTAATTGTTGATCTTGCACTACCATGGTATTCCGTGTGAAATTTGTATCCATTAATAAAATACACAGGATAACATTTTGCACTTATTAATGGTCCATGAGCAAGACTACGCAAGAATTGGTTCTCAATGTGGTTGCATCGAACCTATTTCAAAAAATATATAAGACTTAGTTAAATATAACAAGCCAATTCAAGTAAATAATTGCTTAAAAGATAATGATTTTTATAGTCTTACATATTCCTTGAACCATATAGCAAAACACGTTTCGAGACTCATTTATTTGATCCTGAGATAGATTGGTCAATTCTTCTTACAACCGTTGTATGTACATACTTCATTGCAACAAAATAAGTTAAATACAAACTCAAAATATATGGATATATTTATTATTATTAAATAATGATACCTTACAAACGGCTCAACCTCTACACAATTTAGTAGAATATAAGTTTGGGCTGCCTTGATTTCTTCGAGGGACAAACTTCTATTTTTTCCTTCTCCCCATAGTCGGCCTGGATGGGTGAATATTGATAAATTTCCTTCAAGATCTTCCATAACACCACCATCATCATTACGGGCCACATTATGATTACGTGTCATGACATAAGGTTCAAAATAATGAGAAAATAATTGTGTTGATTCCATCATCAAGTATGCTTCACAAATTGAACCCTCGACACTAGCGTTATTCCCTATCATTTTTTTATGAGTTCGAAGGTACTTATACAAGTAAATGGATAGACAATTAAATTCATAAAGTCATGTGTAGAATACTTGTCATAATAAGAGCATAAAAAGTTCATAACCTCTCAAAAAGATACATCCATCTATATTGTACAGGTCGAGCAATCCTTGCTTCATATGGCAGGTGTACACGCACATGTTCCATTGAGTTAAAGAATCCATGAGGAAATATACGCTCTAACTTACACAAGATCTATGGGATGTCTGCCTCTAATCTCTCCATGTCCACCACTCGAAGAACAGTCGAGGTGAGATCCTTAAAATATAAGCTCAATTCCGTAAGTGCTTGCCACACGTTACTAGGAAGTAGCTCACGAAAGGCAATAGGCATTAGTCGTTGCATGAACACATGGCAATCATGACTTTTCATACCAAATAATTTATACTTGTCTGTGTCTAGGCATCGACTCAAATTCGAAACATACCCATTTGGAAACTTCACATTTCCAACCAATTGAACAAGATAATTTTTTAATTCTTCTCTATTGTATATGCAGCTTTGGGATAGCTTCCATCAATAGGATTCTTTGCCAATTGCGGTCGATGACAATAGTTTACCATATCTTCACGTGCCTTTGGATTGTCTTTTGTTTTGCCATCAACATTAAGAACTGTGTTAAATACATTATCAAAGACATTCTTCTCAATATGCATGACATCGAGATTATGTCGGATCATGTTAGAGCTCCAATAAGGCAAATCCCAAAAGATGCTTGTCGTTTTCCATCCACAAGACCTAGAAATTCTCTCATTATCTTCTTGTGCATCTAGCTCAGTTACTTTCCTCAGTCCCAACTCACAAATTTGGTTCAAGATTTCCTCTCTTGTTCTAAGGGGTGGTTGTAGCCTTCTTACAGTCTGACCTTTACGAAAGTTTTTACGATCTCTCTTAAACGGATGATTTTGGTCAAGAAACATTCTATGACTGTCAAACCAAGTTGTTTTCCCATCATGACGTAATCTAAAGGATTGTGATTCCTCCATACAATAAGGACATGCTAGGTTACCGGCAGTACTCCATCCAGATAACATAGAATATGCTGTAAAGTCATTAATTGTCCACATCAAAGCGGCCCTTAATTGAAAATTTTATTTTTTTGATATATCAAATGCTTCTACACCCGTCTCCCACAACAAGGTCAATTCATTTATAAAGGTTATAGATAAACATCAATTTTTTGTTTAGGGTTGTTTGGCCCCGGAACAATGACAGTTAAGAACATGTACGATTCTTTCATACACATCCCTGGAGGCAAATTGTATGGAGTGACAATCACTGGCCATGAAGAGTATTTCCTTCCTGAATGACCAAAGAGCTAAAAACCATCAGTACATAATCCTCACATTTCTTGGTTCAGCAGCAAAAAAGGGATGAGTTTCGTTGAAGTTCTTCCAAGCCTTAGAGTCTGATGGATGACGCATTACACCCTCCTCTTGTATGTGCTCATGATGCCATCTCATATCAGCGGTTGTAGCATTAGATGCATATAATCTCCGCAATCTAGGAATCAAAGGAAAATAATACATTTTTTTGTAAGGGATTAATTTCCTCTTACGAGAACCGACACGACGTTTGTACCTCTGGTGACCACAAAACTTGCAAGATGTGAGGTCCTCATCCTCACCCCAATACAACATACATCCAGAATTACAACAATCAATCTTTTCAACTGGCAAACCCAAGCTACGCACTAGCTTCTTGGTCTCATAATAGTTATCAAGCACTGTGTTATCTTCTGGTAAAGCCTTTTTCAACAATTGCATCATTTGGTTATAACCTCTTTGTGATAAAGTATTCTCCATTTTAATATTTAGCATCCTGAAAACTACTGTGAGTTGAGAGAGGGAAGAACCAGGGTATAATTTTACATCAGCAGCCTGTAGCAAATCATAAAACCTTTGGCACTCAAGATTTGGCTCCTCCTCCATTGAAGGATTAGGCTTCTCCTCCATTGAAGGATTAGGCTTCGCCGCCATTGAAGGTTTATAAGAATAAGACGACTCAGGTTCAGTATTATTATAAGACTGCCAGCTCAAACCATGGCCAAAATTGGGTCCAGCTGCATTCAAGACCATTTGTCGATATGGATACTCATATCCCGATTCAGGTTGAGCGCCACCATGCAAATCACCACTAGAAGACATCTCACCGGTCACATTTTTTTCTCCTTGATACTTCTAAAGAAAATAGTTCTCAACAAATCCATACTGATGAAGGTGCAATTTAACAGTTTCAACATCCATGTATTTAATGTTGTGACATTTTTTACATGGACATCTAACATTGTCACCACTTATGCGATTGCGCTGAGAACAAGCAAACTGGAGAAACTTGTTCACGTCGGTTATGAAACTTGAATTAATACCCCCTTGGCCATCCAACCTTTTGTACATCCAATCACGCTCTAGATTGTCCATGTTCCTATTTAATATTAAAATAAACAAGACCTTAGAGTTCTTTATTTAATAAGACATCAGAATACTTTCTAAAATGAATAACAAGTTGACATCATAATAAGTTGAGAATTACTAACACCCCAATCTTGGAATGAAAACAAATCTTGGAATACTCAGTTCCTTTCTTTGACCAAAATAAGAACCTTAAATAGACAAATGAAATGATATATATTGAGTATTACATAAGTCAAAAATGATTAGATAACGTAACTAACTGGAGAAAAGAGGGGGGACGTAACTAACGAGAGAAGCGACTATATGCAATTAAGTAAACAATGTGTGTATTTACGACTAACATTCCATGTGATCTATATGCGTTGTTGGCTAAATTAGTCTGCTTTCTCTGTTGGCAATGGAAAAATCGTGAGATTTCTGTTGTGAAGTTGTATAATGCATAAAATTGTTCTATTTCAATAATTAACTATTGGCCAAACTTCATCAAGTTGTACAAGAAGGCATAGAATTTACTATCTGATATTACTATAGGTAACTAATAGCCTGGTAAATTTCTATATAACATTATGTTTCCAATTTCCACGTCCTAAATTTCAGAGTGTTAGTTGTGGCATCAACATCCATATGGCCACCTCTCCTCTACACTCTAGCAAACTTCAATGATATTAGACCAGGGATGACAAGTGTACATATATTATGTCCTAGAGATTAGCTTAGTGGAACATAAGATGTATACACACCCAGAGATCCAGACATTCATATGTACTCACATAGAAGAAAATCAGATCCAAGTAATAGGGATTAAAGAGTAAAATCCAAGTTATTGTGCAATTAAGGTAGACAGAAAACCTGCTTAGTATTCCACGTGAACAATGATTGTAAATCTGCTGATATGTTCAAGGTCAAACTAATCTGCATGGAAGAAAAAGTATACATGATATAGTCAAACTTCTTTGAAAAATTAAGAAGTTCATAGAACCACTTAATCAACGATGTTAACTAGGAAGCTTAACATAGCTAACAATTTCATGTAGATCAACAAGATAAAGAAAATGAATTGATACCTTAGGATACATACAATTTTTCATTAAACCTTATGATACACACAATACCGTATGCTAGCCTGTTTATCCAAAAAAAATACATGCTCCAATAATTGTTACGAAAAAAGTACCCTCCACTTTCAAGGCTCCTTACCCTAAAAAAGGGGTGCTGCCCATCTCATCAAGATTCACTAAAATAAAAATGGAGTTGCAATATATATAACAGCTTTTGTACTTTTAATATGATCCTTTTTTCCATATATGTAAGCAGATAAAGTGTAAAAAAATCTGGATGAACATAATGGAAAAATACTAAATTTTCTTAAACTTAGTTCCTGTTTTTCATAAACTGTGTCTCTTATCTTCTTAAGATGTCCTGAAATCTCTATGTGACATCAGATATACTTTGACACTGTAAATTGCTGCTTTGGATCAATACATTAAGTTCAAACCAGCTATGTTATTTACAAATAAGCCACCAAACTCTAATTATCAACTAAAAATAATATTTATATGTCCAGCGATGGAAGGAAAGCTAAAGGCTTTTACATGTTAATTTTACTACTAATTAAGAAGATACTATGGGTCGATCAAATACATAGAAGCACACCCCAGAACTAACGGTTCGTCTTTGTGAGTTTACCTAAACACTTCTTCCCCGTTTAACTTCCTCAATCCATACGAGCTCATGAGACTATTCGCTAGATTCACCTTGCAAGCTAAGTCATTTTAGTTGGATTATATTCAGACTTCCACCAACCCCAAAATATAGTCCCTCCCCACTAACTGTATCTGAAGAATATGTATTCACCTTTCCTTTCTCCATTTCTAGAGCTCAAACGTCGTCTACCATAAAGTAGTAGCAGACACTTGTTAGATTAAATTATGCATAGTTGCAAAAGTTGTTAAAAGTTGAAAAGCAGAGCCAAATCAAGAACAAAAGACATCTTTTAAAACGACTAATCACTACAATTGACAAACAAACTAAGACTGATGACGAATAAAAAGGTTCAAACTTTAAAACAGGAAAAGGCCAAATTATCTGAGGTAAAAATAGAAAAATGGCCGGAACAAAGAATTGGAAATCAACAAGTATAACAGAGCATCTCCCAGAAAACTTTACAACTCGTGGTCTTAAAAGTTCTAAAACAGAATTGGAAATAGAGTTTCTAAATATTAAAAATTCTTTTTTTTCAACAGAAAAACTAGAAATAGCCAGAAAAACAGGACCAAATCATCTTAATTGAAAGCTTCTTGTTGTGGCTTTCTCCAGCACCACTTGAACTAATTTCAAAGATAACCTTATAAAATGTTCTACTACAGAAAATTGAACCTCTCACTACAGATGCACTTCTCCATCATATCATTTATTCTCTTTACATTCTGTTTTTTTCTGACTTCAATTTTAGAAAAGTTGAATAATGATTGTCGCCCAGATCTACAAGACAAGAATGAAATCACAAAGAAGCTTACTCTTTCGCCTAAGAATCTTGCGGAGCAGCAACATACGACTTCGAATTTCAGAGTTATGCAACAAAAATCTTACAATTTCAAAAGTTAACTTCTATTTTTCAGACATTAACCCTAGATCCATGCCCAATTTTTTGTATTTGAAGGAAAAATCTCACATTGTTGAAGAGGAGTGAAGGAGTCTGATAGAGAGGAGAGAAAGTGGGTGTGTTGCCTTAATTTTTGCAATGCCTTTTAACTAAGGTAATTTTATCTTTAGGACGAAAATTTTAGCGACGGACCGAATTTTCGTCCCTAAAAATAACTAATGAAATTTTATTTTTAAAAAACTAGCGACGGCAAATTTTGTCGCAATCAACTTTGGAATGTCTTGATAAGTAAAATGAATGCAGCGACGGATGTTTTAACGTTAAATCCGTCGCTAGGGTTTAATAATTTTTGTCGTCCCATTTTCGTCGCTAATTTTGTAGGTAAAATAAAGGCGCTAATTTTTAGCGCCAATTTTAGCGACGAATTTAAGTTTTTGTCGCTATTCCGTTGCTATATTTGATACGAATTCTTTTTGTAGCTTATTTGACGACAAACTACAAAATTTATCGCTAATCCGTCGTTATGTAGCTACGGAGTATCACTTGTCGCTAAATTTTATCGCTAAATGTTATTTTTTTTTTGTAGTGGGGGTTGATACTAAACAACAACAACTCAGTACAATCCACTAGTGGGGTTTGGGGAGGGTAGTGTGTATGCAGACCTTACCCCGACCCTAGGGTAGAGAGACTGTTTCCGATAGACCCTCGGTTCCCTTCCTTCAGGAACTCCCCACCTTGCTATTGGGGTGACTCGAACTCACAACCTCTTGGTTGGAAGTGGAGGGGTTGATACTAAACAAAAGGTTAAAAATACAATTATAAATAATACAACTACATTTGATAAATGATAGAGTTTATTACAAGCATGACAGAGCAACAAGAGCAATAATAATATAAATTAAATAAAGTTCTGCAATAGCAGCACAAACAAATACAAGAATAACAATAAACTAATTCTTTTAAAAAATTATTCTGAATTCGATAATAACTCTTTGCATATATGTTTTTTGTCTCCACTTTCATGCAAATGGAATATTTATGTTTTCCTTTCATCCCAGTCCGAGAAGATCCTAAAACACCTAGCGAGCGCTTTTTCTTTCTTCCCTTTTTGGTCTCGCTGTCGGGTGAAAGTACTTCTGTTGACTTAATTAATCCAGACACCCGTTCTTCCGAAGGAATTTGATAAATGACTCCATCATATGGTCTGTCTACATTTTTGGACCATACGAGTTTATTTCTGTTTACCCGAAAAACGAATAGAGTTGAATTTGTACGTAGTTCTAAAGATATGTGGTGTAGCTTAATACAAATCGTAAGGATAAATAGAAATATCAAGTATAGATTGCAAAAGATGTAAAATAGACAAAGTTATAAAGAAGATGAATTTTAGGACTAAGCAAGTGGAATCAAATTAAGATGCTTGAAAGAACAACTCTTCACTATAAGAGAATATGGTGCTTGAATTACAATGTTAACAAAAACTTGGCTCTACAGAAATGATAACCATGACCTTTATAGCAGAGGGATCTTACTTTAGATATAAAAAAATATGTAGTGGGAGACCCATGATAAATCAGCTTTCCCATAATTCCTGACAAGATTCTCTCCTCTAGTGGGATTGTAACGGCTCTTGTCTATGAGCTCGATATTGACTCGAGTTTTTCGGTCTTGACTCGAGCTCTCGATCATGGCTTGAGCTCGATTCTGACTCGGACCCTTGAATTGATTCGGGGTCAATGTTGGTCGGTCTCTGGATCATAAGCTCGACACTTTTACTTTGCATCATAGTTCGATTTGGATTCGAGCTTGATAATAATATCGAGCTCGACATTGATCTGCCCCGCGGACTCGAAGCTTGTTTGTACTATCTTTGGAACCCTTCTCGAAGTCTTACTTCGATCGATTATGTTTTGAACTCGATCAATCATACGAAGGCCGAAATCTATTTCGACCGTATACAGATAGTCCCCTCGTTTCTCAGGAAGAATATGGTGAGAAACGATATGATTTTTCAACGGCTCGATCGGATAATAAGGTGACATTTACATTGGGCTCGACCATGACGCATGTGACAGTTGTTCTGTCGATTTAGTCTTTCAAGGTATTTAATGCATGTCAGACGGTGGTCGGCCACCGCTGATACTGAACCGTCATTGCTTAAACCTATAAATAACCCTGCCTTTAATCATTTATCACTTTTACATCTTCAACCTTCCAAATTTCCCAATTTCTTTTTTGTATTCTCTGAGTTTATATGCAAATCTGTGATTCCTCTTTGCAAAATTCTTCTTCCAAATTACCAAATCTGTGTCACCTTCTTTAAATCCAAAATGGTGAAGACATCCAAAACCGCCCCCCCAAAAAAAAAAGCTTCTTCTTCCCAAACCGCCGCCGATAAAACACCGGTGGATCCTCATCCTGAGGAGTGCGTTCCGGCGGCGTGTGTTCTTTTCTCCGATTTCAAACTTGATAAAGGTTCACCAATTCCTGGCCGATGTGAGCCCGTATTGAGATATATTTGTTCGATAACCCGGGAGCACATCGAGCGGATAAAAAGAGATTCTAACTGGGAGAACAAAGAGGTGGTAGTGTCGTCTCCTGAAGAGGATATTACTACTCACGTGAGAGGGGTTTTAAGCGTGTATACTTACCCTTTCACGTTAGGCCCCCTCGACCCTGTTATCATAGATTTTTGTCGTAAATACTTAATAACCCTAGGTCAAATACATCCTTCCTTTTGGCGGATCATTATTTTGATTCGCTATTTTGGGAGTAAAATCAAGGGGATGCCTTTCACCCTCGATCATCTTGTCCGGTTATACCGTCCTCGCCTTTTTCGATGAGGGTTAATAAAACTCTAATGTCGAGATACCAAGGCTTTGTTCTCGAGTATAGACAAGGATAATGATCGAGGCTGGATGGGCCGGTTCGTTCGAGTGAGGACTTCGGACCTGATCCCGACCGAAAAGATACCTTTTTTCGAGGAGTGGAACATGAAGCGTAAGTGTAATTCTGTTGTTATCTCCTATTATTTTGTTCTTTCATTTCTTTTCTCACCAATATTCCCCTTTTGTGATGCAGCGATTCCCTGGATGCCCGGCGCAGTGCCCAATCTCAAGAACTGAGTACGTGATCTAGTTTCGACCTCCTCATATGCTGAGCGCTCATGGCGCGACTTGTCAAAGGGCCGATGGGAGGCCAAAAATCACAGTGAGCACCTCTCTTGTATATTTTGGTAATTCGAATAAGATGCGTTTCACATACTTCAATAATTTACATGATATACCACATAACTCATGTACTCATAGTAATACCTTCTAACCACAATAGCTACTCATTACTAAACCTGGTACTGGCAACATACCTCATCTCAAATAAAAACCTTATTTTGAACCTTCGTACACTGCCAAGAATGAAAGAAACAGGTAGAAAGTCATAACCATTCATCAGATAAACAAGTCGTGGAGCTGTCTCGCTCGCCAAGAACTATAGCCAAATTTTGAGCTGACAAATGACGTTATTCTTCCAAACATAAAAAGCATCCTGGTTCACTAAGCTCCCGCTATGTGGGGGGTCCGGGGAAGGGCCAAACTACAAAGGTCTATTGTATGCAGCCTTACCCTACATTTCTGTAAGAGGCTATTTCCACGGCTCGAACCCATGACCTCCTGGTCACATGGCAGTAATTTTACCAGTTACGCCAAGGCTCAACTTCTTCATTACATACCTTAATCAAATTCGATAGCACCCATTCCAGGTCAAATAGCCTCATCTCACCTAGAACAAGCTTCTCAACTGATACATCACACCAGCACTACCTCGAGCCACATACCATGCAATCTGTGCACTAAACAAGCAACAACCCGAATGTACCCAATGATGGAAAGTGAATCGATTGAGAGAACCATCCCACAAGCTCAACAGATACCACCACAAAGCGCAATGCTATGAACTCATCACACAAATGAGAAAACAAACTCACAAAATAAGCACAAAGGATCATATCCCAACATAACTCTGATGCAATGCATGACCCAATCCAAACACTGGTCCTCATGGAATACCTCGAGTCATGGTGCTCATAATCAACAAATATGCATATCAACAACAAGCACACGGAGTGAATGACCATAACCATAACCATAAAGAAACGGATAGCAAAACATACCACAAACAAGAAGACCATAACTAAGGTGCAATCGACCATTCAACACCCCAAGAGCCATCTCACTCGAATTCCACAACAAGGCCCAAAATGAACCGCATTATGTGAGTAAATAGTCAATAGTCTCACAACCTATTGTAGCATAGGAGAGTAACACATGGAACATATCATAATATGAATAAGATCAACTCTATCGGATGACACACCCCTCAACACTAGTTGTGCTGAGTAAACAAATCTGAGCCGATGTAGAATACACATTCTCATTAGGCCTATCAGTGGCCTCCAAATCAATTATGATCCTCCCGAAATAGGTAGATAACCTCCGAGAAGTCCACAATAACCTATCCATAACACATACAATCAGTTGTCAACCTCTTAACATACCTCCATCGTCCGCAAAAGGAACAACCTGCCTCTAAGAACCCTCATAGTCTTCAAATACCTAGAATACAAGAATTTCCATGTCCGATCCCAACTCCTGCACTCAAATGACTGACACATCCCTCATACACAATTATCTCACGAGAAATACTTCTATAATTTGTCTGTGCCATATAGTAAAATCTAAACATCAGCAGTCGATCAACCAGGCAATTACCCTAATACTAGTCAAACATCCGCAAGTCAAAACATAGTGCGCCTTGTAAAATACACACCCTTATTAGGTGATACTAGATAGTGTCAGCATTCTTCTAAGCATTTGAAATCGTCCATGCTATCTAGAACTCATGACCTTCCCTTCAAAAATGGCAGCCTCGTACATGTAAACATCAATCCTACACACCGCACTGTATTTATCATGCCATCATATGAAAACACGAGAATCCCATAATCAACCTTGAATCACAAGAAGGATACACATTCCATTATCTAGAAACCTTCCACTTGACCCCCATCCAAGAGAAAATCACAAGCCCAAGAGTATTGCCACAAAACATATGTAGAGTCTCACCACCAAAGGAACATATCACTTCTATTACTATGCCGATCCAAACCACTACCAAGCTAACCTATTTCTTCCCGCCCCTCTCAACATGCCTTCAAGTTAACACTTCTCCTTTCCAATACACTAATCCTTAACCCAATCTCACCAAAATAGATCTTAGTATAAAACCACATCCTCTTAAGACCCATTAGCCATTATATCCCATCTTAAGCACCCAATAGTACAACAACCAGACTGCCCATTCTGAAGAGGCCTTCTGTGAATTTGAGGTTGTTTCTTTAACCTCTTTGATACTAAAATGTAGAATCACTAATGATACATAAATACCACAAGTCTTAGCACTATCTAATGCAATCTCAGATCTTAGCCATATACAATTTTGGGAAACCTTCAAATACCACTTATGAATCTTGAACTCATTAGAAACCTCTCGAGAGTTATCCACTTTGCTCTAATTTCCAATGCACCGCCAAAACGAGCCAAAGGACTTGTGCCCCACTACCACGCAAACACCAAAATAATTAACCCCCACCTTTAAGCAACCAAGAGAATCCATTCTCCTTGCACAATACGTCCACAAAAGATAACAAACTGGGATCACTCCAAGATTTCCATATATCCATAAAGTGTAATACATCATGCATCTAGAAATTTCCTTACTCGAGTCATCCATGAAATCAAGCTCTTCAAGTTATACCCGATCTACAAGTATGCCTCAGACCAAAACTAATATTACACATGACCATGTAATCTGATCGTCGATAGTAGACTCCCCCACTTGGCTCGAAGCCATAGAACATAACATCCGATAACCCACAATACCTTTACTCGATAACTGTCATAATCCCGCACTGTAATTCGACTAAATCCTTCATAAGCTCATGTAGCACCAGCTATAGAATACCTCAAATCATCTGCTAAGCGCATATCTATCCTCGCGACAGTTGTGCGAACTTCCTCAAGCGATCCGAACTCAAATTGTAGCATGTACGCATCCCACTGGTAGGAAGAAAACTCTTCACAGAAACATCACAAGGATCACACATCTGTAGACCACCCCGCAGGAGATAATCCACCTGCTTAGTCTCAAACTGGCATCTCTCTACGCTCTTTCATGTTCACAACCACAATGCAATCACTTAATCTTCCTGAGTCTAAACTCGTCAATAAGACATATAAATCTAATTCATTCTACAAATGGATATGAAATATCCCCCAACACGCTCATAACTCGAGATTGTACAACACATCAAGACAGAAATGAAGCATCCATAGTCCTTTCTCATCACAAGCAAAATTCTTCTCGTCACATCCACAACACCTAAGCATAGTCCTCAGTCCCATAACACTCATCATATAGTTATCCAACCAGTCACTGAGCCATCAATCCCACTCCTAGATACGCTACCTGACATATAAGTCCAAATGCACATACTAACAGAACTTAAACCATGAGCCCCAGCTGCAGTCTAAAACTAGCCTCAAGTCCTTCAGACTGGCCTATCTTCATAACAAAGAGAACACATCTCACACCTCATCCATGAAATCATAATCCGTCGATGCACAACTAATACCGAGTGCTCAACATAATATACGAGTGGATGGAAGGAAATCAAAGATATACACTTAAAGTTGAGTCAAAGCCACACGCTAAGAAAGAAAGATGGGAAGTTTCCTAGAACTAAAATCCCGAATTTCTCCAATTCAAATCATTAATCAAATACTAAAATCGAGATTGGAATCATGAAATAATAACAAACCCGAGTAAAAAATATTTACCGCAATTCAAGTAGTGAAAATTCCCTCCAAAATCGCCCAAAAGCGAACTCCAAAACCTTGTGAGAAAAAGTAACTAAATTCCAAAACAAGTAAAAACCTAGAAGCTATTTTAGCCCTAATCTGGTCCTAGATGATTCAAAAACTCATGTTTGATAATCCCAACATAATCCTTGCGAGATTACACCCAAGATAGCCTCCTGAATCACCCAATATGGCCTTAAAATGAGAAAGATATGATGTTTTGAAATTTTAAAATAAATATGAAAATTTCAGGGACCAGAAAAATAAAAACAGCAATAAGAAAATAAATGTTTTAGCACCCAAAACTCATTCGGAACCTCCGAGACACAAACCATAAGTGAAATATTTTTGTTTTGGCACCCAAAACTCATTCGGAACCTGCTCGTTGATGATAGGCTATAATTGTGTGTTTTAGTTGCTTCTCACACTCTAATTAACTTCACTTTAATTGAGTTTGATCTTTAATCGCTAGTATTTTGTACTACTTTTATATTTTATACCTTGTAGGGGTGATTCCGAGCTATGTAGATATTATGGAATGAATTCACGCTATTTTGGAGCTTTTAAGTCTGAGTAAAAGCCCAAGGACTTAGTTGGGATCAAGTTCGGGCATTAACGGGCACTCGTGCATTCAAAGAGAGAAACGAAGAATCGAGATGGGCGCGTATATGACGCAGCGCACTATGCAAAGTACACGGCCTAATGCGCGAGAACCTCCCTAAGTGCGCGGCTGCGCACGTCTTGTCTGGGAAAAGACCTATTTCGTGAAGGAGAAGGTGTGTTTGTTTGGGTCCGACCCTACTTGGTATATATACATGGAAAAATGGTATTTTTGGCACTTTTGACATAATTTAGACCTAAGGAGGCTAAGTAAAAGTGGGAGAAGGAAGGGCATACGGATTTCATCCTTCAATCCTCACTCAAGACAAGGGTTTGGATTGTTTTATATTTTCTTTTAACTTAAACTTAATTGTGATGAATTTCTCCATATCTATGGAGTAATTATTCTTTAGGGATTGATGGATTTGGTGTTTTGAGAATTGTTTGTGGATATTAACTCTAATGTTTATGTATTGAATCATTTTGGGTGTTTTAATTGTTGCATATATATTCACATATTTATGTAATAGAAAGAGGCGTAACTAGTGATGTTTTTTTTGTATTATCTTGTTGGTTGAATTCATAGATTCTTCTTAGTAATCGAAGAAGGATAGTTAAATTACTGTTTAGACCTAGTTAGGAGAATAATCGAAATAGGTTCTCCTAAGGATCAATCCACTGCGAATTCTTGCATATTTTAACCGAGCTTAACTTAGTTTATATTGTGAGGTTGAGACTTAATCGAAATAGGATTTTCTATTGAACGTTTGAACTATAATTGAGTGAATTCGAGAGACTCACTTGAACCTTTGAAGTAAATCAACTAGTGTTAATTCCCAAACAAGTATCTTACACCTATCCAATCAACCCCTATTTTCTCCCATTGATATCTTCTTTGCTTACTCTTGTTGTGATTGTCATTAGCTAATAGTTTAGACTCTTAGTTAATTTTAGTTTTAAATCACACAAATCTAAATTATTGATCATCTTGGATATCAAACTAGAAGATACAAAAAAACTATTTAAATCCAATCCCTGTGGATACGATATTTTATACACCGGGTTTGCGCTTGTCAATTTTGGTGTCGTTGTCATTTATTGGCAATCAATAGTGTTGGAAATAGTTTGTAGTGCTAATTCAGGAATTTTTTATTTTTATTTTATTTTTCTCTTTTTACGCTTGGTGTTCCTTAATTGTGCGCAAGCTACAGGTTAGATTGGTGCATGACTCGATCCTCTAGGAAAGAAGTGCTACCTTACGAACTAGAAATTGAGAAGCAACTGCGGCAACTGAGGAAGGAAATAAATCTCCCCGAGAATACAAGAAGGTTGGGCAATCCTCAACCAAAGAAGTTATGGAGGGAAACGAGGATAATGTTGATTTGGCTACAAGAGAGGCAGCCCAGCAAAGAGAAAAAGCTGCAAGAGATGCTGAGGAGACAGCTCTTCGAAAATGCACAACTTTTCTATAAAGAAGAGAGGGCTCGAAGAATTGCTCATAATCGACCTGTGGCTACAGACCAAATCAGAAATATAGCTATCGGTGCTGGGAGACCACTTGGAGATTATGCTAGACTAGTCTACAACCAAGGCTTATCGAGTGTGAGACCACCTCCAGTTGTAACTAATAATTTTGAGCTGAAGCAAGGGTTGCTCCAAACTCTTCAAAACATTTATGTCTTTAGAGGAAAGATGAACGAAGATCCAAATAATCATCTGATGGACTTTGAGGAGGTTATGAACACCTTTCAATATAATGGTGTATCACAAGATGCAGTTTACTTAATGGCATTCCCCTTCACCCTCAAAGACGATGCAAAGCATTGGCTTCGAAGCTTGCCTAATGGATCGATTAGAACATGGGATGAGATGACCAGAAAATTTCTTGACAAATATTTCTCATCAGCTAAGACGGGCAAGTTTAGAAGGGAAATTCATAACTTCTGTCAGAACGAGACTAAAACTGTGTTTGAAGCTTGGGAGAGGTTCAAAGATATAGTATGTAAATGTCAGCATAGTTGAATAGAACTCTGGATGTAACACCAGGATTTTTGGGATGGATTGACACCAACAACACGCAGAACATTAGGCAATGCAGTTGGAGGTCCATATATGAAATGACTCCAGAAGAGATAGTCACAATTCTAGATGAGTTGTCTGAGGGTGGAAATCAGTGGCCCCCTAAAGTTGCTGAAAGAAGAAGAACAACTAGTGTTCACCATGTTGACGCTAACACATCTGTGCAGGTACAGCTTGATGTCATGACAAAGGAAATAAGGAAGGTAACCATATCTTCAATACATAGTGAGCCCCATGCACCTTGCGATATATGTGGAAAAGGACACCATACTCATGAGTGCCAAGCCTCTATTGAGGAAGTTAATGTTGTTGGGAATTATGACTTCAATGCAATGGGTCAGAAGCACCCCGGGTTTTCATTGAGTTCACCTGGTGGTACAACAAATGCATGGCAACAAAAAAATCCTAGATTTCAAGGAGCTCCTGGTTTGGTGAATCAACCGAGGCCGCCATTTCAGCCTCAACAGCCAATTCAGTATGAGTTAGAAGATCTAATGAAGTCCTTTATTGTCAAGACAGATGAGATGCTAGATGCTCATGGTGCTGCTATCAAATAACTACGCACTGGGTTGCAAAATTTGGAGAAACAAGTGGGGAAAATTGCAACTGTATTGTCTGAAAGAATCCTAAGTACTCTACCAGCTGACACTGAGAGAAACCCCAAAGAGACGGTAAATGATGTGACTTTGAGAAGTAGTCAAGTGTTGAAAGAACCCACCCCAGTCCAAAAATAGGTGGTCCCTGCAAAAGAAGTTGAGGAGCAGCTGAAAAATGTAGTTGATAAGAAGAAGAAGGTAAGAAAGGAGCTGAGAAAAAGAAAGAAGGAGGAAAATTCAAGATGGGAGGAATCTAATGAGAGCGAGCATATGCCTGCTCTACCCTTTCCCCAAAAGCTGTATAGAGAGAAGCCGGACAAGCAGTTTGAGAGATTCTTAGATATACTGAGACTGGTTAATGTAAACTTGCCATTCACATAAGTTCTCTCACAAATGTCAGCTTATGCAAAATTCTTGAAGGAGATCCTTGCAAAGAAAAGGAAGATTGAGGAGACATCGGTAGTCAAGCTCACAGAGCATTGCAACGCAATATTGCAAAACAAACTCCCACAAAAGTGTGGAGATCTAAGGAGTTTTACTATACCGTGATCGTTAGGCCCTCTAAATTTTGATAAATATTTATGTGATTCCGGTGCCTCAATTAATTTAATGCCTTTGTCTATTTACAGGAAGCTGGAGCACAAGATTGGAGAGATAAGGTCCGTACCAATTTCCTTATAGCTAGCTGACCAAACTACTTTGAAAGCTGAGGGGATAGTTGAAGATGTATTAGTTCGGGTAGATAAGTTTGTCTTTCCTGTAGATTTCATTGTGGTAAAGATGGAGGAGAACAAAGAGGTCTCCCTTATCTTTGGAAGGCCATTCTTAGCAACAGGCAGAGCAATATTAGACATACATGATAGAAAGCTCATGCTTAGAGTGGGTGAGGAGACAATGACTTTTGAGATGAACGTGGAGATGGGGGTGAGGAAGGAGAAGCCAACTGCGAGTGTAGAATGGAGAGTGAAAGGGTTGAAAGATAAGGTTTCAGGGATTGAGAAAGACAAATGTGGGGTGTACCCCAAGAAGGTTGAGAAGAAGCTGTCTGCATGGATGTGTGCACTAGTTTGGGCGAGAAGAATGGAGCCAGACTTCCACTCAGACCCCGACTAGAGATTCAGGGAAATTTCTTCTACCTTACACTTTTTAATTGTGTGTCATGGGGACATGTTACAAATTAAAGTGTGGGGTGGGGGACATTTGTATGTATGTATATTAGTTTTCTTTTTGTTAGTTGTAGTAGTTAGAGATATAAAAAATTGAAAAAAAAAACATACAAATTTTAAAATATTCGATTTTACCCGACGATGGATATCATATCAACAGGTTTCTTGAGGGATTAAAGTCGAAAGAAAAAGACAAAAAGATTTTCTTTTGTAGTTGGTGTAATAACTCCCCCTTGGTTTTTATTTGTGCCGTGGTTCCTTTCCAAGGGTTTGTTTGAACCGGGTGTAGTTAGTTTTTATTTTTTGTTAGAAGTAGGAAACCTTGTGCTATGATTTGAATTAGAAGAAATATCTCTTTGACTTTATAATGCCCTGAGAATAGTAAGTGCTTTAGTTGTGACGCTTAGGCTCAGTTTTTGACTCTTGCATAAGTACTTTAATTTGTATAAGTTTAACTTTGTTTAACTACTTTGACTAGAGTCTTGATAGTCTAATCCAGAGTGAGTTATGTGCCATGTGTGTGTGAGGTTTGTGGCATTCTGTGCATTGCATATGATGTCTAGAACATGCCCTGTGTGCTTACAAAGAGAAATAGTAGTTTTGTTCATTCTTGGAAGTGATATAGGAATTTCTTTGTTGAGCCAGATATATGTTTACCCACCTGATTGTTATATATCTTAGTTAACCTCTTTGAGCCTATAATCTTGTTTCTTTGGCAACCACATTACAAGCCTTACCCATTTATTTGAATTGACCATCTATTTGAACCATGTACCTCTCATGAGCACTTGAAATTTTTATAAACTGTGTAAAAGTTGAAGTGTGGGGTGATTGGTTTGGATTTTGAGTGGAACTATTGAAATAAGGAGAAAGGTGCACGGTTTTAAAAAAAAAAGAAAACAAAAGAGCCCCTTGAATTGTAAAAGAAAAAAAAATTGTATGGTTGTGGAAAATATTCTTTGATAGTGGTAACTCTTGATGTAATTGTGCTTAAAGAAGTAGCGAGTTAATGTATATTGATGTGAAGATGGAGTTATCGTTTGACATAAGTGTGGGGTTTTAAATGTTAAAGTGTATGTATTAAAGTGCTTAGGGAGGTATAGTCACTCTTATATCTAACTGTATCCTACCCGTCCTGCAGCTTACTTTACAACCAATTAAAGTCCTACTTGATCCTTGACTAAATGATCTCAATTAGTGGAGTAATACACTACGGCAAGCTTATGGTTCATCCTTTGTGGCATATAAATTTTATTTCTGAGAGTGAGTGAATTCTATCTATCTGAGTTCCTAATTGTTCTTAATTTCTAGCGTGTGTGGAACTACTCTCTTTTGTTGTGAGGGCACTTGATTCATGAAGTAAAGGTAATGCTTGACATCTATGTTGGAGTAAGTGAGCGGGTTCTAAATACTGCATGGTACTTTTGAGTCAAATCATGAGGTGAAGATGTTACACTATTTTGCTTAGTCTATTTTTAAATATTCTTGGTATGATGAGTTATCAGAGTTGTGTAAGGAGGTCGTGTCATTATAAAGTGTAGTTTGATTGCTCGAGGACGAGCAATGGTTTAAGTGTGGGGTGTTGATGGTAGGCTATAACTGTGTGTTTTTGTTGCTTGTTGTACTCTAATTCACTGCACTTTAATTGCATTTGAGCTTTAATCGCTAGTGTTTTGCACTAATTTTATGTTTTATGTCGTGTAGGGATGTTTTCGAGCTATGTAGATGTTATAGGATGAATTCACGCTATTTTGGAGCTTTGAAGTTTGAGTAAAACCCCAAGGACTTAGTTGGGATCAAGTTCGGGGATCAACGGACACTAATGCATTCAAATAGAGAAATGAAGAATCGAGCCGGGCATCACCCGGTGCGCGATCGCGCACTGGGCGCGCATATGAGGAAAGACGCTACACAAAGTGCGCGGCCTAATGCACGAGCACCTCCCCAGGTGCACGGTCGCACACGTCTTGTCGGGGAAAATTCCTATTTCATGAAGGAGAAGGTGTGTTTGTTTGGGCCCAACCCTACTTCGTATATATACATGAAAAAATAGTATGTTTGACACTTTTGACATAATTGAGACCTAAGAGGCTAAGGAGAAGTGGTAGAAGCAAGAGCACAAGGATTTCATCCTTCAATCCTCACTCAAGACAAGGGTTTGGATTGTTTTATGTTTTCCTTTAACTTAAACTTAATTGTGATGAATTTCTCCATATCTATGGAGTAATTCTTCTTTAGGGATTGATGGATTTGGTGTTTTGAGAATTGTTTGTGGATATTAACTCTAGTTTTTATGTATTGAATCATTTTGGGTGTTTTAATTGTTGCATATATATTCACATGTTTATGTAATCGAAAGAGGCGTAACTAGTGATGTTTTTTTTGTATTATCTTGTTGGTTGAGTTCATTGATTCTTCTTAGTAATCAAAAGAGGCTAGTTGAATTACTGTTTAGACCTAGTTAGGAGAATAATCAAAAGAGGTTCTCCTAAGGATCAATCCACTACGAATTCTTGCATATTTTCACCGAGCTTAACTTAGTTTATATTGCGAGGTTGAGACTTAATTGGGAGAGGAGTTTCTACTGAACGTTTGAACTATAATTGAGTGAATTCGAGAGACTCACTTGAACCTTAGAAGTGAATCAACTAGAGTTAATTCCCAAACAAGTATCTTGCACTTATCCAATCAACCCCTATTTTCTCCCATTGATATCTTTTTTGCTTACTCTTGTTGCGATTGTCATTAGCCAATAGTTTAGACTCTTAGTTAATTTTAGTTTTAAATCACACAAATCAAAATTGTTGATCATCTTTTATATCAATTAAACTAAAAGCTACGAAAATACTATTTAAATCCAATCCCTGTGGATACGATATTTTCTATACTATATCCGACTAGTGAGCCTAAGTTTTATACACTGGTTTTGCGCTCGTCACTCGTGCAGTTAAAACACCAAAAATAGGTCATCTTGACCCGATATTGACCACGGTCAAACTTCAAATCCTTAACTTAACTAGTTTCGCAACCAATAATCCAAAACACACCCCTGTCCCTCGGGACTCCATTCAATCATACCAAAAAGTACAAATACATTATACAGACTTATCCAAAGCCTCAAAACAACCTTAGAAACATCACAACAAAGAATCGAGGCTCAAATCGAATAGAATTTCTCTTAAGTTTTTAAATCTTCATTCTTTCAAAAGAGTGTCTGAATCACACTTAAACACTTTAGATTACTTCCAATCTTTGCACACAAGTTAAATTCAACTATATATAACTATTCAAAATATTGGAACACCAATTAGAGTCCAATAACATCAAAGTCAATTCTTGGTCAAACTTCTGAACTCTTAAGTTCTTCAAATTGCCAACTTTCGACAAATAGTGTCGAATTCTTCAACGAACCTCTGAAACCAAATCCGAACATACGTATAATTCGAAAATCATCATACAAACCTATCAGAACAATCAAAACCCGATTCTAAGTCCGTTTACCCAAAATTCAAACCTTGGTTAACTCTTCCAACTTACAACTTCTAAAATGAGAATCATTCCTCGAAATCAATCCCGAACCGCTCAAAAACAAAAACCAACCATCCACGCAGGTCATAATACATAATATGAAGCGACTCAAAGTCTCAAACCACTGAATGGAATGTTAAAGCTCAAAATGACCAGTCTAGTCGTTACATCTTTATTTGAGCTTCATTTTGACTTCTTTTCAGTTGGTTTCTTTCCCGATCACTTCTAAATCACATTAACATGTAAAATAGAAGTAAACCATAGTAAATGCACCTTTTTATCAATTTAAAATGGCAAAGGTCTAAGATTAAGGAAGAGATAAGTGGGTAAAATTCCAACTTATCAAACCTGTAATGACCCGGCCGGTCATTTTGAGTATTTTAGCCCCGTTCCGCTATTTATTGCCTCCTCTATATTATATTGTGGTTATGTGACTTTCTGGGATGGTTGGCTTGGATTTCGAATGAGTTTCAGAGTGAATTGGAACACTTAGTCCCAAGGTAGGAAGCTTAAGTTGAAAGAGTTGACCGAAGTTTGACTTTTTTATAGACGACTTTGGAATGGAGTTTAGATGGTACCGATAGCTTTGTATGGTAATTTTGAAAATAGGAGCATGTTCAGATATTGATTTGGAGGTCCGTAGGTCATTTTGGCTTGAATTGGTGAAAGCTAGAAAGTTGATGGTTTGGAAGGTTGAGAAGGTTGACCGAGAGTTGACTTATTGATATTGGGGTTGGATTCCAATTTTGGAAGTTGGAATAGTTTTGTTGTGTCATTTATGACTTGTGTGCAAAATTTGAGGTTAATCAGAGTTGGTTTGATGCGTTTCGACGTTAGTTTTGGAAGTTGGATGTTCATGGTTTAAATATGTTTGAATTGGGTTGAGATTCATAGAATCTATGTTGTTTGATGTGATTTTAGGCCTCAAGTAAGTTCGTTATGTATTTTGGAACTTGATGGTATGTTCGTACGGGGCTCGCGGGGCCCCGGGTGTGAATCAGATTGAAATCGGGTTCATTTGGACTTAGGTTATTGGCTGAATATATGCTAAGTCTAGTGCAATCGCACTTGCGTACTTTGGGCCACAGGTGCGGCACCACAGAAGCGTCCTCCGAGCTGCAGGTGCGAAGGGGATCTGAGTTTTTCTGGTATCACAAGTGCGGACACCTGAGTGTAAGTGCGCACCCACAGAAGCCGTTTTTCCTCTAGAGAAGTGGACTTTGGTCAGTTGCTTAAGGACCGCAAGTGCAATCAATCTTCCGCAGAAGCGAGCAGTTGTTCGCAAAAGCGAAACCGCAGAAGCAGTTTGTGTCCGCAGAAGCGGAAAGTTCTAGGCTTAATGAAAAGCCGCACCTGCGATGGATTTTTCGCGAGTGCGGAGCTGCATAAGCGGATGTTGGTCCGCAAATGCAGAATCACTGGGCTGAAAAGGGGAAGATCGAGGGTTTTAATCCATTTTCCATCTTTTGAGTTAGAGACCTCACCTTTGGGTGATTTTGGAAAGGATTGTCCAGGTTTTGATCGGGATAAGTGATTTTGACTCGGTTTTGACTATTATACATGAATCCATCATTATTTTTATCATTTATTTAGTGTTTTAAGTTGGAAAAATTGGGAAATTTTGTGAAAACTTCCTAAGCTATAATTTGAGGATTCGGAGGTCGATTTGCTATTGGAATTGAATAACTTTACCGTGATTGGACTCGTTATTGAACGGGTGTTCGGATTTTATTTTCCATTGTTGGGTTCCGAGATTCGGGCCCGGGGTTGACTTTTTGATTTTCTTTAAAGATTGCAACTTTATTATTCGGAATAGTTTCCTATGGTTTGTATTTATGGTATAAAGTTATTTTTGGCTAGATTCGAGTTGTTCAAAGTTGGATATTCGTGGAAAAGGTTTACTAGTGGATTGAGTTAGCTTGTTTGAGGTAAGTATCTTGCCTAACTTTGTGTGGGGGAATTACCCCATTAGGATTCGAGTTATTTTGTGTCATTTTTGGTACGTGAAAGTCGTGTACGCATGGTGATAAGTTGATACACGGGCTATATGTGGTAATTGACTGGTTTAGGCTATTTAGATTCTTTTCATGCCTATAAACGAATTGTTATAACGTGTTATATCATTCATCATTGTTTTTCAATCAAGCGTGGAGAAACTTCATATATATTGATGTTAAAAAAGAAAGCATTATCTTTTGTGAGTCTGCATAAAACATCCCTCGGAACAGAAAATAAAATTTAGAATACTAACATTTCATACTAGAAAACTACCAAGTAGAACCAAAAGAAGGGAGCATGACATCTAAACAATCATCAAGCCTCAACCCTCTCAGGTGCTGGTGCCTCCTCAGTGGTGTAGACAAAAACCTTGCTGGAACATTTAGACAAGATAACAGCGTACTCTTGGAAAGGGGATTTGGTGAAGCGGGTCTCCTTCCAGAAGTCTGGAGTCAAGAACCCATAAGTCTTCATCAAACAATCAAATATAGCCCTCACGAAGTTACCGAGGGTTTTGGTGGATCCACGAGAAAAGATGAATACATCCTCAATACCAACAAACTGAAGCACCTTCTTAGGAACATGCGCAGCCATAATACCAGCACCACGAGGAGCATGCACTATCCTCAAAATAACTGACCCACATTTCCCAGTTACCTTACACGGCACTGTGTGGCTTTCCGATCTTGTTACCACAGTATCCTCTCCTCACTGGAATCACTGATAACTTAGCCAATATAATTGCACCGCGTATAGAAGTCACCACTTCCTTCGAGCACTTCACTCCCAAACCAATACGACCAATCCTATCACCGACGACAACAAAAGCCTTGAACTGGATTCTCTGACCGGCCCGGGTCTGTTTCTGAACAGGCATGATTTTCATCACCTTGTCCTGTAGTGATCATCCGAGGAGTGTATCAATGATTTGGAACTCCTTAATAGGGAGTGAGTGGAGGTAAATTTGCTCCTCTCTCTGCCATAGTTGTTGCTATTTACGGCTAGGTTTCAGTAGATACTTGAGTCTTACTTGTTATTTTCCCTTACATGCTTAGTTGAATTTATTGTTTCCTTATGGCCTTGTTAATTATTTAATTGTTGAGTTACCTTTCTCGAAGTTTTTATTTCTTGGAATATCTTATTGGTGAGTTTTGATGTTGAAGTTGTAAAACCCGTTATCACTTGAGGCTAAGTTGTTAATTGTTGAGATATCATTCTAGTTGAGCTATTCAACATCATTTTGTTAATGTCGAGATTGTTGTACACATTGTGGTTGAGCCATGGTCTATTTGTTGTGGAAACAATGGTATTGTTGATTCTTTTGGCAAGTTGTGGCATATGGTCACTTGTGATGTGAGTTGTGATTATGTTATGATAGTGATGCACATACGAAGGTATAAGGATATGGGTTAACGTGCATGGGCCAGCATAATGTGGGATTTTTGTGTGTGTTGCTAGTACAGGAATTACTTGAAGCCACGCGACGACATAAGGTGGGCTAAAGTGTGTGTAGATGTCTCGAGAAAAATGTTTACAAACTATCTAAATGTAAGTTTCACACGGCGGTATAAGGAAAGATTGTGATTGAAATTGTGAAAAGTGAATACGAGGCGGTACCTCGGTTGTGATTCTTGGTGATTATCTTTCATTTCCCTCACTTGTAGTTGCCTGCATTGTTTTCTTGATGTTCTTATTATGTGTTTCTTCCGAGTTGCCTTTATTACTTTAAATTCAGTTGTAGCTTATTATGTTGTATTACTTTATTGCCTCATTTTCTTAGTTTTTCCTCATTAGACGGTACTACACTTGTTCATCTTATTTTTCTTATCCTAGTAAGTGTCTTGACCAAGCCTCGTCACTAATCTATCGAGGTTAGGCTTCATACTTACTGGGTACCATTGTGGTGTACTCATACTACGCTTCTACACATATTTTTGTGCAGATCCAGGTACCTCAAATCAGGCTAGGCACCAGTGAGTAGAACATTCAGTTTGGAGACTTCAAGGTATACCTACCCGGCGTTCGCATGTCTCAGAGTCACCTCTATCCTTATTTTTCCATTGCATACTCTTAATTATCCATTGTCAAAGAAAAGGTTGAAGGCACAAGAACGGTGCAAGGAAGGCCTAACATCATTTTTCAAATCAAGTTAGTCTAAGATTTCACCTTGAAGCACATTCCGAGCAAGTTCCTGGCTACAAATAATGCAAAAGAACTCATAACAAATCTCACCATACATGGCACATGCAAACTTGTGTGAAATATAAATCCAAAATTCAATTGAAACCAATGACCTCGAAGAAAGTAAGAAAGTCACATATAGCCTAAAAGACTTTTTAATGAATCAAAAAGCCAATAGTGTAACCTAAAAGTCACAACAAGGATTTTCACTTCAATCATTTTTCATTTCAAATCATCAATAATTCATATGCTAAAGTGTAAACATGTTGGTATCAAACAAGCAACATGTTGGTTTATGAACAAAAATCACACCCAATAACCATTCTATTCACTACTAGCTACGAAACTAATTAAAAATATTTTGCTTAAAAGGGAAAAACTAAACAGGACTAATCCCATGAAAGTTGTCGTGCCACTAATCACAGGAAAAAGTCACCCAGTTTGACACAAATTATTTCCTTGCAAAAGAATCGCGTCATAAAGAAAAACCAAAGAGTTTAATTAATACTACTAAAACTAATGCTAACATGCTAGAAATAAACTATGCCAACATGCAAGAAATAAACTACAACTTATCACCAATTAATTTAAAAAGTTAACCAATCTATCAAGTTCACAAAATAGTCATGCTCCACATACATCCATCATATATAAATGAGCCACCCCCAATAGAAAGTGTTGCACTGTCCTTAGCATAACTAAACAAAACAAGGTAAAATAGTGATAGGTGCTCCCTGAAATCGATATCACTCGGAGCTTTAAGTGGAGGAAAATGTGAGCTCCAAATCCTCCTCCTCCTCCTCATCATCTAAGTCATGTTTACAATATAATTAACTCAGCTTTTGCATCATTTTGGTCAGGAATTTTGCTCTTCTTTTTATCATGCTCCTTGAACTTTAGCTGCTGCCTCTCAATCTTTAATTGCCTCTAGCTCATGTCCTCCAACCTGCTTTTGAATACTCTTTGATATTTAACTACATCACCTAGAGAAGGATTTTCATCAGTCCCAGTAGACGTGCCCTCTGCAGACAAACCAGAAGGAAGGCCACCTACAAGTCGCCAAATATGTGCATCGACGACATAGATTTGGCTGGAGAAGTGGCATATAGTGGGAGGTCCTAAAGGAAGTGGTCCAATGGGTCATAAGGCTCTATTGCAGCCATGGAAGAACTATCAGGACCGGTGGTAGTCTCGGTATGCTGCCCAAATAAAGGAGATAAGATATCAATCATCCTCTTCTTCTGCTCGCCACTTGGTCACTTTTTGAACAATGAATAAATTACCTTGTCTAGGCCCTTCTCAAAATCATTTGGGTCATTTAGCACCCCCAAAATCATAACACAACTGAGTAATCAACGATGGAAAGAATAGACTCTTAGACCTCCCGTTACATGCTTCCTCAATCTCACCCACCATATACTGGCCCATATTCATTGTTAAGTCATCCGTAATAGCAACAATCATCAATGCTTTATTAGGTGTCACCTCAAACTCATGTCTATTATGGCACCAATAATGGACATCCAAGTCTTAACTTCAACTAAGAATTTAGAAGACTCAACCTTTTTGTGCAATCTTTCCTAATTCGGGGTTACCCTATCATGAAGCTTTTCCACCAACCACTGGCTTCCTCTCTCCATTGCCCTGGCTTTGTATACCTAATTGTGAGCACTAGGAAGGCCAAAGTGTGCATGTAAAAATTTGGCCTACTATTTTGAGCATTTTTATTTAGTTTGGTGATTTCAGATCTTGAGTAGCTGCATATGAGGTATTATGACTTGCGTGTATGGTCATTTTTGGATTTCGAGCGGCTCAGGATTGATTTGGAAGAATGATTCTCAATTTGGAAACTTTAAGTTGGAAGAATTGACCAAGTTTGATTTTTGTGAATTTGACCTCGGAGCAGAGATTTTATGGTTCCGTTAGATCCGGATGGTGATATAGGACTTGGGTCTATGCCCAGATTTGCATTTGAATGTTTCTAGAAGGTTTTGGCTCTAATTGGCAAAGTTTGGCAATTTGAAGGTTTGGAAAGTTCATAGGTTTTGCCTAGAGTTGAATTTGATACAACCACAATCACATAGAATACTACTGGGTAGTGCATATAAGATATTATATTTGAAGGTTTTACTCATTTTATCATATTTTGAGATTGGGAGCACAGATTTGGGCGATCTTTGAGGCGATTTTCTCCATTTGGATTGGGGGTAAGTGTTCTTGAATATGTTTTGATTATTATTCGTGATTGTATCTTTGATTTTGTCATTTGATTGTGAATATAAAAGAGAAATTGGGGGGGGGGGGTTGTCAAAAATCTTTTCTAAAATGAATAATTGAGTTTTGAACATTGATTTAGAGTCGGAATTGGATGAAACTTGTATGGTTGGACTTGTATACGAATGGGTTATTGGAATTTGTGAGTTTCGTGGGGTTTCGATGTGTTGCCAGGGTTGAATTTTTGGTTGAATTTGAGTATTTGATTAAAGATACGACCTTTATTGTTTGGGTTTGATTCCTATGGCATTATTTGGTGTTTATGAGTTGCTTTTGGCTAGTTTCGAGCCGTTCAGAGATCGATTCGCACAAGGAGGCATTTTTGGAGTATGGTTTTGGCTTATTTGAGGTTTTTATATCACCGAAATTTGGTTGAGGCACTAATTTCCTGAGTTATTGTGATAGTTACGTTCTATGGATGGCACACATGTGTGGGGTTGAGCCCGTGTGCGTGCACCAGGGTATTATTCATCAGGGGTAGTTTTTAGGCTATGATATGTGTTGAATTGATTGCTAAGCTTCATTCTGTGATGGTTCTTATATTTATACCCCTTGTGTGAGCTATTGAACCATGTTTGAGGTTACATAAAGGTTAATCTCCTGATTGAACCTGATAATTGCTACTTTCGTGATGTAATTGCCTGATTTGAGCTATGATAGCACACTTTGCACATGCATACACTTTAGCATGTCACTTATACCAGTCCGGGAATATGAAATTTGATAATGATTGATCATGTACATGGCATCTTATATATCTGCTTTCTATGTGCTATGGATTGGATTGGTGGCACGTGAACTCGCCGTGCGGATCGTGATTATTAGAACGTGAACACGTTGTGTGGATTGTGATTTTGGAACGTGAACACTCCATGCGGATTATGATTATTGGCACGTGAACACACCGTGCGGTTGATATTTATGGAACATGAACACGCCGTGAGGTTGAGATAGGATAACACGTGAGTTGTCCGTGTGGATCCAAGATATTATTGTTATTGGCACATGAGTTGTCTATGCAGCACGTGAGTTGTCCATGCGATTGATATACTATTGGCACATGAGTTGTTCGTGCAGTTTGTGGATATGGATTCATCCCCCTAGGGTCACTCTCTCATATTTCTCTCTTGATGGCGTAAATGCGGTATGAGGAAAGTTTATCAGTGGTTTAGTTCGGTTATGGTATTTCTGTGGAAAACTGGCCTATGTTTTTTTTGGTTATGGCATTTCTGCTCTACTTGCAATTTCCTTTGATGTATACGTGATTTTACTATATTTCCTATCTACTTTCTAGTTTTGGAGTGTATAATGGTGTTACACATATCTTCTTTATATTCCACCTTACTTGATGATTTAACGACATTGGACACATATCTCTTTATATGCTGGGTTGTTAACTCAAAAAGAGCATGTTATGTTATTCTTAGGCACCGAGGAATCTTTATTTGTGGTTTATGACTTGATAACATTTTTGTTGTGTACTTGTGAGATATATGAATCGAACAGGTTATTTTGTGAGTATCATTAATAATTCTTGCCATTATTAGCTCACCGAGGTTTGTTATGATACTTGGTGAGTACATGAGGTCGGTTATACTCATACTATACTTCTGCACCTTACATGCAGATCTTGGAGTTGATGCTGCTGTGGATGGCGGGAGTTGGCATTGAAGATGTACCTGCTTTCCGGATATAGTTACCCCTTCTCCTTGGTAGTTTTAGTTTCCTATTCCGTTTATGTATATTCCAAACAGATGTCATATTTATTTTCATACCAGCTTTATAAATTTAAGTCTTAGGGGCTCATGACTTGTACTACCAATCCTTGGATTATTGTATGGAAATTTTGTTATTTCACTTATTAATTTCTCATTATTTTATTAGAGATATGTTGACTGTTGTTCAGCTTACCTAGCAGGTTGGGTTAGGTGCCATCATGACTAGGTTAATTTTGGGTCGTGATAAGTTTGTATCAGAGTTCTAGGTTCATAGGTTCTACGAGTCATAAGCGAGTGTCTAGTAGAGTCTTGCAGATCGGTATGATGATGTACATACCTATCTTCGAGAGTAAAAACGTTCTAAAAGATAAATTGATGGTTTGAAGGCCGATTTGAGTTTGGAATTGAATGATTTTGGATGGTTGGACTCGTATAGAAATGGGTGTTCAGATATTGTGAGTTTTGTTGGATTGCGAGGTGCGAGCCTGGGGTTGACTTTTTTATTTTAGTTAAAGATTGAATATTTATTATCCGGAATTGTTTATGGCTTTTATTTATGATATGAAGTTATTTTGGCTAGATTCGAGCTATTCGAAGGTGGATTTGCACGGGAAGGGCTTAGTAGTAGATTTATTTAGCTTGTTTGAGGTAAGTATCTTGTGTAACTTTGTGTTGGAGAACCTACCCCTTGGAATTTGGGTTGATTGTACTATTTGAATTATGTGGAAGACATGTACACGAGGTGACGAGTGTGTAGGCGGGCTTATATGTGGTATTTGATCAATTTAGACTCTTAGACTCCTTTCATGCATTTAATTGAAGCTGTCATTTCATGTTATATTCTCTATTGTTAGGTTTTCTCTTACATGCTTTATTTGAAATTGCTAGTACATGTTCTATCTTTTAATGTCAAGTTTACTCTTATATGCTCTAATTGTAAATTCTAGTTACTTATTGAATTCATGTCCTTAGCCGTTACGTGCCTTAATTGTTAATTGATTCTTTCCAACGATGTCTCTATTTATGAACTGTCATCACTTGCTATTTGAATTTTTGAGCTACCATATTACTATTTTATCCGCTTTGTGACTTTCTTTGTTTAGTTCCTTTATGCATTTAATTTTGTGATACGCCGTAGTTGGTTGTAGCTTGTACATTTGATTCATATTATTTGGGTATCGGGTTGCACGCCGCAATGGTATTTATATGAAAGAGACATGTTATGAAGAAATAAGGATGGAATATAATGATATGGTGGGATTGGGTTGCGTGCCGCAACGGGTTTGATATGTTATAATTGTTTTAGACTGCAAAGTTATCCTCGATTGTGATTCTCATTGTACATTCTATGTTGGAAGAACTTGATGGTTGAGTGGTTATTGTTTTTCCTTGAATTATTTCACTTGCAATTTTGTCCTATTTGGGTATTTGTTGTTATTCTTGTCTTGGGATGATTTGGACTTCTTATTGTAACGACACGGCCGGTCATTTTGAGTATTTTAGCCCCGCTCCCCTATTTATTTCCTCCTCTATGTTATAATGTGGTGACGTGACATGCCGGGGGTGTTTGGTTTTTACTTCGGGTGAGTTTCAGAGTGAAATGGGACTTATAGTCCCTAAGTTAGAGCTTTAAGTTGAAAGAGTTGACCGTAGTTTGACTTTTATGTAGACGACTCCGAAATGGAGTTTTGACGGTTCCAATAGCTCAGTATAGTGATTTTGGACTTAGGAGCATGTCCAGATGTTACCTTTATTGAAATCGGGGTCGAATTTTGATTTCGGAAGTTGGAATAGGTCTGTCATGTCATTTATGACTTGTGTGCAAAATTTGAAGTCAATCAGAGTTTTTTTGGTATGAATCGGCATTAGTTTTGGAATTCAGATGTTCAAAATTTCAATAGGCTTGAATTGGGTTGCGACTCATAGAATTGATGTTGTTTGATGTGGTTTTTGGCTTCGAGTAGGTCCGTTATGTATTTTGGAACTTGTTGGTATATTCGGACGGGGTCTTGTGGGCCCCGAGTGTGATTCGGATTGAATCCGGAGCATGTTTGGACTTGTTTTATTGCTGAAGTGTCGCTAGGACTGGTGCAATCGCACCTGCACCTTTTGGGTTGTAGGTGCAACACTGCAGAAGCGACGCTCGAGCTGGAGAAGCGGATATTGTCTTACCCAGCTGGGACCGCATGTGCGGTCCATATTCTGGAGAAGCGGAAGGGTATCATAGGAGTGGAGTTGAGTGAGCAGGGGAAGGACCGCAGGTACGGTCGAAACTTCGCAGATGCGGGCTCGTAGAAGCGTTAGCACAGGTGCGCTTGGGTATCCGCAGATGAGCATACTTAGAACATAAGTCATCGCCACACCTGCGATGGAATTTTCGTAGGTGCATAGCCGTAGGAGCGGCTGTTGGCCCGCAAAAGTTAGATCCCTCGGCAGAAAAGGCCTAATTTCGAGGGTTTGATCTCATTTTCATTTTTGGACCTAGAGATCTTGGTTTGTTGTTATTTTTCATGATATTTTCAAGGTAATAATTGGGGTATGAAATTATAACTCAGTTTTGGCTATATTACACAAATCTATTGTTGTTTTCATCATTTAATTAGTGTTTTGATTTGGAAATTTGGGGAAAGATTTGTGAAACTACTTAGGCTAAATTTTGGGGATTTGAAAGGCGATTTGAGGTCAGATTTGAATAATTCTTGTATGGTTTGACTCGTTACCGAATGGGTATTCGGATTTTGTAATTTTGGTCGTGTTTCGAGATATGGGCTCGGGTTGACTTTTTGAGTTGACTTTTTGTTTCTTTGGAAAGATCGTAATTTTATTATTCGAAATAGTTTCCTATAGTCTATATTTATAGTATGAAGTTTATTTAGCTATATTCGAGCCCTTCGAAGTTGGATAATCAAGGGAATGACTTACTAGTGGATTGAGTTAGCGTGTTTGAGGTAAGTATCATGCCTAACTTTGTGTGGAGGAATTATCCCTTATGATTGGTGTTATTTTGTGATAATTGTGATGTGTGAAAGCCGTGTACGCAAGGTGACAAGTGTGTACACGGGCTAAATATGGAAACTTACTGGTTTTAGCTATGTAGATTCCTTCCATGCCTTAATTGAGTTATCTTAACATGTTATATTCATCATCATTAGTCTATTTTTACATGCTCTACTTGTCTTATCTCTCACTTGTTAACTGCTCTACATGTTTAGTCGAAGTTCTTGTTTCCTTTATTCCATATTCATTATTTATTGTTGAATTCTTTACCTGAAGTTGTTATTCTTGGAATATCTTGTTGTTGAAATTGATAGTGAGTTATAAAGGTCGTGATTCACATTTAGGCAAAGTGTTAAGTTGCGAAATACTATTCGTTGAGTTATTCACTTCCAGTTGTTATTGTTGAGACTCTAGTATACATTGTGGTTGATCCATGGGCTATTTATTGTGAAACACCATTATTGTTGATTTCTTTGGCAAGTTGTGATATTGAAAACTTGAGGTGCGATTTGTGATACGTTGTGATATCGATACGCATACGGTGGTATAAGGTTTTGGGATTAAAACGCATGCTGTGAGATAAGGTGGGCTTGAAACGCGTGCTGCTAGTAGAAAGCTTTTGGGCTAAAATGCGGGATGCTATTTTAGAAAAATGATTTTCAAAACTAAATGCAAGGCTCCCGCGGAGATATAAGGAAAGCTTTTGAATTGTTTTTGTGATTTGAGACTATGAGGCGGTACCTCGATAGTGACTCTTGTTGATAGTTCTCCATTACTTCACTTGTCTTTGGTTGTTTCGTTTCCTTGGCATAACATTCCTTGGTTTCTTTCGTGATGCATTATTTGCCTTAGTTCAGAGTAGTTAAATCTTGGATATCTCTTACTTTATTTCATTTCCATTGTTACTATTATTACACTGTTAATTACTCGTTCTGTTTCTTATTTATTCCAGTAGGGCGTTTACCTGACCTATCACTACTCTACCGAGGTTAGGCTTGACACTTACTAGGTATCGTTTTAGTGTACTCATGCTACACTTTTGCACATCTTTTTGTGTAGATCCAGGTACCTCTTACTAGTCTAGGCATTAGCTCAGCTTCAGAGACTTCAAGGTATACTTGCCGGTATCCGCAGGCCTTGGAGTCCCCCTCTACCTAGTCTATATTATTTCCTTATCCCTTTATGACACTAATGTATAGGGGATGTTTGGTACCATCTTATAGAGATTGTGAATTGTATTCGCTGGGTTTTGGGAAGTTGTATATACTGAGTTGCGGAGTTTCTTTATATTAGTTGTTGAGTTATTGAGACTTTAATCATTGTTTCCATTATTTCTGCATGAATGTAAGCCTTACCTACTTTTATAGAGTAGGTGCCATCACGATATCCTACATAGGGAAATTAGGGTCATGTCTAGTTGGTATCGGATCTCTAGGTTCATAGGTATTATAAGTCACAAACAGGTTTAACAGATTCTTGCGGATCGGTACAGAGACGTCTGTACTTATCCTCGGGAGGCTATGGAACTATTAGGAAAAGCTTAACTTCTTTGATTCCTTGTGGTGAGAATTTGCTAACTTCAAAACTCTAAATCTATGTCTTTCTATTCTCTCACAGATGGTGAGGACACGCACAATTGGATAGGATGATCAGACACCAGCGCCCCCTGCTAGATCCGCGAAAGTTCGGGGTCGAAGACGGGCACGTAGTGCAGCCAGAATACCTGCCAGAGCTATAACAGAGGAGCCACCAGTAGCTTTAGTTAGGGGGCAGGCACCTGAGATGCTTGTTGCTGCCCCTACACTTCAGGAGACCATCGCCTAATTTTTCAGCATGTTTGGCACTCTTGCTCAGGCAGGGTTGATCCCACTTGCTCCTACCACATCTCGAGTCGGGTGAGGAGCACGGACTCCTGCAGCCCATACCCCAGAACAGCGAGTCGAGGTTGATTAGGTCCTAGAGGTCATACTAGTGCAGTCGGTTGTCCTAGTTCAGCCTGAGGTTAGGGCAGCAGCTCAGGCTTGAGAGGTACAAGAAGTACCAGCCTTCTACTTTCAGTTTGGCTTCATAGGACGCACATGGTTTCTTAAGGAGTGCCACCGTATACTCCATACTATGGGTATTGTGGAGTCGAGTGGAGTTTCTTTCACTACGTTCCAGCTTAAGGGAGCGGCTTATGGCGAGCGTATGAGTTGGGTAGCCCGGTCGAGGCCGCTTCACTCAGCTTGGCTCAATTCTCAGAGATGTTCGTGAGAGATTTTGTTCCCCAGAGTCTTAGGGATGCATGGCGCGCAGAGTTTGAGCAGCTGTGCCAGGGTACTATGACCGTATTGGAGTATGTTGTCCGGTTCAACGAGTTTCCAGACATGCACCTGCATTAGTTTCCACTGTCAGAGAGCGAGTTCATCGATTTATTGAGGGGTTCAACCCTGGTATTAGATTCAGCATGGATCGAGAGTTGGAGACTAATACCCCATACCAGCAGGTAGTGGAGATCGCTAGGAGTTAGAGAGTATATCGTGTCAGGCGAGAGAGGATAGGGAGGTCAAGAGGCCTCGAGATTCTGCCACATATAATGGTGCTCATTCCTCAGTTGCAGCCCCGTCATGGTAGAGGCTATGTGAGGCATCCTGTTCATTTAGCACTCCCAGCTTCCAATGGTGTTTCGGCCACTACTAAATCTCAGGTCACCCATTATGCACCGCCACTGTCTAATGGACCTCCTGCACGGGGTGATTTCAATAGTCAGTCTAGCCGACTAGGCCCGAGCTAGTTCTAGCAGCCACGTCCTCTAAGAGCTTGTTTTGAGGGGTGCACATCCATAGACCACTCAGGCTCCACATATTCCACAGGGCCCCCAGACTTTTTAGGTCGTGGTTATCGCACAAGTTGCCACTCCACTTGAATAGCCAGCTAGAGGTGGAGGTCGGGCGGGTAGAGGTCGCCCTAAAGGAGGAGGCCAGGCCAGATGCTATGCTTTTCCTACTAGGACGGAAGCGGTTGCATCCGACTCAGTTATCACAGGTATTGTTCTAGTTTGTCAAAGAGATGCATCGATCTTATTTGATCCAGGCTCCACTTATTCCTATGTATCATCTTACTTTGCTCCATATTTGGGTATATGACTTGATTCCTTGAGTTCTCTTGTCTATGTGTCCATGCCAGTGGTAGATTCTATTATTTTTGACTGTGTCTATCGGTCGTCTTTAGTTGTTCTTGGTGGGTTTGAGACCAGAGCTAACTTATTGTTGCTTAGTATGGTAGATTTTGATGTTATTTTGGGCATGGACTGGTTGTCACCCTATCATGCTATTCTTGATTGTCACGCCAAAACGGTGACGTTAGCTATGCCAAGGTTACCGCAGTTGAAGTGGAAGGGTACTTTGGATTATATTCCTAGTAGGTAGTGTCTTTCCTTAAGGCATAACTGATGGTTGGGAAGGGGTGTAAGGTGTATCTAGCCTTTGTGAGGGATGTCAGTGTTGATATACCTACCGTTGAGTCAGTTCCGGTAGTGAGGGATTATCTAGATGTATTTCCGGCGAATTTTTCGGGCATGCCGCCCGATAGGGATATCGATTTTGGTATTGATTTATTGTCGAGCACTCAACCCATTTTTATTCCACCATATTCTATGGCCCCAGCGGAGCTAAAGGATTTAAAGGAGCAGTTTCAAGAGTTCCTTGATAAGGGTTTCATTCGGCCTAGTGTATCACCTTGGGGTGCTCCAGTCTTGTTTGTAAAGAAGAAGGATGGTTCTATGCACATATGTATTGATTATCGACGGTTGAAAAAAGTTACAGTGAAAATTAGGTATCCATAGCTACACATTGATGACCTATTTGATCAGCTATAGGCTGCCAGAGTGTTCCCAAAGATTGATTTGCGGTTAGGCTATCATCAGTTGAAGATTCGGGAGCTAGATATTTCAAAGACTGCATGCAGGACTCGGTATGGTCATTACGAGGTCCTTGTGATATCATTTGGGCTGACCAACACCCCAGCAACATTCATGCACTCGATGAAAGAGTTGTCCTGGGATCAGAGCTCTAGGTATCTAGATACCAATCCTAGCCAAAGCCCCCAAATCCTATTCTAGGTATCGACTATTCAAAAATAATGAATAGTCGATACCAATCCTAGCCAAAGCCCCCAACTCCTATTCTACTTCGCGAACACGACAAACACTGAATTTCTCTAATACCATGTTTGTCACGACCCAGACAAGGGTCGCGACTATTCATATCTTTGAATAGGTGACAACAAGAATAGTTGGTATCGCCTATTCATTACTTTCCACCAGAACAAGTATCGAATAACTCTATATATCCATCGAGGCTTAGTCAGTAGAGATGTTAAATAAGAAGAAAATAACCAAAGCAAGCATGGCGAGTCCCCATTCATTAGCTTCTGCTACGGAAAACATCACTTGAAAAGCCAAGAAGACCCTACCGGTGAGTCAGTTACGTTTGCTCTGCTTGGGCCATATGATATGGTGGAATAGAAATGGGCTGAGTGATCGGTAATAAATCAATACCAAAATCGATATTCCTATCGGGCGGCATGCCCAGAAAATCTGTCAGAAATACATCTGGATAATCCCTTACTACCGGAACTGACTCAACGGTAGGGATATCAACACTGACATCCCTCACAAAGGCTAGATACACCTCACACCCCTTCCCAGCCATCTGTTCTGCCTTATTGAAAGACGCCACATACTAGGAACATAATCCAAAGTATCCTTCCACTCCAACTACCGCAACCCTGGCATAGCCAACGTCATCGTCTTGGCGTGACAATCAAGAATAGCATGATAGGGCGACAACCATAATAGTTGATATCGACTATTCATTACTTTCCACCAGCACAAGTATCGAATAACTCTATATATCCACCGAGACTTAGTCAATAGAGAAGTTAAATAAGAAGAAAATAACCAAAGCAAGCATGGTGAGTCCTCATTCATTACCTTCTGCTACAGAATGCATCACTTGAAAAGCCAAGAAGACCAAAATAAGAAACAACAATCCCCATTTCGTAAACTCATATCCAACTCTCATTCTTGTTGTGATACAAAGAGATCTAGGTATCGACTATTTAAAAGTTGTTATGATACCAAGAGATCTATAATTTCAATTGAGAAATTAAAGAGCTTGTGACTTGTATTCAGTAGGTTTTGGGAAGTTGTATATACTGAGTTGCAGAGTTTCTTTATATTTGTTGTTGAGTTATTGAGACTTTAATCATTGTTTTCGTTATTTCTGCATGAATGTTAGGCTTACCTAGTCTTAAAGACTAGGTGCTATCACGATATCCTATGGAGGGAAATTGGGGTCGTGACACTTATGTTAGTCATGCATTCTCCGTAATTTGTTGTGTTGCTCTAAGGTGCCAACCTCTGCCTCTGTATTAGTTGGTGAATTGATTGTTAAGATGAATTTATTTACTTGGACTCATTATCTTATACTCTATTGAGTTGTTGGTAACATAACGAATTTAAATAAAAGAACTATTAACATGCTTACTTTATGTGACTCTTAAGTTAAAATCGCCCTGACGAGGAATCAAGAAGGGAAGTGCTCCTAACAGCCCTACAACCTCTAGAAGATAAGTACAGACGTTTCCGTACAAATCCGCAAGACTCTACTAGACTTGCTCGTGACTCTAGATACCCAAGTGAACCTAGAGCTCTCATACCAAGTTGTCATGACCCAAAAGCCACAATAGGTGGTGATGACGCCCAACGTCGCCGTTAGGCAAGCCAACGATGATTTACCAACTTGATTATCTATTTTATTATTTTTGAAATCATAAGTTTTTTTAAGTAAATAATTCAATGCATTTAAAGATCATGAATACATAAAACATTTGTAAGATATAAAGTAAAAGGTGACAATATCGAACCGAACCATAAACATCTACTAGGATATCCCAAAACCCAGCGTCACAAGTGCATGGGCATCTGCTAAAGAGTGTAATAATAATAATACATCTGTTTGGAATATGAAATAGATAGAATAAAGTAAATAAGTAAGATGGAGACTCTGAAGGCTGCGGTACGTAGAGAAGAGAACAACTCACCATAAAGTCTCATCAGTAGCTACGCCTATGCGCCAGGATGACCATCAAATGAACCTGTCAGATCTGCACATTTAGTGCAGAGGTGTAGCATGAGTACGTAAATCATCGCGTACCCAATAAGTATCTAGCCTAACCCCAGAGAAGTAGTGACGAGAGGTCGACATTGACACTTACTAGTGATCCAATAAATAAAATGCAGAAATCATAAAGAGACATGAAATACAACGGGATCAACAGAATAAGGAAAAGTAGATAACGAACAATTATTATCAGTAAAAACAAAATGCCCCAAAGGCCACATGTTATATACACAAATAGGAACCCTCAATTAGATATCCGATCTCATGTCATAAAGAATGTATTACGTAACTTCCAAGTTTAATTAAGAGGGTAATCTCGTGGGTATTCAGACTCTTAGCGATTTTATGCACAAATTACGCCAAGGTCATTCGGCCCTATCCATATAGTCGTGTATATACACTGCCGAGGCGTACAAACCGATTCATGGATGCATCCCATATATATATATATATATATATATATATATATATATATATATATATATATATATATATATATACATATATAAATATCGCCGAGGCTTGCGGCCCGATCCACAGGAATAGGAAAACTCTTCGGATTCGCGAATTATGTATTTACAACTCCAAGGTAAGCCCAAAAAGGATATAAATTCTTATTAATGATTAATAGCCCGCCAAATCTCTAGATAATGAGCTCATTTTAATATAATCTTTAGCCATTTTCTTACTTATTAATTCAAACAATTTAAACTACCAAATTGGGTTCAAATAGTGCAAGTAATAGCATAATAAAGGCCTACGTTTACCTAGACATAACATGAATCTAGCATAATAAAGGACTACTTACGGAGTCTCGTCACCTCGTACGTACGTAGCCCTTACAATAAGTAGCACATATCAAATACATCACCTAGGTGGTAGTTTCCCCCTCCCAGAGTTAGACATGAGACTTACATCGCTCCAAAGTTCCATAACCGGCTCCAGTGCCTCTCTAACTCCTCCACAAATGCCAAACGATTTGAAACTAGTTAAACAGCATGCAAACCAATCAAAATATACCAAAAACATCTTAATTAATTAATTTATACCAATTCTCAACTCCACTTGAAAAGTCAACTCTCGGGCCCACGTGCCTGGATTTCAAACATTTTTCGAAGATAAACGTTACCCATAACATCACAAACTCAAATATATAATTTATTCTAAATTCCATATCCAATTTCGTGGTTAAAATTAAAAAATTCTAGGTTTTCTCTTAAAATCTCACAATTTCCACAAATTCCATGTTTAAATCCAATTATAACTCATGTACTTAGTTCATAATGTGTAGAAGTTCCTTACCTCAAGGTAGATGATGAAGTTGGCTCCTCCAAATCGCCCCAAATATTTCCCAAGCAAGAGAGGAATGAGTGAAATGAGCAAATATTCTGATTAGGTAACATATATTCTGCCTAGGCATCTTCGCACTTCTGGGCACCCCTGCCGCACCTGCAGCTACGCTTCTGCGGAAAAATGTCTGCTCCTGCAGTTGGAATATAGATATGGCTTGATACAGCTTGTTCAGGCTTATACAGTGTATAGATGCGAGAATCGGGTCTTATAATAAATTTCGAATGTTGGAGATTGGGTTCCAAGGTTTATGGACTAAGGTTGAAAAATGAATCTTTAGTTGGGTGGTGTTGACAGGCTTATGTTGATTGAGGTGACATGGGATCACCCATGGGTAAGTGTAAGGTTAGTTTATATGGAGTTTTGATGTCTTTGGAACGACTCTCGGCACGTTCGAGGACAAACATATGTTTAAGTAGGGGAGGATGTAACGACCCTATCGGTCATTTTAAGCATTTGCACTCCATTTAGTGGTTTGAGGTCTTGAGTAGCTTCATATGAGGTATTATGACTTTCAAGAGAAGAGTGGTGAACCCATGACGCAGAATTAGATAAGCAATCACAACCTACCTGCTGGAAGTAATGAACGAAGGATGATCAGGAGGCAGTTCAAGTTGAAAATGTGAAGGATCAAAATAACCCCTACAATTATGATCTCGGTAATTTGGTACGGTCCTTCCCAGTTTGGTCCTAATTTACCTTTGTTCGGGTTTTGGGTGCTCAGTGTAACTTTTCTTAGCACCAAGTCCCTTGTATTGAAGTGTCGAAGGTTGGCCCTTCGACTGTAATATCTTTCGATCCTCTATTTTAAGATAGCTAGCCGGAGAAGGGCGGCTTCGCCCATTAATCTAATAGCTCTAGGCCCGTACTCATAGCCTTATCGTTCGATTCCTTTGTTGCATATCGGAATATGATGCTTGGTTCTCCGACCTCGACTGGTATTAAAGCTTCGGTGCCATAAACCAAAGAAAACAGGGTGGATCTGGTATTAGACTTCGAGGTTGTACGGTACGCCCATAGGACCCCAGGTAGCATTTTCTTTCATTTTCCTTTGGTGTCGATCAATCTCTTTCTTAGGTTTTGGATTATGGTTTTATTGGTGGATTCTGCTAGTCCTTTTCCACTAGGGTGGTAAGGAGTGGATAAGATCATTTTGATCTTATGGTCTTCGAGAAACTTGCTTACTTTGCTGCCAATAAACCGTTTCCCGTTATCACACACAATCTCAGCCGGTATTCCGAATCGACATATGATGTGGTCCCGAATAAAATCAATGACTTCTTTTTCTCTGACCTTTCATATGCTTGTGCTTCCACCCATTTAGAAAAATAGTCAGTCATAAATAAAATACATTTAGCCTTACCAGGTGCCCATGGAAGGGGGCCAATGATGTCCATCCCCCATTTCATGAACGGCCAGGGTGACAAGACCAAATGTAGCGGCTCTCCTGCTCGATGAATCATCGGAGCATGCCTTTGGCATCCATCGCATTTTCAAACGAATGCCTTTGCGTCTTTTTCTATGTCGATCCAGTAGTAATCGGCTCTGATTATTTTTTGAACTAGTGATTCGACGCCCGAATGATTTACACAGTACCTTCGTGGACTTACCTCAAAACATATTTGGTATCCCCCGGTCCCAAACATATAGCGATCGGGCCATCGAACATTGTTATGACTAAGGTTCCATCCTCGGACAAACTAAACCGGGTTGCCTTCATACGTAGGGTCCTCGATTCTTTTGGGTCCGAGGGAAGTTTTCTTGTCCTGAGATATTCCACGTACTTATTCCTCCAGTCCCAAGTAAATCTCGTTGAGTTGATCTCGGCATGACCTTTTCCATCACCGATCTCATAAGCTGTACAATTTCTCCCGAGCGACGATCCTATGTTAGCGAGGGCATCAGCTTCGCTGTTTTGATCCTGAGGTGCATGTTGCAAAGTCCATTCTTTGAACCGATATAATGTCACATGTAACTTGTCCAAGTATCTCTGCATTCGTTCTTCCCTGACCTAGAATGTCCCATTAACTTGGTTTACCACAAGGAGTGAGTCGCACTTGGCTTCGATCACCTCTGCCCCCAAGCCTCATATTTGGCCTCGTTGTTAGTCAATTTCACAATCTTAATAGATTGTCTAATTATTTTACATGTTGGTGGCTTTAGTACGATGCCAAGTCCGGACCCTTCTACGTTTGAGGTGCCATCCGTAAAGAGGGTCAAGATTCTCGAGGAAGTCCTCGAGTTAATCAGTAACTCTCTTTCGACCTCGGGTAGTAAGGTCGGCGTAAAGTCGGCCACGAAGTCTACCAAAATTTGGGACTTAATGGTGGTCCGGGGTCGGTAATCAATATCGTAACCACTTACTTCCACGACCCATTTGGCCAATCGGCCCGAGCGTTCGGGCTTATGCATAACGTTCCTTAACGGGTAAATTGTTACGACACATATGGGGTGACATTGAAACTATGGTTATAGTTTCCTGGAGGCGCTTAGCAAGGCGAGCGCCAGTTTTTCTAGGTGAGGATATCTAGTTTTGGCCTCAACTAAGGTCCTACTAACATAATAAATCATAAATTGTGTACCTCGTTCTTCCCGAACTAGGACTCCACTTACCGCTATCTTCGAGACCGCTAAGTACAAGTACAGTTATTCGTCAGTCTTTGGTGTGTAAAGCAGCGGCAGACTCGATAAGTACTTCTTTAGTTCGTCCAAAGCTCGTTGGAGGCCTCTTTCTGTATCCTTTTCCACGAACATAGCCAGTTCGTTCACAAATACAGTGGTTAAAATCTCATCTGCACTCATTGGATACTCATTCTCTTCAAATTGTTGTTGAACCATAATTTCTTGGAGCTGACCCTACAATTATGGATAACAGTTTATACTATAAAATAGGAAGAACATTACAAAAAATAAAATACTGATGTCAGAAAATTACATGAATTTGTTGTGACTTTGGATCCGACCACACCAATTCTCCTTGGTCATTTTTACGAGTGTTTTGGAGTTCCCAAACTCGATCGGGTGCTGCCTTTGTTCTATTATCAGGATTTCTCTACGATTTATAACAACAAATGAAAATGGTTTATATTTATAACCTCATAATAACATCAATGAATTAGAAATAATTATATAGTGGTAGGGGTAAATGCATTTGTACCGTCGATTCCTCTACTTCAGCAAATGACTTTGAGCCACATGAGTGCTTAGTTATTTGTTTCCCTCTGTTTAGTTTGTTCCTCTCACTCACAGCCTGCAATTAAATAAATTCATTAAGAGCCAACATTTAAATTATAATTTACTATGCATTTTTATTATCAAGTTACCTTGAATGCTGGACTTCCAAAATGTTCTACCAGAAACACCCAATCTTCAGGTGTAATATCATCTGGCCTATAAGACAATCTCTCTTCATCAATATCATAGAGGGAGTAGTCAGCATGCAGTCGAGTCTTCCATGCTCTAAAAAGCCTTTGCATAGTGTCGATCAAAAGAGCTTGCAACACATGTTGTCGCATACCACTAGCTTCAAATTTATCCTAAGATAAATATGTAAAGCTATTGAAAGTAAATATAACGTGTGAGACAAAAGTCGATTTGACATTGAAAGTAAATTGTTACCTTAACCTTCAACCACATTGCTTCTCCATGTTTTGCAATTATTGCCTGCCAATTACCATCTCTAAAAGAGATAGTGCTTCGCATAATCAAGCCACAATAGTTAACAATATCCCTAGACCCAGGACCCACGGCTCTCATAATGTCATCTGGAATGACAATAGGAATTTTACTTCCGTGCTTCGTTTTCATGTCCACTTGTAACGATTTATATTTCCCTCTGCCTTTCTTAGATTTGTTGCACGAAGTTGTGACGCAAAAAATCCACATAAACCGTTGTTAATTCACTATTATCATTGTTATTTTGCTTTATAGAATCACTTTAAGCATTTAAAAAAAGCATATGGCAAGATATTTAAAAAAAGCATATGGTAAAAAAAGCATATGGTAATTCACTAGTTTCAGGAAGTTTTGCTCAATAAATGTGGATGAATATTCAAAGGCTAGTTTCCAGGAAGCCAAATAGTTACCAACATGTTGAGAGGTAATAGCCAACATGTATTATTTTCACAAATCTTCATATTGCTCCCTGAAATACCAACTGAAATCATAATTCGATTTCAATAGAGAACTAACCTGGGCCACTATTTTCAATATCCGGTGTTGGATGTGCACTTTCAACAAAAATCTGATTTGAGTGTGACTCAATCCGAAGTCCATGACGAGAGTTACTTGATCCAGATTCTATTGAAGCTTGTGTTTGCGACTGAAATGCTTGTGGCGGTGACTGTCGTTGAGATACTTGTGGCAATATTTGTCTCTGAGATACTTGTGGCTGCGTTTCTGTCCGAAATCCTCCAATGTTGCCACGTCCACGGCCCTTTCCATCCCTTCCACTTCTACCTTGTCCAATTCCTGTCATTTAATTTCCTGCAGTATCATATAAGAAGTATGAATAAAGATTCATATTTTAGCATAACCTATGCATAGTCCAGGAACTATAGAGAAATTTTAGATTGAATAAAAATATATTGAGAAAAAGAAGCCAAATATCGGATCTGCATAGGAAAATAAGCAAGATATATCAATCAGAACAGAAAAGAATAATAGAATTATTCTCTTATAAAGAGAATCAAAACCAGCAAGATATAACAATCCAAATAGAAAAGAATAATAGAATTATTCTCTTCCAAATAAGAACCACTGTTTATCTAAGTCCCACAAAAAAGAGCAGCCAAAAGTTATATAAGAAAACTCCACAAAAAGACATAAGAAATCTATTTTTTGGTCACTCCACATCATTGTCCTCTATGTCAATGTCATCTTCTTCCCTTTCTTCACCCTCTGACATATTTATATCATTGTCATTAATAAAATCATCTTCCGCATTATGCACACTCTTCTGAGCTTGTTCAGTTGCATAATTATGAGTAATGCTTTGTGGATCAACATCACCCCTATGTAAAGATACCACAATATCATTTTCTTGATCATCGGTACACAACATATTAAATTCAACTTCATCTTGTTGATAAGCTTCTTCATTCATTAATGCTTCATCATCAATCTCTATACCACTATCATCCTTTTCAGGCATATTAAAAAGGTCGCGAGTACGACTATATCCCACAATTCTTTCAACTCTTCAATCATTGTTTGTAAGTATACATCTATATCATTGCCTGGACACTTAGGGCCAGGAATAAGTAGTGTCATAATGAAATATGAAGTCTTCATGCAATCCTATGGCGGCAAATTATACGGAGCGAGTACGACTGGCCATATACTATGATTGGTACTCATGTTCCCATAAGGTTGGAACCCATCACTTGCTAAACCTAGTCGAACATTTCTTAGTTCTGCTGAAAAAGTGGGATGTCGATCGTCAAAGGGTTTCCAGGCCATGGAGTCCGACGGATGTCTCAAGACACCGTCATCAATACCTTCCTCGTTGTGCCATCTCATCTTTTTTGATGTCTCTCTTGCCATGTACAATCTCTGTAGTCTTGGTTTGATTGAAAAATGCCGCAAGGCTTTATGAGCTACTTTCTTACCTCCATTTTCTTTTGACTTCCATCTTGGCTAACTACACTTAGGACATGATTCGGTATTGGCATACTCGCGCCAATATAAGATACAATCATTCTCACATGCATCAATTTTGTTATACCCCAAGCCTAAGTCTCGAAGCACTTTCTTCGCTTCATAGAATGAATTTGGTATCAATGATCCCTCTGGAATAACTTCTTTAAATAAGCTCAACAATGCATCTACAGATTTATTGCTCCAATGATTAAGAAATTTCAAGTGAAGTAGTCTAACTATAACAGACAACTTCGACACTTTCTTACATCCAAGATAAATCTCCGTTTCGGCATCTTCCAATAACTTATAGAATTTTTTTGCATGCACATTTGGCTCTTCATTGTCCCTTGGATGACTATTCATATCCTCCATGTTCGTATACTCAAAACCGTCTTTGTTTGCAACATTAGAATTTTCAACTCTTATTAACACTTCTCCATGCAAGTCCCACACTTTGTAACTCTCCCAAAAGCCCTTACCCAACAAGTCTCTTCTTACTTGGATTCTTGCCTTGAATACGGTATTTCTACATCCTTTACAAAGACAACGAATCACGGTACTCACATTTGGTTGACTGTATGCCCAATCAAGAAAGTTGTCTATCCCTTCAATGTACCTGATGTCACATCTATCCTTAATATTTAACCAACTTTTATCCATCTTTATTTTCTACAATAAAAAATCCAACCAATTAATAAGTAAAAAGTGTAATATGATCAATAATCAGAACAAACAAAGTTATATAGGCTTGTGTTTAACTATGCAATTCTGGCCGTGTACAAATACTAGCAAAAATACTTCTAGTAAAAAAGAATTCAAGTTCACATATATGACTATACAAAGACTCTCAACCCACATCTCATATAAGGAATAATAACTGCTACTATTAATTAGGTAGTTGCTTTACAAAATAAAATAATTTCAGTTCTTACATACAAAAAAAAAAAAACAATAGACACTACCTATTAAAAGGTTTAGACAGAAATTTAATTACACAAAACTACTTTTATTAGCTTAATTTTAACTTATTAATAATATTTAAAATTCAATGATAAAAAACAAATCTAGACACCCCAGCAGTAGCAAGAACAGAGAAACCAAATAAAGAAAAAAGAAAAATAAGGTGAACATAGAAGTGAGAGAATCAATAGAAGCTTTTGCTTCATAGCTTCAGCCGTAGAAGCTTTTGCCACCGGCAAAGTCGAAACATTCATCTTTGAACACAACCAAACTCGCTAATAAATTCAGACTCAAATACCCAAGATTAACCATTCATATATAGAGAGATGGATCAAAAAATAAATAGAGAAAAAAAAATTCAATAAACCCACAAAACATCACAAAATTTTAGGAAATAGAAAGAGAAACTAACCCAATTTGGTGTGCAAGTAGAATTAGAAACAGGCCTAGGACTATATATTTTATGTGGCGGCTTTGCGGAATCTCCTCCAAATCCCTTAATTCGGTGGTAACAAATTTAGTCGCCACTGAATAGCGCCATTGAAAACCTCATTTCTTGTAGTGTAACTAGCATCACATTCTTCCTAATTCCAATCTCCATATTTACTACTTTAGATCAGATATAGGAGCGGTCTTCCTCAAGAAGTTTTTTCTGACTATTATCTAGTTTGTTGCTAGTTATTAAACGGATAGCAAAAATTATAAAGTTATTAAACGGAAAGCAAAAATTTCATAAAAACTTACAAGTTTTTAGCAGTTGTAACCCTAAACAAACGAACTTCCCAATTGAAACTGATGTCCACCAAACCCAAATAAAGAGGGTTTTGACTTTTGAGAATAGCAATTAGAAGAAATTAAGCATCTCCATCAGCAATTATCACAAAATCTACCATAATATTCTTAACTAGATGATTAGAGCCCGTTTAGGGACTAATCTACTTAACTAAATGATTAGAGCCCGTTTTAGGGAAGAAGAAGTACGGGAGTTTTCAATGTAATTTGGATAAAAGTTAACTTAGTGGGATATTTTTGGGCATTATTATTTTTTGAGGGGAGAAAAGATTTAGGGGAAAAGTTTTGGCGGGAATATTTAGAGAAATATTAGAGCACGCTTTTATGGGGTAGCTTATACAAAGTTAAATTACCACGCTCAGTAAGCATCGTATTACATTTGAGTAAGTGTAGCCAATTATTTTGTTATTTCAGAACACTTGTAAAGTGTAGTGTTTACCCTTAAAAGGCACGCTTCATAAGCGTTGCCTAAAATCCGTATCCAAAAGTGCTTGACAAAGGCCACCCCTTATGAAGCGTCCCACAAATACTTTTGGCAACACTTTTCAAGTGTTGTCTAAAAAAGTGCGGCCTTAGATCAAATTTGTTGTAGTGGGAATTAGGGAAATGAGGGATCGGGGTTGGGACATGAGGAGTGTTGTATGTGTGTGTGCAAAGTGAGGTGAGAAACGCAAGGGGGGTGGGGATTTGGGATTGTTTATCTTTATTAAATCATATTTTTACGTTAGCTTCATTTAGTTTACTTTTTTTTTTGTCTTTTATTTTAAAAGATAAATTAAATTATAAAGATAAGAAGATTAACCAACATTTCTTACAATATAGGAAAATTAAATACTTACATGTACTAAATGATACTAAGAAAGATTCCATAACTAGCTTATTAAAATTCTAATTAAAAGAAACTAAATATTTTTTTTGTAAATTTTCTTTTCTCCATACAATTAGAAATAAAATTTGTACTATAAGTATATGAACATTTTAATTTAATTTAATTAATTTGTTTTTTAAAAACAAACCTATTAAGAGTAAGATAAAAGTTTAAAATATTAAGATTAGACCTAAAAGAAATATTTACACTAAAATAGTATAGAATTTAGGTGTGGTTAAAAATTAGTTGTTCACAGCATGCCCCTCTTTGCTTGGAAATATGAAGAGTTTTCAGGCAAAGAAAATGAACAAGGTGACTGATTTTTGACCTCACTATTATTTAAAAAGGAAAAGAAGATAAAAGAAAAAAATGTGATCGAGCCTTGATTTTAGGAAGTCTACATATCCCGGGTTATAAGGGAATCAGGTCACGTGTAGTTCAAGTGAAAAATGACTGATAGAATATGCTTAGATGGAGAGCCGAGCGAAGTTCCGTCGAGGTTCCGATCCGCGGTTCTTACTATTACATCAAAATGAAAAGAAAATTACATTCTCTTGAAATCTCAGAGTTATAAAATTTCTATCTTAATGCCATCTGGAGTCTTGTCTTGATTCTTGACATGCTTCCCCCATTGACGTTAGATTGAAACTTGATGCTCTCGATGTAACAGACTATAAAATATTCTCACAAGCTTTTTTCTTGATCAGATAATGAGAAGGTGGATTCTTGAGACCCTATGTCTCCGCATGCAATTGGTCAAAGTTGGTTGCACCTGGTATTGAGATCAAATATTCCACTTTCTCTGTCAAGAGCTGGAATCTTATTATTACACATCCAATCCGTACTTTGCAGAAAAACTTACAAGACATCATAAACAAACAAAACGAACAAAAAATTGATGTCACAGTTTGCACTAGGAAATTTTTGTGAATTATTGAAAACACAATAAACTAACTTTGCTATTGCAGAATGAAGAATTGAAAAAGATATCATTTTTTTTATAATATGGGAGCTCGTACCTTGTGTTCACAAGAAGGACGGCAACCAGGGGATATACTACCATGTGTTGACAATAAGATGGGGCTCGTGGAACTCTAGGATGCTATTAGTGAATGTCGTACCATATGTTTAAAGCATGAAATAAAATTAGGAGATGTAGTACCCTATGTTGACAATAAGATGGGGATCGTGGAACTCTAGGATGCTACTAGGGAATGTCGTACCCTATGTTGGCAGAAAGTAATACATCCAGGGGTTGTAGTACCCTGTGTTGGCGATAAGATAAGGCTTATGGCACTCTAGAGTGCTACTAGGGAATGTCGCACCCTATGTTGGCAAAAATATGAGGCTCGAGGCACTCTTAGATGCTACTAGGGAATGTCGTATCCTATGTTAGCAATAAGAAATGCAACTAAGGGATGTAGTACCCTGTGTTGGAAACAAGGTGAGGCTCTTGGCTTTCTAAGATTCTACTAGTGAATATCGTACCCTATGTAGGAAAAATGTAATGTCGCAAGGGGATGTAGTACCATATGTTGACAATAAGAGGAGGCATCATAGCGCTCTAAGATGCTATTAGGGAATGTCGTACCCTATGTTGGCAGAATACGAGGCTTAAGGCACTCTGCGATGCTACTAAGGAATGCCATACCGTATGCTAGCAATACAAAATGCAACCAGGGGATATAGTACCCTGTGTTGGAAACAAGGTGAGGCTCTTGGCTCTATAAGATTCTACTAGAAAATGTCGTACCCTATGTAGGAAGAAAGTAATGCAGCCAGGGGATGTAGAACCCTATGTTTACAATAAGATGAGGCATCGTGGCACTGTGAGATGCTATTAGGGAATGTTGTACCCTATGTTGGCAGAACATGAGGCTTGAGGCACTCTAAAATGCTGCTAGGGAATGTCGTACCATATGTTAGCAATAAAATACAACCAGGGAATGTAGTACCCTGTATTTGGGATAGGGTATTGATTGTAACGACCTGGCCAGTCGTTTTGAGTATATTAGCCTCGATCCCCTATTTACTGTTTTTCCCGTATCTGTTTCTACTTATGTGAGTTGACGGGAGGTCTTGTTTTTGGTTTCAGAGTGTTTTGGGACACTTAGTCCCTAAAACGGAAGCTAAGTCTCAAGATTTTGACCGTAGTCGGAATTGTGTGAAGACGACTCCGGAATGGAGTTTTGTCGGTTCTGTTAGCTCCGTTGGGTGATTTTGGACTTAAAAGCATGTCCGGACTGTGAATTTGAGGTATGTATCTAATTTAGGCTTGAAATGGCGAAAGTCAAATTTTGGAAAGTTTGACCGGAGGGTTGACTTTTTAATATCGGGGTCGAATTCTGATTCCGGAAGTTAGATTAGGTCCATAATGTTGAATATGACTTGTGTACAAAATTTGAGGCCAATCGGACGTGGTTTGCTAGGTTTCGGCGTCGTTTATGGAATTTGTGGAATTAGAAGTTCTTTAGGCTTGAATCCAGGTGTAATCGGTGTTTTAAAACCTTTAACATTGATATCAACCAAATTCAAACTTATATCCAACCCTAATTATTTATTCATGTATACTTAACTAACTAACAAAATCAAAGATCAGCTATATGAAACCATGAACAACTAACATGAACATATATATATTACCGAACAACTTATGAACTGACCGTGGAAGCTATTTTGAAATAAGGCCACAATAACAAATTAAAATTAACTAATAAGCTACTCCTCTTGCTTTCCATCACAAGAACCAAACAAAACATCACACAAAAGACTATATTAGCTAAATAATAGGTGTAGTAAAGAGAGAGACTGGACCTTTAAGCCAAATAATTTTCCATAACTTGATCTGGTGGAAAACTCCAAGTGAGATTTAAAGAAGAGTAAAGACGACAAAACATGAGCGGCGAACAACAAAAATAGCTTGAACGCCTTTGACTGGAAACTCGAACAGCAACCTCGGACGACATTAGCTAAACCTCAACCGCTGGAGTTATCTTGGAGTTGCTTTTCATGGTATTTTTCATTTAGTATAAGAGTGATTTACAACTGGTTTTGATGGAGGATGGTGGCTAGTTTGAACTCGGGTTTTAGGGGATGTTTCACGGTGGTTTAGGGTGGTTTTGGGGCATGAAAAAGGCTAGTTTTGGGACAGCTTTGTGGTTGAAAAAGGGTGACATTTTGTGATGACCCAAAATGTCATCTTATGTTTTAGAACTCGAATTTGCGCTCTTAAGCCTTAAAAATCTCATTTTTACCCCCCTCAATTTACGTACACAGTCCGGGCATGTTTCCTAAAAGCTATTATGTTGAAAATAAGAATTTATGCCTTAAAAGTTTATTTTAGTTGACTTCGGTCATTATTTTTGGTAAACATGCCCGAATCCATATTTTGACAATCTCGGTGGGTCCGTATCAAATTATGGGACCTGGGAGTATGCCCGGAATCGAATTCGGAGGTCCCTAACTCAAGTTATGAACTTTTGATGAAAATTAAAAGTGTGAAAATATATTTGTTTTTAAGAATTGATTGATGTTTGACATTGTTAGTGTCGGGTCCGTATTCTGGTTCCAGATCCCGATACAAGTTCATTATGATATTTAAGACTTGTATGTGAAATTTTGGTGAGAAACGGAGTTGATTTGACGTGATTCAGACGTCCAGTTGAGAAGACATGAATTATAAAGTGTTCTTCAGAATTTCATTTGATTTGGTGCTAAATTCGCAGTTCTAGGTGTTATTTTGGCGATTTGATCGTACGAGCAACTTCGTATGATATTTTTAGACTTGAGTGCATGTTTGGTTTGGAGCCCCGAGGGCTCGGGTGAGTTTCGGGTAGGCCACGAGATGTTTTGGACTTTGAAAATCTGGTATTTTGCTGTAGCAGGTGTTCTGGCAGGTCCTTCTTCGCGTTCGCGAAGGTACTCTCGCGAACGCGAATAGTAAACTGGGCAGCTGAAGTTTTCTACTTCGCGAACGCGAAGCGAATGGGGTGTTACCCTTCGTGAATACGACCAGCTCCTTGCGAACGCGTAGTGTTAGGCACACTTGGGGGAGGGTTGGTCGTTCCTTCATCGCGAACGCAAGCAATGTCTCGCGAACGCGAAGGCCAGGGAGGAGTAACCATTGCGAACGCGAGCAGGGTCTCGCGAACGCAAAGGCTTGGCAGCCAGTACCCTTCGCGAACGTGACAGTGGCCTCGCGAACGTGATGCACACTGTCGCCCAGTGCATAAAACAGAATCAAACACGGGTTTAAGCCATTTCTTCAATATTTTTCAAGAACCAAATGGGTAGAGGCAATTTTGAAGAGTCACTTTCTCCCCCAAAGTGTTGGTAAGTGATTCTAAATTATTTTCTTTTAATTACCCTTTATATTTCTTGAATTATCAACCTAAAATCTAGGGTTTTCATGGTAGAATTAGAGGTTAGGGTAGAAACTAGAAATTTTGCAAATTTGTGGATTTAGACCTCAATTTGAGGTCGGATTCCAAAACCAATTATATATTCGGTCTCGGGGGTGAATGGGTAAATGAATTTTGGTCTAAACCTCGAGTTTTGACCAAGCGGGCCCGGGGTCTATTTTTGACTTTTTGGAGGAAACTTTATCCAATATAATTGATTTCTTTAGCAATATTGATATTATTGAGTCATTTTTGAATAGATACGAGTGGTTTAGAGGTGAATTTCACAGGAAAAGCAGTGATTGAGAATTAAGTGGCCTTCGGAGCGAGGTAAGTGTCGTGTCTAACTTTGGCTTGAGGGAATAGGTATTATCTGTTTATTTTCTACGTGTTTGGTTGTTAAATACGATGTATAGGTGAGGTGACGAGCATCTATGCGTCGTTGTCGAGTCATATCATGCGAGTGAAATTCTATTCTTGTCTAATTTGTAGCCTTAAATTCTATTATCCATACTTAGCGGGTTATTTGAAATGTTGGGTGACTTATATTTGGTACCTTTCGAATATTGATTCAAGGTTGAGGTTACATTATGCTATTGATTATGGGTAAAATAATGGTTTCTTTGTGATACTCCTATCTATCCGTTATTATTGATTCTATGATTTGTGAACAGAAAATAAAATTTAGAATACTAACATTTCATACTAGAAAACTACCAAGTAGAACCAAAAGAAGGGAGCATGACATCTAAACAATCATCAAGCCTCAACCCTCTCAGGTGCTGGTGCCTCCTCAGTAGTGTAGACAAAAACCTTGCTGGAACATTTAGACAAGATAACAGCGTACTCTTGGAAAGGGGATTTGGTGAAGCGGGTCTCCTTCCAGAAGTCTGGAGTCAAGAACCCATAAGTCTTCATCAAACAATCAAATATAGCCCTCACGAAGTTACCGAGGGTTTTGGTGGATCCACGAGAAAAGATGAATACATCCTCAATACCAACAAACTGAAGCACCTTCTTAGGAACATGCGCAGCCATAATACCAGCACCACGAGGAGCATGCACTATCCTCAAAATAACTGACCCACATTTCCCAGTTACCTTACACGGCACTGTGTGGCTTTCCGATCTTGTTACCACAGTATCCTCTCCTCACTGGAATCACTGATAACTTAGCCAATATAATTGCACCGCGTATAGAAGTCACCACTTCCTTCGAGCACTTCACTCCCAAACCAATATGACCAATCCTATCACCGATGACAACAAAAGCCTTGAACTGGATTCTCTGACCGGCCCGGGTCTGTTTCTGAACAGGCATGATTTTCATCACCTTGTCCTGTAGTGATCATCCGAGGAGTGTATCGATGATTTGGAACTCCTTAATAGGGAGTGAGTGGAGGTAAATTTGTTCCAGTGAACGAATTTTGTTGTCTTTCATGAGCCTTACGAGCTTTGTGATTGGGATCCATTTCTCCTCCTCTGTCTCATGGCGGGGATGACAGCCACCACAACCGCATCCGCCGTGGTCTCTGCCTCTTCCACCATGTCCTCCAAACCCACGACCAAAGAAACCTCTCTCCCCTCCTCTCTCTGCCATAGTTGTTGCTATTTACGGCTAGGTTTCAGTAGATACTTGAGTCTTACTTGTTATTTTCCCTTACATGCTTAGTTGAATTTATTGTTTCCTTATGGCCTTGTTAATTATTTAATTGTTGAGTTACCTTTCTCGAAGTTTTTATTTCTTAGAATATCTTATTGGTGAGTTTTGATGTTGAAGTTGTAAAACCCGTTATCACTTGAGGCTAAGTTGTTAATTGTTGAGATATCATTCTAGTTGAGCTATTCAACATCATTTTGTTAATGTCGAGATTGTTGTACACATTGTGGTTGAGCCATGGTCTATTTGTTGTGGAAACAATGGTATTGTTGATTCTTTTGGCAAGTTGTGGCATATGGTCACTTGTGATGTGAGTTGTGATTATGTTATGATAGTGATGCACATACGAAGGTATAAGGATATGGGTTAACGTGCATGGGCCAGCGTAATGTGGGATTTTTGTATGTGTTGCTAGTACGGGAATTACTTGAAGCCACGCGACGACATAAGGTGGGCTAAAGTGTGTGTAGATGTCTCGAGAAAAATGTTTACAAACTATCTAAATGTAAGTTTCACACGGCGGTATAAGGAAAGATTGTGATTGAAATTGTGAAAAGTGAATACGAGGCGGTACCTCGGTTGTGATTCTTGGTGATTATCTTTCATTTCCCTCACTTGTAGTTGCCTGCATTGTTTTCTTGATGTTCTTATTATGTGTTTCTTCCGAGTTGCCTTTATTACTTTAAATTTAGTTGTAGCTTATTATGTTGTATTACTTTATTGCCTCATTTTCTTAGTTTTTCCTCATTAGACGGTACTACACTTGTTCATCTTATTTTTCTTATCCTAGTAAGTGTCTTGACCAAGCCTCGTCACTACTCTATCGAGGTTAGGCTTCATACTTATTGGGTACCATTGTGGTGTACTCATACTACGCTTCTACACATATTTTTGTGCAGATCCAGGTACCTCAAATCAGGCTAGGCACCAGTGAGTAGAACATTCAGTTTGGAGACTTCAAGGTATACCTACCCGGCGTTCGCATGTCTCAGAGTCACCTCTATCCTTATTTTTCCATTGCATACTCTTAATTATCCATTGTCAAAGAAAAGGTTGAAGGCACAAGAACGGTGCAAGGAAGGCCTAACATCATTTTTCAAATCAAGTTAGTCTAAGATTTCACCTTGAAGCACATTCCGAGCAAGTTCCTGGCTACAAATAATGCAAAAGAACTCATAACAAATCTCACCATACATGGCACATGCAAACTTGTGTGAAATATAAATCCAAAATTCAATTGAAACCAATGACCTCGAAGAAAGTAAGAAAGTCACATATAGCCTAAAAGACTTTTTAATGAATCAAAAAGCCAATAGTGTAACCTAAAAGTCACAACAAGGATTTTCACTTCAATCATTTTTCATTTCAAATCATCAATAATTCATGTGCTAAAGTGTAAACATGTTGGTATCAAACAAGCAACATGTTGGTTTATGAACAAAAATCACACCCAATAACCATTCTATTCACTACTAGCTACGAAACTAATTAAAAATATTTTGCTTAAAAGGGAAAAACTAAACAGGACTAATCCCATGAAAGTTGTCGTGCCACTAATCACAGGAAAAAGTCACCCAGTTTGACACAAATTATTTCCTTGCAAAAGAATCGCGTCATAAAGAAAAACCAAAGAGTTTAACTAATACTACTAAAACTAATGCTAACATGCTAGAAATAAACTATGCCAACATGCAAGAAATAAACTACAACTTATCACCAATTAATTTAAAAAGTTAACCAATCTATCAAGTTCACAAAATAGTCATGCTCCACATACATCCATCATATATAAATGAGCCACCCCCAATAGAAAGTGTTGCACTGTCCTTAGCGTAACTAAACAAAACAAGGTAAAATAGTGATAGGTGCTCCCTGAAATCGATATCACTCGGAGCTTTAAGTGGAGGAAAATGTGAGCTCCAAATCCTCCTCCTCCTCCTCATCATCTAAGTCATGTTTACAATATAATTAACTCAGCTTTTGCATCATTTTGGTCAGGAATTTTGCTCTTCTTTTTATCATGCTCCTTGAACTTTAGCTGCTGCCTCTCAATCTTTAATTGCCTCTAGCTCATGTCCTCCAACCTGCTTTTGAATACTCTTTGATATTTAACTACATCACCTAGAGAAGGATTTTCATCAGTCCCAGTAGACGTGCCCTCTGCAGACAAACCAGAAGGAAGGCCACCTACAAGTCGCCAAATATGTGCATCGACGACATAGATTTGGCTGGAGAAGTGGCATATAGTGGGAGGTCCTAAAGGAAGTAGTCCAATGGGTCATAAGGCTCTATTGCAGCCATGGAAGAACTATCAGGACCGGTGGTAGTCTCGGTATGCTGCCCAAATAAAGGAGATAAGATATCAATCATCCTCTTCTTATGCTCGCCACTTGGTCACTTTTTGAACAATGAATAAATTACCTTGTCTAGGCCCTTCTCAAAATCATTTGGGTCATTTAGCACCCCCAAAATCATAACACAACTGAGTAATCAACGATGGAAAGAATAGACTCTTAGACCTCCCGTTACATGCTTCCTCAATCTCACCCACCATATACTGGCCCATATTCATTGTTAAGTCATCCGTAATAGCAACAATCATCAATGCTTTATTAGGTGTCACCTCAAACTCATGTCTATTATGGCACCAATAATGGACATCCAAGTCTTAACTTCAACTAAGAATTTAGAAGACTCAACCTTTTTGTGCAATCTTTCCTAATTCGGGGTTACCCTATCATGAAGCTTTTCCACCAACCACTGGCTTCCTCTCTCCATTGCCCTGGCTTTGTATACCTAATTGTGAGCACTAGGAAGGCCAAAGTGTGCATGTAAAAATTTGGCCTACTATTTTGAGCATTTTTATTTAGTTTGGTGATTTCAGATCTTGAGTAGGTGCATATGAGGTATTATGACTTGCGTGTATGGTCATTTTTGGATTTCGAGCGGCTCAGGATTGATTTGGAAGAATGATTCTCAATTTGGAAACTTTAAGTTGGAAGAATTGACCAAGTTTGATTTTTGTGAATTTGACCTCGGAGCAGAGATTTTATGGTTCCGTTAGATCCGGATGGTGATATAGGACTTGGGTCTATGCCCAGATTTGCATTGGAATGTTTCTAGAAGGTTTTGGCTCTAATTGGCAAAGTTTGGCAATTTGAATGTTTGGAAAGTTCATAGGTTTTGCCTAGAGTTGAATTTGATGTTATCAGGTTTGGATTGTTGTTCTGGGAGTTTGAATAGGTTCGTTATGTCATTTGGAAGTTATGTGCAAAATTTGAGGTGATTCCGAATTGTTTAGACATGTTCATCGTAAGTTTGGAAATTTGGAAGTTAGAAATAGTTTATTAAGCTTGAATTAAGGTGTGATTCGTGATTTTGATATTATTATGTGTGATTTGAATCTTGGAGTAGGTCCGTGTTATGTTTTGGGATGTTTTGGTATGTTCGGACGGGGTCCAGAGGGGCTCGGTTGTGTTTCGGGGTGGTTTCAAATCATTTTGGATCACTTTGAGTTAGTTGTTGTTCTGGTGTGTTGTTGTTCTTCGCATCGCGATCAATATGTCGCGTTTGTGAATTTTATGGTCATTGTTTATTGTTCATCACGTTCGTGATGAAGAGGTCGCGTTCGTGAAATTTTGTGGTTAGACGGGGTTTTGGCTAATGTGTTCGCGTGGGTTGCACCGCGTTGGCAAAAGACTGGGTAGTGTAGACCTCCATGTTCACAAGGAAGTCTCATTCGCAGTGCTTTGTTGGGGATAGAGACAGTTTTGGCTTCACGATCACGAGGATACAACCACAATCACATAGAATACTACTGGGTAGTGCATATAAGATATTATATTTGAAGGTTTTACTCATTTTATCATATTTTGAGATTGGGAGCACAGATTTGGGCGATCTTTGAGGCGATTTTCTCCACTTGGATTGGGGGTAAGTGTTCTTGAATATGTTTTGATTATTATTCGTGATTGTATCTTTGATTTTGTCATTTGATTGTGAATATAAAAGAGAAATTGGGGGGGGGGGGTTGTCAAAAATCTTTTCTAAAATGAATAATTGAGTTTTGAACATTGATTTAGAGTCGGAATTGGATGAAACTTGTATGGTTGGACTTGTATACGAATGGGTTATTGGAATTTGTGAGTTTCGTGGGGTTTCGATGTGTTGCCAGGGTTGAATTTTTGGTTGAATTTGAGTATTTGATTAAAGATACGACCTTTATTGTTTGGGTTTGATTCCTATGGCATTATTTGGTATTTATGAGTTGCTTTTGGCTAGTTTCGAGCCGTTCAGAGATCGATTCGCACAAGGAGGCATTTTTGGAGTATGGTTTTGGCTTATTTGAGGTTTTTATATCACCAAAATTTGGTTGAGGCACTAATTTCCTGAGTTATTGTGATAGTTACGTTCTATGGATGGCACACATGTGTGGGGTTGAGCCCGTGTGCGTGCACCAGGGTATTATTCATCAGGGGTAGTTTTTAGGCTATGATATGTGTTGAATTGATTGCTAAGCTTCATTCTGTGATGGTTCTTATATTTATACCCCTTGTGTGAGCTATTGAACCATGTTTGAGGTTACATAAAGGTTAATCTCCTGATTGAACCTGATAATTGCTACTTTCGTGATGTAATTGCCTGATTTGAGCTATGATAGCACACTTTGCACATGCATACACTTTAGCATGTCACTTATACCAGTCCGGGAATATGAAATTTGATAATGATTGATCATGTACATGGCATCTTATATATCTGCTTTCTATGTGCTATGGATTGGATTGGTGGCACGTGAACTCGCCGTGCAGATCGTGATTATTAGAACGTGAACACGTTGTGTGGATTGTGATTTTGGAACGTGAACACTCTATGCGGATTATGATTATTGGCACGTGAACACACCGTGCGGTTGATATTTATGGAACATGAACACGCCGTGAGGTTGAGATAGGATAACACGTGAGTTGTCCGTGTGGATCCAAGATATTATTGTTATTGGCACATGAGTTGTCTATGCAGCACGTGAGTTGTCCATGCGATTGATATACTATTGGCACATGAGTTGTTCGTGCAGTTTGTGGATATGGATCCATCCCCCTAGGGTCACTCTCTCATATTTCTCTCTTGATGGCGTAAATGCGGTATGAGGAAAGTTTATCAGTGGTTTAGTTCGGTTATGGTATTTCTGTGGAAAACTGGCCTATGTTTTTTTTGGTTATGGCATTTCTGCTCTACTTGCAATTTCCTTTGATGTATACGTGATTTTACTATATTTCCTATCTACTTTCTAGTTTTGGAGTGTATAATGGTGTTACACATATCTTCTTTATATGCCACCTTACTTGATGATTTAACGACATTGGACACATATCTCTTTATATGCTGGGTTGTTAACTCAAAAAGAGCATGTTATGTTATTCTTAGGCACCGAGGAGTCTTTATTTGTGGTTTATGACTTGATAACATTTTTGTTGTGTACTTGTGAGATATATGAATCGAACAGGTTATTTTGTGAGTATCATTAATAATTCTTGCCATTATTAGCTCACCGAGGTTTGTTATGATACTTGGTGAGTACATGAGGTCGGTTATACTCATACTACACTTCTACACCTTACATGCAGATCTTGGAGTTGATGCTGCTGTGGATGGCGGGAGTTGGCATTGAAGATGTACCTGCTTTCCGGATATAGTTACCCCTTCTCCTTGGTAGTTTTAGTTTCCTATTCCGTTTATGTATATTCCAAACAGATGTCATATTTATTTTTATACCAACTTTATAAATTTAAGTCTTAGGGGCTCATGACTTGTACTACCAATCCTTGGATTATTGTATGGAAATTTTGTTATTTCACTTATTAATTTCTCATTATTTTATTAGAGATATGTTGACTGTTGTTCAGCTTACCTAGCAGGTTGGGTTAGGTGCCATCATGACTAGGTTGATTTTGGGTTGTGATAAGTTTGTATCAGAGTTCTAGGTTCATAGGTTCTACGAGTCATGAGCGAGTGTCTAGTAGAGTCTTGCAGATCGGTATGATGATGTACATACCTATCTTCGAGAGTAAAAACGTTCTAAAAGATAAATTGATGGTTTGAAGGCCGATTTGAGTTTGGAATTGAATGATTTTGGATGGTTGGACTCGTATAGAAATGGGTGTTCAGATATTGTGAGTTTTGTTGGATTGCGAGGTGTGAGCCTGGGGTTGACTTTTTTATTTTAGTTAAAGATTGAATATTTATTATCCGGAATTGTTTATGGCTTTTATTTATGATATGAAGTTATTTTGGCTAGATTCGAGCTATTCGAAGGTGGATTTGCACGGGAAGGGCTTAGTAGTAGATTGATTTAGCTTGTTTGAGGTAAGTATCTTGTGTAACTTTGTGTTGGAGAACCTACCCCTTGGAATTTGGATTGATTGTACTATTTGAATTATGTGGAAGACATGTACACGAGGTGACGAGTGTGTAGGCGGGCTTATATGTGGTATTTGATCAATTTAGACTCTTAGACTCCTTTCATGCATTTAATTGAAGCTGTCATTTCATGTTATATTCTCTATTGTTAGATTTTCTCTTACATGCTTTATTTGAAATTGCCAGTACATGTTCTATCTTTTAATGTCAAGTTTACTCTTATATGCTCTAATTGTAAATTCTAGTTACTTATTGAATTCATGCCCTTAGCCGTTACGTGCCTTAATTGTTAATTGATTCTTTCCAACGATGTCTCTATTTATGAACTGTCATCACTTGCTATTTGAATTTTTGAGCTACCATATTACTATTTTATCCGCTTTGTGACTTTCTTTGTTTAGTTCCTTTATGCATTTAATTTTGTGATACGCCGTAGTTGGTTGTAGCTTGTACATTTGATTCATATTATTTGGGTATCGGGTTGCACACCGCAATGGTATTTATATGAAAGAGACATGGTATGAAGAAATAAGGATGGAATATAATGATATGGTGGGATTGGGTTGCGTGCCGCAACGGGTTTGATATGTTATAATTGTTTTAGACTGCAAAGTTATCCTCGATTGTGATTCTCATTGTACATTCTATGTTGGAACAACTTGCTGGTTGAGTGGTTATTGTTTTTCCTTGAATTATTTCACTTGCAATTTTGTCCTATTTGGGTATTTGTTGTTATTCTTGTCTTGGGATGATTTGAACTTCTTATTGTAATGACACGGCCGGTCATTTTGAGTATTTTAGCCCCGCTCCCCTATTTATTTCCTCCTCTATGTTATAATGTGGTGACGTGACATGCCGGGGGTGTTTGGTTTTTACTTCGGGTGAGTTTCAGAGTGAAATGGGACTTATAGTCCCTAAGTTGGAGCTTTAAGTTGAAAGAGTTGACCGTAGTTTGACTTTTATGTAGACGACTCCGAAATGGAGTTTTGACGGTTCCAATAGCTCAGTATAGTGATTTTGGACTTAGGAGTATGTCCAGATGTTACCTTTATTGAAATCGGGGTCGAATTTTGATTTCGGAAGTTGGAATAGGTCTGTCATGTCATTTATGACTTGTGTGCAAAATTTGAAGTCAATCAGAGGTTTTTTGGTATGAATCGGCATTAGTTTTGGAATTCAGATGTTCAAAATTTCAATAGGCTTGAATTGGGTTGCGACTCATAGAATTGATGTTGTTTGATGTGGTTTTTGGCCTCGAGTAGGTCCGTTATGTGTTTTGGAACTTGTTGGTATATTCGGACGGGGTCTTGTGGGCCCCGAGTGTGATTCGGATTGAATTCGGAGCATGTTTGGACTTGTTTTATTGCTGAAGTGTCGCTAGGACTGGTGCAATCGCACCTGCACCTTTTGGGTTGTAGGTGCAACACTGCAGAAGCGACGCTCGAGCTGGAGAAGCGGATATTGTCTTACCCAGCTGGGACCGCATGTGCGGTCCATATTCTGGAGAAGCGGAAGGGCATCATAGGAGTGGAGTTGAGTGAGCAGGGGAAGGACCGCAGGTAAGGTCGAAACTTCGCAGATGTGGGCTCGTAGAAGCGTTAGCGCAGGTGCGCTTGGGTATCCGCAGATGAGCATACTTAGAACATAAGTCATCGCCACACCTGCGATGGAATTTTCGTAGGTGCATAGCCGCAGGAGCGGCTGTTGGCCCGCAAAAGTTAGATCCCTCGGCAGAAAAGGCCTAATTTCGAAGGTTTGATCTCATTTTCATTTTTGGACCTAGAGATCTTGGTTTGTTGTTATTTTTCATGATATTTTCAAGGTAATAATTGGGGTATGAAATTATAACTCAGTTTTGGCTATATTACACAAATCTATTGTTGTTTTCATCATTTAATTAGTGTTTTGATTTGGAAATTTGGGGAAAGATTTGTGAAACTACTTAGGCTAAATTTTGGAGATTTGAAAGGCGATTTGAGGTCAGATTTGAGTAATTCTTGTATGGTTTGACTCGTTACCGAATGGGTGTTCGGATTTTGTAATTTTGGTCGTGTTTCGAGATATGGGCTCGGGTTGACTTTTTGAGTTGACTTTTTGTTTCTTTGGAAAGATCGTAATTTTATTATTCGAAATAGTTTCCTATAGTCTATATTTATAGTATGAAGTTTATTTAGCTATATTCGAGCCCTTCGGAGTTGGATAATCAAGGGAATGGCTTACTAGTGGATTGAGTTAGCGTGTTTGAGGTAAGTGTCATGCCTAACTTTGTGTGGAGGAATTCTCCCTTATGATTGGTGTTATTTTGTGATAATTGTGATGTGTGAAAGCCGTGTACGCAAGGTGACAAGTGTGTACACGGGCTAAATGTGGAAACTTACTGGTTTTAGCTATGTAGATTCCTTCCATGCCTTAATTGAGTTATCTTAACATGTTATATTCATCATCATTAGTCTATTTTTACATGCTCTACTTGTCTTATCTCTCACTTGTTAACTGCTCTACATGTTTAGTCGAAGTTCTTGTTTCCTTTATTCCATATTCATTATTTATTGTAGAATTCTTTACCTGAAGTTGTTATTCTTGGAATATCTTGTTGTTGAAATTGATAGTGAGTTATAAAGGTCATGATTCACATTTAGGCAAAGTGTTAAGTTGCGAAATACTATTCGTTGAGTTATTCACTTCCAGTTGTTATTGTTGAGACTCTAGTATACATTGTGGTTGATCCATGGGCTATTTATTGTGAAACACCATTATTGTTGATTTCTTTGGCAAGTTGTGATATTGAAAACTTGAGGTGCGATTTGTGATACGTTGTGATATCGATACGCATACGGTGGTATAAGGTTTTGGGATTAAAACGCATGCTGTGAGATAAGGTGGGCTTGAAACGCGTGCTGCTAGTAGAAAGCTTTTGGGCTAAAATGCGGGATGCTATTTTAGAAAAATGATTTTCAAAACTAAATGCAAGGCTCCCGCGGAGATATAAGGAAAGCTTTTGAATTGTTTTTGTGATTTGAGACTATGAGGCGGTACCTCGATAGTGACTCTTGTTGATAGTTCTCCATTACTTCACTTGTCTTTGGTTGTTTCGTTTCCTTGGCATAACATTCCTTGGTTTCTTTCGTGATGCATTATTTGCCTTAGTTCAGAGTAGTTAAATCTTGGATATCTCTTACTTTATTTCATTTCCATTGTTACTATTATTACACTGTTAATTACTCGTTCTGTTTCTTATTTATTCCAGTAGGGCGTTTACCTGACCTATCACTACTCTACCGAGGTTAGGCTTGACACTTACTAGGTATCGTTTTAGTGTACTCATGCTACACTTTTGCACATCTTTTTGTGTAGATCCAGGTACCTCTTACTAGTCTAGGCATTAGCTCAGCTTCAGAGACTTCAAGGTATACTTGCCGGTATCCGCAGGCCTTGGAGTCCCCCTCTACCTAGTCTATATTATTTCCTTATCCCTTTATGACACTAATGTATAGGGGATGTTTGGTACCATCTTATAGAGCTTGTGAATTGTATTCGCTGGGTTTTGGGAAGTTGTATATACTGAGTTGCGGAGTTTCTTTATATTAGTTGTTGAGTTATTGAGACTTTAATCATTGTTTCCATTATTTCTGCATGAATGTAAGCCTTACCTACTTTTATAGAGTAGGTGCCATCACGATATTCTACATAGGAAAATTAGGGTCATGTCTAGTTGGTATCGGATCTCTAGGTTCATAGGTATTATAAGTCACAAACAGGTTTAACAGATTCTTGCGGATCAGTACAGAGACGTCTGTACTTATCCTCGGGAGGCTATGGAACTGTTAGGAAAAGCTTAACTTCTTTGATTCCTTGTGGTGAGAATTTGCTAACTTCAAAACTCTAAATCTATGTCTTTTTATTCTCTCACAGATGGTGAGGACACGCACAATTGGATAGGATGATCAGACACCAGCGCCCCCTGCTAGATCCGCAAGAGTTCGGGGTCGAAGACGGGCACGTAGTGCAGCCAGAATACCTACCAGAGCTATAACAGAGGAGCCACCAGTAGCTTCAGTTAGGGGGCAGGCACCTGAGATGCTTGTTGCTGCCCCTACACTTCAGGAGACCATCGCCTAATTTTTCAGCATGTTTGGCACTCTTGCTCAGGCAGGGTTGATCCCACTTGCTCCTACCACATCTCGAGTCGGGTGAGGAGCACAGACTCCTGCAGCCCATACCCCAGAACAGCGAGTCGAGGTTGATTAGGTCCTAGAGGTCATACTAGTGCAGTCGGTTGTCCTAGTTCAGCCTGAGGTTAGGGCAGCAGCTCAGGCTTGAGAGGTACAAGAAGTACCAGCCTTCTACTTTTAGTTTGGCTTCATAGGACGCACATGGTTTCTTAAGGAGTGCCACCGTATACTCCATACTATGGGTATTGTGGAGTCGAGTGGAGTTTCTTTCACTACGTTCCAGCTTAAGGGAGCGGCTTATGGCGAGCGTATGAGTTGGGTAGCCCGGCCGAGGCCGCTTCACTCACCTTGGCTCAATTCTCAGAGATGTTCGTGAGAGATTTTGTTCCCCAGAGTCTTAGGGATGCATGGCGCGCAGAGTTTGAGCAGCTTTGCCAGGGTACTATGACCATATTGGAGTATGTTGTCCGGTTCAACGAGTTTCCAGACATGCACCTGCATTAGTTTCCACTGTCAGAGAGCGAGTTCATCGATTTATTGAGGGGTTCAACCCCTGGTATTAGATTCAGCATGGATCGAGAGTTGGAGACTAATACCCCATACCAGCAGGTAGTGGAGATCGCTAGGAGTTGGAGAGTATATCGTGTCAGGCGAGAGAGGATAGGGAGGTCAAGAGGCCTCGAGATTCTGCCACATATAATGGTGCTCATTCCTCAGTTGCAGCCCCGTCATGGTAGAGGCTATGTGAGGCATCCTGTTCATTTAGCACTCCCAGCTTCCAATGGTGTTTCGGCCTCTACTAAATCTCAGGTCACCCATTATGCACCGCCACTGTCTAATGGACCTCCTGCACGGGGTGATTTCAATAGTCAGTCTAGCCGACTAGGCCCGAGCTAGTTCTAGCAGCCACGTCCTCTAAGAGCTTGTTTTGAGGGATGCACATCCATAGACCACTCAGGCTCCACATATTCCACAGGGCCCCCAGACTTCTTAGGTCGTGGTTATCGCACAAGTTGCCACTCCACTTGAATAGCCAGCTAGAGGTGGAGGTCGGGCGGGTAGAGGTCGCCCTAAAGGAGGAGGCCAGGCCAGATGTTATGCTCTTCCTACTAGGACGGAAGCGGTTGCATCCGACTCAGTTATCACAGGTATTGTTCTAGGTTGTCAAAGAGATGCATCGATCTTATTTGATCCAGGCTCCACTTATTCCTATGTATCATCTTACTTTGCTCCATATTTGGGTATATGACCTGATTCCTTGAGTTCTCTTGTCTATGTGTCCATGCCAGTGGTAGATTCTATTATTTTTGACTGTGTCTATCGGTCGTGTTTAGTTGTTCTTGGTGGGTTTGAGACCAGAGCTGACTTATTGTTGCTTAGTATGGTAGATTTTGATGTTATTTTGGGCATGGACTGGTTGTCACCCTATCATGCTATTCTTGATTGTCACGCCAAGACGGTGACGTTAGCTATGCCAAGGTTACTGCAGTTGAAGTGAAAGGGTACTTTGGATTATATTCCTAGTAGGTAGTGTCTTTCCTTAAGGCACAACTGATGGTTGGGAAGGGGTGTAAGGTGTATCTAGCCTTTGTGAGGGATGTCAGTGTTGATATACCTACCGTTGAGTCAGTTCCGGCAGTGAGGGATTATCTAGATGTATTTCCGGTGAATTTTTCGGGCATGCCGCCCGATAGGTATATCGATTTTGGTATTGATTTATTGTCGAGCAATCAACCCATTTTTATTCCACCATATTCTATGGCCCTAGGGGAGCTAAAGGAGTTAAAGGAGCAGTTTCAAGAGTTCCTTGATAAGGGTTTCATTCGGCCTAGTGTATCACCTTGGGGTGCTCCAGTCTTGTTTGTAAAGAAGAAGGATGGTTCTATGCACATATGTATTGATTATCGACGGTTGAACAAAGTTACAGTGAAAATTAGGTATCCATAGCTACACATTGATGACCTATTTGATCAGCTATAGGCTGCCAGAGTGTTCCCAAAGATTGATTTGCGGTTAGGCTATCATCAGTTGAAGATTCGGGAGCTAGATATTTCAAAGACTGCATGCAGGACTCGGTATGGTCATTACGAGGTCCTTGTGATATCATTTGGGCTGACCAACACCCCAGCAACATTCATGCACTCGATGAAAGAGTTGTCGTGGGATCAGAGCTCTAGGTATCTAGATACCAATCCTAGCCAAAGCCCCCAAATCCTATTCTAGGTATCGACTATTCAAAAATAATGAATAGTCGATACCAATCCTAGTCAAAGCCCCCAACTCCTATTCTACTTCGCGAACACGACAAACACTGAATTTCTCTAATACCATGTTTGTCACGACCCAGACAAGGGTCGCGACTATTCATATCTTTGAATAGGTGACAACAAGAATAGTTGGTATCGCCTATTCATTACTTTCCACCAGAACAAGTATCGAATAACTCTATATATCCATCGAGGCTTAGTCAGTAGAGATGTTAAATAAGAAGAAAATAACCAAAGCAAGCATGGCGAGTCCCTATTCATTAGCTTCTACTACGGAAAACATCACTTGAAAAGCCAAGAAGACCCTACCGGTGAGTCAGTTACGTTTGCTCTGCTTGGGCCATATGATATGGTGGAATAGAAATGGGCTGAGTGCCCGGTAATAAATCAATACCAAAATCGATATTCCTATCGGGCGGCATGCCCAGAAAATCTGTCAGAAATACATCTGGATAATCCCTCACTACCGGAACTGACTCAACGGTAGGGATATCAACACTGACATCCCTCACAAAGGCTAGATACACCTCACACCCCTTCCCAACCATCTGTTCTGCCTTAATGAAAGACGCCACATACTAGGAACATAATCCAAAGTATCCTTCCACTCCAACTACGGCAACCCTCGCATAGCCAATGTCATCGTCTTGGCGTGACAATCAAGAATAGCATGATAGGGCGACAACCATAATAGTTGATATCGACTATTCATTACTTTCCACCAGCACAAGTATCGAATAACTCTATATATCCACCGAGACTTAGTCAATAGAGAAGTTAAATAAGAAGAAAATAACCAAAGCAAGCATGGTGAGTCCCCATTCATTACCTTCTGCTACAGAATGCATCACTTGAAAAGCCAAGAAGACCAAAATAAGAAACAACAATCCCCATTTCGTAAACTCATATCCAACTCTCATTCTTGTTGTGATACAAAGAGATCTAGGTATCGACTATTTAAAAGTTGTTATGATACCAGGAGATCTATAATTTCAATTGAGAAATTAAAGAGCTTGTGACTTGTATTCAGTCGGTTTTGGGAAGTTGTATATACTGAGTTGCAGAGTTTCTTTATATTTGTTGTTGAGTTATTGAGACTTTAATCATTGTTTTCGTTATTTCTGCATTAATGTTAGGCTTACCTAGTCTTAAAGACTAGGTGCTATCACGATATCCTATGGAGGGAAATTGGGGTCGTGACACTTATGTGAGTCATGCATTCTCCGTAATTTGTTGTGTTGCTCTAAGGTGCCAACCTTTGCCTCTGTATTAGTTGGTGAATTGATTGTTAAGATGAATTTATTTACTTGGACTCATTATCTTATACTCTATTGAGTTGTTGGTAACATAACGAATTTAAATAAAAGAACTATTAACATGCTTACTTTATGTGACTCTTAAGTTAAAATCGCCCTGACGAGGAATCAAGAAGGGAAGTGCTCCTAACAGCCCTACAACCTCTAGAAGATAAGTACAGACGTTTCCGTACAAATCCGAAAGACTCTACTAGACTTGCTCGTGACTCTAGATACCCAAGTGAACCTAGAGCTCTCATACCAAGTTGTCATGACCCAAAAGCCACAATAGGTGGTGATGACGCCCAACGTCGCCGTTAGGCAAGTCAACGATGATTTACCAACTTGATTATCTATTTTATTATTTTTGAAATCATAAGTTTTTTTAAGTAAATAATTCAATGCATTTAAATATCATGAATACATAAAACATTTGTAAGATATAAAGTAAAAGGTGACAATATCGAACCGAACCATAAACATCTACTAGGATATCCCAAAACCCAGCGTCACAAGTGTATGGGCATCTGCTAAAGAGTGTAATAATAATAATACATCTGTTTGGAATATGAAATAGATAGAATAAAGTAAATAAGTAAGATGGAGACTCTGAAGGCTGCGGTACGTAGAGAAGAGAACAACTCACCATAAAGTCTCATCAGTAGCTACGCCTATGCGCCAGGATGACCATTAAATTAACCTGTCAGATCTGCACATTTAGTGCAGAAGTGTAGCATGAGTACGTAAATCATCGCGTACCCAATAAGTATCTAGCCTAACCCCAGAGAAGTAGTGACGAGAGGTCGACATTGACACTTACTAGTGATCCAATAAATAAAATGCAGAAATCATAAAGAGACATGAAATACAACGGGATCAACAGAATAAGGAAAAGTAGATAACGAACAATTATTATCAGTAAAAACAAAATGCCCCAAAGGCCACATGTTATATCCACAAATAGGAACCCTCAATTAGATATCCGTTCTCATGTCATAAAGAATGTATTACGTAACTTCCAAGTTTAATTAAGAGGGTAATCTCGTGGGTATTCAGACTCTTAGCGATTTTATGCACAAATTACGCCAAGGTCATTCGGCCCTATCCATATAGTCGTGTATATACACTGCCGAGGTCGTACAAACCGATTCATGGATGCATCCCATAATATATATATATATATATACATATATAAATATCGCCGAGGCTTGCGGCCCGATCCACAGGAATAGGAAAACTCTTCGGATTCGCGAATTATGTATTTACAACTCCAAGGTAAGCCCAAAAAGGATATAAATTCTAATTAATGATTAATAGCCCGCCAAATCTCTAGATAATGAGCTCATTTTAATATAATCTTTAGCCATTTTCTTACTTATTAATTCAAACAATTTAAACTACCAAATTGGGTTCAAATAGTGCAAGTAATAGCATAATAAAGGCCTACGTTTACCTAGACATAACATGAATCTAGCATAATAAAAGACTACTTACGGAGTCTCGTCACCTCGTACGTACGTAGCCCTTACAATAAGTAGCACATATCAAATACATCACCTAGGTGGTAGTTTCCCCCTCCCAGAGTTAGACATGAGACTTACATCGCTCCAAAGTTCCATAACCGGCTCCAGTGCCTCTCTAACTCCTCCACCAATGCCAAACGATTTGAAACTAGCCAAACAACGTGCAAACCAATCAAAATATCCAAACACTCTTAATTAATTAATTTATACCAATTCTCAACTCCGCTCGAAATGTTAAAAAAGTCAACCCTCGGGCCCACGTGCCCGGATTCCAAAAATGTTTCAAAGATAAACGTTACTCATCACATCACGAACTCAAATATATAATTTATTCACAATTCCATATTTAATTTTATGGTAAAAATCCAAAAATACTAAATTCTAGGTTTTCTCTTAAAATTCCACAATTTCCACAAATTCCTTGTTTAAAACCATATATAACTCATGTACTTAGCTCAAAATGTATAGAAGCTCCTTACCTCAAGGTAGATGATGAAGTTGGCTCCTCCAAATCGCCCAAGTAAGAGAGGAATGAGTGAAATGAGCAAAAATCCCGATTAGGCAACATATATTCTTCCCAGGCGTCTTCACACCAGCGGGCACCCTAGCTGTACCTGCGACTCCGCTTCTGCGGAAAAATGTCCGCCCCTGTGGAAGTCACTTAGGCCCCCGACCAGCCACACGTGCGGCCCAAAGCACGCACTTGCGAGGTCGGTTTTACGACCCTTCCCTCGCTTTTGCGCTCCCGCGCCTGCATGATCCCATCCGCTTCTGCGAAGCCAGCCACACCTTCTCAACTCCGCATCTGCGGAGCCTCATCGCATTTGCGAGCTCGATGATGCTGAAATCCTCCTCTTACCTGTGACCACTACCTATGCCACCCAGAACTGCTTCTGAGACTGCTTGCCCGCTTCTGCATTCTCGCACCTGCGGCCAAAAACCTCGCAGGTGCGATCACACCAGAAGCCATAAGCTTCAGCAATTCTTTAACTCCAAAACTCGACCCGATTCCAATCCGATTCGCACCCGAGGCCGTTGGGACCCCATCCAACCATACCAGCGCATCCTAAAACATGATACGAAATTAGTCGAACCCTCAAATAACGTAAAACAATATCAAAATTATGAATCGATGATCGAAACCTTTCTTTAAACTTTCAAACTTTGACGAACGCGTTCGATTCATACTTAAACATTCCGGAATGATGCCAATTTTTATGCACAAGTCACAAATCACGATACGAACCTATTCCAAGGCTCGGAACCCCAAACGGACATCAATAACACCAAAGTCCACTTCAAATCAAACTGAGGAAATTCTAAAACCTTCAAAATATTAACTTTCTACAATAAGCGCCGAAATGCTCCCGGGCCACCCGATACTCAACCCAAACACACGCCCAAGTACGAAATAATCATACGAACCTATTGGAACCTTCAAATCCCAATTCTGAGGTTGTTTACTCAAAAGTCAAACCTTGATCAACTCTTCCAACTTAAAGCTTCCGAATTGAGAATTTTCCTTTCTAAACAACTCCGAACTTCCCAAAATTGAATTCTGACAACACGTACAAGTCATAATACATGAAGTGAATCTACTCACAGCTCCAAACGGCCGAAGGATGCACTATAGCTCAAAACGACCGGTTGGGTTATTACATTCTCCCCCACTTAAATGTATGCTCATCCATAAACTTGCCAAGAACTGTTCCGAAGTTTCTCAAAATCGTTATTTAATACCTTGTGCATCTATCTGTGCCACCACAATCCACACGAGCACACTAGCTCGAGCCAGACTAAAGATCTTTCCTTTATCTTTGCCAACAACCCTTAGAACCAGGTTCCAACATCCGGAAGTCTCCACAAGACCCGATTTTACATACGAACACTACATCATTCAGCATACACTGTACCAAAACATGATCATGCTCCTACTTAAAATCACACCATGCACCACATTTACGGTACCACTACGACTCCTCGATGCCCAATTGACAACGGGTGCCCAACATCGTAAAAGAATGAATAGGAAGGAAATAAAGACATAAGCTTCATTAGAATCAAATCGCCCGACGAGTAATCAAGAAGGGAAGTGCTCCTAACAACCTTGCAGCCTCTCGAAGATAAGTACAGACGTCTCCGTACCAATCCGCAAGGCTCTACTAGACTTGCTCATGACTCGTGATACCCGAGTGAACCTAGAGCTATGATACTAAGTTGGCACGACCCAAAACCCATAATAGGTCGTGATGGCACCCAACGTCACCGTTAGGCAAGCCAATGGTGATTTGCCGACTTGATTATCCATTTTATTATTTTTGAAATCATAAGTTTTTATTAAGTAAAGAATTCAATGCATTTAAAGATCATGAATACATAAAACATTAGTAAGATATAATGTAAAAGGTGACAATATCGAATCGAACCTTAAACATCCACTAGGATATCTCAAAACCCTGCGTCACAAGTGTATGAGCACCTGCTAAAGAGTGCAATAATAATAATAATACATTTGTTTGGAATATGAAATAGACAGAATAAGGTAAATAAGTAAGATGGAGACTTTGAGGGCTGCGGTGCATAGTATAGAGAACAACTCACCATAAAGTCTCCTCAGTAGTTATGCCTACGCGCCAAGATGACCATCGAATGAATCTATCAGATCCTACACATTTAGTGTAGAAGTGTAGCATGAGTACGTAAATCAACGCGTACCCAGTAAGTATCTAGCCTAACCACGAAAAAGTAGTGACGAAGTGTCGACATCGAAACTTACAACATGATTAATAGAATAAGGAATAGTAGATAACGAAATCCCTTAACAACTTGCTCATGATTCGTGATACCCAAGTGAACTTAGAGCTCTGATACCAAGCTGTCATGACCCAAAACCCATAATAGGTCGTGATGGCACCCAACGTCACCGTTAGGCAAGCCAACGGTGATTTACCAAATTGATTATCCATTTTATTATTTTTGAAATCATAAGTTTTTATTAAGTAAAGAATTCAATGCATTTAAAGATCATGAATACATAAAACATTAGTAAGATATAATGTAAAAGGTGATAATATCGAATCGAACCATAAAAATCCACTAGGATATCCCAAAACCCTGCGTCACAAGTGCATGACTATCTGCTAAAGAGTGCAATAATAATAATACATCTATTTGGAATATGAAATAGACAGAATAAAGTAAATAAGTAAGATGGAGACTTTGAGGGCTGCAGTGCGTAGCATAGAGAACAACTCACCATAAAGTCTCCTCAGTAGATGCGCCTACGCGCCAAGATGACCATCGAATGAACCTATCAGATCCTGCACATTTAGTGTAGAAGTATAGCATGAGTACGTAAATCAACACATACCTAGTAAGTATCTAGCCTAACCCCGGAGAAGTAGTGACGAGGTGTCGACATCGACACTTACAACATGATCAATAGAATAAGGAATAGTAGATAACGAAATCCCTTAAAAATTATTATCAGTAAAACAAAATGCCCTCAAATGCCTCATGCTATATCCACAAATATGAACCCTCAATTAGATATCCGATCGCATATCATAAAGAAAGTATTACGTAATTTCCAAGTATAATTAAGAGGGTAATCTCGTGGGTATTCGACTCTTAGCGATTTTACGCACGAATTACACTGAGGTCGTTTGGCCTGATCTATATAGTCGTGTATATACACTACTGAGGTCGTACGACCCGATCCATAGATGTATCCCATAATATATATATAAATATCGCTGAGGCTTTTGACCTGATCCACAGGAAAAGGGAAATTCTTCGGATTCGCGAATTATGTATTTACAACTTCAAGGTAAACCCAAAAAGGATATAAATTCTCATCAATGATTAATAGTCTGCCAAATCTCTATATAATGGAGCTCGTTTTAACATAATCTTTAGCCATTTTCTTACTTATTAATTCAAATAATTTAAACTACCAAATTGGGTTCAAATAGTGCAAGTAATAGCATAATAAAGGCCTACGTTTACCCGGACATAACATGAATCTAGCATAATAAAGGCCTACGTACGGCCTATCGTCACCTCATATATATGTAGCCCCTACAACAAGTAGCACATATCAAATACATCACCTAGGGGTAGTTTCCCCCTCAGAGGGTTAGACAGGAGACTTACCTCGCTTCGAAGTTCCATAACCGGCTCCAACACCTCTCTAACTCCTCCACCAATTCCAAATGATTTGAAACTAGTTAAACAGCATGCAAACCAATCAAAATATACCAAAAACATCTTAATTAATCATTTTATAATAATTCCCAACTCCGCTTGAAAAGTCAACTCTCAGGCCCACGTGCCTGGATTTCAAACATTTTTCGAAGATAAACGTTACCCATAACATCACAAACTCAAATATATAATTTATTCTAAATTCCATATCCAATTTCGTGGTTAAAATTAAAAAATTCTAGGTTTTCTCTTAAAATCTCACAATTTCCACAAATTCCATGTTTAAATCCAATTATAACTCATGTACTTAGTTCATAATGTGTAGAAGTTCCTTACCTCAAGGTAGATGATGAAGTTGGCTCCTCCAAATCGCCCCAAAAATTTCCCAAGCAAGAGAGGAATGAGTGAAATGAGCAAATATTCTGATTAGGTAACATATATTCTGCCTAGGCATCTTCGCACTTGTGGGCACCCCTGCCGCACCTGCAGCTACGCTTCTGCGGAAAAATGTCTGCTCCTGCAGTTGGAATATAGATATGGCTTGATACAGCTTGTTCAGGCTTATACAGTGTATAGATGCGAGAATCGGGTCTTATAATATATTTCGAATGTTGGAGATTGGGTTCCAAGGTTTATGGACTAAGGTTGAAAAATGAATCTTTAGTTGGGTGGTGTTGACAGGCTTATGTTGATTGAGGTGACATGGGATCACCCATGGGTAAGTGTAAGGTTAGTTTATATGGAGTTTTGATGTCTTTGGAACGACTCTCGGCACGTTCGAGGACAAACATATGTTTAAGTAGGGGAGGATGTAACGACCCTATCGGTCATTTTGAGCATTTGCACTCCATTTAGTGGTTTGAGGTCTTGAGTAGCTTCATATGAGGTATTATGACTTTCAAGAGAAGAGTGGTGAACCCATGACGCAGAATCAGATAAGCAATCACAACCTACCTGCTGGAAGTAATGAACGAAGGATGATCAGGAGGCAATTCAGGTTGAAAATGTGAAGGATCAAAATAACCCCTACAACTATGATCTCGGTAATTTGGTACGGTCCTTCCCAGTTTGGTCCTAATTTACCTTTGTTCGGGTTTTGGGTGCTCAGTGTAACTTTTCTTAGCACCAAGTACCTTGTATTGAAGTGTCGAAGGTTGGCCCTTCGACTGTAATATCTTTCGATCCTCTGTTTTAAGATAGCTAGCCGGAGAGGGGCGGCTTCGCCCATTAATCTAATAGCTCTAGGCCCGTACTCATAGCCTTATCGTTCGATTCCTTTGTTGCATATCGGAATATGATGCTTGGTTCTCCGACCTCGACTGGTATTAAAGCTTCGGTGCCATAAACCAAAGAAAACAGGGTGGATCTGGTATTAGACTTCGAGGTTGTACGGTACGCCCATAGGACCCGAGGTAGCATTTTCTTTCATTTTCCTTTGGTGTCGATCAATCTCTTTCTTAGGTTTTGGATTATGGTTTTATTGGTGGATTCTGCTAGTCCTTTTCCACTAGGGTGGTAAGGAGTGGATAAGATCATTTTGATCTGATGGTCTTCGAGAAACTTGCTTACTTTGCTGCCAATAAACCGTTTCCCGTTATCACACACAATCTCAGCCGGTATTCCGAATCGACATATGATGTGGTCCCGAATAAAATCAATGACTTCTTTTTCTCTGACCTTTCATATGCTTGTGCTTCCACCCATTTAGAAAAATAGTCAGTCATAAATAAAATACATTTAGCCTTACCAGGTGCCCATGGAAGGGGGCCAACGATGTCCATCCCCCATTTCATGAACGGCCAGGGTGACAAGACCAAATGTAGCGGCTCTCCTGCTCGATGAATCATCGGAGCATGCCTTTGGCATCCATCGCATTTTCAAACGAATGCCTTTGCGTCTTTTTCTATGTCGATCCAGTAGTAATCGGCTCTGATTATTTTTTGAACTAGTGATTCGACGCCCGAATGATTTACACAGTACTTTCGTGGACTTACCTCAAAACATATTTGGTATCCCCCGGTCCCAAACATATAGCGATCGGGCCATCGAACATTGTTATGACTAAGGTTCCATCCTCGGACAAACTAAACCGGGTTGCCTTCATACGTAGGGCCCTCGATTCTTTTGGGTCCGAGGGAAGTTTTCTTGTCCTGAGATATTCCACGTACTTATTCCTCCAGTCCCAAGTAAATCTCGTTGAGTTGATCTCGGCATGACCTTTTCCATCACCGATCTCATAAGCTGTACAATTTCTCCCGAGCGACGATCCTATGTTAGCGAGGGCATCAGCTTCGCTGTTTTGATCCTGAGGTGCATGTTGCAAAGTCCATTCTTTGAATCGATATAATGTCACATGTAACTTGTCCAAGTATCTCTGCATTCGTTCTTCCCTGACCTAGAATGTCCCATTAACTTGGTTTACCACAAGGAGTGAGTCGCACTTGGCTTCGATCACCTCTGCCCCCAAGCCTCATATTTGGCCTCGTTGTTAGTCAATTTCACAATCTTAATAGATTGTCTAATTATTTTACATGTTGGTGGCTTTAGTACGATGCCAAGTCCGGACCCTTCTACGTTTGAGGCGCCATCCGTAAAGAGGGTCAAGATTCTCGAGGAAGTCTTCGAGTTAATCAGTAACTCTCTTTCGACCTCGGGTAGTAAGGTCGGCGTAAAGTCGGCCACGAAGTCTACCAAAATTTGGGACTTAATGGTGATCCGGGGTCGGTACTCAATATCGTAACCACTTACTTCCACGACCCATTTGGCCAATCGGCCCGAGCGTTCGGGCTTATGCATAACGTTCCTTAACGGGTAAATTGTTACGACGCATATGGGGTGACATTGGAACTATGGTTATAGTTTCCTGGAGGCGCTTAGCAAGGCGAGCGCCAGTTTTTCTAGGTGAGGATATCTAGTTTTGGCCTCAACTAAGGTCCTACTAACATAATAAATCATAAATTGCGTACCTCGTTCTTCCCGAACTAGGACTCCACTTACCGCTATCTTCGAGACCGCTAAGTACAAGTACAGTTGTTCGTCAGTCTTTGGTGTGTAAAGCAGCGGCAGACTCGATAAGTACTTCTTTAGTTCGTCCAAAGCTCGTTGGAGGCCTCTTTCTGTATCCTTTTCCACGAACATAGCCAGTTCGTTCACAAATACAGTGGTTAAAATCTCATCTGCACTCATTGGATACTCATTCTCTTCAAATTGTTGTTGAACCATAATTTCTTGGAGCTGACCCTACAATTATGGATAACAGTTTATACTATAAAATAGGAAGAACATTACAAAAAATAAAATACTGATGTCAGAAAATTACATGAATTTGTTGTGACTTTGGATCCGACCACACCAATTCTCCTTGGTCATTTTTACGAGTGTTTTGGAGTTCCCAAACTCGATCGGGTGCTGCATTTGTTCTATTATCAGGATTTCTCTACGATTTATAACAACAAATGAAAATGGTTTATATTTATAACCTCATAATAACATCAATGAATTAGAAATAATTATATAGTGGTAGGGGTAAATGCATTTGTACCGTCGATTCCTCTACTTCAGCAAATGACTTTGAGCCACATGAGTGCTTAGTTATTTGTTTTCCCCTGTTTAGTTTGTTCCTCTCACTCACAGCCTGCAATTAAATAAATTCATTAAGAGCCAACATTTAAATTATAATTTACTATGCATTTTTATTATCAAGTTACCTTGAATGCTGGACTTCCAAAATGTTCTACCAGAAACACCCAATCTTCAGGTGTAATATCATCTGGCCTATAAGACAATCTCTCTTCATCAATATCATAGAGGGAGTAGTCAGCATGCAGTCGAGTCTTCCATGCTCTAAAAAGCCTTTGCATAGTGTCGATCAAAAGAGCTTGCAACACATGTTGTCGCATACCACTAGCTTCAAATTTATCCTAAGATAAATATGTAAAGCTATTGAAAGTAAATATAACGTGTGAGACAAAAGTCGATTTGACATTGAAAGTAAATTGTTACCTTAACCTTCAACCACATTGCTTCTCCATGTTTTGCAATTATTGCCTGCCAATTACCATCTCTAAAAGAGATAGTGCTTCGCATAATCAAGCCACAATAGTTAACAATATCCCTAGACCCAGGACCCACGGCTCTCATAATGTCATCTGGAATGACAATAGGAATTTTACTTCCGTGCTTCGTTTTCATGTCCACTTGTAACGATTTATATTTCCCTCTGCCTTTCTTAGATTTGTTGCACGAAGTTGTGACGCAAAAAATCCACATAAACCGTTGTTAATTCACTATTATCATTGTTATTTTGCTTTATAGAATCACTTTAAGCATTTTAAAAAAGCATATGGCAAGATATTTAAAAAAAGCATATGGTAAAAAAAGCATATGGTAATTCACTAGTTTCAGGAAGTTTTGCTCAATAAATGTGGATGAATATTCAAAGGCTAGTTTCCAGGAAGCCAAATAGTTACCAACATGTTGAGAGGTAATAGCCAACATGTATTATTTTCACAAATCTTCATATTGCTCCCTGAAATACCAACTGAAATCATAATTCGATTTCAATAGAGAACTAACCTGGGCCACTATTTTCAATATCCGGTGTTGGATGTGCACTTTCAACAAAAATCTGATTTGAGTGTGACTCAATCCGAAGTCCATGACGAGAGTTACTTGATCCAGATTCTATTGAAGCTTGTGTTTGTGACTGAAATGCTTGTGGCGGTGACTGTCGTTGAGATACTTGTGGCAATATTTGTCTCTGAGATACTTGTGGCTGCGTTTCTGTCCGAAATCCTCCAATGTTGCCACGTCCACGGCCCTTTCCATCCCTTCCACTTCTACCTCGTCCAATTCCTGTCATTTAATTTCCTGCAGTATCATATAAGAAGTATGAATAAAGATTCATATTTTAGCATAACCTATGCATAGTCCAGGAACTATAGAGAAATTTTAGATTGAATAAAAATATATTGAGAAAAAGAAGCCAAATATCGGATCTGCATAGGAAAATAAGCAAGATATATTAATCAGAACAGAAAAGAATAATAGAATTATTCTCTTATAAAGAGAATCAAAACCAGCAAGATATAACAATCCAAATAGAAAAGAATAATAGAATTATTCTCTTCCAAATAAGAACCACTGTTTATCTAAGTCCCACAAAAAAGAGCAGCCAAAAGTTATATAAGAAAACTCCACAACAAGACATAAGAAATCTATTTTTTGGTCACTCCACATCATTGTCCTCTATGTCAATGTCATCTTCTTCCCTTTCCTCACCCTCTGACATATTTATATCATTGTCATTAATAAAATCATCTTCCGCATTATGCACACTCTTCTGAGCTTGTTCAGTTGCATAATTATGAGTAATGCTTTGTGGATCAACATCACCCCTATGTAAAGATACCACAATATCATTTTCTTGATCATCGGTACGCAACATATTAAATTCAACTTCATCTTGTTGATAAGCTTCTTCATTCATTAATGCTTCATCATCAATCTCTATACCACTATCATCCTTTTCAGGCATATTAAAAAGGTCGCGAGTACGACTATATCCCACAATTCTTTCAACTTTTCAATCATTGTTTGTAAGTATACATCTATATCATTGCCTGGACACTTAGGGCCAGGAATAAGTAGTGTCATCATGAAATATGAAGTCTTCATGCAATCCTATGGCGGCAAATTATACGGAACGAGTACGACTGGCCATATACTATGATTGGTACTCATGTTCCCATAAGGTTGGAACCCATCACTTGCTAAACCTAGTCGAACATTTCTTAGTTCTGCTGAAAAAGTGGGATGTCGATCGTCAAAGGGTTTCCAGGCCATGGAGTCCGACGGATGTCTCAAGACACCGTCATCAATACCTTCCTCGTTGTGCCATCTCATCTTTTTTGATGTCTCTCTTGCCATGTACAATCTCTGTAGTCTTGGTTTGATTGAAAAATGCCGCAAGGCTTTATGAGCTACTTTCTTACCTCCATTTTCTTTTGACTTCCATCTTGGCTAACTACACTTAGGACATGATTCGGTATTGGCATACTCGCGCCAATATAAGATACAATCGTTCTCACATGCATCAATTTTGTTATACCCCAAGCCTAAGTCTCGAAGCACTTTCTTCGCTTCATAGAATGAATTTGGTAACAATGATCCCTCTGGAATAACTTCTTTAAATAAGCTCAACAATGCATCTACAGATTTATTGCTCCAATGATTAAGAAATTTCAAGTGAAGTAGTCTAACTATAACAGACAACTTCGACACTTTCTTACATCCAAGATAAATCTCCGTTTCGGCATCTTCCAATAACTTATAGAATTTTTTTGCATGCACATTTGGCTCTTCATTGTCCCTTGGATGACTATTCATATCCTCCATGTTCGTATACTCAAAACCGTCTTTGTTTGCAACATTAGAATTTTCAACTCTTATTAACACTTCTCCATGCAAGTCCCACACTTTGTAACTCTCCCAAAAGCCCTTACCCAACAAGTCTCTTCTTACTTGGATTCTTGCCTTGAATACCGTATTTCTACATCCTTTACAAAGACAACGAATCACGGTACTCACATTTGGTTGACTGTATGCCCAATCAAGAAAGTTGTCTATCCCTTCAATGTACCTGATGTCACATCTATCCTTAATATTTAACCAACTTTTATCCATCTTTATTTTCTACAATAAAAAATCCAACCAATTAATAAGTAAAAAGTGTAATATGATCAATAATCAGAACAAACAAAGTTATATAGGCTTGTGTTTAACTATGCAATTCTGGCCGTGTACAAATACTAGCAAAAATACTTCTAGTAAAAAAGAATTCAAGTTCACATATATGACTATACAAAGACTCTCAACCCACATCTCATATAAGGAATAATAACTGCTACTATTAATTAGGTAGTTGCTTTACAAAATAAAATAATTTCAGTTGTTACATACAAAAAAAAAAAACAATAGACACTACCTATTAAAAGGTTTAGACAGAAATTTAATTACACAAAACTACTTTTATTAGCTTAATTTTAACTTATTAATAATATTTAAAATTCAATGATAAAAAACAAATCTAGACACCCCAGCAGTAGCAAGAACAGAGAAACCAAATAAAGAAAAAAGAAAAATAAGGTGAACATAGAAGTGAGAGAATCAATAGAAGCTTTTGCTTCATAGCTTCAGCCGTAGAAGCTTTTGCCACCGGCAAAGTCGAAACATTCATCTTTGAACACAACCAAACTCGCTAATAAATTCAGACTCAAATACCCAAGATTAACCATTCATATATATAGAGATGGATCAAAAAATAAATAGAGAAAAAAAAATTCAATAAACCCACAAAACATCACAAAATTTTAGGAAATAGAAAGAGAAACTAACCCAATTTGGTGTGCAAGTAGAATTAGAAACAGGCCTAGGACTATATATTTTATGTGGCGGCTTTGCGGAATCTCCTCCAAATCCCTTAATTCGGTGGTAACAAATTTAGTCGCCACTGAATAGCGCCATTGAAAACCTCATTTCTTGTAGTGTAACTAGCATCACATTCTTCCTAATTCCAATCTCCATATTTACTACTTTAGATCAGATATAGGAGCGGTCTTCCTCAAGAAGTTTTTTCTGACTATTATCTAGTTTGTTGCTAGTTATTAAACGAATAGCAAAAATTATAAAGTTATTAAACGGAAAGCAAAAATTTCATAAAAACTTACAAGTTTTTAGCAGTTGTAACCCTAAACAAACGAACTTCCCAATTGAAACTGATGTCCACCAAACCCAAATAAAGAGGGTTTTGACTTTTGAGAATAGCAATTAGAAGAAATTAAGCATCTCCATCAGCAATTATCACAAAATCTACCCTAATATTCTTAACTAGATGATTAGAGCCCGTTTTAGGGACTAATCTGCTTAACTAGATGATTAGAGCCTGTTTTAGGGAAGAAGAAGTACGGGAGTTTTCAATGTAATTTGGATAAAACTTAACTTAGTGGGATATTTTTGGGCATTATTATTTTTTGAGGGGAGAAAAGATTTAGGGGAAAAGTTTTGGCGGGAATATTTAGAGAAATATTAGAGCACGCTTTTATGGGGTAGCTTATACAAAGTTAAATTACCACGCCCAGTAAGCATCGTATTACATTTGAGTAAGTGTAGCCAATTATTTTGTTATTTCAGAACACTTGTAAAGTGTAGTGTTTACTCTTAAAAGGCACGCTTCATAAGCGTTGCCTAAAATCCGTATCCAAAAGTGCTTGACAAAGGCCACCCCTTATGAAGCGTCCCACAAATACTTTTGGCAACACTTTTCAAGTGTTGTCTAAAAAAGTGTGGCCTTAGATTAAATTTGTTGTACTGGGAATTAGGGAAATGAGGGATCGGGGTTGGGACATGAGGAGTGTTGTATGTGTGTGTGCAAAGTGAGGTGAGAAACGCAAGGGCGTGGGGATTTGGGATTGTTTATCTTTATTAAATCATATTTTTACGTTAGCTTCATTTAGTTTACTTTTTTTTTTGTCTTTTATTTTAAAAGATAAATTAAATTATAAAGATAAGAAGATTAACCAACATTTCTTACAATATAGGAAAATTAAATACTTACATGTACTAAATGATACTAAGAAAGATTCCATAACTAGCTTATTAAAATTCTAATTAAAAGAAACTACATATTTTTTTTGTAAATTTTCTTTTCTCCATACAATTAGAAATAAAATTTGTACTATAAGTATATGAACATTTTAATTTAATTTAATTAATTTGTTTTTTAAAAACAAACCTATTAAGAGTAAGATAAAAGTTTAAAATATTAAGATTAGACCTAAAAGAAATATTTACACTAAAATAGTATAGAATTTGGGTGTGGTTAAAAATTAGTTGTTCACAGCATGCCCCTCTTTGCTTGGAAACATGAAGAGTTTTCAGGCAAAGAAAATGAACAAGGTGACTGATTTTTGACCTCACTATTATTTAAAAAGGAAAAGAAGATAAAAGAAAAAAATGTGATCGAGCCTTGATTTTAGGAAGTCTACATATCCCGGGTTATAAGGGAATCAGGTCACGTGTAGTTCAAGTGAAAAATGACTGATAGAATATGCTTAGATGGAGAGCCGAGCGAAGTTCCGTCGAGGTTCCGATCCGCGGTTCTTACTATTACATCAAAATGAAAAGAAAATTACATTCTCTTGAAATCTCAGAGTTATAAAATTCCTATCTTAATGCCATCTGGAGTCTTGTCTTGATTCTTGACTTGCTTCCCCCATTGACGTTAGATTGAAACTTGATGCTCTCGATGTAACAGACTATAAAATATTCTCACAAGCTTTTTTCTTGATCAGATAATGAGAAGGTGGATTCTTGAGACCCTATGTCTCCGCATGCAATTGGTCAAAGTTGGTTGCACCTGGTATTGAGATCAAATATTCCACTTTCTCTGTCAAGAGCTGGAATCTTATTTTTACACATCCAATCCGTACTTTGCAGAAAAACTTACAAGACATCACAAACAAACAAAACGAACAAAAAATTGATGTCACAGTTTGCACTAGGAAGGTTTTGTGAATTATTGAAAACACAATAAACTAACTTTGCTATTGCAGAATGAAGAATTGAAAAAGATATCATTTTTTTTATAATATGGGAGCTCGTACCTTGTGTTCACAAGAAGGACGGCAACCAGGGGATATACTACCATGTGTTGACAATAAGATGGGGCCCGTGGAACTCTAGGATGCTATTAGGGAATGCCGTACCATATGTTTAAAGCATGAAATAAAATTAGGATATGTAGTACCCTATGTTGACAATAAGATGGGGATCGTGGAACTCTAGGATGCTACTAGGGAATGTCGTACCCTATGTTGGCAGAAAGTAATACATCCAGGGGTTGTAGTACCCTGTGTTGGCGATAAGATAAGGCTTATGGCACTCTAGAGTGCTACTAGGGAATGTCGCACCCTATGTTGGCAAAAACATGAGGCTCGAGGCACTCTTAGATGCTACTAGGGAATGTCGTATCCTATGTTAGCAATAAGAAATGCAACTAAGGGATGTAGTACCCTGTGTTGGAAACAAGGTGAGGCTCTTGGCTTTCTAAGATTCTACTAGGGAATATCGTACCCTATGTAGGAAAAATGTAATGTCGCAAGGGGATGTAGTACCATATGTTGACAATAAGAGGAGGTATCATAGCGCTCTAAGATGCTATTAGGGAATGCCGTACCCTATGTTGGCAGAATACGAGGCTTAAGGCACTCTGCGATGCTACTAAGGAATGCCATACCGTATGCTAGCAATATAAAATGCAACCAGGGGATATAGTACCCTGTGTTGGAAACAAGGTGAGTCTCTTGGATCTATAAGATTCTACTAGAAAATGTCGTACCCTATGTAGGAAGAAAGTAATGCAGCCAGGGGATGTAGAACCCTATGTTGACAATAAGATGAGGCATCGTGGCACTGTGAGATGCTATTAGGGAATATTGTACCCTATGTTGGCAGAACATGAGGCTTGAGGCACTCTAAAATGCTGCTAGGGAATGTCGTACCATATGTTAGCAATAAAATACAACCAGGGAATGTAGTACCCTGTATTTGGGATAGGGTATTGATTGTAACGACCTGGCCAGTCGTTTTGAGTGTATTAGCCTCGATCCCCTATTTACTGTTTTTCCCGTATCTGTTTCTACTTATGTGAGTTGCCGGGAGGTCTTGTTTTTGGTTTCAGAGTGTTTTGGGACACTTAGTCCCTAAAACGGAAGCTAAGTATCAAGATTTTGACCGTAGTCGGAATTGTGTGAAGACGACTCCGGAATGGAGTTTTGTCGGTTCTGTTAGCTCCGTTGGGTGATTTTGGACTTAAAAGCATGTCCGGACTGTGAATTTGAGGTATGTATCTAATTTAGGCTTGAAATGGCGAAAGTCAAATTTTGAAAAGTTTGACCGGAGGGTTGACTTTTTAATATCGGGGTCGAATTCTGATTCCGGAAGTTAGATTAGGTCCATAATGTTGAATATGACTTGTGTACAAAATTTGAGGCCAATCGGACGTGGTTTGCTAGGTTTCTGCGTCGTTTATGCAATTTGTGGAATTAGAAGTTCTTTAGGCTTGAATCCAGGTGTAATCGGTGTTTTAAAACATTTAACATTGATATCAACCAAATTCAAACTTATATCCAACCCTAATTATTTATTCATGTATACTTAACTAACTAACAAAATCAAAGATCAGCTATATGAAACCATGAACAACTAACATGAACATATATATATTACCGAACAACTTATGAACTGAACGTGGAAGCTATTTTGAAATAAGGCCACAATAACAAATTAAAATTAACTAATATGCTACTCCTCATGCTTTCCATCACAAGAACCAAACAAAACATCACACAAAAGACTATATTAGCTAAATAATAGGTGTAGTAAAGAGAGAGACTGGACCTTTAAGCCAAATAATTTTCCATAACTTGATCTGGTGGAAAACTCCAAGTGAGATTTAAAGAAGAGTAAAGACGACAAAACATGAGCGGCGAACAACAAAAATAGCTTGAACGCCTTTGACTGGAAACTCGAACAGCAACCTCGAACGACATTAGCTAAACCTCAACCGCTGGAGTTATCTTGGAGTTGCTTTTCATGGTATTTTTCATTTAGTATAAGAGTGATTTACAGCTGGTTTTGATGGAGGATGGTTGCTAGTTTGAACTCGGGTTTTAGGGGATGTTTCACGGTGGTTTAGGGTGGTTTTGGGGCGTGAAAAAGGCTAGTTTTGGGACAGCTTTGTGGTTGAAAAAGGGTGACGTTTTGTGATGACCCAAAAGGTCATCTTATGTTTTAGAACTCGAATTTGCGCTCTTAAGCCTTAAAAATCTCATTTTTACCCCCCTCAATTTACGTACACAGTTCGGGCATGTTTCCCAAAAGCTATTATGTTGAAAATAAGAATTTATGCCTTAAAAGTTTATTTTAGTTGACTTCGGTCATTATTTTTGGTAAACATGCCCGAATCCATATTTTGACAATCTCGGTGGGTCCGTATCAAATTATGGGACCTGGGAGTATGCCCGGAATCGAATTCGGAGGTCCCTAACTCAAGTTATGAACTTTTGATAAAAATTAAAAGTGTGAAAATATATTTATTTTTAAGAATTGATTGATGTTTGACATTGTTAGTGTCGGGTCCGTATTTTGGTTCCAGATCCCGGTACAAGTTCATTATGATATTTAAGACTTGTATGTGAAATTCTGGTGAGAAACGGAGTTAATTTGACGTGATTCAGACGTCCAGTTGAGAACACATGAATTATAAAGTGTTCTTCAGAATTTCATTTGATTTGGTGCTAAATTCGCAGTTCTAGGTGTTATTTTGGCGATTTGATCGTACGAGCAACTTCGTATGATATTTTTAGACTTGAGTGCATGTTTGGTTTGGAGCCCCGAGGGCTCGGGTGAGTTTCGGGTAGGCCACGAGATGTTTTGGACTTTGAAAATCTGGTATTTTGCTGTAGCAGGTTTTCTGGCAGGTCCTTCTTCGCGTTCGCGAAGGTACTCTCGCGAACGCGAATAGTAAACTGGGCAGCTGAAGTTTTCTACTTCGCGAACGCGAAGCGATGGGGGTGTTACCCTTCGTGAATGCGACCAGCTCCTTGCGAACGCGTAGTGTTAGGCACACCTGGGGGAGGGTTGGTCGTTCCTTCATCGCGAACGCAAGCAATGTCTCGCGAACGCGAAGGCCAGGGAGGAGTAACCATTGCGAACGCGAGCAGGGTCTCGCGAACGCAAAGGCTTGACAGCCAGTACCCTTCGCGAACGCGACAGTGGCCTCGCGAACGTGATGCACATTGTCGCCCAGTGCATAAAACAGAATCAAACACGGGTTTAAGCCATTTCTTCAATATTTTTCAAGAACCAAATGGGTAGAGTCACTTTCTCCCCCAAAGTGTTGGTAAGTGATTCTAAATTATTTTCTTTTAATTACCCTTTATATTTCTTGAATTATCAACCTAAAATCTAGGGTTTTCATGGTAGAATTAGAGGTTAGGGTAGAAACTAGAAATTTTGCAAATTTGTGGATTTAGACCTCAATTTGAGGTCGGATTCCAAAACCAATTATATATTCGGTCTCGGGGGTGAATGGGTAAATGAATTTTGGTCTAAACCTCGAGTTTTGACCAAGCGGGCCCGGGGTCTATTTTTGACTTTTTGGAGGAAACTTTATGCAATATAATTGATTTCTTTAGCAATATTGATATTATTGAGTCATTTTTGAATAGATACGAGTGGTTTGGAGGTGAATTTCACAGGAAAAGCAGTGATTGAGAATTAAGTGGCCTTCGGAGCGAGGTAAGTGTCGTGTCTAACTTTGGCTTGAGGGAATAGGTATTATCTGTTTATTTTCTACGTGTTTGGTTGTTAAATACGATATATAGGTGAGGTGACGAGCATCTATGCGTCGTTGTCGAGTCATATCATGCGAGTGAAATTCTATTCTTGTCTAATTTGTAGCCTTAAATTCTATTATCCATACTTAGCGGGTTATTTGAAATGTTGGGTGACTTATATTTGGTACCTTTCGAATATTGATTCAAGGTTGAGGTTACATTATGCTATTGATTATGGGTAAAATAATGGTTTCTTTGTGATACTCCTATCTATCCGTTATTATTGATTCTATGATTTGTGAGGAGGAGTGTAAAGCACGAAGGGTGATGCCGTGCATGCATTATTTATATTATGAGGAAGAGTGTAAAGCACAAAGGGTGATGCCGTGTATATTACGAGAGGTTTAATGCACGAAGGGTGATGCCGTGCAGTTTTCCTTATTTATTTGGTGAGGTTGAGAGTAAAAGCACGAAGGGTGATATCGTGCAGTTTTCCTTATTTATTTGGTGAGGTTGAGAGTAAAAGCACGAAGGGTGATGTCGTGCAGTTTTCCTTTGCTGTTTTATTTGCTCAATTCGTTTAAGGATTTTCGGTTTAATTTTGCCTTTTCATTATTCTCACTCTTTATATTGTATTACCCAACTGTATGTCCCCTTCCGATTATTCCTGCGTTATTCCTTTATTTACTGTTGTTGCCACTAGCATGATTATACTGTTCAGGTTATATGTGGGTGTCTTGTCCTAGCCTCGTCACTACTTCACCGAGGTTAGGCTTGACACTTACCAGTACATAGGGTCGGTTGTACTGATGCTGCACTCTGCACTTTCTGTGCAGATTTTGGTACCGGCTCAGGTTGATCGAGATTTTGCTATTGGTCCGCTGTCCGGAGACTCAAGGTAGATCTGTCGGCATTCACAGACCTTGAAGTCCCCGTCTATCTTTTATGTTCTTCTGTTTTCTTTCATTCAGATAGTTGTATTTCTTTTGAGACTATTACTTGTAATAAATTCTAGAATGCTCGTGAATTGTGACTCCAGATCCGAGTGTTAGTAAATAATATAGTTTTATAATATTCTGCACTTATTATATTTCATCTTAGCTAATTATTGTTATTTACTGAATGGAAATAAGGAATTGGTTTAATGATTCTCTAACGTTAGCTTGCCTAGCAAATGAAATGTTAGGCGCCATCACGGTCCCCTCGGTGGGAAATTTTGGGTCGTGACAGTTGGTATCAGAGCCCTAGGTTGCTTAGGTCTCATGATTCACGAGCAAACTTAGTTGAGTCTGGAGGATCGGTACAGATACGTTTGTGCTTATTTTCCAGAGGCTATGAAGTTTAGGAACAAGTTTCACTTCTATTCTTCTTTGTCGCGCGATTTTGTTTTCTCAATGCTTATTGAACACTTCTACTCTTATTCTCTCATAGATGGCGAGAACACGTATCGATTCCTGAGCTGAGCAGCGGCCAGAGCCTTCAGTGACAGCTCCTATGCAGGGCAGAGTAAAGGCCGAGGCCGCGCCAGAGGCCGAGGCAGGAGCAGGGCTCAGCCTAGAGTCCGAGTTGCAGCCCTAGCAGTGGAGCCTCGGATAGAGCTTGACGAGAAGGTTCTAGTCCAGATTGTTCCTTCCGGACCAGCTTAGGTTCCGGTAGGGTTCATTGCCACCCCAGTACTTCAGGACGCTTTGGTCCGTTTGGTGGGCCTTATGGAGAGTGTGGCCCAGACTGGCGCATTTCCCATGGAACCACTAGTCTCTCAGGCTGGAGGAGGAGCCCAGACTCCCACCACTCCCGCTTTGGAGCAGATAGCTCCCCAGTATCAGGCTCCAGCAACTCAGCCAGTTGGATTAGTTTAGCCGGTTATTGCTGCACAGGTCGGAGATGGGCCAGCTATGTCTTATAATGCTTAATGGAGATTTGACAGGTTTATCAAGCTCTTTCCTGTTCACTTCAGTGGTGCTTCTTCAGATAATCCCAGGAGTAGCTTGAGAGCTGTCACGAGGTCCTACAAAACATGGGTATAGTGGAGACCGATGGGGTAAATTTTGCTGTATTTCAGATGACTGGTTCCGCCAAGAAATGATGGAGAGATTACTTATTGACCAGACCAGCTGGGTTGCCTGCTCTTACTTGGGACCAGTTCTCTCAGCACTTCATATAGAAGTTTCTGCCTATCACATTGAGAGAGGAGTGTCGCCGTCAGTTTGAGCATCTCCAGTAGGGTAGTATGACTGTTAATCAATATGAGACCAGTTTTGTGGATTTGGCCCGTCATGCTATTCTTCTTCTTCCTACCGAGAGAGAGAGGGTAAGGAGGTTTATTGATGGACTTGCTAAGCCTATCAGATTGCAGATGGCTAAGGAGACTGGGAGTGAGATTTCTTTTCAGGCGGCTGCTAATGTTGCCAGACGAGTCGAAATAGTTCTTACTCAGGCAAGTCAGGGGTCTGACAAGAGACCTCGTCATTTCGGTGAGTTCAACGGTGCCTCGTCTAGAGGCAGGAGTACTTTTGGTAGAGGCCATCCTCCTAGGCCGTTTCATTCAGTGCTCCAGGCATCCCACGGTGCCTCAGGTGGTCGTGGCCCTCATATGCATTATTTTGACCAGCTAGCCTACATTGCACCACCAGCTCCTATTAGTGCACCTCCACTCTAAACTTATCAGGGTGGTTATTCAGGTCGACAGGGTCAGTTTCAGGGTCATCAGTCACAACAACCGAGGTTATGTTATACTTGTGGTGATCCGAGGCTCATTGCTAGATTTTGCCCTACAACGGGTAGCTCACAACATCAGAGTTCTCGTGCCATAGTTCCGACACCAGTTGCTGCACCACCTGCTCAGCCAGCCAGAGGCAGGGGTCAAGCAGTCAGAGGTAGAGGCCAGACTGTTAGAGGTGGAGACCAGCCAGTTAGAGGCTGTCCTAGGGACATAGTTCAGGGTGGTGAGGCCCAGCCCCGGTGTTATGCTTTCCCAGCCAGGCTTGAGGCTGAGTCATCTGACGCTGTTATCACATGTACTATTTCAGTTTGCAGTAGAGATGCTTCAGTTCTATTTGATCCGAGATCTGCTTACTCCTACGTGTCATCCTATTTTTCTTCCTATTTGGTTGTGCCCCGTGATTCTTTGAGTGCTCCTGTGTATGTGTCCACACCAGTGGGACATGCTATTGTTGTAGATTGTGTTTATTGTTCGTGTGTGGTCACCATTGGAAGTCTGAGACTCGTGTAGATCTTCTACTTCTCGACATGGTTGATTTTGATATCATACTGGGTATGGATTGGCTGTCACCTTATCATGCTATATTAGATTGTCACGCCAAGACGGTGACCTTATCCTTGTAGGGGTTGCCTCGATTAGAGTGGAGAGGGAATCTTGGCCATTTTGCCAGCAGGGTTATCTTTTATATGAAGGCTCGGCATATGGCCGAGAAGGGGTGTCTAGCTTATTTGACTTATGTCCGCGATTCTAGTGCACAAGTTCCTTCCATGGATTTAGTGCTGGTTGTTCGTGAGTTTCCAGAGGTGTTTCCTGCAGACCTGCCGAGGATACCACCCGACAGGGATATTCATTTCTGCATTGATTTGGCTCCGGGCACTCAGCATATTTCCATTCTGCCATACCGCATGGGCCCGTCAGAGTTGAAAGAATTGAAGGAGCAGTTGCAAGATTTTCTTGATAAGGGCTTCATTAGACCTAGTGTCTCGCCCTGGGTTTCACTTGTGTTGTTTGTGAAGAAGAAAGATGGATCGATGATGATGTGTATAGGTTATCGGCAGTTGAACAAAGTCACCATCAAGAACAAATATCCATTGCTGAGGATTGATGATTTATTTGATTAACTTCAAGGTGCTAAGGTGCTATTTTTAATATCTTGTTAGGTATTGGGTAATTATATGTTTTAGTTTTTGCATTTAAATTTCGGTAATCTATAACCATTCTACTTTTTCCTCTTTTTTGTTCACTATGTTTATTTACTATAAATGCTGGACTTGTATGTTTACTATTACTTTCTTGTATATAATTGTTATCTAATAGTTCTTTTTATATGTATTTTAAATTCTGCTAAATCATCAAAGTTATATTTTAAGGGTTTTTGTGTTATTATACTATTTTCTTCTATTAGTTCTATTTTTATTTTTGTCTTATGTTTATTCCATCCTTGTAGGGGGTTATCATTATATAATTTTTCTAATTCATTCTGAATTCTTTTTACTTTATCTATTGTAAATATAATAATTTCTAATTGAGTAGTTGTATTTTTACTTATATTTTCTAATTTTTGTGTGACTTTTTCACTTCCTCGTATCCATTATGTAGTTTTTCTTTATTTATTATTTACTCTTTTTACTCCTACTTTATTTTTACATGGTGTGGTAAACCACCAGTGTGTCCTTGTTATTATATGTGGGTATAGTTTATCTAAAAATGGCATTCCTAGTAATATATCTTTCGTAGTGAATTCAAAGTTATATATTTCTTCTATAGTTAATATTTTATCCCATTTATTCTTTGGTAAGCAATTATATTTACATATATTAGCTTCTGCTCCTGTATCTATCATCGATGTATAGTATCTATTGTAATATCCTTCTACTATGATTTTTGCAAGTATATATATTTTCATTCTTCTGTTCTTTTTATTATTATTTTCTTATCTTTGTATGTTATGGTTAATTGCTTATCTCCTCGATTGTATGGTTTTACTTTTTCTAACCATTTTATTCCTAATGTAATATTTTCGTTTTCATTCTCTTGATATATTTTTAATTCAGGGCATAGTTGTTCAGTAGTTATTATTTCAGTTTCTGTTACTAATTCTCTTGTGATATAATTTTCTTCTTGACCTGTATTTATTAATATTTGATATTTTCTTTGTTCCATGATTCCAGTTATATAGTAATGGTATGGATTTATTTTTTCTTTTGTGTTTCTTATTAAGTTTTTTGGGATTATATATTCCCTTCTTGATGTACTTATCCTTGATGATGTTGGTGTTTCATAAGTTAATTGGTTTGGTATACTTGATGTACTTAATCTTTCTTTTACTATTTCTAAGTCTTCTTCCATGTCAATTTCTTTATAACTATATTCATTATTATCAATAACTGTAACTATTCTTTCAAATGGATTTTCTATTTTTATTTTATTAATTTTATTTTTTGCTGCTATTTTATGTTTTGTTGTTAAAACGTATAAGTTTTTACATCTAGCTGTAAATATCTTACTTCCAGGTGTTAATTCTATTCCTGACATTTTCCAGTATAATACTAATGATTTATCTATATTCCTATCGTTTATTGCTATTGAATAATTGGCACTTATTATGAATTTAAATTTTTGGTATATAAGATTTCCTTTTATTGCACTTATTATGCTTTTTTCTATAGGTTGGATTATTCTATCATCTGCTAAATATATTTCTATAGGGGTATCTATTCCTTCTCTAAAACATGCTTTTATTAATATTTCAGTTCCTCCTAGGTGTACATATTTAATTGGGTTTTTTGCCTTTATATCTTGTATTTCTTTATTTATTATTCTTTTGTTTATTATTGGTATTTTGGCTTTTCCTTTTGTATATTTACAGTCAATTATATGTTCTTTTTGGCTAACTACGTAGTATTCTTCTCTTTGTCTTTTGAACCAATTTTTTATTGTAGGTACTTCAAATATTTTTTCGACACTGAGGTCTAATTCTTTTCCTTTTATTTGTTCAAATATACTATTATCAAATATAATCTTTTGTTCTGAGGATTCTTCATCTTTATATTCTTCTCGTGTTATTATTTTTATTTCTTTTTCAGTCATTAGGTTTCATCATCTTCTTTAGTTATTTCATCTCCTATTTCATCTTCTATATCTGATATTTCATATACACTATCTTCACTATCTAGTTCATAGTCTATATATTCCATTTGCATATATTCTTCATCATCAATTATGATTTCAGTTATTTGTTTTTTCTTTAAGTTTCTAGGTGCTTTACAGTCTTTAGCTATGTGTCCTAATTTTCCACAGTTATAACAAGTACATTCTGTTAGTTTCTTTTTTGGTCTAAATGGTCTTTTATTCTGATAATTTTTTACATAATATCTTTTTCTTGGTTTTTTATTTTTATATTTTGACTTATATCTATTATATTTCTTTGTTTTCCATTTTTTATTATAATATTTATCTGTACATCCAAATTTTGGTGTTGTTTTATTTTTACAACATCTTAAGTTTTTTATTAATATTTTTTCCATTTTTGTTTCTTCTTTATATTTTTCACATAATTGTACAAACCATTGTTGTAGGAATTTTATTCTAGCTCCTAAAGTATCTGTTAATCCTGCTTCATTCCATTCTTTTATTATTTTAGAATTAAAAGGTTCTGATAATTTTGTGAAATATAATTTTCTTATTTCTTTACTTTCTTCTGTATTATATGTTCCTTTATAATAATATTCTCTAAATGCACAAGTATATTCATCTATATAACACATATTACATATTGCTAATTTTGTTATTAGATTTCTATTTGTTTGTTTTTCTTTATTTTATTCTTCAATTTCTGTAGTCATACTACTAAATTCATTTCTTATGGCTATTTCATATTTGTATAATATTTCTATATTTGTTGTTGCTATTTCACCATTAAATTTTTTATTGCTTCTTAAGGTATCTATACTTTCTCTTGTTAGATTGTGTAACCATAATTTTACGGTTCCTATAAGTGTTCTTTCTATATATCCTGGTGTTTCTGCCATTCCTATTTTATTATCTACTAATTGTTTAGATAAATATCCTATCCATAGTTGGATTGTTTTATTTATATCTGCTACGCAATCTAAATCTAAAAAGTTATATTGTTCAGATATTGGTTTTGGTGTCCATTTTTTATTTAATCTACTATTCCATAGTGTGTCATATCTATCAGATTGTTCATAGTTAGTTGTATAATAATCTGGGTTTAATCCTTTCGGATTTTTTACACCCGATGTACTAGGCTTTTTATCCATATTTACATCTCCTGTGTTTATTTCTACATTTTTTATTTTTTCTATGTTTTCTAAAAGTTCTGTATATGTTTCACTTATTTCACTTGATTCTGATTCTGATTTTTGGTCATCTATATTGTTATCTATTTTATCTATTTCTTCAATTCTGGGAATTTCTTCTGGTTGTAATATTTGTTTAAATTTATTTATTTCATCTGTTAATTCTATTTCTTTATTCTTTTCTCTTTGTTTGTTTTCATATAATATTTTTAACATGTTTAATTCTTTTTCTAATGCTATAATCTTTGTGTTTGTAGTTTCTTCTAGTTGTTGTATTTCTTTGCTTGCTTGTTTTTTAATAATTTCAATTTCTTTTTTCTTATCTATTTCTTTATTTTCTCTACTTGTTCTAGTCATAGCTGTTAAGCTATCTTCTAATCTTGCTGTTTCTTTTTCTATCATTAAGTATAATTGGTCTCCTATTTTTTTATATCTTCTGCCTAAGTTTGAAAATATTATTTTTATTTTTAATCCATCTTGATTTTCATATGTTTTTTCGTCAACAGCAAATTCTTCTTTGTTCATTTTTTAATTTATCTTATAGCTCTGATACCATTTTGAGTGTCCCTAAGTGTCCTTATTATTTTCATTTATAATTTAGTCGGATGTGAAAGCTTTTTCATAAAATTCTCTTTGTAGTGGAATTAGTCTAATTATTTCTGATATATATTCTAATACGTATTCTATATATTCTATATCTTGGGTTCTTTGATAATCTTCTATATTATCTTTTATTAGATTTTTCAATAAATTTATATTATCTGTAGTTTGTTGCCAGTATTGTAGATATGTATAATTCATTATGTGTTATCAAAATATAGATCTAGTTCATATAAGTCTGTTTCTGGTATAATTAGTTCTGTCCAGTTTTGGTTCATTATTTCTGTTATTTCAAAACTAATTAGTTTTTCATAGATTATTCTTCTTACATCATTATTAATGTTTTGTAGTATATATAGTATAAGTGTTTTATAACTAATATCGTCATCTATTAAGTAAGTATTCATCTTATCATATGATTTGCTAAACATATTCTCTTTAATCTCTATGTCTATTATCCTTATTCATCATATTATAATAAGTTATTTTAATCACCTTTTCTGGTCACTACCATGATTTTTTGCTTCAATCAGTTACCCTAACAGCGCTTCAACTTTTGTTTACTCCCCTAAACGGCCTTCTGCCTACTGGTTTCAACTTTAGGATGCATAGTCTGGGCTTACCTACTCTTAGCATATTTTCATGGCAAACTTACTCAAGATGATTTCTATAACAGTACTATTATATGATGGATAATTATAATCTACATGTAAGAGATTATCAGGAATATACTAATTTAGCTACTCATGATTATAGTGTAACATACCTATTTTTGTAGGTTCTTGGTGTCTTCTTGTTGGTTTATAGCTTTCATATTTTCTTGCTGATCTTTATCTTGTTGATCCATAGCTTTCCTTTAGTTTTCCTGTATTTTTATATTTTTGTATTTTAGAGAGAAGAGAGAGGGAAGAGAGAAGCCCTTGGCCTGAAGATGTAGCCTGTCTTATTTCATAAACGAAAAGCTTATTTAAAGATTACAAAATGACTTTTACTATTCATGAACGACCTTTACTGTTCATGAAACTGACTCTTGACTCTTACTATTCATGAACGACCTTTACTGTTCATGAAACTGACTCTTACTATTTACTTTACGACTTTTACAAAAAACAAAATAACATAAAGAAAAGAAAAGAATCTAATATATCTTTTATTTGTCTTCTAGCTTGTCGTCTTCTTCTTCAGTAATCTTCTTCTTGTTTATTCCAGTTGTACGTCTGGAACAATATTATCTTCTCCTTTGCATTTTGAGCATATGTGGTCTGGATATTTGTAACTGATTAACTTGCAATATCTTGTTAATAATTCTGGTGAAATAAAATTTGTCCTTATAGCTCTTGTGGTTGTAGATTGTTCTGGCTTCAAAAGACTTAAGACCCATTGTCTTAATTCTTCCATATCTGGTTCTCGTATTTCTCTGCAATTTGAATATATCACTGTCTGTTCTCTTGAATAATAACTCCAAATGGCATTCTGGTTTAGGTAGTTGTTTGCTAGTTCATTTAGTATAGTGGATATTCCGATAATCCTTTTATTTGCATAAAAGTCTGGAATATTTATTTTTTCTATCTCTTCTTGTTCTTCTATTTTTTCTGGTACGAGCATCTCTCTTGTAAGTCCGATCTTGATAACTTGTATGATAGGTTTTATTTCTTCATATAGTATTTCTGCTGTAGCTGAATAAAATCTTATATAGAACAATGTTCCTTTGGTTATCCTTTTGTATTGCATAAATGCTCTGTATAATTCTGGTATGGTAGCTATTTCTTGTCATGTTTGTGTATATACTGTATCTAGTAATCCGTAATTATAGCAAGTGGCTACTAGTTTTGCATTTGTATTTGGTAGTGCTATTAGTTTATTATATCCTGTTAGATAATGAGTAATATAATCTTCATCTGGATTTTGGGTAGTTTGGGATCTTGGATTTTTTTTTAGGAAGTTTTATATTTTGTATATGTTGTCTATATATGTACGGGTTATATGGTTGTATGTCTTTTTGGCTTGGTTCAGGCTTTCTTTGTAGGTGTTTATTTATGGTGGTAGGAATATTTCTTTCTGGGTATTTTGGATATTTTTCTGTATGAATGGTTTTGAAAATAAATTGTTCATATTTGTATTCGTATATCTAGGTTTGATTTCTTCCTTCTTCTTTGCAGATGAACTGCTAGCTGTGCTACTTCCTGCAACTGCATTTAACAAACTGTTATGAGTTTTTAGGTGTTTCTCAACGTCACCTTCTAGCTCTGGAATTGTAGAGACTTCCGATCGTCTTATCTCCGCATTTTTCAAGTCATGCTGCTGACCACTAGCTGTTTTCTTTAATATCTGTATCTCTTCTTCTATGCTTTCCACTTTTTTACAAAGTGTAGTCATAGCTAAGAGTAGATTTTCCATTGTATTATCTGGTTCAGTTTGGGTAGCTTTGTCTTGATAAGTAATCTGCAACAACATTCTTGTTAGTAGTGATTATTTCAATTGTAAATGTAAAATTTAATATATTTAATACCAGTCTGCGTATTTCTTTTGTTGTAACTGAATCTTGTACTTTTCTGGTTATCCACCATTTAACTTGGGTGTTATCTGTTCTTACAATAAATCTGTTATAAACTATATATGGTTCAAATGCTAATAAACATTTATATAATGCAAATAATTCTTTTCTATTTATTTCCCATCTTTCTTGTGGTTCAGTATAAGATCCTGAATAATATCTGCAATGATGTTCTATTTTTTCTTTATCATATTTATATTTAAGAACTCCTCCATAACTATGATTACTCGAATCTGTTTCTACAATATAAGTAAATTTCTTATTTTCATCTGGGAAGTATAATTTTGGTAATTTCTTGCACAATATTTTAATCTTCCTTATTTGTTCCTTATCTTTTTCATCGAACCCATATTCTACATCCTTTTTTAGTTTTTTCTGTAGAGGTTTTAGGTTTTCTGCTAATTTTGGTATATATTCTCTTACTTGGTTTACTAATCCTAAAAATGATTGTAATTTCTTTTTTGTATCTATGTTTTCATCAAGATTGATTATTTTTTGTACTATATGTGTTTGCATTTTTATTCCATTTTTATCTATTTGTATAGTCGACAAATTGGGAATGTTATAACATGTACTTTTGGAGTGAGACCAGGGTGTTTAAATTGATAAGTAGGTTATGTTATGATTTATATTAGTCATATTACATCCGTGTGTTATGTTTTTAAGTCAAGCGAGTTGTGGAACAAAAGTCGATGAAAGTCATCACAAGTTACATTCATAAGTTTTACTGAAACTTTGGGTCAAATGTAACTGCAATTTTCTCCCAATATACTTAGAGTTATGGTGTGTTCCACACATCAAATTAAAGATCTATGAGTCTATTTTCCAACGCATTAAACCATTTGTCAATACGACATCGGAGTAGAGAGATATGTGCATTTTTGCGATACTGCGCAAGCTGCTAGGTGACAAGTAGGTGTGTCACCTACTTGCTTAAATGAAAGCCCAAAAATGGGCCATTTCGGGTCGTCCAAAGAGGCCTTTTAAGGGCCTATTTTCTTCATATATTAGACTTAAAATAGAGCATAATAACCAGACATAAGCTCTGCAAAGAATCCTCCCAAAAATTTCCCACAAACCCTAATTGATTTTCTCTCCCTTTCAAGTTCCAATTGGAGGTAAAACTTAGAGTTTGAAGAACCAAGATAGGAGCTGAGTTATCCAACAAATAAGGTGAGTTTACTGCTCTCTTTCATCCATTTTTTCTGCTGTAAATTCATGGTAAGTCGTTCTATACTTGTAAGAACTCACGGGACGGTGATCGGAAGCCGTGAGTTCGAGTTATTCACTTGTAGCGGACTGTTTTGTGGACTGTTTTGTGTTGCTGTTGGGCTGCGTGTTTTACTACTATTTTGTGGAGTTTTGGAGGAGGAAGGGGGTTTATAAACACCATATAAATGTAGGGTGGTTGGCTGGTCGTTCGTCATAACATTTTCGGGTCGTTTGACACTACTACGGTGGTCGTTTTGTGTACGAAGAGATTGGGGTGTGTTGGGCTGTTTTGTAGTATTTGATGGTGTATATAGGGCTGGAAAATGATGTATATATGTTGTTATTGTTCTTTTCTTGTATTGTTGGTGTTATCTTGAATTTGGAGGAAGGGCATATTATAGGGGAGATGCTGCCCGTTTTAATACAAAATAGGTTTCTCGTTCGTTGTGCGATAGTTGTACCTTTCGTAACTTAACGATAGTATTATTATCATTATTGTAGATTAAGGTGCAAAGAGGTGAGTTCAACTTGGTGATTGGAAAGATTGTGATAAGGTATGTTAAGGCTAAGCCTTCCTTCATTTTGGCATGATCTCGTAGCTACATGTGTTAGTAATGAGACAAAAAGAGAAGTTCATATTCATGAATTTATTCACACTATTCTAGTCTCATAAGTTACAATATTATTCCTTATCGAGATTCTATATTCAATATAGTATTGTCTTCTTCCAGTCAAGAGAGCAGCAAGCCTATATATACAGTATTACAGTATTTTCATTACCATCGAGCTATAATCGATGGGCAGGCCCCTATTGGGCAACCTCTGATCAGATGGAAAGTTATATACCGAGCCTACTGTGGCCGAGCGCCTATGAGCGAGCCCAGCATGGTCGAGATACATAGCCTAGTATGGCCGAGCGCCTATGAGCGAGCCTACTATGGCAGAGCAGTTATATATACCGAGCCTTATAAGGCCGTACAATTATTTTACTTACTATATTGAAGGAGTTGAGTCAGTATCAGCAGGTAAGTATATCTCCAGATCATCTTTGACTCCCAGTTAATTTCAGTTATCATATTATCAGTTCAGTTTTAGATTTCAGTTATTTTATTGCCTTACATACTCGGTACATTATTTCATACTGACGTCCCTTTTTTGGGGGCGCTGCATTTCATGCGTGCAGGTTAAGACAGACAGACGGGTAGACCTCCTCAGTAGGTGTTTCCCGAGTTCCGCCTGATCGGTAAGCTCCACGTCTTTCGGAGTTGCCAGGTCTAGAGTTTTGTGTACATCTTATGTATATCTGTATATATGTTATGGGTAGGTCGGGGCCCTGTTCCGATCACAGTACATCTATCAGTAGAGGCTTGTAGGCATATCCTGTTGGTTAGTGCAGTATGTTGGGTTTGTATAAATTGGTGGTTTGTCAGCTGTAGTAGCTATGACGGCCTTGTCGGCCTAGCTTTATATTGATATTTAGTTAGCGCTAGTTTCCATTCAGTTTTATATTTTGCTTCGCAAATTGTCTTGCAAGGTGGCCCCATGGCCAAAGTATGACATTATGTGTTCAGAGTCCCTTAGTCGCAATTTGGTACGCCAGGTTAGGTGAGGCACCGGGTGCTTGTCTCACTCCTAGGTTCGGGGCGTGACAAACTTGGTATCAGAGCAGTTCTATCCTAGGGAGTCTACAAGCCGTGTCTAGTAGGGTCTTGTTTATAGATGTGTAGTGCACCACATTATATAAGCAAGGAACTACAGGGCATTTAGGAGTTGGTTACACTTCCTTGAAATCTAAATCGTGCTATAGAACTGAGTTATAGGAAATTTGAATTAAACTTATGTGTTGGTGTTTGCATGCACAGATGACGGTGACTAGGAAGACTACGGCTAGCCAGAGGAGAGATACAGTAGTAGGTGAGGGGACCAACAGGGTACCCCCAGTAGATGGGGCCCAGTCTGAGGCTCAAGGGGAGACCCCTACTCAGCCATTACCGGCTCCTCCACCAACTACGGAGATTCCTAGGGAAACCGCACATCCAGTTCCCCCTCCACTTCCATCAGATCAGGACTTAAGGAGTGCGGTGCATTTGTTGACACAGTTGGTAGCTACCCAGCAACATGCTAGGGCATCAGCTAGTGCAGGAACTTCTGAGGGGTCTGGGAGTTCAAGGGTCCGAGAGTTTATTGCTTTGAGTCCCCCAGAGTTCACGGGGACAGATCAGAGGGAGGACCCGCATGATTTCATAGATCAGCTTCACAGGATCTTTCGTGTTATGCATGCCACGGAGAAAGAGGCAGTTGAGCTAGCATCTTTTCGACTCCGAGATATAGCCATCCTTTGGTATGAGGGATGGGAGAGGTCCAGGGGACGTGATACACCTCCAGCTATTTGGGAGAATTTTTCAAATGCTTTCCTTGACCAGTATTTACCGCGGGAGATCCGACAGGCTCGAGTCGATCAGTTTCTAGCCCTCAAGCAGGGTAATATGAGTGTTCGAGAGTATAGTCTCCGTTTTGACTCATTGGCCAGATATGCACCATCCATAGTTTCTACTATGCGGGACAGGATTCACAGGTTTATAGCAGGGTTAGCCCCAGAGTTAACCGAGGCATGTGCCACCGCTGCATTGCAGGATAGTATGGATATCTCCCGGATTCAGGCATTCGCCCAGAATATAGAAAGGGGTAGGCGTCGGCAGCAGGGTACAGAGAGGGCTGAGCAAGGGCAACGTAAGAGGATGAGATTTCCTAGGTCTCAGGAGCAATCTCAGGGTAGTTATAGGAGCCAGTACTTCGGACGGCCACCTAGGCCTCCGCCACCTCGATTACAGGGTTATAGGTATGATCGCTATACTCAGTCAGGACCAGGTGAGAGCTCACGGGTATCGGGTTTGCAGCGATAGCGAGGATCTACGCAGACATGGTCATTTCCTCCATGGTGTGACATATGTGGTAGAGGACACTTGGGCCAATGCCGAGAAGGTTCTAATGCTTGTTATATATGTGGGCGTCCGGGGCATATGATGCGAGATTGCCCAAATAGAGATTCGGGGGGGAATGGCACAACCAGCGAGTTCAGCAACAGGATCATCTATGTCCGTGCATCCTTCAAGGCACGAGTCTCAGTCTTCGGCTGGTAGAGGTTAAGGTAGAGGTAGAGTCCCAGTCTTCGGCTGGTAATCAGAACCGTATCTATGCTTTAGCGGGTCGACAGGACCAGGAGTCTTCACCAGACGTTGTGACAGGTATATTAACCATTTGCTCTCACGATGCTTATGCTTTGATAGACCCAGGATCTACTTTATCGTATATTACCCTATTTGTCGCGAGGAAGTTTGGTATAGTGCCTGAAATACTAAGTGATCCTTTTGCGGTATCTACACCGGTCGAAGAATCGATTATTGCTAGACGGGTTTACCGAGGTTGTACGGTGACAATTTGTAGTCGTCAGACCTCAGCTGACCTAGTTGAGCTAGAGATGATGGATTTTGATGCTATCATGGGCATGGACTGGTTGGCAGCTTGCTATGCCACAGTTGATTGCCCAGCAAAGTTAACCAAATTTCATTTTTCGGGTGAGCCAGTCCTTGAATGGGTAGGTAATACACCAACACCCAGAGGTAGGTTTATTTCCTATCTGAAGGCGAGGAAAATGATCGCAAAAGGGTGCATTTATCATATTGTGCGAGTTAGAGATGCAGATGCTGAGATACCTACACTTCAGTCTATTCCCATAGTCAAAGAGTATGCAGATGTGTTTCCAGATGAGCTTCCAGGTATTCCTCCAGAGCGAGAGATTGATTTTAGCATCGATTTGCTTCCAGGAACTCAACCAATATCCGTCCCTCCGTATAGAATGGCACCTGCCGAATTGAAGGAGTTGAAGGAGCAGTTAAAAGATTTGCTGGAGAAAGGTTACATTAGGCCCAGTACCTCACCTTGGGGTGCACCGGTACTATTTGTGCGGAAGAAAGACGGCTCGCTGAGGATGTGTATCGATTATAGGCAGTTGAACAAGGTAACTATTAAGAATAAGTATCCACTTCCAAGGATCGATGACTTGTTTGATCAGTTGCAGGGAGCTAGATGCTTTTCCAAGATTGATTTGAGGTCGGGGTACCACCAGGTCAGAGTTCGGGAAAAAGATATTCCGAAGACAGCCTTCAGGACCCGATATGGCCACTTCGAGTTCCTTGTCATGTCCTTCGGGTTGACTAATGCACCCGCTGTATTTATGGACTTGATGAATAGCCTATTCCGGCCATTTTTAGATCTGTTCGTGATAGTATTTATTGATGATATTCTGGTTTATTCCCGTTCAGAGGATGAGCATGCGGACCACCTGCGAGCGGTACTCCAAACCCTCCGTGATCGTAAGTTGTATGCTAAGTTTTCTAAATGTGAGTTCTGGTTGAAGTCTGTAGCATTCTTGGGGCATATTGTATCAGATGAAGGGATAAAGGTGGACACTCAGAAGATTGAGGCCGTGAAATCTTGGCCTAGACCTACCACTCCGACAGAGGTTCGTAGCTTTCTAGGCTTAGCAGGATACTATCGGAGGTTCGTAGAGGGTTTTTCTTCCCTTTCGGCACCATTGACGAAGTTGACACAGAAAGAAACTAAGTTTCAATGGACAGAGGCTTATGAGCGGAGTTTCCAAGAGCTTAAGAACAGGTTGACCTCAGCTCCAGTTCTAACACTTCTAGAGGGTCTAGAGGGTTATGCCGTGTATTGTGATGCATCAGGTGTTGGGTTAGGATGTGTCCTGATGCAACATGGGAAGGTAATTGCGTATGCTTCAAGGCAGTTGAGGAAGCAAGAGAGGAATTATCCGACCCACGACCTCGAGTTAGCTGCGGTTGTCCATGCACTTAAGATATGGCGGCATTATTTATATGGTGTTCATGTTGATGTATTTACTGATCATAAAAGCCTACAATATATTTTCAAGCAGAAAGAGTTGAATTTGCGACAGAGGCGATGGCTTGAGTTATTGAAAGATTACGATGTTAACATTCTCTACCATCCAGGGAAAGCTAATGTTGTAGCAGATGCCTTAAGTCGCCGATCTATGGGTAGCTTAGCACATGTAGAGCCCGAGAAAAGACAATTAGCTAGAGAGATTCATCAATTGGCTTCGTTGGGGGTTCGGTTAGTAGATTCTGAGGATGGTGGAGTTGTAATCCAAAACACTGCAAAATCATCCCTCATAGCTGAAGTCAAGGAAAGGCAGTACGAGGACCCAGAGTTGGTCGAGTTGAGAGAGCGAGTTCCGCAGCAGAAGAAGCCATTGTTAGAGCTCAAGGGAGATGGGGTTCTCAGATACAGGGGTCGTTTGTGTGTTCCAGATGTAGCAGGGCTACGAGATAAGATTATGTCAGAGGCACATTATTCATGGTATTCCATCCATCCTGGATCGACGAAGATGTATCATGACATTAAGGATATGTACTGGTGGAATGATATGAAGAAGAACATTGCTGAGTTTGTCGCCCAATGTACTAGTTGCCAGCAAGTGAAGGTAGAACACCAGAAGCCCGGAGGGCTAATGCAGACTATAGAGATCCCGACATGGAAATGGGAGGCGATAAACATGGACTTTATCATGGGTTTACCTCGTTCTAATCGTAAGTTCGATTCCATATGGGTGATAGTCGATAGGCTCACGAAATCAGCTCACTTCCTACCGGTCAGATCTACATATACAGCAGAAGATTATGCAAAGTTATATATTAAGGAGATAGTGCGGCTACACGGAGTACCAGTTTCTATTATATCTGACCGTGGGGCTCAGTTTACAGCACATTTTTGGAGGTCATTTCAGAGAGGTCTAGGGACTCAGGTGAATCTCAGCACAGCTTTTCATCCACAGACTGATGGACAAGCCGAGCGCACAATTCAGACGCTCGAGGATATGTTACGAGTATGTGTGTTGGATTTTAAAAGAAGTTGGGATGAACATCTACCTCTTATCGAGTTTGCATATAATAACAGTTACCACTCCAGTATCCAGATGGCTCCGTACGAGGCTTTGTATGGGCGTAAGTGCAGATCTCCTATAGGGTGGTTTGATGTTGGAGAATCTGGGTTACATGGGCCAGACCTGGTTCAGCAGGCCATAGAGAAAGTAAAGGTTATCCGGGAGCGACTGTTGACAGCTCAGAGTCGTCAGAAGTCATATTCTGACGTGCGGCGACGAGACTTAGAGTTCAGGATTAATGACTGGGTATTCTTAAAGGTATCACCTATGAAGGGCGTGATGAGGTTTGGCAAGAAAGGAAAGCTTAGCCCACGGTATATTGGGCCTTATAGGATCATTCGGAGAGTGGGCCAACTAGCTTATGAGTTAGAGTTGCCCTCAGAATTGGAGTCTGTCCATCCGGTTTTTCACGTATCTATGCTACGGAAGTGCATTGGCGATCCTACCCGAGTGGTGCCCACGGATGATGTACAGATTACAGAGGACTTGTCATACGAGGAAATTCCAGTTGCCATCCTAGACCGACAAATCCGCAATCTACGAAATAAGGAGGTAGCTTCCGTAAAGGTTTTATGGAGGAGCAAGAATGTAGAAGAGATGATGTGGGAATCAGAGGAAGAAATGAAGTCTAAATACCCCCACCTATTTCAAAATGAAGATATGGTTCGAGATGGGACGCTACAACATAGCTCTATGTAGGCTAGCAGGTCATCAGGTAAGCTTTTATTTTTCACTTTCAATATTTATGATTTACGGTCGGTGAGGCAAATTGCTGCTATTTATAAAGATTGGCCATGTGTGGCATGCATAGTATGTTTCTGGCTACGTGCAGGTTGGTTTTAACCTAGTGTACGAAGGATACTCTGGAAAAAGTTTCCAAAGTCTCCAAGAGTAAACATTTGAGGACGAATGTTCCTAAGGGGGGAGTGATGTTACACCCTATATTTTCGTACGTAAAAATGCGTCGTAAGCAAACTAATGTAGGACCAAAAATGAGATAATATTTAAAAGTATATAAAGTAAGTTAATCATTTTACATCTGAGGTTACAAATATTGAAGATCATGAACAACAAGTACAAAGAGGGTTGGACAGTTCAGAAACTAAAGTAATTAAATAAAACAATGTTTCATCGAAAGTCGACAAGTTGGAAATGTTATAACATGTACCTTTGGGGTGAGACTAGGGTGATTAACATGATAAGGAGATTATGTTATGATTTAAATTATTTTTATGACATACGTGTGTTAGTTTTTGATGTCAAGCGAGTTGTGGAACAAAAGTCGATGAAAGTCATCACAAGTTACATTCATAAGTTTTACTGAAACTTTGGGACAAATGTAACTGAGATTTTCTACCAATATACTTAGAGTTATGGGGTGTTCCACCCATAAATTTAAAGATCTATGAGTCTATTTTCCAACGCATTAAACCATTTGTCAATACGACATTGGAGTAGAAAGATATGTGCGTTTTTGCGATACTGCACAAGCTGCTAGGTGACAAGTAGGTGTGTCACCTACTTGCTTAAATGAAAGCCCAAAAATGGGCCATTTCGGGTCGTCCAAAGAGGCCTTTTAAGGGCCTATTTTCTTCATATATTAGACTTAAAATAGAGAATAATAACCAGACATAAGCTCTGCAGAGAATCCTCCCAAACATTTCCCACAAACCCTAATTGATTTTCTCTCCCTTTCAAGTTCCAATTGGAGGTAAAACTTAGAGTTTGAAGAACCAAGATAGGAGCTGAGTTATCCAACAAATAAGGTGAGTTTACTGCTCTCTTTCATCCATTTTTTCTGCTGTAAATTCATGGTAAGTCGTTCTATACTTGTAAGAACTCACGGGACGGTGATCGGAAGCCGTGAGTTCGAGTTATTCACTTGTAGCGGACTGTTTTGTGGACTGTTTTGTGTTGCTGTTGGGCTGCGTGTTTTATTACTATTTTGTGGAGTTTTGGAGGAGGAAGGGGGTTTATAAACACCATATAAATGTAGGGTGGTTGGCTGGTTGTTCGTCATAACATTTTCGGGTCGTTTAACACTACTACGGTGGTCGTTTTGTGTACGAAGAGATTGGGGTGTGTTGGGCTGTTTTGTAGTATTTGATGGTGTATATAGGGCTGGAAAATGATGTATATATGTTGTATTATTCTGTTCTTGTATTGTTGGTGTTATCTTGAATTTGGAGGAAGGGCATATTATAGGGGAGATGCTGCCCGTTTTAATACAAAATAGGTTTGTCGTTCGTTGTGCGATAGTTGTACCTTTCGTAACTTAACGATAGTATTATTATCATTCTTGTAGATTAAGGTGTGAAGAGGTGAGTTCAACTTGGTGATTGGAAAGATTGTGATAAGGTATGTTAAGGCTAAGCCTTCCTTCATTTTGGCATGATCTTGTAGCTACATGTGTTAGTAATGAGACAAAAAGAGAAGTTCATATTCATGAATTTATTCACACTATTCTAGTCTCATAAGTTACAATATTCTTTCTTATCGAGATTCTATATTCAATATAGTATTGTCTTCTTCCAGTCAAGAGAGCAGGAAGCCTATATATACAGTATTTTCATTACCACCGAGCCTACTGTGGCCGAGCGCCTATGAGCGAGCCCAGCATGGTCGAGATACATAGCCTAGTATGGCCGAGCGCCTATGAGCGAGCCTACTATGGCAGAGCAGTTATATATACCGAGCCTTATAAGGCCGTACAATTATTTTACTTACTATATTGAAGGAGTTGAGTCAGTATCAGCAGGTAAGTATATCTCCAGATCATCTTTGACTCCCAGTTAATTTCAGTTATCATATTATCAGTTCAGTTTTAGATTTCAGTTATTTTATTGCCTTACATACTCGGTACATTATTTCGTACTGACGTCCCTTTTTTGGGGGCGCTGCATTTCATGCGTGCAGGTTCAGACAGACAGACGGGTAGACCTCCTCAGTAGGTGTTTCCCGAGTTCCGCCTGATCGGTAAGCTCCACGTCTTTCGGAGTTGCCAGGTCTAGAGTTTTGTGTACATCTTATGTATATCTGTATATATGTTATGGGTAGGTCGGGGCCCTGTTCCGATCACAGTACATCTATCAGTAGAGGCTTGTAGGCATATCCTGTTGGTTAGTGCAGTATGTTGGGTTTGTATAAATTGGTGGTTTGTCAGCTGTAGTAGCTATGACGGCCTTGTCGGCCTAGCTTTATATTGATATTTAGTTAGTGCTAGTTTCCATTCAGTTTTATATTTTGCTTCGCAAATTGTCTTGCAAGGTGGCCCCATGGCCAAAGTATGACATTATGTGTTCAGAGTCCCTTAGTCGCAATTTGGTACGCCAGGTTAGGTGAGGCACGGGGTGCTTGTCTCGCTCCTAGGTTCGGGGCGTGACAAACTTGGTATCAGAGCAGTTCTGTCCTAGGGAGTCTACAAGCCGTGTCTAGTAGGGTCTTGTTTATAGATGTGTTGTGCACCACATTATATAAGCAAGGAACTACAGGGCATTTAGGAGTTGGTTACACTTCTTTGAAATCTAAATCGTGCTATAGAACTGAGTTATAGGAAATTTGAATTAAACTTATGTGTTGGTGTTTGCATGCACAGATGACGGTGACTAGGAAGACTACGGCTAGCCAGAGGAGAGATACAGTAGTAGGTGAGGGGACCAACAGGGTACCCCCAGTAGATGGGGCCCAGTCTGAGGCTCAAGGGGAGACCCCTACTCAGCCATTACCGGCTCCTCCACCAACTACGGAGATTCCTAGGGAAACCGCACATCCAGTTCCCCCTCCACTTCCATCAGATCAGGACTTAAGGAGTGCGGTGCATTTGTTGACACAGTTGGTAGCTACCCAGCAACATGCTAGGGCATCAGCTAGTGCAGGAACTTCTGAGGGGTCTGGTGTTTGTGATGTCTCCTAAATGCTTGGATATTGAGAAGTGGTAGTAGGGGGGTTTTGGTCCATCCTATGGTCCCCAGGTTCCTCAGCACACTCATGCAAAATATGAGGAACAACCACCCCCTTTGGATCCCCATCCTGAACCACTATAGGTTTCTACTGACCATTTTTACTTCCTCCATTAACGTCACGCCCTAACCTCGAGAAGCGCGACTGACGCTCAACCGAGTGAACCCGTTTGAGAAATCCTGTTAAATACTTTCTACCCAACTCACCCATGATCAAGAAAAAAGAAGAAGACATGATTTCATTAATTAGACAGTGGGAAGTTCATACATACAATATTAAACCGTTTCATTAGTTATTTCGCCTTTAAGTCTCAAAATACACATATTCTTATAGTCTGAGTGGAACAAGTGATCAAACATAACATAACTTGTTTAACTTACTTGGGAGATTTTCGGATGCCCTCTATTTACAAATATTGGAGTCTTATATAGACTTCAGATTTTGTTAAGTTAATCTTAACCGTTTGAATGGACGATCCTAGTTTGCTGTCTATTGCTTTACTGAAGGGTCGTCTGTTGCTTTTCTGAAGAGGCAAGTATTGTTTTTGTCTTCTTCTTTTTGTCATTATCAGATGACTCTTTCTTTTCTGAAGAGTCGTTTGTTTTTTCTGGAGAATCATTTTCTTCAATCATTATTCTTCTTCTTCTGCGTAGGCCCGGTAGGCTTGGGCTATTCCGTGTGGGTCCTCCATGTCCCCATTGTCCTGGTTTTCCGTTGAGGAAGATGCTGATACTGTATCTAGCATAGCCTGTACTTCTACTGGACTTGCTGTTTCAATATTTGCTAAGACTTCTAGGAGTCTTTTCTTTAATTCTGCTTGTGAACTGGTAGATCCACTCCTGCTGGCTGACTTGGGTTTCTTGATTTCTTTCGATTCAGGAACCCATCCTTTGATCTTTGGTACTTTAACTAAATATTGAATTCGTTCGATTTGTTCTATTTCGAACGTCCAACTAATAACAAAAGAAATCCTTTTTGCAAAGTAATATTTGCAAATCTTAATGTGGTCTGGTAGGGTAGAGATTTCTTGTTCTTTCTGGAATCTCTCATAGTGAATATGGAAGCTTTGGGGCATTGACTGCTCTGTTCCTCCAAATACTTTCCACCAGTCATAGAACCATCTTGGTATGACTGACTTAGCTGCTTGTTCGCTATATTTTATGAACCATGTATGGGAGCCTGGACGTAGGTACATAAAGTTATACCATGCATCCATATAATCTTTAAAATTATATGTTTGGGGTCTGAATTGTACAGAGAGCACAATTGGAGTGTGCAAATGATCCATTCCCCATTCAAAAGGACTCATAATTTTAAGAATGGTAAATCTGGAATATTTAATGCTGTCAGGGTCTTTGTCGTCCCTGAGGGTATGTTCAAAGTTGACTGATCCTGTATCTGTAAGGATGAATTCATAATACCTTCTTGATTTGAGAGGGTCACTTGTTTCAACATAATTCCTGTTTGTATAAGAGGGTCTGATCAAATCTTGTTTGTCAAAATTTTCGTATCCTTTGTCCAATGCTATCACTTTGATTGGTGCTTTGGAAATTATTTCAAATGTTTCCTTTTCTTGAGAAACAGATTTTTTACCTTCCCTTTTGGATGGTGTCTCTGGCTTGACTGCTTGTAGAAAAGACTCTGGGGTCTTCATTTCATAATCTGAACTGGTAAGTGTTTTACCAGTTTGGCTTTTGGAAGCTTTTGAAGAAACTTGCTGGAATGGTCCTTCTGTCCTTGGAATAGTACCAAGGACTTTCATTGTAGCTGGTTTATTTATAGTGGGAACTCTCGGAGGGGTTACCATTATATTTAGAGGTGGTCTCACTGGTAAAGGGGGATAGTAATCTGCTAGTGCAGAATATCTATTTTCTCTTTTTGGCGAGGCCTTAAAAGGACCCTTCTAGTTTGGTCTCATTTTTTCCCTGTAGGAATTCTCTGGTTAGAAAGTCGGGCAAAGAATTTTCCTCACCTTTAATAAATTCAATTTGAAAATCAAAACTAGATAATAGTGCTTGCCATCTGGCGAAAATCTGTTTTGAAATGAGGTTTTTAACATCCTTTTGCAAGATTTCTTTAGCTGATTTACAATCAACTCTTAATAAAAATTCTTTATTAATTAAATCATCTTGAAACTTTGTAATACATAGTACTATAGACAAAATCTCTTTTTTGACTGTGCTATAGTTTTTTTGAGCCGAATTCCAAATTTCGGAAGTGAAACGGACCAATTGTTCTGAAGAGTTTAAGGAGACTCTTTGTTTAAGAATACCACCGTATCCTTCATCAGAAGCATCAGTTTCGACTATCATGAATGCCTCAGGATTAGGAATACCTAGACAAGGAAGTCTTTGGACAATAGTTTTGACTCTTTTGACAGTGTCGGTTTGTTCTTGACTCCATGGAACTGGATTTTTTCTGAGACGTTTGTATAGTGGTTCACAGATTTTCCTAATATCAGGAATAAAGTCTGCTACATAATTAATGCTTCCTAAGAACCTTTGTAATTGTGTTTTATCTAAGATTTCATTAGGGAATTTTGAGGAGAACTCAATGGCTCTACAGATTGGTTTGTAAGTGCCTTGATAAAGATCATGTCCTAAAAATCTAATAGTTGTTTGAAATAATTTAATCTTTTTAGCACTTATTACAAGTCCATTATGTTTTACAACTTTGAAGAATATATTTAAATGTTTAAAGTGAGATTCTATATCTTCAGAAAATATTAAAACATCGTCAATGTAAACAATCGACATATTACTGTATGGATTAAAAATGCTATTCATAATGTTTTGAAATTCTGATGGGGCATTTTTTAACCCGAAAGGCATTACGTTCCATTCATATTGTCCAAAGGGGACATTGAAGGCAGTTTTATATTTATCTTTTTCGCTAATTTGAATTTGCCAAAATCCTGACTTCATATCAAATTTGCTATAAATATTTGCTTTATAAGTTCTTTTAAATAAGTCTCTTTTATTAGGTATCGGGTACCTAATCCATTGTAAAACCTTATTTAACGGTTTGTAATTAATAACTAACCTGGGAGCTCCTCTTTCCTTTTCTGCACTTTTATTAACATAAAAAGCTGCACAACTCCAAGGTGATTTAGAGGGTCTGATAATCTTCTTTTTAAGGAGATCGTTTATTTCATTTTTACAAACTTCCATGAGTTCATGATTCATTTGGATAGGTCTAGCTTTTGTGGGTATGGCTTGTTCAGTAAAATCATTGATATAAGGAAGTTCGACTTCATGCCTTTTTCTTTCCCAGAAGGCATTGGGTAATTCTGAACAAACTTCTATTTCGAGTTTTTTTTAAAAAGATTTTATCCTTTCCTCCATTCCCGGGGTTTTTAAAGTTTGTTCAATTTTGTGAGCTTTTATATCATTTTTTAAATAATTTACCTGATTTGAAAGCAGGTTTATTTTAAAAATAGTCTTTGATTTGAGGAAATCACTTTCCTCTTTGGAGATTGAATTAAGATAAGGGAATTTTATTTCCTTTCCTAATGTTGTAGTACATATAGCTTCTAAATTATCATGAAATGGTTTAATCTGAGTTATAAAAGGTATGCCTAAGATAATTTCTTCATTAATATCTCTAGTTACCGCAAAATCATTTATAAAACAGATTCCATCATTGCAAATGTGGGCTTTTGATAGTTTATAATCTATCTTTAATTTTTTTCCTGTGGCGGAATATAACTTCGTTGTACTTTTTTTAAAGTATTTGGTTGGTATTATTCCTTCCATAATGCAGTTTCTATCTGCACCAGAGTCTAATAATGCTAATTTATGAATCATAATATCTTTTACCTTTAAGGTAATAGGAATATGATAACTGTGGGCTTTTACTTTAGTAATTTTTGCCACAGCTGTACCGCTAGTTGATTCTTTATCAATTTTTGAATCATCATCTGTGAAGTATTCGCCAATAGTTTCCTTTTTATTAGCTGCTTGTAATACTTCATTAGTAAGCTTTTTCCATTTCAATTTTGTGAAGTCTAAGCTTAACCATTTTTATTTCATCTTTTACAGATTTCAGTTCTGTTTGAAGATGTTGGATAGTTGGTTTATCGTCTTTGACTGAAAATCTATTCATAACCTCTTTCATATTAAAGGGTTCTATCTTATGATGATTTCCTTTTTGATTAATAATTATATTTTTTAATTCTTTTAAGTATTTTGTTTTAATGTCTTCATCATTTATGTGATTGATAATATCAAATAATACTTCTTTAGAGTCATTTGTAAGGACTTTAATAGAATTTTGTCCGCACACACATATTGTACCAGTGCAGTTACAGTTGTCTTCTTGGGAACTACTGCTACTGTCTGAGCTATATGCCATGTTTATCATTTCATTGTCGCTGTGAGAATAGCTTTATTCTGATGACGACGATGATGTGCTGTTTTCATTTTGTTCAAGAATAGCAAATAGCTTTTCTTTAATGTTTTCATCAAGTTCTAAGGTGTTAACCTTCTTCTTTTTCTTGTTGGTGACTGGGCATTCATTAGCTCTATGCCCTGTCTTACCACATGACCAACATTTATCACCATGTTCTTTTTTAGAACGTCTTTTAAATCTTCTTTTCTTAGGAGTTCCTTCTTTCTTTTCTTTACGCTTATGGCGTCTTTTTATCCTTTCAGAAGATTTTTTGTGTTGTTTTGCTCTTTTAGATGGAGCAGCAATTGTTTTGAAACCGAAGTCTTGATAGAAACTTCCTAATTCTGTTTTGGATTGGAGTCTGTCTTTTTTAATAAGACTTTTAAGTTTTAGGTCTGTACATAAGTCAAGGCCTGTTACATTAATAAAACTGATTAAATCCCCATATGTGAGATTGTCATAAGGGACTTGTCCGTTAAATCTATCTTTGATTTTAGTCCTTACCTTTTCGGCAAATAATCTTGGTAAACCACTGATAAATCTTTCTTTCCAGAAAGCACTACCGCAGTCTTCTCTAATCATAACTTTTTCTATAAATATATCTTTATACCATCTAAAATCTGTTAATTTTGGACAGTTAAGATTGTTAAGAAGTTCTAGACTCCTGTCTTGGAAAAGTTTTGGTTCTCCGATGAAGTGTTTAGCAATACAGTAGATTAAAGTTGCAGAAGCATCTTCTCTGGATTCTTGCTCTGCAACTTGCATTCCTGATTCAGTTTTTATTATGGTTGCTATTGTAGTAGCTCCTAGGATTTGATTTCTATTAAATTCTGTAAGATAATTATCCCACCAATTTTTTAACATTCCAGTGAACCCTGAAATTATTAAAGTTGCGGCATATTTATCCGAAGCCCTTTTCATCTTATAGGTGGTTACTGCAATACCGACTTCATGTAGTTTTTTGTAGATTTGGCTTTCAGCCAACCCATCTAAGCTCCATTATGTTATACCAGTTCCTTCGTGACTAGAACTAGTTAAATAGATATCTTCTTCAAATTGTACATCAGGGAATGAAGCCCTTCCATAGTAATTCTTTTTATTAGAATGTCGTGGATCGTTAGTAATTCTGTTAATTTCAGAATCAATGGATTTGATTGTAGAGACTGTTTCCAATTTACTAATTTCTTCAGAAGTATTTTTGGAGCATTGTATTAGAAATTCAAGTTTTTCTTTTTTACCAAGAAAATCTTCTTTTATTCTTAATTCATTATAATCCTTTTCAATAGAACTTAATTTCTTAATAAGATTTTGAAGTTCTATGGATTTATTATTAATGTTGGTACTGGCTTTTAAGGTAGTATCAGGTTTAGAGATTACTAATTTTGTTTTAAGTTTCTCTTCGATTTGTTCTAGAAGCTTATCTGTAAAATCAAATCTTTCTTCTAATTCTGGGAACTTCTCTTTAGAGTATTCAGGAAGTTTAATTAGAGGATGTGTTTCAATTTTAGAAGTTGTTATGGATCTTGTAGGGATTCCTAATTTATTGGTATCCTTTATCTGATTAGAGACAACATGTAATAGATTATTTGTGTAATTATTTTGCACAATAATTTTATTAATGTCTTTGTTGGTTGGTCCACTATCAGTATGAACACTTTCTCTTTTAAAGGGGGAAGCCGTGATTACTTCGCTTTGGACTGGTAATAGAATTTCATCTAAGGGTGGATTAATGTCTTCAATAATACCTTTATTTTTGGTATACCACTTATTGACAATCATTTTTAAAGATTCCTTTTGGTTTGGAATCTGTCCAGTTATTTCGAACCATTTAAAGAATTCAATATCACATTTGATTCTTTTTAAGTCTTTAATCCATTTATCTTTAAAAGATAATCTTTGTTCTAAAGAATAAGTATCTACATACCATTCTCGATTGATAATGTTGTTGGATTGTAACCACTGAGCATCTAGACTTTTTCAATTTATTTCAAAGTCATCGGCTCGGATTACTCTCAATTCATCAATCGTTTCAGCAGTTGGACTTTTTGGAGTAGCAATGAAGGGTCTGTTTTGATATATAACTTTTGGAACAGTTTTATTAAAATCTACTCCTTTAAGTTTTGTATCGATTTCTTCGATAAGTTCTTCATCACTCTTGCTATCCTTAGAAGCAGATTTAGTAAAGGTCATTCTTCTACTGGAAGAAGCTTCACAAGTTGAATTTAGACTTAAGAATTTTAAGTCTATTGCTCCGGAAGGATGTTGAATGACTTGTTTAATGTATGAACTCTCAGGTTCATAAATTGGTTGGGTAATGGAGTTAAAACTCCATTCGTCTTTCGAAAGAATTTCATCCCATTGAATCATTCTAGGGACGAAGGTATTACTATGTTCTTGGTTAGCTTACATGAGCATAGTAACTCCTTTGTTACTTTCGATTTTAGCTTTTGGGGCTAAAGTTGTTTTCATTAGTCTGTAATAAACTCTATATATTACAGCTATTTCTCTTGTATTAACTTTGCTGTTCATATTTTTTGTTTTTATATTAAGAGTTAATGTATCCAGATTGTTCGGATCATTGATGTCAACAGAAAAGTTTGGATAACAATTAAAGTATACTGGGCCTTGGGCTAAGTTACTTTGTAAAACTCCTAACAAAGAATCATCAAAGTTAAGAAGTTTGTGATCTCTTAGCAAGAGACAGAGAGGGGTGTCTAAACCTAATCTGTATAAAGGTTTGACAGCCACTTGTACTAATCCGATGTGAAGGAAATTGAATTTCTTCCTATAATGTTGAATGTCTTGTACAGCTAATAACTTGATTGTTTCTATCGAGTTATTGATGGCAATAGTAGATTCACAAGTTTTGATGTTATAATTTTTTATAAAATCAAACTTACCAGTATGATAAATATTACTGTAGGATTCTCTAGGAATACTCCAATTTTGTAAATCATTTTCTATTTTGGCAATATTTGTTACTGCCAGGGATTGGTTTATGTTATTCAAGATTTTGTTTTTATCTGAATTGTTCATGATAAAGTAGTTCTACTAATGCAAGTATTTATTGCTTTTAAATTCAGAAGAATATAAAATCTTCTATTTTTATAAACATACAATTTTTGTACTAAAGTTTTTAAAACTTCAGAAATTTATTCTAAACTTTGTTTTCTTGGTTCAACAAAAACAAGTTCTTTATATTTTTCAATATTGTTTTCAGCCCGAAAGATTTTCTTATTAATTTTTCTTAATCTTTTTCGGCCTATCCATCTACCTTCATTTAAAATTCTTATTTTATGAAAAATAGGATGGCGTTTCATTTGAAAAGGTTTTTCAAAATTATCAGTATTAAAGAGGTATACTATCTTTAAGGCGTAAGTCTACTATCTCTATTATCTTATCAAGTAATAATCTTTTAGATATTTCTATACTGTTCATTTCTGCATAGGTTTAGTGTTCATCTTCTTTAAAGCTTCTGATCTTACTTAGTTACTGTTCTATGTTCATAGTGTGAGGGATCCTTGTAGGATGTCGATTAAAAGTAGGTGTGTCACCTACTTGCTTAAATGAAAGCCCAAAAATGGGCCATTTCGGGTCGTCCAAAGAGGCCTTTTAAGGGCCTATATTTTTCATATATTAAACTTAAAATAGAGAATAATAACCAGACATAAGCTCTGCAGAGAATCCTCCCAAAAATTTCCCACAAACCCTAATTGATTTTCTCTCCCTTTCAAGTTCCAATTGGAGGTAAAACTTAGAGTTTGAAGAACCAAGATAGGAGCTGAGTTATCCAAAAAATAAAGTGAGTTTACTGCTCTCTTTCATCCATTTTTTCTGCTGTAAATTCATGGTAAGTCGTTCTATACTTGTAAGAACTCACGGGACGGTGATCGGAAGCCGTGAGTTCGAGTTATTCACTTGTAGCGGACTGTTTTGTGTTGCTGTTGTAGACTTTTTCCGATGATGGATATCATTCGACGGGTTTCTTGAGTGATTAAAGTCGAAAGAAAAAGACAAAAAGATTTGTTTTTATTAGGTAGTGTATTAATTCCCCCTTGGTTTTTCTTTGGGCCGCGGTTCTTTTCCAAGGATTTTGTTTGAACCGGGTGTAGTTAGTTTTTATTTTTGTTAGGTGTAGGAAACATTGTGCGATGATTTGAATTGGAAGCAATATTTCTTGACTTGGTTTTGCCTTGAGAATAGTGAGTGCTTTAGTTGTGACGCTTAGGCTCAGTTTTTGACTCTTGTATAAGTACCTTAAATTGTATGATCTTAACTATGCTTAACTTCTTTGATTAGAGTGTCTTGATAATCCAATCTTGAGTGAGTTATGTGCCAAGTGTGTGTAAGGTTTTGTGTATTCTGTGTATTGCATTTGATGTCTAGAACTTGCCCCGTGTGTTTGCAAAGCGAAATAGTAGTTTTTTCTGTCTAGGAAGTGATATAGGTATTCCTTTGTTGAGCCAGTTATATGCTTTTACCCACCTAATTGTTATGTATCTTAGTTAACCCCTTTGAGCCCATAATCTTGTTTCTTTGGCAACCACATAACCAGTCTTACCTATTTGTTTGAATTGATTATCTATTTGAACCTTGTACCTCTCATGAGCACTTGAATTTGTTATCAACTTTGTAAAAGTTGAAGTGTGGGGTGATTGGTTTGGCTTTGGAGTGGAACTAATGAAATAAGGTGAAAGGTGCACGGTTTTGACAAAGTAAGAGCCACTTGAATTGAAAAGAAAAAAGAAAAAAGAAAAAAGAAAAAAGAAAAAGAAAGTTGTATTGTTGTGAAAAATATTCATTGATAAGTGGTAGCTTTTAATGTAATTATGCTTAAAGAAGTAGGGAGATAATATATATTGATAGGAAGGTGGAGTATGGGTTGATATAAGTATGCAGTTTTGAATGTTAAATTGTATGTATTAAAGTGCTTAGGGAGGTGTACTCACTCTTATATCTAAATGTATCCTACCCATCCCCCAACCTACATTACAACCAATGAAAGTCCTACTTGATCTTTGACTGAATGAGCTCGATTAGTTGATTAGTACACTACGGGCAAGCCTATGTTTCATCTTTTGTGGCATATGAATATTATTTCTGAGAGTGAGTGAATTCTTTATATTTTGAGTTTCTTGATTGATGTTAAATTTGATGGTGTGTGGAACTACTCTCTATTGTGGTGAAGGCACTTGATTCATGAAGGAAAGGTAATGCTTGACCTCTATGTTGAGTAAGTGAGTGAGTTGTGAATAATGTGTGGTACTTTTGAGTCAAATCTTGAGGCGAGGATGTTACGCTACTGTGCTTAGTCTATTTCAAATATTCTTGGTGTAATAAGTTAGGGGAGTTGCTAAATAAGATTATGTCTATATAAAGTGTGGTTTGATGGCTCGAGGACGAGCAATTGTTTAAATGTGGGGTGTTGATGGTAGGCTATAATCTCGTATTTTAGTCGCTTATTACACTCCAATTTACTGCACTTTAATGGAGTTTGAACTTTAATCGCTAGTGTTTTGCACTAATTGTGTATTTTATGCCTTATCGGAGGATTTCGAGCGATGTAAATGTTATGAAGGTAATTCGAGTGATTTGGAGCTTTGAAGTCTGAGTAAAAGCCTAAGGGAATAAGCCGGAATCGCGTTCGGGGGTCGAGAACCACGTTGGGATAGCTAAAAAGCAAGAAAAATCCATACTCAGAGAAAGTACCACAACCACGGCTTCCCAATTTTCCCGAAGTATGTCAGAACAAACTCTCTGAACTTTCCAACAACCGCCCCGCATGGCGTATTGCCCCATGCGGCGCGTCTGTGCAATTTTTACAAAGTTATTATACTATTTCGCGTAGGAAAAGGTATTTTCGTCTAGTCCCGACCCTACTTAGTATAAATACATGTAAAAATGTTATTTTAAGGAGGGACACATCTAAGACCTAAGGAGGCTAGAGAGAAGGTGGAGAAGCAAAAGGACAAGGGATTCATCATTCAATCCTCACTCAAGATATGAGTTTGGATCGTTTTATGTTTTTCTTTATATTTGTGATGAATTACTCCATATCTGTGGAGTAGTTCTCTCCAAATATGGATGGATTTGGTGTCTTGATACTTATTTGTGGATAATTAACTCTAGTTTTATGTATTGAATCGTTTTGGATGTTTTAACTGCTGCATCTATATTCACTTGTTCGTGTAATCGAGAGAGACATAACTTGTGATATTGTTGCATTATATTTTGTTTGTTGAAGTCATTAATTCTTCTTAGTTATCGAAAGAGGCTAGTTGAATTGTTGTTTAAACTTAATTAGGAGGATAATCGAGAGAGGTGTTCTTAAAGACCAATCCACTACCAATTCTTGCATATCTTCACCGAGCTTAAATTGGTTCATATTGTGAGGTTGAGACTTAATTGAGAGAGGAGTTTCTACTAATCAATAGAGCTAATAACAAAGTGAATTCGACAGACTCACTTGAACATTAGAAGTGAATTATCTTGAGTTAAATCCCATCATTTATCTTGCACCTATCCAATCAATCCCTATTTTCTCCCATTGTATTCTTCTTTACTTACTTTTGTTTCGATTGTCATTCGTCAATTAGCTCTAGATTCATAGTTAATTTTAGTTTTTAATCACATAGTTCTCAACTGCTGATCATCTTGGATAGCAACCAAGCTATAAACTACGAAAGTACTATTTAACTCCAATTCCTGTGGATACGATATTATATTATACTATATTCGACTAGCGAGCGTATTTAAGTGTGAGTTTTGCGCTCGTCAGCACGGATTCCGATCATGACCCGATCGTCTAGGTCGTCTCATTTAACACATCAACCACAATCACAATTTCAATAACAATTTCTAGCACAAATCACCACTATGTGTGCGGCATGGTGTCCGATCACGACCCGATCGGCTAGGCCATCTCAACATAATGATATGTGGATCGGCATCATCCTTATCTACCAATCATCTCGTTTCATGCTTCTCTCACATCTTTTCATTTCATTGGCACTAGTGGCCACAATTATAAAATTATTCTTGCCACGTCGGCCGTATTTAGTATTTCATGCTCACCTTTTTCACTATCAAACATCATCAACAACAAGGCATTAAAAATCAAGGTTTTTTAATACACATGTGAGTAATTAAGAGTCTTAGGTACATAGAGGTTTTTCACAAAATTTGGCATAATATCCTTCGTTTGAACTTGACTTGAAGTCGAAATATTTTTAATGCACAACCTATACTTTGAAGACATTCTCAAATGATAACATACCATGATAAAAGCATTTTGGATACATATTGAACCTAAATCTTTCAACACAAGCTTATTCGGAATAGCCAATTTTATAATGAACAACTCGGGACTTACATAAATTACATGAATATCATGGGATTCAATTCTAAGAGATGACTTAAGCCAACATACCTCGATTTGAGCTTTCCTTAAATTACTAAAATGTACCGAAAATCCTCCCAATCCCAATCTATTTGGAGACATAACAAAATTGAACACAAATTAGGAATATTTTCATGGTTTCGACTCATTTGAGCATTTTATCTAACACTACGTGTGCAAATTTGGCTACAAGGTTCTTCTACAAGATTTCCTTGATTCCACAACCCAATCTTAACTTATTTAAGCTCAATAATCTTTCCACAAACCTTATTGGTACATGCACATATACATAATATTCTCACACCCCATAATCATACTCCCAATTACCCATCTTTTACACCCAAACTAGAAATTTAAGAAGTGGGGAAAGAAATTCTTATCTCTTTGAAGCCCTAGCAAGATCCTTGTAAAATCTTCAAGCCTTGAGCAAGAGTTGATGAACAAATGGCTAGGTCTTCCCTTTCTCTCTCTACAATACTCTCACCTCTCTTTAAAAATATCAGATGAAACCCTTACATATAACTCCCAAAGCCTTTTTTATAAAAATGGATCGGGTAAAATTTGAAAAACATAAACTTGCCGAAACCGGGTCTGCAATCAGAGACCGTGCCGCATAATGGCCGCGAAAATGATGCCCTAAAACTGGACTCATCTTACCCAGTCTGCGACAGTTCTGCGGTCTGCAGAACTGTCGCAGACTGGACCGCAGAATCATATTCTAGATTTACCCATGCCAAGTTTGCGACTGATATGCGGCCCCCGAAGTGCATATGAGATCGCATAATGGACAGCAGAAATGACCTGCAAATTCAACAATCTCTCTGCATTAATTCGCGACAGATCTGCGGTCCGCAGATCAATTCTTCAACTATAGAATGAACTGCAGAAATGCCCTATGCTTCCGAACATTCTCTTCAACTCTCGAATGCATTGTTCAACCCAAAAGATCCGAATTGTGGCTCGCAAGCCTACTTCGGCACCACGAAACCATAAATTCCTTTACAAAACTTTACGGGACCTTACACCTATTGTGAAGTATCGTCTGAATCGATATTTGTATATGCAGGCAAGAAATGCAGCGCTCCAACAAGGGGTCGTCTGTACGAATGATGTACTGAATATGTAACGTAGGCACTTCAATAGAAGATGAAATGAGAAGGAAGAGTAAGTAGGTTAACGTGAAACTCATAACAAGTCTCTAAGGGCATACATCGTCACAATCATGGATATATACGCATGTCCGTAAACATCAAGCCACTCAACAGGGCCATATAATATAGTATTCAACTTCTCATTGGGGAAATTAATGTCATATCATAATGTACCCGGCCTCGAAGATGTCTCAGTCGTACCAGGCCTTTAAAGGGACTCGGTAATATCTCAGAATATAGCCCGTCACATAGAGGACTCGATCGTACACGTCTATAAAGGGCTTGGTAATACCCAACTAACCAGTGGTTGCATAATATGTGTCATACCCGACCAAATATAGCGCAATTTGATAGAGTATAATAGATACCTATATATAAGTTCAATGCAAGCAATGTCTTTGACAGTCCTTATGGATCTAATCAAAGTGACTCAAGGTTGTTATCCTCTGATTACCGTTATATAACTAGGTTTGTATTAATTGTGTGAAAGTCAACAAAGATCATAAGAAGATATAAGATTCAAAGTCTATCGAACGGGAAGTGATCCCGACAAAGAACAGTAAGAGTCATGAACTATAACAATATGAATCAATGAGGTTCACAAGCTTTAATCTTGAGAGTAGAGTTCCTTTTGAAGTAATGGCGTTATAGTTACATTATTTGTAGATCATGCCAAAAGAAAGAAAGAGTAAGCCTTAACATACAAGTGTCGTTTACTTAACGACTCAACATATATCTTCTCCATAAATTCCTTTACAAAATTTTACGGGGCCTTACATTCTTCACCACTTAGGATCATTCGTCCTTTAATGAGAGTCAAAATCCGTCATTAGCATTCAATGTTACTTAGCTACTATAACACACACCGACAGTTCCAAAATTTTGACTAACTTCCTAAATTTCCAAATATTTTACAAGAGTCTCCCCTGTAACTAGGCCTATCCACCTGTCAGAGAATCCCAAAAACCAATCCTAACAACATATACATAATCCTATGACACAATACAACATAAAAACAACACCAACGGTGGCCTTATAAGAAATATACTACCTGAAAAAAGAACACCCTTAACATCAACTGTACAAATAATACATAACTCATAGAATGGAACTCTTAGCGTTTTCATAGAACACAACTTTATTAATACATGGCTATTCAAACAAATAAGGATACTTTTTCTTCATTTCTTCCTCAGCCTCCCAAGTGGCCTCTTCAACCCGCTGGTTTCGCCATAACACTTTCATGGAGGCAATTTCTTTATTGCTCAACTTTCAGACTTTCCAATCAATAATAGAAACTGGAACCTCTTTATAGGTCAATTCCTCATTAACCTCAATAGTCTCAACCGGAACAATGAGTGTCGGGTCTCCAACTACACATGAAACCCCGGTTTCACTAATGACATCTTAGGTGGTAGATCAAGATTGTACGCCACCTCACCGATCCTCTGCATGATTTTGTATGGTCCGACATACCTCATACTCAATTTCCCTTTCTTACCAAATCGTATTACACCCTTCATGGGGGAAACCTTCAAGAATACCCAATCATCTTCTTTGAACTCCAAATCCCTACGACGAACATCCGAATAGCACTTTTGATGACTCTGAGCAGTCTTCAACCACTCCTTGATGATCTTAACTTTTACCATAGTCTGATGCACGAGGTCTGGCCCTATCAACTCTGCATCTCCGATCTTGAACCACCTAATGGGAGATCTACATCCTGTACCATATAAAGCCTCAAATAGTTCCATCTGAATGCTAGCATGATAAATATTGTTGTAGGCAAATTCTATGAGTGGCAAATGATCATCCCAGCTACCTTTGAAGTCTAGAACACAAGCGCGCAACATATACTCCAGCGTCTGAATAGTCCGCTCTGCCTGCCCGTCAGTCTGTGGATGAATGGATGTACTAAGATTTACCTGAGTACCCAACCTTGCTGAAATTTCTTCAAAATATTAGCAGTGAACTGTGTCCCCGATCATAAATGATAGAAACTGGAGTGCCATGCAACCTGACTATTTCTTTGATATACAACTAAGTAGATTGTTCCGTTGTGTCGGTAGCCTTAACCGGCAAAAAGTGTGCTGATTTCGTGACTCGATCTACAATTACCCAAATCGAGTCAAACATACGATGAGTGTGAGGTAGTCCTACCACAAAGTCCATATTAATCATTTCCCACTTCCACATTGGAATTTCTATGTTATGTTCCAACCCACTGGCCCTTTGGTGTTCGGCCTTCACTTGCTAACAATTTGGACATCTTGCCACAACTTTCGCTACATGCCTCTTCATATTATTCCACCAATACACTTCCTTAAGATCATGATACATTTTTGTAGAACCCGAGTGCACGAAATACCTAGTAGTGTGAGCTTCGGTCATGATTCTATCCCGGTGACCATCCATGTTTGGAACACATAGTCGCCCTTGGTGCCTTAGTGCACCATCATCCATGCCAAGATAAAAGGCCATGGTCTTATGTTTATGAATCCCCTTTTTCAGTTGTGCCGACAATGGATCATTGTATTGCTTCTCCTTGACTTCCACAACAAGTGATGATTCAGCACTATTTTGCACAATCACCCCTCCTTCACTAGAGTCCGCAACACAAACTCCCAAACTAGCTAATCGGTGAACTTCCTTGGCCAATGGCCTTTTATATGCCTCCAAGTGTGCTAAACTACCCATAGATTTCTGGCTAAGAGTATCCACCGTAACATTAGCCTTCCCCGGATGATATAGAATATCAATTTCGTAGTCCTTTAGTAACTCAAACCATCTTCTCTGCCTCAGATTCAACTCCTTATGTTTGAAAATGTACCGAAACTCTTATGGTCCATGAATATATTCACATGGACCCCATACAAATAATGACGCCAAAGTTTCAATGCAAATACTACCGCCACAAGCTCTAAATCATGTGTTGGATAGTTATTTTCATGATTCTTGAGTTGCCTAGAAGCATAAGCTATCACCTTAACATGTTGCATTAATACACACCCAAGCCCAATTCTTACAGCATCACAATATACCACAAACCCATATGTACCCTATGGTAGGGTCAACACTGGTGTCGTAGTCAATCTCGCTTTCAACTCCTGGATGCTCCTTTCGTAAGCATCGGACCATTGGAACTTAATAGCTTTTTGCGACAATTTAGTCAATGGATAGGCAAGAGTAGAGAACCCATCCACAAACTTTCTATAATACCCAGCTAAGCCTAAGAAACTGCAAATCTCTATTGGAGTTGTAGGCCTCGAAAAATTCTTCACAGCTGCAATCTTCTGAGGATCAACCTTAATTCCTTCACTAGAGATGACATGACCCAAGAATGTGACAGATTCAAGCCAAAATTCACACTTTGAAAACTTTGCATATAACTTGTGCTGATATAGGGTTTGCAGAATTACCCTGAGATGATCGGCATGTCATCTCGATTACATGAATATACAAGGATATCGTCAATAAACACTATCACAAAAGAGTCGAGGAACGACTTGAAAACTCGTTTCATAAGATCCATGAAAGCTGCTGGAGAATTTGTTAGCCCAAACGACATCACCAAAAATTCAAAGTGCCCATATCGAGTTCTAAAAGCTGGTTTCGGAACATCCTGCTCTCTGTCAAATTGTTGACCCATCCTTTTTTCTTACAAATAGAACCGGTGCGCCCCAAGGCGACACACTCGGTCTGATGAAACTCTTTTCTAAAAAATCTCTCAATTGTTGCTTTAACTCTTTCAATTATGCTGGTTCCATTCTTTAGGGAGGAATAGATATAGGTTGCGTGTCTGGCATGACATCAATCCCAAGATCAATCTCCCTGTCTGGCGGGATCCTAGGGAGCTCATCCGGAAAGACCTCCGGAAATTCATTCACAACAGGCACAGACTCAAGTGTAGGTGCCTCAGCATCAGTGTCTGTAACCCGAACCAAATGGTAAATACACCCTTTGTTGATTATCTTTGTGGCCTAAAGGTAAGAAATAAACCTACCCTTTGGCACCGCATCATCCCCATTCCTCTTAATAACTGGCTCATTTGGAAATTTGAACCTAACAGTCCTGGTTCGGCAATCGATCTTGGGAAAATATGAATAAAGCTAGTCCATCCCCATTATTACAACAAAATCGACCATCCCCAATTCAATGAGATCGGCCATAGTGTCCCGACCACACAACGTGACAACACAATTCCTATAAACCCAAGTGGCCAAAATAGGCTTCCCAACCAGAATAGATACAGAGAATGGCTCATGAAGTTGTTCCGGTTCTATCATAAATTCCATAGAAATATAAAGAGTGACGTATGACAAGGTGGAACCGGGATCAATAAGAGAATGCACATCATGAGATTGGACAGTCAATATACCTGTGACAACATCTGGAGAAGCCTCTGAATTCTGGCGACCCATCATAGCATAGAAACAGTTGGATCCTCCCGAACTCTATGCTCCACCCCTAACTGCACCACACCTTGCGGGTGTTGAAGTGCCTGGAGCTGGAGGAGGTGCTACAAATGTAGTAGCTATAGAACTGGCTGGTTGTGCCGTGCCCCTCCTCGTACCCTGGCGGGACGAATGACAATCTCTCTGAATGTGACCCCTCAATCTGCACCCATAGCATATGGCTAAGTCCATGTAGCATATTCCTAAGTGCATCTTTCCACACCTAGGGCATGGGGGGCTCCGCTGTTGCTGGAATCTACCACCATGCCGACCCTGCTGGTAGGAGCCCTTATTGCTCTGGCTGGGCCTGAAATGAACTGCTGCTGTTGATTGGGTCCTGACGGTGGTGCACTAACCAAAGATTGAGCGAAGGACTGAGATGGACCTGGCCCTAACGACCCTCCCCTGAATACTGACCTGCTGCCACCAGAAGAACCACCAAAGTTGCCAGCGGACCGGGCCTTATTGCTACCCTCTCGCTCCATTTTCTTTTTCAATTTGCGGGTCTCTGTGGCTTGAGCGTATTCCACCATCTTCCCATAGTTCATTTCAGGATCTAAGGTAGTTGTAGCGGCCTCATTAATTACCAAGGGACTAAGGCCCTAAAAAATCGGCGCACTCTAGCCTCCATAGTGGGCAACATGTAAATAGCATACTTGGACAAGTGCACGAATCTCATATGGTACTCCCACACACTCAGACTACCTTGCCTCAAGCACTCAAATGAAGTGGCACAGGTTGCCTTGGTCTCGACAGGCAAGAAACGATCAATAAAGGCATCGGTAAACTCACCCCACCTCGCCAGAGGGCTACCCTCCTCACGGGACTCCTCCTATACCTCAAACCAAGAATATGCCACCTCTTTCAGGTGGTAGGATGCCAACTCCACTGCCTCTATCTCAGTAACATGCATAACCCGGAGAGTCTTGTGCATCTCATCAATGAAGTCCCGGAGGTCCTCCTATGGGTTAGTATCCGTGAACACTGGAGGATCCAACTGGAGAAACCTGTTCATCCTAGAACTAGTGGAATCCCCTGGCTGGTTGGATGAAGTGGGTGCAACATTTGATCTCTAGGCCTGGGAGGCCACTATCTAAGCTAACATCTATATGGCTACCCAAAGATCCCTATAAGAAACACCGGAATCAGAAGTTGGAGCTGGAGGTGGAACTAGAATATCAGTTGGAGGGACCGTTGCACCCTTAGTAGAAATAGGGGCAGGTGCGGTCCGATCAGTTGTAGTAGAATCAAGCAGTGTAGTAATTATGGGAAAATCACCACCCCTTGGGTGCTTAACCGCATCATAAAATATAGAATCAATTGCCACTCCTGGGGTGTATTGGCTCTCTGGCCAGTTCTTGCCTTCTTCTTAGGTGCCATGTACAGAAAATTAGAGCAGCGCACGAGTTAAAGGAGGAACAATCTTACAATCAACTTTATCGCACGATCGAGAACATGAAAGAAGGGTACTACTCCTCAAACACAATACACAAGGAACAAAATATACATTACCCCCAAATGAAGTGGGGCTCACCAAGTCAGCTGGGAAGAGGGTGTACCGCTATCACTGATCAATGCCTCCTCCTGTGGAACCACCTGCATCCATAGAAGATGCAGCGCCCCCGGAAAAATGGACGTTAGTACATATGGAATAGTACTAGTATGAATGACAAAACACCATCCCAATGGAATGATAAAAAATAGAAGCAAGAACAATCATAATATCAGTGGAAGCCACAAACAACAACAAACCTCAAATTAGCATCAAGACAGTGTTCAAATAAATTTCCCTATCTTAAGATGGGAGAGTTTTAGTACCAATATGCCACCGTTCACAAAACCAATACCACCGTACTTTTAGCACGGAGTCTGATCACGACCCAATTGGCTAGGCCATCTCATTCTAGACATCAACCACAATCACAATTTCAATTACAATTTCTAGCACAATCACCACCATGTGTGCGGTATGGCGTCCAATCACGACCCCATCGGCTAGGCCGTCTCACCATAATGATGTGTGGATCGACATCATCCTTTTCTACCAATCATCTCATTTCATACTTCTTTCACATCTTTTCATTTCATTGGCACTAGTGACAACAATTATAAAATCATTCTTGGCACGTCGATTGTATTTAGTATTTCATGCTCACCTTTTTCACTTTCAAACATCATTATCATCATCAACAACAAGGCATTACAAATCAAGGTTTTTAATACACATGTGAGCAATTAAGAGTCGTAGGCACATAAAGATTTTTTACAAAATTTGACATAATAGACTTGGTTTGAACTTGACTTGAAGTCGAAACATTTTTAATACATAACCCATACTTTGAACACATTCTCAAATGATAACATTAACTGATAAAAGCATTTGGGATACATATTTAACATATATCCTTCAACACAAGCTTATTTTGAATAGCCAATTTTATAATGAACAAATTGGGACTTACATAAATTACATGAATACCATGGGATTCAATTCTAAGAGAGGAGTTTAGCCAACATACCTCGATTTGAGCTTTCCTTAAATTACTACAATGTTTCGAAAATCCTTGCAATCCTAATCTATTTTGAGACATAACAAAATTGAACACAAATTAGGAGATATTCATGGTTTCAACTTATTTGAGCATTTTATCAAACACTAGGTGTGCAAATTGGTCTACAAGGTTCTTCTACAAGATATTCTTTATTCCATAACCCAATCTTTACTTATTTGAGCTCAACAATCTTCCCACAAATCTTATTAGTACATGCACGTATACATAATACTCTCACACCCCATAATCATACTCCCAATTACCCATCTTTTATCCCAAACTCGAAATTGAAGAATTGAGGAAAGCAGTTCTTACCTCTTTGAAGCCCTAGCAAGATCCTTGTGAAATCCTCGAGCCTTGAGCAAGAATTGATGAACAAATGGCTAGGTATTGTCTTTCTCTCTCTAAGATACTCTCACCTCTCTCTAAAAATATCAGATGAAACCCTTAAAAATGACCCATAAGGCCTTTTTATAAAAATGGGATCGGGTAAAATTTCCAAAACTTAAACTTGTCGAAATGATGCCGCCTAATCGATATACGGTCCACATAATTGCCGCAAAAATGATGCCCAAAAACTGGACTCGTCTGACCCAGTCTACGATAGTTCTTCGGTCCACAGACCTGTTCTGCGACCGCAGAATCATATTCCAGATGTCCTCATGCCATGTCTGCGACTGAAATACGGTCCGCAGATCTGCGGTTCGCAGATCAATTCTGCGACCGCAAAATGAACCGCAGAAATACCCTACGCTTTTGAAGATTTTTTTCAACTCCCTAACGCACTGTTCAACCCAAAAGGTCCAAGCCACTGCGAGCAAGCCTACTTGGCACCAAGAAATCATAAATTCCTTTACGTAATTTTACGAGGCCTTTCACCTATCGTGAAGTATCGTCTGATTCGCTATTTGTATCTGCAGGCATGAAATGCAGCGCTCCAATAAGGGGTCTTCAGTACGAATGATATACCAAATATGTAATGCAGGTAAAGCACTTAAATAGAAGATGAAATACGTAGGAAGAGTACGTAGGTCAACGTGAAACTCATACCAAGCATGTGAGGGTATACACAGTCACAATCATAGATATATATGCATGTCTGTAAAAATCAAGCCACTCCACGGGGCCATATAATATATTATTCAAATTCTCTTTGGGGAAGTCATATCATAACGTACCTGGCGTCGAAGATGTCTCGGTCGTACTAGGCCTTTGAAGGGACTCGATAATATCTCAGAACATACACGGACTCAGAGATGACTCGATCGTACTCGTCCATAAAGGGCTTGGTAATACCCAACTAACCAATGGTTGCACAATATGTGTCGTACCTGACCGAATATAGCGTAGTTCGATAGAGTAAAATATATACCTATATATAAGTTCAATGCAAGCAATGTCTCTGGAGGTCTTTATGGATCTGATCATAGTGACTCAAGGTTGTTATCCTCTGATTATCGTTATATAAATGTGTTTGTATTAATTGTGTGAGAGTCAACAAAGATCATAAGAAGACTTAAGATTCAAATTCTATCAAAGCGGGAAGTGATCCCGACAAACAACAATAAGAGTCATTAACTATAACAATATGAAACAATGAGGTTCACAAGCTCTAGTCTCGAGAGTAGAGTTCCTTTTGAAGTAATGGCGTTATAGTTACATTGTTTTTCGATCATGCCAAAAGAAAAAAATAATGAGCCTTAATATGCATGTGTCGTTTACTTAACGACTCAACATATATCTCGTCAAAGACTTCAATCTACATTAACACAGTAAAACGTGTGGTTAATGCAGTAGGACTTACAAACATGCTTCTAAGCTAGTTGGTCACTTATAGAAAATCAGAAAATATTTCTCCTATAAAATTCCACTTCCATCAAACTCAAACCAGCACAAAAACAATAGGAACAACATAAAAAATAATGTATCCAAGATACTGCATAAAGAACCAGCCGAAACCCAGCTCAAAAACCATTCAAAACAGTCCCATATGCACTAGCACCTCAACCTTCACTTTCAATTAATAGTTTCATATGTTTCTTTCATCAATTCAATTGATAAACAAAAAGACATGCATAAACATAGAAACCATATAGTAAACAAGTTATTTTTCCCAATTTCAAGACATAAAAACACACACATATATATATATATAGCCTAAAAAAAATCCAACAAAAGATAAAGACATCTCTTCCCCTTTCAAGTGCTATCTTGTAATCTTTCACTCCAACACCACAACCAACATGTAATTAAACATAAACACAACAAAAAGGCTGTAAATCATACAATAGGGAGTAGATAAAATTTGAATCCTAAGTTTAACTGAGCTCACCATCATTCTTCTTTACATCACAACACCATAGAGGGGTTATTCTCCATCTTTGCCTAAGGTTGATACTGGATTATGGTGTATTTTCTTGTAACTTATTTGGAACTTTGGGAGAACTATTTGGTAGGGTTTGGAGAGTGTGAGTATGGAAAGTGGTCGAATACTAATCAATTCTCATCCCCAAAATGAGATAAAAATAGGTGAAGGTCGGCCACCGACCAAGTGGGTCCCATTGGGACTGCTTGCGCAGTCTCACAAAAATATAAAATGTCTCTCTACTCCGATGTCATATTGACAAACGGTTTAATGTGTTAGAAACTAGACTTGTAAATATTCCATTTAGTAGGTGTATCACTCCGTAAATCCAAGTATATTGAGAGAAAAGCTTAGTGACATTAGACCCAAACATTATTAAGATTATGAACGTATCTTGCGATAACTTTTGTCGACTTTTGTTTTACAACTTGGTTGACTTTAAAATTCAACATAAAAATATTATATGATTCAAATAACTTAAAACATGACCTCCTTAGCTTATTAAGTAATCCTAGTTTTACCCTGATAGTACGAGTCATAACATCTCTGATTCATTTAGGCTCCAACCCTCACGATACTTTTGTAATACCTGTGTTACCTTATCATTATCTTTGTTAAGGTCCTTTAACTCTCCGACTTATATTGATTCACTTAAGACATATTCTAACAAGAATGTGCGGGGTGTAACATCCTTCCCCCTTAGGAACATTCAACCTAAAATGTTATCTCTTAGAGACTTGCAATAATTCCGCCGGAGTTTCCTCTGTACACTAGACTAAAACTAACATGCACGTAGCTAGAAAATATACTATACATGCCACACAGGGCCCATGTATATAAATAGCAAAACTTGGCCTCACACGTCCATCAATCAGAAGTACTGCAAGTCAAAAATAAGAGCTCACCTCATGACCTACAGGTTTGAACCGGGTTGTGCTATAATATTCCATCCCGAGCCATATCGTCAGTTTGAAATAGGTTAAGGTATTCATATTTCATCTCCTCAGCTGCCTCCCACATCATTTCTTAATATTTCTTAATATTTATTAACACCTTTATGGAGGCTACATTTTTTATCATAAACATACGGATCTGTCGATTTAAAAAAGCCATTCGAATCTCCTCGTAGGGTAGATCCTTCATACTCTTAACGTCTACTGGGACAACCCTAGAAAGGTCTCCAATGTGCTTCCATAGCATGGATAATGGACTAACACTAACTCTGGAGGCAATTCAAGCTCATACCCTACTATGCATATCCGTTGAATAAATTGCTAAGGCCCCCTATATCTTGGGCTAAGCTTGGTCTTCTTACCGGATCACATAACACCTTTCATAGGTGATATCTTTAGGAATACCCAATCATTTATGACTTCCATACATTCGTACTTTAGGAATTTGTATTCAATGACCTTGGCCATCATATAATTTTATTATAATGCTCTACGAACCAAATACAACCCTCACCTTGGCTCTCATAGTTCTCACTTTAATTTTATTAAGCTATGATATCATCTTGCTACTTGTAACATTGCTATTCAACCCTTCTATCGTACATAGTATAGATATATATATATATATATATATATATATATATATATATATATATATGCTCCCCTTGAGGAGTTAGTAATTTAGAATAGGCTTCAACTTCTCAATATCATATTCTAGCCTCCTAACTTATCTCGGTCTCGTAAAAATTTATACTTGACTTGTCATCATAGGTCACTCACATTCTTGATCTTTTATGTTGTTATACTTCTTTAATAGCTAGCACATTTCTACTTTTAGCATGGCTTGTCCTAACGGACACTTTCAAACTAAATAGTCGATCAGGAGAGTTGTTCATTCGTGTTATACTTTGTAGTATGCAATCATCTTTGAAGTACCGACAACATGATATCGCTCGTCTCATATCACATCTTATTATTTCTGCAGTATTCTAGATTACGACTCTGTTAACATCTGTATTCTTTATTGGAATGGCAAAAATGATGCTCCCTAGCCCTGGTAATGGCTCCGAGTCCCGCAACAATGGGGGCACATATTTAGCATGTCATCTCCACTCCATATTTTGTTATTTCTAAGGCTAGTACTCTTCTAACTTGCTTTATCATAGAGCTATTATAGAAAATAGCCGATGTATTATCTCTCTTGTACTTTTTCTATTAAGAGCGATTCTACAATGTTCAGAATCACAATTTTTATAACCATCTGAGTCTAATACTCGGGCTCTTGATTTACTTAGATGATGTAACTCTAGAGATTCTTCTTCTCTCACATCCATTAAGTAGGCTTAAGTGTCTTCTAATCTGTGGCTCAGGGTATTAGCTGTTACATTAGCCTTTGATGGATGCTATGGAACATCCATGTTATAACCCTCTGATAGTTCAAGCCTTTGTTTGTGACGCAGACTCAATTATTTCTTCCAACTTTAATCAGAGTCTCCTATAACTGTACTAATGTAAACATATATACTGAATGGATAATACTTTGAAATCATAAGTGTGTTCATAATGTAACTAACTCTGGGTCATAGATCGAATAATTCCTTTCATGCCTTCTCAATTGTCTTTAAACGTAAGTAATTACATTTCCTGGTCTTTTTTCTACTTGCTGCATGAATACTTGGTTTATCTTAGTACCCACACATACTAGAATTTCGTGTAACTTATATGATCTAGAATATTACTTTTTATTTTACTTCTCGTTCATTAGTCATGATAGGTTTCACTTTCTTACGGAGTGCATACAATATTCTAATGATTCAATTGTTACAATCATTTCACCTTTAGGTTACTATGTTTAGGTCGAACCGTTCTTCCTTATTTCCTCAACTAATCTTTTGTTGCAGTACTTAGGGGATACCCACTGACTCTTGTAAAGTTGCGAGCTTATTACATCGTATACCCGACGGAAGTTTTGATGTTCTTACTCGCCTATAATTATCCTCAATTACTGACCTCCGTGCCCTTGTGCTCGCGGTGTTACTTCTAAACTACAATTTTGATTATCTCCTAGTGGCACTCTATTTTATTTTCGTAGCACTTATACGGTACCTTTAACTACCCCAAGTCCTATCAGAATATTTCTCAAGGATTACGATCTCGTATCGGCGGGGTTCACTACGTTTTTCTTGCATGATTTGTTGATCTATATATGACTTCTTGTCTAGCCATAACTAGGCTCTTCCTGAATGAACTACTAACTACTCGTTGGTCCATTCTCGTATCTATATTCTGCGTAACCTCTCTTGGGTTATATCTTTTGTCTTTACTTACCTCTTGCACTGGCTCCTTATGTATCAAGGGCCCGTTCACACTTATTTATCAATTAATATCCTTGCCAAAAAACTCCTTCTACCTCTTCCCAGCGCCGTGCTTGTATAACGTGCTGGAAATGTGACATATCTATAGGATCTGAATAAATACAATCTCATTCCTTTTTCCTTTTTACTGTATTCCTCCTTTTTGTTCTATACATACTTGAACCACTTAACTCCAACTTAATATCATATCACACCATCTTCCCCACTTTCAGTGAGTACTAACATTTAATGCTCTAAAGTTTTACCTATAGATGTTTTACCTCTTCATCTTTGCATCTTTTGACATCTTCAATGATCCTTACTCGCCTTGAGGTAACCCTTTTGTACCAGGGATAGATGAATTTCTTACGCACGAGGGTGACACCGAGTGTAACTGGCTCACTTAGTCCCTTAAGCTTAACTCTGCTCATAGCGCTTGCTAAAGGGAAACGTCTTCCTAAATGACCTTTAAAGATTTTTCTTTTGTTGTCAATTTTATTATTGCTGGAACGCGATCTCTGAAATTCTCACGATGTCGACTATTATCAAATCCTCTAGTCCCTAACCCATGCTCTGTTTTACCTTTTTTGCTAGCTTATATAATTTCTATTACTCCAGGGGGTCTAACTTAGCCTTCTGATATTCACGTTAAAATTACCAACTCATTTCTCAAAATGATGATATGACTTTAAGGCTTATACTCTTTTACTGTCTCAAGGCATGTGTCCTCTTATCTTTTCCTTCACTTAACTATAGACTCTGTCATCCTGTCATATTTTCATGTACCGATATCACCTATTTTTCACATCTTACTCATAATGCTTCATTTACTCTCTTCTTATTCTCTTGCTAGTATTTGTGTCTATCACCTTATTTTGAAAACTTCAACAAAATATTCTTTCACTTTTAGCTCCCCTTGCTCAATCTTACTAGCTCTCCGGGTCGCCTAACATTCTCTCTTTACTAGGGGCGGGAGTCATACTAAGGTAAATATTTATTCCTTCTAGGATTCCAATGCTTGTCTTCTAAACTTTCTGAACATTCTAGTATTCATATGTGACTGTACTATTCTAGAGTGCACTACTTGGGTATCTCACAAAGGGAACTACTATCACGTTTACAATATCCTTCAGAAATGTCAGCTAATACTAACAATCTATAAACTATTTTGGGTTACTCTAACCCTAGCTAGATCCTCATATCCCATCTTTCTCTTAAACTATATATGGTAGCTCCCATAGGGCATAACTGGTGTGGCCAATTGTACGTATCTCTGTTACTGTAACTCAGAATGCTTAGATTTCTCTGCCTGAATTGTAAATACTAATAATCTTTACTAACTGGGTACCTCTTACCCTTCTTCACCTTGCTTCTTTTACTTGTTGAAAGTTGTATCTACCGTCTGATTCTCTCGTTGCTTTTTACCATATGGGTGGATAAATATTCATGTCTTAGGGCTCCTTATCAAGAAGCTTACATGTGTTAGTGGACACATGATATGCTGAAGACCTCATATTTACTCATATTAAGCATAATGCAAAGTCAAGTTCCTCTGAACCAACTCTTCCACTCTACTAGACACGGCTTTTAGACTCCCTAGGATATAGCTGCTCTGATACCAAGGTTTTCACACCCCAAACCGGAGGGGCCCGACCGACACTCGAGCCTATCTTATCGAGCACCAACAAAATGTGGATCCATAACCATGCTATCAGGCATAAATGGGACAAAAAGGCCACCATGAGATAATATGTTTAAAACATGAAAGAAAACTCGACAAAGGACAACCCAAAATGATATACATGAGACATGCGATCCTACAAGGCCTCCATGACCATCCATACACCTCAATTTTATCTACAAGCCTCTAACGAATACATAAACATCATAAGTTTGGGACATGGACACACTATACCTAACTATGTACATATATGCAACCATCATACCTACCAACTCACTAGATAGCTCCGGAAGAAAGGAGTGTAAAATCCTTCAGCTGAGTTGAGTCACCTATTGTGAAGTATCGTCTGAATTACTATTTATATCTGTGGTCATGAAATGCAGAGTCCAAAGAAGGGGTCGTTAGTACGAATGATGTACTGAATATGTAAGGTAGGTAAATCATACAAATAGAAGATGAAATACGAAGGAAGAGTACAGAGGTCAACCTGAAACTCATAACAAACCTGTGAGGGCATACACTATCACAGTCATAGATATATATTCATGTCCGTAAAAATCAAGCCACTCGATGGGTCCATATGATATAGTATCATGACACCCTTTGGGGAAAATCATATCATATCACATAACCTACCCAGCCTCGAAGAGGCTCGGCCGTACCTGGCCTACAAAAGGACTCGATAATATCTCATAACATACTCGGCCTCAAAGAGGACTCGATCATACCCAGCCAACAAAGGGCTCAGTAATACCCAACTGATCAGTGGATGCACAATAGGTGTTGTACCTGGCCAACAATAGCATGGCTTGGTAGAGTAAAATATATAAATATATGTAAGTGCAATGCAAGCAATGACTCTAAAGGGCTTATGGATCTGATCGGAATGACTCAAGGTTGTTTTCCTCCGATTATTGTTATGTAAATGTGTTTGTATGAATTTTATGAGAGACAAAAAATATCACAAGATTCAAAGGCTATCAAAGCGGGAAGTGATCCCGGCAAAGAACAATAAGAGTCATGAACTATAACAATATAATACAATGATGTTCACAAGCTTTAATTTTGAGAAAAGAGTTCCTTTTGAAGTAAACGACGTTATTGTTACGTTCTTTGTAGATCATGCCAAAAGAAGGAAAGAGTGATCCTTAACATACCTCAATCGTTTACTTAATGACTCAACGTGTATCTTCTCGAAAAATTCAATCTACATAAAGACAATAAAACTTGTAGTTAATGCCATAGAAGGACTTACAAACATGCTTCTAAGCTAGTAGGTCACTTATAGAAAATAGGATTGCACTTCCCCTATAAAATTCCACTTCCATCCAACTCAAACCAGCACCAAAACAATAGGAACAATATCAAAAATAACGTATCCAAGATACTACATAAAGAACCAGCCAAAACCTAGCTCAAACACCTTTCAGAACAGTCCCATATGCACTAGAACCTTAACCTTCACTTTCAATTCATAGTTTCATACGGTTCTTTCATCAATTCACTTGAAAAACATATATACATGCATAACCACATAAACCATATAATAATCAAGTAATTTTCCCCAATTTCCATCCATAACAACATATATGTGTATATATATCTTGTAATCTTTCACTCCAACACCAACCCAATATGTCATTAACTTTAAACATAACCAAAAGTCTGTTAAAAAATACCTTAGGCAGTAGATAAAATTTCAACCCTAATCTTAACATAGCTCACCATCATCCTTCTTCATATCACGACACCATCGAGGGGTTATTCTCCACCTTTGGCTAACTTTGATGTTGAATTATGGTGTATTGTTTTGGAAGTTGTTTGGCGCCTTGGGGGAACTGTTTGGGAGGGTTTGGAGAGTGTGAGGATGGAAGGTGGTAGCGAAATGAGTAAAGCTCATCCCAAAAATGAGATAAAAATAGGTGAAGATTGGCTACCGACCAAGTGGGTCCCATAGAGGCAGCATGTGGAGTCTCGCGAACACGCGAATATCTCTCTACTCCCATGTTGTATTGGCGAATGACTTAATGCATTGGAAAATAGACTTGTAGATATTCAATTTGGTAGGTGGTTCATCCCGTAACACAAAGTATATTGAGAGAAAAACTTAGTGACATTAGACCCAAACATTAGAATGATTATGAACTTATCTTGCGACAACTTTTGTCGACTTTTGTTTTATAACTTGCTTGACGTCAAAACTTAACATACAAATATTATATGATTTAAATAAACATGACCTTCCTAGATTATTACGTACTCCTAGATTTACCCCAAAATTATAGGTTATAATATCTTTGATTCGTTTAGCCTCCAACCCTCACGATACTTCTGTAATACATGTGTTACCTCATCATTATCTCTGTAAAGGTCCTTAAATTTCCCACCTTATATTGATTCACTTAAGATGAATTCTAACATGAATTTATGGGGTGTAACAAGTTATGCGGACTGCATAGCTATTTCGCTGACCGCATAGCCATCACAGAATTAGTAAGGGAAATATTTAATGAGGATTTGCAGCCCAATGTGTGGACCGCAGTTCCATTTCGCCGACCGCTGATCCGCCACAAATCTCTCCAGTTCTAACTCAAATATGGGAGCCATTCCACGATTTAGCGGAAAGCATAGCAGATTCATGGTCCATTCCGCAATTGCAGACCTTACTCGGAGGGAAGTTTTTGGCAAAATGTTACCTGACTCTATTTTTAATAAAAATCCAAAGGGGAAAACTTTGGTATTATGAGAGAGGGAATCACTCTATAGAGAGAGAGGGGGAGAGTTGTAACACTTCTACTCTTCAATCTCTTGATCTAATCTTAGGGATTCAAGAAAGGAAGCACACAAGGCCTTCTACATATAAGGTAACACTCCATACCTAGATCTCATGCATAGTTTAATAACAAGTTTGTAAATATAATTTTTAATGCTGGGGCTTATGAGATGGTGATCGGAATCCATATGCCCTCAATCTCGAATTTGGGTGTGTGTGGAGAAAATGAGATGTGGTTCTTGGGTTGGAAAAGGAATGGTTGGTTATGCATGTGCCAAAAGATGTTGTTGGTTACCTTAGGATAATTGTGGGAGAGTTGTTGGCTTAGAAGTTGGTTTTAGGATGAAGAAACTCTATTGTAGGTGGTTGTATATAAGAATGCACACTAAGCGTTTGATAAATATCGTAAAAGACATAAAATTATGCTAATCATTTCTAGTGATGGATTAATGGAATTATATTGAATAGAATGAAGTATTTCGAGTAGCGGAACTTCGTAGGGATGCTTAGGGAAGGCTCCATTAATGTATGTTTGGCTAAACTCCTTCCCTAGAATTGAATTCCACGAACTCCTCTTACATTCCAAATATGGTTTGCTCTAAATCCTACTTTACATTATGAATTGCCTCAAGGGAATGATGCACCTAATGCTTATGTATTCATGTCATGATTCAATTGCCATAGTTGTGATTTTTTATAAACATTTCAATTATGATTGATCTATCAAATGCTTATTAAGTTTAATCATGTTTTAAATGCAATCTCTATGCTTTCCTTGTGGAAATATTTCAATGTATTTTCAGCTCTTACATACTCATGTTTGGATACTACGATTCTCCAAAGTTTTAAATTACCTTGATGTCTTATGCTAAGCCATGACAAGAGAAAATAAATGAAATGTGACCATTTGCCAAATGGGAATGATAATGTATTGTATGCCGCAAGGGACAATTAAAAGAAAAGGTTTCCATGAAAGGCTTTATATGAAATATTTTTGGGAATATTGTTATGTAACCGAGAAGGTGTAGGTTAAAAACCCTATACCCGAAACTACACGTACCGATGTAGAAGTCGATTTTGACAAGTGCCTTTTGCACAGTTATGAGATTATGCCCCAATATTGGGATGATGTACTGTATTTATAGCATAGTCCCGTCGATCCACATAACATTGTGGTGCGAGGACTTAGCCGATCGGGCCGAGATCGGACGCCATGCCATGCACATGGTAGTTATATGATTTTATGTCGGTAACTAATGATCTCCTGACCCAAAAATGTTAATGTTTATTTGATGATTTACTTATGTTTTAACTTGACATTTTAAATACTATTGATTTGTTCACTACCTCCATGCTTCTCTCTCCTTAACCGGATACTAGTACTATTCCATATGTACTATTAGTACTATTAGGTATATAGCCTTACATACTAGTACTAATCCATATGTACTAATGTTACTTTAAATAGTACTATTAGTCAATTGGGTATATAGCCTTACATACTAGTACTATTCCATATGTACTAATGTTACTAGTACTATTAGTACCGGATAAATAGTACTAGTAAATAGTACTATTCCATATGTACTAGTAGTCAATTGGGTATATAGCCTTACATACTAGTACTATTCCATATGTACTAATGTTACTTTAACCGGGGACACTGCATCTTTAATGGATGTAGGTGGTACCTTGGCAAGTGGCATTGATAATTGATAGAAGCGTACCTTCTATCCAGTGGATTTTGGTGAGCCATATTGGGATCTTATACAGTATTGATCCTTTGTCCATTATTTTTGAGGTATATTTGGGGCCTTATCACCGCCACTTCTATACTTTTATCATGATTGTGTAGAGGCATCGTAGACATACTGTGTGTCATGTTTTGAAAGGGAACAAACTTTAAATTTTTTTCTTTTCAGTTTCTTCCACTCATGAATGATGGACTTGTATTATTTTGCCATCTATCAATGAAATTTCTTAATTAATGAAAATCCATGTTGTACATTTTTATCCTCTCAATTGACTATCTCTTGCCAAATATTCTTGAATCACTCGTGGGCATAGGCCAGATAGTAGGCACTGGGTAGGCTTGCTTGATTGGAATATCTTGGTTGTGTGTCGGTCTCGCTTCCCTAGGTTAGAGCATGACAACGAGTGTATATGTGGGTGCTATATACCTAAATGATCGGATTAGACTCTAGGCTTCTATTATGCCTTGATTTTATTGTATTCTCTCCACGATACATGTGTAATTCATTGTGGGACTACGCGAGCTTATCCTTTCATGCTAGAGATCATATTTTAAGATAATAATTTCCTAATTGGCCAAGTTGGGTATTTGTGGAATCACAACTAAATTGATTTAGCCGTAGTCATTCTCTATATATTGAACCCTAATATGCATTTTTATTATTTTTATGTCCTTGTGCACTTTGTTGACAAATTACAAGCACATGTCGTTGACGATAATTTGGTGTATTACATTGTTATGGTTACGACACATGTGGACATGTTGTGCGTATTTATTGGGTGTTGGCACGAGGATTTGTTGTGCGATTATGACTTTTATGCACATGTGGTGCAATAAGGGTGGCGTTCTTGTTGATGAAATGTGGTTTATAGGGGTGGAATTCCGGATTAAGCAAGTGAATTGTTATGCCCGTTATGCACCTTACAAGATTTCATGTTGTTTTTATATACTCTTTTATGCTTATGTTATTTACTGATAATCTTCTGTCAAGCATGATTTACCTGTGTTAAGTTGATAACTCTTGCTTCGTTGTGTTGATAGTACTACTTTTCGTTATACTCTTGTTGCCAGTTATTTGAGATATTGTACAGGTTCTTTGACTAATGAGTATCACATTAATTGAACCTCGTCCCTACTTCAGTGAGGTTTGTCCTGATACTTACTAGGTATCGATTATGGTGTACTCATACTATACTTCTACACAGTTTTATGTATATCCGGGTGTTGGATGTAGTGGCCTTCAAAAGTGAGCTTTGGACCATGCGAAAGGATTTAAGGTAATGCTGTATGGATGTTGCAGACCCTTGGAATCACCTTTTATTATTGTCGTAGTGTTGCTTTACTTTCGGACAATAATGTACTTATTGAGCCTTGTTATGTATTTTGTCTAGACCTCATGACTTAGTATTATTGAGTTTTCAGAAGTTTGAGTTATGTACCCATGTTTTGGCTTCATTGAGGTTCTTATTCCTGAGTTTATGTTAGAATTTCAATGTTATAATTTCTTATTTCGATGTTTTGTATCATTGTGTGATTGTCTTACTTAATTTTAGAGGCTAGGTGCCATCACGACCCCTTTGGTAGGATTTGGGTCATGACAAGTTGGTATCCGAGCCCTAGGTTAATAGGTTCTACGAGTCATGAACAGGTCTAATAGAGACTTGCAGATCGGTACAGAGACGTCTGTATTTATCTTCGAACGGCTACTGGGTTGTTATGAAACTTCACTTACTTTCATTCTTTATCGAGTAGATTTGTTTATTCCAATGTCTAAATCTTTACTCATCTATTATCTCACATATAGAGAGGACACCTTCTGCTGGATCAAACAAGCATGCACCAGCGCCCTTGTTAGAGTCGCAAGAGGTCGAGGCTGACGTAGAAGTTGAGGTGGGGCACATGCTGCAACTAGAGCCCCTGCTAGAGTAGCAGTGGTAGATCCGCTAGTATCTCTAGTTGAGTATTAGGAGCCTCATCATGTTGAGTAGGTATGACCCACTAATGCACTTGAGGCGCCTATTGCTACACTGGGGCTTCAGGAGACCTTGGCACAATTTATGAGTATGTTTGAGAGCTTGGCCTAGACAGGGTTAATTCCGGCTGTAACAACTACTTCACAGGATTGGGGAGGAGTCCAGAATCCTGCAACCCGTATACCAGAGTAGCTGGCTCATGTTTTTAAAAATCGAGTGTTATGCCGATGTAGCCATTAGTTGCAAATCAATATGAGGTAGGGCCAGTGGTTTCTTCTATGGAGTAGAAGAGGTTAGAAGTGTTTTAGATGCTTCGTCCTCCCCAATTCAGTGGAGGGACTTATAAGGATGCACAGGGTTTCTTGGATCACTGTCATCAGATTTTGCGAACTTTGGGTTTGGTGGAGTCCACTTTACCAATGTTTTGTATACAAGGTCGGCATGCAAATGGTGGCAGACTTATGAGGCCAGTAGGCCAGCTGGCACATCACCAATTATATGGCCCTAGTTCTTCTATCTTTTCTTGAGGAGTTTATTCCATAGACCTAGAAGGAGGAGTTGCGCAGTGAGTTTGACCATTCACGCCAAGGGGCATGATTATGTCAGAGCATGCTATGAGGTTACACAATTATCCCTCCATGCATCTCCTTTTGTATTTACTGAGAGAGAGAGAGATAGTCTATAGGTGTTTTGAGGGACTCACCTAGAGCCTCAGATTTGGGATAGCACGGAGATGGAGACTGAAATTGCATTTCATCATAATGTGAACATTGGTAGGAGGTTAGAGCATATTCGCAAGCAGGAGACGTGGGATAAGAAACCTCATGGTTTTGGGGGAATTTAGTGTCTCCTACTTTGGGGGAAAGGCCGGTAATGGTATAGGCTTTGTTAATCGACCAGTTCAGTCTGTACTTAAGGTTTCACATAGTGCCCCAACTGGCCATGGAATTCAGTGCGCTCGTACCAAGCAATAATCCTTTAGTGAACCTTTTACATTGGGTTCCTACAATGATCATTCCAATCATCCAGGGCAGGCTCAATCCTAGCAGCCACGTCAGCAACGAGGTTGTTATGAATATGGTGATACCGGTTTATGGTGAGGAATTGTCCCAGTATTCGAACGAGTGTTCCTCATAAGGAAACCCAAGTTATGTTTCCCACTCCAGATGTTGCGCCACCTACATAGCCAGCTAGGGGTTAAGGGCAGGTAGGAAGAGGCCATCTTAAAGGGGTAGGCCAGGCTCGTTGTTGTGCCTTCCCTGGTAGGATTAGGGCAACCACATAAGATGCAGTCATTACTGGTATTGTTTCGGTATTTTATAGAGAATATTTGATTTTATTTGATCCATGTTCTACTTATTCATATGTGTCATCCTCCTTTATTCATATTTTGATATGACTCGTGATTCTTTGGCTACTCATATTTATGTGTCTACACTCGTTTGGGAATATATCATGGTGGACCGTGTATGTAGTCCTTGTGTGGTCACTATTGGGGGCTATGGGATGAGGGTTGATCTTTTGTTACTTAATATAATGGACTTTGATATGATTTTGGGTATGGATAGGCTATCTTCATACCATGCTATTCTTGATTATCACGCTAAGAACGTGGCATTGGCTATGCTAGGGGTGGCGAGGTTGGAATGGAAAGGTTACTTGGGTTATATTCCTAGTAGGGTGGTTTCTCTTTTGAAGGCTCAAATGATAGTTGGGAAGGGGTGCTTGGCATACATGGCCTTTGTTAGAGATGCCAATGCGGATACTCCTACGGTTGATTCGGTCCCCGTAGTGAGAGAGTCTCTAGATGTTTTCCCTGTAGACCTACTGGGCATGCCACCCGATAAGGATATTGATTTTGGTATTGATTTGGCACCAGGCACTTAGCCCATAACTATTCCACCGCATCGCATGGCTCCAGCAGAATTGAAAGAATTACAGGAACAATTGCAATAATTTCTAGATACGGCTTTCATTAGGCCGAGTGTTTCACCTTGGGGTGCACCAGTACTATTTGTGAAGAAGAAAGATGGCTCCATGAGGATTTGCATTTAACTACAAGCAATTGAAAAAGGTTACCATCAATAATAAGTATCCAATTGCTTGTCCTTAAGGCCATGGTGCAGCACGATGATGCTAATGAGATAACTATTGGAGATTATGGTGTGTGGAGAAGTCATGGTCGAGTTTGTGTTCCTAATTTCGATGGCTTGAGGGTGATAATTCTTGAGGAGGCTCAGAGTTTGAGATATTCCATTTATCCAAGTTCTACGAAGATTTATCGTGATACCTTCTCCAAGGCATCACGAACCAATTCTGTCCCCAATAACCTAGCCACACAAGCCCAACAATGTTCATCTACATTCTTCTCCACCAATAATGCTTCTTCAAGTCACCATAAATCTTCGTATAACTTGGATAAATGGAATACCTCAAACTCTGAGCCTCCTCAAGAATTAACACCCTCAAGCCATCGAAATTAGGAACACAAAATCGACCATCACTTCGCCACACACCATAATCTCCAATAGTCATCTCCTTAGCATCATCGTGATGCACCATGGCCTTAAGGATAAGCAATTGGATACTTATTGTTGATGGTAGCCTTTCTCAGTTGCTTGTAGTTAAATGCAGATCCTCATGGATCCATCTTCCTTCTTCACAAATAGTACTGGTGCACAACACTCGGAATGATGAAACCCTTATCTAGCAATTACTGCAATTGTTCCTTTAATTCTTTCAATTCTGCTAGAGCCATGCGATGCGGTGGAATAGTTATGGGCTAATTGCCTGGTGCAAACTCAATACCAAAATCAATATCCTTATCGGGTGGCATGCTCGGTATGTCTGCAGGGAAAACATCTAAAGACTCTCTCACTGCGGGGACCGAATCAACCATAGAAGTAACCGCATTGGCATCTCTAACAAAGGCCATGTATGCCAAGAACCCCTTCCCAACCATCATTTAGCCTTCATAAAAGAGACCACCCAATTAGGAATATGACCCAAGGAACCTTACCATTTATTCTAGTCTCTTTTCTTTAGTTTTTATGTTTTTAATTAACAAATGAGGTGATTTATGTTGTGCATTACTAGATTTTCAGGTAAAGGAAGTCTCGAAGAGAATTGAAATAAAATGAAGTGGAATCGTGCAAAAAATAGAGAAAGAAGTGCAAAAATCTCTAGTGGAAACGCATCTACGCAGAACCGTCCGCATCTGCGGTCCCACATCTGCGAGAAACTGTCTGCATCTGCGAAATAAGGCATGCGAGGCAGAAATCGCACCTGCGACTAGAGAACCGCTTATGCGATAGCGCTTCTGCGCCTTTTGTCTGCATCTGTTATAGCGCTTCTGCGCTTGAAGAACGTTTTTGCGGATGCGCTTCGACGTCCTTTTAGTTGCTTCTGTGGAACATCCATTCTCCACAAAAATTGCTTCTTCGAATAGGCTTCAGCTCTAGACAACGGGCGAGGATTCTTCTGCAGGTGCGGCCAATGGGCTTCAGCTCTAGACAGATTTGGCAATTCATAGTTTCCCTATCCCAACCCATAAATATACGACCTAGTTTATTGGAAACATATCTTTTGGCTTATTTTCAGTCTCTTGACTAGAGAACACAAGTTTTGGAGCTAGGGTTCTTGCACTCACACTTGGGACTTGAAGATTTGAAAGTTTTGGTTGAGAATTTCTTACCCATTTATGTTCATTTCTTCATTTCCTTGCTTTGTATTGTATATCTAAGTGTGTAATATTTTTTCCAACACTTGAATCTTGTTTATGGGAATATTAGCATTTTAAGTGTGGATTAAATATCTTGTTGTGCTTATGTATTGAACGATTTTTATTTATTATAAATTGAGTTATTTTTTCTTTAATTACTCATGTTCTTTAATGGTTTAAAAGGAATTAGCTAACCCTAGGACTCGCCCATTCACTTCGAATTAATTTTGGGAAAGATAATTTGGGGTTAGAAAAGATTAATTAATAAGAACTTGAGGCGTTAACCCTCACTTTATAGATTCTACCTAGGGATAGGATTGAACTACTTGTAGCCATATTCGGGTGTGCATAATCTATTAACTGTTTTAGTGATAATTCAATTAGGAAGTCTTGTTAGTATTTGGAAGAAGCTAATATAGGATTATTACCCGATACTAATTAACATAAACTCGCTCATATTTGTAAAATTGCGAAATACATATGATCGTTACTTGGGTATAATTTCCATTGCATCCATACTTGTAGCCATTGATCATTTTACTTGCTTTCTAGGTTAATTTATATTTTTGCATTCAGACATAAATATTTTCACAATCACCTTCTTAGTGTCTAGCTTATCATAATAAGTGATAATTCTCTTATACGCCTAATCGCCTACATATTATTCTCTGTGGGATTCGACCCAGACTCATAGTTCGGTAAATTATACTCCATGCGACCGCGTCCATTTACTTTTTAGTAGTGGATTTGGACGTCATCAAAATTGGCGTCGTTGCCGGGGAACAATTTGGCGTATTTAGGTTGTTTGAGAAGTAAGCGTACGTGCTTTGGTCTAAACTTGTAAATATTTGTATAAATTAATTTCTTATCTTTGTTTATTTTTCTTGTTTGTTTCTTGTTTATTTTCTTAATTTTGAAAAATGGCATCATGTAATAAAAATTGGGCGGATGGTAGTTGTTCATACTTTGATGACCCTTGTCCTTTTTATGGAGGACCACACTCGTGGCAAAATTGTTTAAATTCTCCCGGAGGCAGATTGTGCGCACAATTTGAAACCCATGAGTGGATTATTTGTGATAAGTGTGGTGGTCAAAATGGCCATTGGACTAATTGTGGTTATTTGTCCTTCCCTTTCCCAAACCCACGCTATGATGATTCTACTGTTTGTGATGACAATCATAGGGATATGAAAGTAGAATAAATTGAGCATGGTCAAAATGAAGAGTTCAATCTCATGTTGGAATGCCTACTTGAAGGAGGGAACAAAGAACAAAATGCCTTGGAGGAGCTTTTGAAAAATAGTCTCCAAAATGATTTAGCTCTTGAAAGGTTGAACTCATAAATGGGAGAAATGCTTGAAGCTTTAGAGATCCAAAAATCCTCATAAGTGAATGATAGCCAAGAACCTTCCTTAGAGGTTGATGCCGAAAATCCTTCTTTGGCACTTGATCAAAATCAAGAAGAACTCTCAAATGCTCAAAATGATAGGATGATGCTCATGTTGGAGGCCATTCTTGAAAATGAGGAGAAGCAAAACTTGGCACTCGAGGACTTGAAATAAGTTTTGACTCAAAATGATGAGAATATCCGCACTTTAGAAGATCAAATGACAATATTGGTTGAGGCTCACTATGCCCACCAACTTGAGAGTGTGGAAAGAAGTTAAGAAGAGTCCAACTTCGAGAAAGAACGTGAGCTTTATTTTGAGGAATCAAGAATTGAATATCCGCTAACCGTCCATGCTTGTTGGTGATGACATGAAAAAATATGGAATTAGAGTCAAGCCGTGTAGTTGAAAATATGGTTGAATTTGACTCTAGTTCGGGGGAAAAAGAGGATGTCAAAATCCAGGAAAAGTTGCAAGTTGGGGGGCAATTATCTCATTCCTAGCATTTTTCTACTTTGGGCTTGTATGGTGATATGGGAATTGAACCATGTGAATCCATGTGGGAGTGCAAAGAAGAAATACAAGAGCCATACATCTTGCAATTTGAAAATTCAAGAACGAAAAATGACATTCCTCGAAAGGAAGCCAATAAATGAAAAATTAAGAAATTGATATTTGGCTTGATCATCTACTTACCACCCCCTGTCGCTCGTGGTCACAAGCTTGATTCCAAGTTACGTGCCCAATTCATATCGTCTAAGTGGTGAGAAAACTTGTAAAGTTGATTCGCATCGTGCCACGACGGTAAATACGGCGCTTGGTGGGAGGCAACCCATCATTTTCAAATTTTTTAGTCTTTTTTAAAATTTTCTTTTTTATAATAGCTTAGTATATTATTATTGACTAATCCGCCAAGTTTTTGATTTTTTGGAGTTGAATTGAGGAGGTTGAAGTGTTGGAATGAGCCAAAACAGTGGCTGCCCAGTTGTGGCATTAAGAAATCTGATGCAACCGCTTCTACAGAAATATTCACGCAGAAGCGTGTTATGAACAGGAGATGTGGATTTATTGTAGAAGCGGCGGATTAGTCACAAAAGCAGCCATGCAGAAGCGTGTTTGGAGCCACAGATGCAGACTCTTCGAAGAAGCGGTTCATTAACCGCAGAAGGGGTACCGCATAAGCGTTTCAAACATCGCAGGTGCGACACGGTGGGGGAGTTTAAAAAAAAAGCCCTATTGTGTCTCTCCTACAGGTAACACTCTAATTTTTTCCCCAAACTCAAAATTTCACTCATCTCTCACACAAATACTGCCCGTGCATTCCATTTCTCTCACACACATGCAATAGAGGTATCATCTGCAGCTCTCTATTCTACATTTCTCTTCTACTTTTATTTTCTCCTTTTTCATCTCTGATTTTCCATGGCCATATCCCTAATTTTCCCATTTCCTTCTGATTAATGTTAATATTAGAGGTGGCGAAATTGGTTGAGTGTAGTTGTGTGTGATGTTATTGTTGTAAAGAATTTGGGAAGTCTGAGTACCAAATTGCTTAAAAGAATCAAAAACTACTCACCGTTTGTTATGTGTTAGATAAATTGTCCGAGAGAATTTTGGTTGCGAAGTGCCTTAAAATCAGGTTTAATCAAGTCGTGTAATCATCTAGTGCACTAATTTGGAATTCTTGAGTATAAATTGTGTGCCAAAATCATGTTTGGAAGTACGAAAATTAGGCAGTTTCTGGTTTTTTTTTTAAACCTCTGATTAACACCACTGAAGCGGACATGACGCCGCAGAAGCGGCCTTGCAACTGTGACCTTTTTTTGCATGTGCGATTTCTGGTCAGTTGGCAAAGGCCGCAGAAGCGAGAATAATGATGTAGATGCAGCTTCGCACCAGCGACGTATATTCCACAGGTGCGAGTTTTGGCCAGCAATCAGTTTTCCCATAAGCAAGAGAAATTTCCGCAGAAGCGTAACAACACTTTTGCGAGGCTTTTTTCGCAGGTACGGTAACTGGGCAATTTGTACAAAACCACTGGCTATGCAATTTTGACTTGCTGGGCCCATTTGGCTTGACTCTTTAGCATAATTGCATTATTTTGAATTGCTTAACATTATTATAATTCCCGAATAACTTGGTTTTGATTTTTAGGTACTTTATTCTTCAAAAAATGGAAAACAACACAAATGAAAATGCGGCGTTTCATCATGAAAGGAAGAAGTAGAGGAGGAACAATTCTACACTGAACGATTCATGTCTGTTGATTGTCATCACTGATATTATGACAACCTTCTTACAAAGAAGGTCGTGCTTGAAAAGGGAATCTCCGAGGATAAATAGGCCGAGTTACTTCCAGACTTTTATGGCCGTCTACAGACCACCGGCTGGTCTTGTTTCATGCCTACTCCATGTAAGGCCAATGAGGAGTGGGTTAATGAGTTTTATGCAAACATTAAGTGTACAAACTTCAATGACCCACAACTCACCATCTGAGGAAAAATAGTGAGGTTTGGAACTGAACAAATCAACGATATTCTAGGGCTTCCTGACCATCCACTTGAGCCGGTACGAGAAAAAGATCATTGCTCAAACGGATATTGGCTAGTTTCTAAACTTTATGCAGCCAGCATGAGAGCAAAGTGGGCCAACAAGAGAAAGGGTTTGAAGTCCATAGACTTCATAGCTGAGGCCAAGATATGGCTTTACATCATCTGCAATAGAGTATCAGCATGTGGGAATGTTTCGGATGGCTTATATGGCATGGCCCTGATGATCGTATGCATACTTGACAGCATTTATGTGAATGTCGGTCACTATATCCTTCAGGAGCTGAAAGAGTATTTGTTAGACGACAGTTCATGCTTGATGTCCCCTTCACTCATTACAGAGTTGTGCCGGCGTGTAGATGTTGAGGTGCGTAGCACCGATCATTGGTTACCGGCCCACAAACTCTTTAATCCATTGAGGGTAATGGTCGAGGGTAGTGCAGTAAAGAGTAAGAAGAGGAAAGTCACCACTGTTGCCGGACTAGAGTCCTCCTCGCTGACAGCCCTGCCTGAGGGACCATTTGGGATGTTGAACTGACAGCTTGTCTCCATCCGTGACTTAGTGTCGCAGATCCCTAGTGGGCCCTCACAGTCCCAGCCTACACCCGAGTATTTTACTAGGTAAGAAATGAAGACCTACCTGGAGAACCAGAAGAACCAAGCAGAGTCGTAGGAGAAGTTGGCATCTTCTGTTAGCAGGCTCGAGGCAGCCTATGGCAACATGGCCAAGGCACATGTAGATCTTCAGGCAGATTTCCACATGGAGAAAGAGAAAAATAAGAAGAAGTGCAAGTTAACGATAAAGATGTGGAGAGGAATCAAGGCCTTCTTCAAATGGGGGCAGCCGAACAGAAAGATACTGGTCGAGGTCAAAGATGATACTAAAGAGTATTCCTTCCTATCGAGTGTTACTGCTGCTGATACTGATGCTACCGATGATGATGAGGCCGAGAGCTCCACACGGCAATGATTAGCTTTTTCCTGTAGTCTGCTAGTCTGATACAGACCTCAGGGAGACCCTCAAACTACTCTTATTTTATGTTGATATTGTGCAGTGAGGACACTGCAGTGTTTTTATTTGGGGTTGGCTTTAGGGAATATACTTTATTTGAACATTGATGCTTGACTTGTGCCCTTGCTGGGCTTATGCTTTTGTATGGATATTGTGTGCCCTTGCCGGACTTTTTCTACTATTGTTTATCATGTGCCTTTGTCGGGCGTAGTTTGTGATTGATGACATAATTGCGGATTAGTCATTTTTGTTATTTTATTTATTTATTTATTTTCTTTAGTAGTTTTTAATTTATGTTATTTTTGTTCCTTTAGTATTACTCGCTTTTATTCTTCTATTTTATTTTTCTGTTTACTTATTTATTTTCTTTAGTAGTTTTTAGTTATTTTATTTTTATCTCCTTAATTTTTATTCTATTTTCTTTAGTAGTTTTTAGTTTATACTATTTTTATCTCTTTAGTAGTAATATACTTTTCAATAAATTTCCTTGGGTTTTCTTTATGCTACGGTTCTTTCCCGAAGAATATTTTTGTGTTGAACCGGGTGACTTTTCCCTGTGATGGATAGCGTGAAAACTTTCTTAGGGGAATTAGTCTTGGTTTGGTATGTGAATACTTTTGGATTGTTTGGTACTAATAAAATTAGTCTCTTGTATGTGAAATGTGAATTAAGAATACCCCTCCGAATTTTGGTTGTAAATTGAAAAAGTAAGTTGTATGGGGAAGAATAAGTTTTATGATAACTTTTTGGCTCATTTTGTGACCCTTCGCCTATACTTGGCATGATATTGCTCAAATTGTTCTTATTAAGAAGTGAAATTGATCCGTCTTGATTAGTTCATGTGCCATGTGTGTTAGTTTTTATTAAAACTAATTCTTGTGTTTACTTTTATAATCTAGAACTTGCCCGGTTGGTCTTTCAATGCTAATGTTAATTATATTTGGTTGGAGGGATGACCTTAGGCATTCTTTGTGATATTTGAAAAAGCATCTTTAGCTTTTCGAGCCTACCATTGTATAAATACTATCACTAGTTAAACCCATTTGATCCTTTAACCTTTTTTTGGCTACCTCATTACAAACCTTTACCTTTACCATTGCATAAATACTATCCCTCTTTTGAACCATTCCCTCCTTGAATGTTAAGAATAAGGCTAAAAGCCTAAGTTGGGGGTATTGGTGCTAATTGGGAAATGGTGAAGATGTACATTGTGTGTAGAAGCATATACCTCAAAGTTGTTTATATGAAGATACTCAAGCTCCAAAAGAAAATAGTTGTATAAAATAATAATAATAATAATAATAATAATAATAATAATAATAATAATAATAATAATAATAATAATAATAAATATGGAGTCTTGAGAAAATTAGAGAGGTGCTTTAAGGTGGTTCTATGTTGGTAACTAGATGTCAATAAGGGATATGTGATTTAAAAAGAAGCAAAGTGCAAAAAGAAAAGACAAATGTGAGTAGTGTTCAAGGAGGATGTAGTCACTTTTATCCCAAATATTTATCTTACCCTCACCTAGGCCTACATTACAATCTTAAAAAATCCTTATGGGATCTCCAACTGAATGTTCTTGAATAGGCGGCGAATTAAAATAAGGGCAAGCTTATGGTATGATATTTTATAACACATGAAACTCTTTATTGAGAGTGAATGTCTTTGTGCATTTGTCCCTTGTGTTGTTATTGTAAATATGTTTATTTTGGGACTTTCTTAATTGTGAGGGAACATGAATTATGATGGATTGGTGACATTGATATTTTTCGAATTGAGTAAATTGAGCATATGTAGTAGACTAGTGCATTTGAGTCACTTCTTGGGGCTTGGTTGCTCTCACTTGATTATGTTAAAACTCCATTGCATTCTTGAAATTGTTTTAAATGAGGGAGTTATTTGGTTGAGATTCACATGCTTGAGCCTAATTATTAGTACCACCTAAATCCATAAGTGTTATGCTTAATTGGATAAGTGTTATGCTTAATTGGAGAATGTGATTTGGAAATGATAGCGATGCTAATTGTGCATTGAATAGTATAGCCCCATTGAGTATTTGGTTTTGATTTGCTTGAGGACAAGCAAAAGTTTTAAGTTGGGGGTGTTGGTGAGTGGTGATTTTACCATTTATTCTAGTTTCTTTTCTTTAGTTTTTGTGTTCTTTAATTATAAAATGAGGTGATTTATGTTGTGCATTGCTATATTTTTAGGTAAATGAAGTCTCGAAGAGAATTGAAATTAAATAAAGTGGAATCATGCAAAAAAGAGAGAAAGAAGTGCAAAAACTTCCAGTGGAATCGCATTTGTGCAGAACCATCCGCATCTGCAAGAAATTGTCTGCATCTGCGGAATAAGGCATGCGAGGAAGAAATCGCACCTGCGATTGGAGAACTGCTTCTGCGCCTTATGCCCGCATCTACAATCGTGCTTCTGTGCTTGAAGGATGCTTCTGCAAATGCACTTATGCATCCTTTTGGCCGCTTCCGCAGGTGTAGCCAACGGGCTTCAGCTCTGGACATATTTGGAAATTCACATTTTCCTTATCCCAAACCCACAAATACACGACCTAGCTTATTGGAAACAGATCTTTTGGCTTATTTTCAGTCTCTTGACTAAAGAACACAAGTTTTGGAGCTAGGGTTCTTGCACACACCCATGAGACTTGAAGATTTGAAGCTTTTGGTTGAGAACTTCTTACCCATTTATTTTTATTTCTTCATTTCCTTGTTCTGTATTATATATCTAAGTGTGTAGTATTTTTTCCAACACTTGAATCTTATTTATGGGAATATTCGTATTTAAAGTGTAGATTATATATCTTGTTGTTCTTATGTATTGAACAATTTTTATTTATTATGAAGTGAGTTATTATTTGTTTAATTATTCTTGTTCTTTAATGTTTCCAAAGGGATTAGCTAACCCTAGGACTCACCCATTCACTTCGAATTAATTTTGGAAAAGATACTTTGGGGTTGGGAAAGATTAATTAACAAGAACTTGAGGCGTTAACCCTCACTTTATAGATTCTACCTAGGGATAGGATTGAACAACTTGTAGCCATATTCGGGTGTGCTTAATCTCTTAATTGTTTTAGTGACAATTCAATTAGGAAGTCTTGTTAGTCTTCGGAAGAAGCTAATATAGAATTATTACCCGAGGCTAATTAACATAAACTCGCTCATATTTGTAAAATCGTTAAATACATTGGATCGTTACTTGAGTGTAATTCCCATTGCATCCATGCTTGTAGCCATTGATCATTTACTTATTTTCTTTTAGTTTATATTTTTGCATTCAGACCTAAATATTTTCACAATCACCTTCTAAGTGTTTGGCTTAGCACAACAATTGTTAATTCTCTTACCCGCCTAATCACCTATATATTGTTCTCTGTGGGATTCGACCCCGACTTATAGTTGGGTAAATTATATTGCATGCGACCGTGTCCATTTACTTTTTAGTACTGGATTTGGACGTCATAAGCTTCGAAAATGCTGGAGCTAAGCCTTCACGTCTGCGAGTGCATGATCACATTTACGTAGGACAGTGGAACTTTGTGAATCGCATTTGCAGACTAGTGGCCGCATTCACGAGGGGTTATTTGATGATGTGGGATTGGCCGCGTTCGCAAAGTGTTGTAAAGCCGCATAAAAGTCCCCCAAGGATTTCCAGTTTCATAGTGCCAAGAAAAATATAATATGTTTGGAAGATCTTAGATACAGCTCACCGCAATACGGATTTGTGGACTATGCAATGCATCTTGAAGAGGGTAAAAGAACTGGCATGAGAGGGTCATTCTACGGTCTGTTATATAACAGCTACAGAGACTAACGGTTTGGTATTTCTCTAAATATATTAGTTGTTATACATATACTATATCCAAAGTAGATTATAGTTGCCTGATACTTAAACAAAAATTATGTTGAGAAATTAAACATGCTTGAGAATTATTTACCGGAAAAATTGGATAACGTTAGATTTGTGTATGATTCTAAGGGTACATAATATCCTTTGATACAAAAATAACAATACAAGTATTTTGACTGTGAGGATAGAAAATGATGAACAGTGAAATTGAATAAGATCAAATAAAACAAGCACAAAGAGATGTCTTTTTTTTTGTCCGAGCCTCCGTGTCTATTGCAATCCTCCCCCTTTTATAGAAGAGGGTCATTACAAAAAAACAATAAAATAAAATATATAGTAGAAAGCGCATGATGATTTGTCTCTTCCTTGATTCCCGCCAAGATTCTCTCTCTTGTTGCGGTTGCAACGACTCTTGTCTGTGAGGTCGATACTAGCTCGAACTCATTACTGGGTCGGGCCCTTCGGTCTTGGATCGAGTTCGACCTTCGAGATGGGCGTCGCGCATTTTCGACCTCGAAGCAGTGCCTTGCGGATCGATTGGGTCATGGGCTCGATAGGATTATCGAGCCGCCTCCTCGAGCGACCTTCGAGCTCGAGGTTCATTAGTACCGACCTCGGAGCTTTCTCCCAAAATCTCATTCCGACTTTTTAACACTCAAAATCGCTCGAACGTAGGAAGGCCGAAATCTATTTTGACCGTATACAGATAGTCCCCTAGTTTCTCTAAAAAGGATGTGGCGAGAAACGATATGATTTCCCAGCAGCACGATTAGATATACACGGATGTTTTTATCGATCCCGACCATGACGTATGTAATGCTTATTCATCTTATGCGTCTTTACAGTTCCCAACCTAATCGAGGATACCCAAAAAATTTCTTCCCCTGTGAGAATTGCCAGTTACCTTCGGTCCTTGGTGACCGGAGAAGATCAATGAATGCGGTGGGGGCCGCCTGTCTTTTCAACGAGGCCCAACATGCTTTGAATAAGGTAACTTCTGATGGCGTTTTCGCCACCTCTTTTACACAGAGTTGTAGGTAATTATAATGTTTCTTATTTTGTTTGCAGGCTTCGATGTTGCATCACGAGGCTTTTCTCTGAATCAGGGAGGAGTATGATGCCGAGGTTCAGAGCCTCGCTGAGAAGAATGACTCGTACAAGCTTCTTAGTGAAAAAACCTCAAGCAGATTTGACAGCGGCTCGAGAAGAGCATGAGGAGATGGTTGAGCAGGCATTCCGAATATTCCATGATAGTGAAGATGAAAAAGAGATAACCACTAACGGTTCGATTCTGCAGATTCGGCAGAGGATCGAGCAGATTGGACGGCTTAATTCACTAGTAGATGCGTTGTTGGCCGAGGCAGAAGAATTTAAAAGGTGTATGGATAACCTTGCCTCAAAAAAAGGAAGTCGTCGAGGCTCAGTTGGAGCTGTCCGATGCCCAACTTTGATCTGCGAAAGAAAATGCTTTGGGGCCGATCGAAAATATGAAAGAGCTTCAGCATCGGTTGGATTTGGCCGCTTCAGATAAAGCGGATTTGGCTAAAGAACTCGAAGTGGCCAGATCTCAAGTGGTCGAGGCTAACAAAAGAGCCGATGCCAAAGTGGCTCAGTTCAAGATCGACGTCGAAGTTAATCAAGCCAAAGAAGCGGGCATGGTCGAATATGCAAAGTGGCAGGCTCGGAGAGAGGCTCTCAAAGGGGTCAAAGCTCAGGGCTTCGATATTGGGGCTGAGATTGAAGTTGCTAGGGCAGAGGAGAACAGAGCTCGGAGGTTAGCCTTTCCTAAGGAGGACTCCGATGACTCGGGGGAGTCTGAAGATGAGGACGATGCCGAGAATATGGCCTCCGATGAAGATTGAGTCATTTAGGGCCTTAGGTCGATCACTGCATTCTTGTGATACCGCTTTCGTTTTTTGTATAAACAACTTCCTTTTGGAAGAGTAGCCGCCTCTATAAAACAAATTTGTAAATACAAATCTTTCTAGTTTTTGAAGAGAAATGGCCTTTCAATCCCAATAGATAGTCAAATGTTTGTTTTAATTCGAAAAGATGAGTAGTTTTTCTCGATATAATATAGCTCGTAAGCGTAATAGTCGAGCGAGTGATTGCTCGAACTCGACAAAAAGGTAGCCTGTAGGCTTAGAAGTCGAGTGAATGATTCGAACTAGATGCAATGTAGCCCATAGGCGTAATAGTCAAAGTAGCCCGTAGGCTTAATGGACGAGTGAGTGATTGCTTGAACTCAAAATTAAGGTAGCCCGTATGCTTGGCAGTCGAGTGAATGATTCGAACTCGATGCAATGTAGCCCATAGGCGTAATAATCAAAGTAGCCCGTAGGCTTGATGGTCTAGTGAGTTATTGCTCGAACACGAAATAAAGGTAGCCCGTAGGCTTGGCAGTCGAGCTAATGATTCGAACTCGATGGAATGTAGCCCATAGGCATAATAATCAATAGACCATAGGCTTAATAGTTGAGTGAGTGATTGCTTAAACTCCAAATAAAGGTGGCCCGTAGGCTTGGCAGTCGAGCAAATAATTCGAACTCGATGCAATGAAGCCCTTAGGCGTAATAGTCAAAGTAGCCCGTAGGCTTAATGGTCGAGTGAGTGATTGCTCGAACTCGAAATAAAGGTAGCCTGTAGGCTTGTCAGTCGAGCAAATGATTTGAACTCGATGCAATGTAGCCCGTTGGCATAATAGTCAATAGCCCGTAGGCTTAATGGTCGATTGAGTGATTGCTCGAACTCGAAATAAAGGTAGCCCGTAGGCTTGTAGTCGAGCGAATGATTCGAACTCGATGCAATGTAGCTCGTAGGAGTAATAGTCAAAGTAGCCCATAGGCTTAATAGTCGAGTGAGTGATTGCTCGAACTCAAAATAAAGGTAGCCCGTAGGCTTGGCAGTCGAGCGCATGATTCGAACTCAACGTAATGCAGCCCGTAGGCATAATAGTCAAAGTAGCCCGTAAGCTTAATGGTCGAGTGAGTGATTGCTCGAACTCAAAATAAAGGTAGCTCGTAGGCTTGGCAGTCGAGCGAATGATTCAAACTCGATGCAATGTAGCCCGTATGCGTAGTAGTCAAAGTAGCCTGTAGGCTTAATGGTCGAGTGAGTGATTTCTCGAACTCAAAATAAAGGTAGCCCGTAGGCTTTGCAGTCGAGAGAATGATTCGTAATCGATGCAATTTAGCCCATAGGCGTAATAGTCAAAGTAGCCCGTAGGCTTGATGGTCGAGTGAGTGATTGCTCGAACTCAAAATAAAGGTAGCCGGTAGGCTTGGCAATCGAGCTAATGATTCGAACTCGATGGAATGTAGCCCGTAGGCATAATAGTCAATAGCCCATAGGCTTAATAATTGAGTGAGTGATTGCTCGAACTCCAAATAAAGGTGGCCCGTAGGCTTGGCAGTCGAGTAAACGATTCGAACTCGATGCAATGAAGCCCTTAGGCGTAATAGTCAAAGTAGCCCGTAGGCTTAATGGTCGAGTGAGTGATTGCTCGAACTCGAAATAAAGGTAGCCCGTAGGCTTGGCAGTCGAGTGAATGATTTGAACTCGATGTGATGTAGCCCGTAGGCGTAATAGTCAATAGCCCGTAGGCTTAATAGTCGATTGAGTGATTGCTCAAACTCGAAATAAAGGTAGTCCCTAGGCTTGGCAGTCGAGCGAATGATTCGAACTCGATGCAATGTAGCCCGTAAGTGTAATACTCAAAGTAGCCCGTAGGCTTAATGGTCGATTGAGTGATTGCTCGAACTCGAAATAAAGGTAGCCTGTAGGCTTGGCAGTCGAGTGAATGATTCGAAATCGATGCAATGTAGACCGTAGGCGTAATAGTCAAAGTAGCTCGTAAGCTTAATGGTCTAGTGAGTGATTGCTCGAACTCAAAATAAAGGTAGCCAGTAGGCTTGGCAGTCGAACGAATGATTCAAACTAGATGCAATGCAGCCCGTAGGCATAATAGTAAAAGTAGCCCGTAGGCTTAATGGTCAGGTGAGTGATTGCTCGAACTCTAAATAAAGGTAGCCCGTAGGCTTGGCAGTCGAGCGAATGATTTGAACTCGATGCAATGTAGCCCGTATGCGTAATAGTCAAAGTAGCCCGTAGGCTTAATGGTCGAGTGAGCGATTGCTAGAACTCGAAATAAAGGTAGCCCGTACGCTTTGTAGTTGAGCGAATGATTCGAAATCGATGCAATGTAGCCCGTAGGCGTAATAGTCAAAGTATACCATAGGCTTAATGGCCGAGTGAGTGATTGCTCGAACTCGAAATAAAGGTAACCCCTAGGCTTGGCAGTCGAGCGAATTCGAACTAGATGCAATGTAACCCGTAGGCGTAATAGTCAAAGTAGCCCGTAGGCTTAATGGTCGAGTGAGTGATTGCTCGAACTCGAAATAAAGGTAGCCCGTAGGCTTGTAGTCGAGCGAATGATTCGAACTCGATGCAATGTAGCCCGTAGGTGTAATAGTCAAAGTAGCCCATAGGCTTAATAGTCGAGTGAGTGATTGCTCGAACTCAAAATAAAGGTAGCCCGTAGGCTTGGCAGTCGAGCGAATGATTCGAACTCAACGCAATGCAGCCCGTAGGCATAATAGTCAAAGTAGCCTGTAAGCTTAATGGTCGAGTGAGTGATTGCTCGAACTCAAAATAAAGGTAGCCCGTAGGCTTGGCAGTCGAGCGAATGATTCAAACTCGATGCAATGTAGCCCGTATGCGTAGTAGTCAAAGTAGCCTGTAGGCTTAATGGTCGAGTGAGTGATTGCTCGAACTCAAAATAAAGGTAGCCCGTAGGCTTTGCAGTCGAGAGAATGATTCGTAATCGATGCAATTTAGCCCATAGGCGTAATAGTCAAAGTAGCCCGTAGGCTTGATGGTCGTGTGAGTGATTGCTCGAACTCAAAATAAAGGTAGCCGGTAGGCTTGGCAATCGAGCTAATGATTCGAACTCGATGGAATGTAGCCCGTAGGCATAATAGTCAATAGCCCATAGGCTTAATAATTGAGTGAGTGATTGCTCGAACTCCAAATAAAGGTGGCCCGTAGGCTTGGCAGTCGAGCAAACGATTCGAACTCGATGCAATGAAGCCCTTAGGCGTAATAGTCAAAGTAGCCCGTAGGCTTAATGGTCGAGTGAGTGATTGCTCGAACTCGAAATAAAGGTAGCCCGTAGGCTTGGCAGTCGAGTGAATGATTTGAACTCGATGCGATGTAGCCCGTAGGCGTAATAGTCAATAGCCCGTAGGCTTAATAGTCGATTGAGTGATTGCTCGAACTCGAAATAAAGGTAGTGCGTAGGCTTGGCAGTCGAGCGAATGATTCGAACTTGATGCAATGTAGCACGTAAGTGTAATACTCAAAGTAGCCCGTAGGCTTAATGGTCGATTGAGTGATTGCTCGAACTCGAAATAAAGGTAGCCTGTAGACTTGGCAGTCGACTGAATGATTCGAACTCGATGCAATGTAGACCGTAGGCGTAATAGTCAAAGTAGCCCGTAAGCTTAATGGTCTAGTGAGTGATTGCTCAAACTCAAAATAAAGGTAGCCAGTAGGCTTGGCAGTCGAACGAATGATTCGAACTCGATGCAATGCAGCCCGTAGGTGTAATAGTAAAAGTAGCCCGTAGGCTTAATGGTCGAGTGAGTGATTGCTCGAACTCTAAATAAAGGTAGCCCGTAGGCTTGGCAGTCGAGCGAATGATTCGAACTCGATGCAATGTAGCCCGTATGCGTAATAGTCAAAGTAGCCCGTAGGCTTAATGGTCGAGTGAGCGATTGCTAGAACTCGAAATAAAGGTAGCCCGTAGGCTTTGTAGTTGAGCGAATGATTCGAAATCGATGCAATATAGCCCGTAGGCGTAATAGTCAAAGTATACCATAGGCTTAATGGCCGAGTGAGTGATTGCTCGAACTCGAAATAAAGGTAACCCCTAGGCTTGGCAGTCGAGCGAATTCGAACTAGATGCAATGTAACCCGTAGGCGTAATAGTCAAAGTAGCCCGTAGGCTTAATGGTCGAGTGAGTGATTGCTCGAACTTGATCCTGTCTGTATAATAAATCTTGGATATAGAATATCGGTAAAGAAGAGAGCTTTCTTTGCAATTCATTATACATGGGTTCATGTTTTTCGTCAGGGCTTGGGCCAACTACATAAGCATGGTTCGTTTTTACCATTTATCTCTTACAGCTTTTCCTGTTGAGACAGTATTTGTTATAAAATTACGAAATAACTTCCTCTGCACTGAACTTGATAATCAGCACAGATGCGTTCGATGATAAATCCCCCTAATGTACGAGGATGATTTTAAAGAGGCCTCGGATACCCAATAGTTGTATCATTTCCGCTATATGGATGGTATCGATCTCTGGTCGACTTTTGCTTTTTCATAACGGACCTAGAAAATCAACTGGTCATCTTCGACTCTTATTTTGGATTGATATCTATTGTGCACATCGGTCCAAGTAATGGCTGGGTACTCGATCAAATTTTACTTCAGCCGCTGTTAAGCCATCAATCTCCGCTCGTTTAGACCTTGAGTGAAAGCTTGAACAGCCCAATCGGCTGTGACTGGTGGCATATCCATTCTTTCCATTTGAAAACGAGCTACGAACTCCCTTAGCATCTCGTTATCCTTTTGTTTTACCTTGAACAGGTCCGATTTTCTGGTTTCGACCTTTATGGCTCCGGCATGTGCTTTCACGAAGCAATCTACAAGCATAGCAAAAGAATCATTAGAGTTAGATGGTAAATTATGATACCTTACCATTGCCCCCTTTGACAGGGTTTCACCGAATCTTTTCAATAATACAGATTCGACCTCATCATCTTCCAAATCATTGCCCTTGATGGCACACATGTAAGAAGTGATGTGCTCGTTGGGGTCGGTCGTTCCATTATATTTGGGTATTTCGGGCATACGGAATTTTTTGGGGATTGGTTTTGGGGCAGCACTCGAGGGAAAAGGCTATTGAATGAATTTTTTTTAATCTAGCCCTTTTATCATTGGTGGAGCTCTCGGGATCTGACCGACCCTGGAATTATATGTTTGTACTTTTTTATCGTTGGCTTCGACTCGTTTCGTGAGTTCCTCAAGCAATTTAGTAATTTCAGGAGTAGTCCCCGATTCTGGCTCGTTTAACTTCACTATGGCTGGTTCCGTTATGTGGGTGATTTCTCGAAGTGGATTGGGCTCCTGCCTGCTTCATTCCTGAGTTTGGCTCTGCAACTGAGCTATCGCTATTTGTTGGGCTTGTAACATTTTGAAGATCACCCGCAAGCTGACTTCGATCTCCTCCACGTTATCAGTGTCTCAAGCTACGGATCGAGTAACGCCTTGAATGCTTTTTTCCGGTTTGGAATGTTGGTTCACCTCAAGAGCCACTTGTGAATTGACATCTAGCGGTACTTCGACTCGAGCTTCGGTGACATCGTTAATTTGCCTTCCGACCCTAGGTGTCAAGTCGTTGGTTTCATCTTGAGGGCCGGCTCCGTGGTCAATAGGTATAGCCATCAATCGAGGGTTTGCCATTGTTGATCTGAAGTTGTAAACTGGTGTGTATTACAGATTTGTATCAAACAACTACTATTACCCTTAGCCCCACGGTGGGCGCCAAAATGTTTACCGAAAAAATCGGATAACGTTAGATTTGTGTATGGTTCTAAGGGTACGTAATATCCTTTGATACAAAAATAACAATACAAGTATTTTGACTGTGAGGACAGAAAATGATGAACAGAGAAATTGAATAAGATCAAATAAAACAAGCACAAAGAGATGTCTTTTTTTTGTCCGACCCTGCGTGTCTATTGCAATCCTCCCCCTTTTATAGAAGAGGGTCATCACAAAAAAACAATAAAATAAAATATATAGTGAAAATCCAATGATGACTTGTCTCTTCCTTGATTCCCGCCAAGATTCTCTCTCTTGGTGCGGTTGCAACGGCTCTTGTCTGTGAGCTCGATACTAGCTCGAACTCATTACTGGGTCGGGCCCTTCGGTCTTGGATCGAGTTTGACCTTCGAGATGGGTTTCGCGCATTTCCGACCTTGAAACAGTGCCTTGCGGATCAATTCGGTCATGGGATCGATAGGATTATCGAGCCGCCTCCTCGAGCGACCTTCGAGCTCGAGGTTCGTTAGTACCGACCTCAGAGCTTACTCCCAAAATCTCATTCTGACTTTTTAACAATCGAACTCGCTCGAACGTAGGAAGGCCGAAATCTATTTCGACCGTATACAAGAATGTTAACTATACAGAGAAAAAAGTTCAATATATAAATGGTGCAAAGTGTACTAATTTCAATATGTGCAGGAGAGATCTATTTCCTTAGATATTGATAGCAGTGTGACGCGACAAAGCATTAGTCTCAATATATTCATTGATATCAATATTATCTTTTACTTCATAAGTATTGTAGTAGTAAGCATGGGAGGTTTAACAATATGACAAGTTTGTCAAGGTATAATATGTTCTTTACGTCAACCTTTTCAAGAATTTTTCGTTTACTTAAGTTGCTTCTCTTGTTATTTCTTAATAGTGACCGAGTTGATTGTATCTACATTTGTGTTCATGTTTTAATATTGATTCATTTACTTAGTATTATGGAATTTGTGATCATAGTTTCTATATTTATGCACGTGTATCTATCAGCTCTGGGTGAAGCATCGATCAATTCTTTATATACTTTCACCTATAAATGCTTGGGAAGTCACCTTGACGTCTTCTGATTTCAAAAAGTTTAGTTACTGAAATGTACAGCTCTCATTCGACAAACTACATTAGTGACTGAGGTAATAAAAGTTTAGTCACTGAAGTGAACTCTCTATCATTGATGTTAGGCATATTTCGATATGTGTTGATGTTACTTTACCCATGTTTTAACCGCTTTTTGATGCTATTTGATCTTTAAAATGCCCAACATAGTTTAATTATTGGTTTTATAACTAATTGAGTTGTGTGTGATGATTTAGGGTGTTTGGAGTGCAAAAATATGAAGAAAAGGTGCTCTAGGTAGAGGAACAGGGGTTGAATGCGTCGCATCCAATCTAGAAAAGAATCAGATTTCGTGCACCCTAAGCAGTGAAGTCGGCCCATAGCATCCGCACCTGGGCAAAGCTGAGATGGAGGAACAAAGGGAAGCATCCACCCTAGCATGCGAAGCTGAGAAGTGGAGGACGATGAGGATGCGACGCATCCACCCCAACATCAATCCCTGAAGCTGAGTCAGATTAGGAATAGGAGAATTTTGGCCCACGACTTTTATACGCAATATATAAGCCAAAAACGCCCCTTTTAGGGCATCTAACATATTGGGAAGAGGGAAAAAGCCACGACAAAGCTAGGGAACCACAGAATTCATCTTGAGTTCTTATTTTTCCTTCTTTTATTGATTATTATGAATTCTTGTGAATTATTTGATGATTGCATGAACATGAGTGGCTAAGAGCAATATTATTCTAGGGTCATGGGCGATACATGAATGTTGATGTTTGAAGGTTAATTTGACAAAGTTGATTTTATCATATTGGGTTATTTATTTAATTCTGTTTTTAATTAATTTGCTGAGTAGCTAACAGTGAATTACTATCTACGAATCTAGAGATGAACTCGAAAGTGGGAATTCTAGATTCCATATAGAATTAAATAGAGCAAGTTCTTGAACCCGGACATCGGGGAACGGGTTCGTAATTAGGATAGAAATATACCTAATTGTCTTGCTCGGTTGAAATACATAAAGTGTAAATGCATTCTTGTTAATCTTAATTCCATAGACATATAGGCATTAAGTTAGCTTGAATAGGCGAGTAAGAACTCGACAGATTCTTATGAGTAATATCAACCCTGTCAATCAACAATCCAGATAAATCAATTAGTTATTTTAAGCTAAGAATGCAACATGATTGTTAGATAACCCGTGACCCTGGAATATTATCTCCTATTGATTGTTATTCGAAATTATTTAAGTGTTGTGGTTGATCTCTAGTATTTCATTACTTGATAGTGTTTTAGGTGGTAAATTAGAAAATTATCTATTTTGTGAGAAATTGCTTGAATCGATAAGTTATTTGAGTTTGAGTTAGTCAAAAGTTAATCATAAGTCTTCGTGAGAACGATACTCTACTCATTACTATATTACTTGACGACCACGTATACTTGTATGAGTGTGTTTGGTCACAACATGTTTTTGGCGCAGTTTTCGGGGACCTAGAAATTAGCTACTTGACTGAGTTAAGCTATTATTACTTATTTGTTTAAGTTTTAATTTTCAGTTTGCCTTGTTTGTGTTAATGCAAGATCTTCTCTTGAATGCGGAGGAGTGGAAGTGCAAACAACCTCCTTCCTTTTGATCCAGAAATTGAACGAACACTTCATAGAGTGAGGAGGGAAATCGAAGATAGAACGAGAATAGAAAGAGAGTTGGATATCGTAGTTCAACCACAGCCAATAGAGATGGCAGGTAATGAGGAGCGTCCGGTGATAGAAGCCGTAAGGCCCAATCTTGCTAATATGACTCAGGCTATCGTGAAGCCTGATATCACGGGGCATGTTGAACTCAAACACTACATGGTACAGCTGATTCAGTCCACAAGGCAATATGTGGGTCTATCACATGAAGACCCGCAGAGGCACATTTAGAACTTCTTGGAAATTACAGATAATTACAATTATCCAAACGTTTCCAAGGACTATGTCAGGCTGACACTATTTCCTTTTTCATTGTTGGGGGAAGCTAAGAAATGGTTGCAAAAGGAGCCCGCAAACTCAATCCACACTTGGGATGATTTAGCAAGGAAATTCCTAATCAAGTTTTTCCCTACTAAGAAGACAAAATCTCTGAGGAGCCAAATTCTTCGGTTCCAACAACGGGATGGCGAGACACTTCGTCAAGCTTGGGAAAGATACAAGAAGCTACTCAGAGACTGCCCGCATCATTGTCATACTGATGAGGTACTGGGTCACACTTTTGTTGATGGGCTAGACGAGGCATTAAGGATGAATCTTGATTCAACTTGTGGGGGTAGTTGCATGGTGAGGCCATATAGTGAAATACAACTCTTGCTAAATAACTTCACTGCTAATGACCATAATTGGCAAGAAGATGGGGACGCAAGAAGAGCAATTAAATAGAAGGCAGCTAGGGTGATTGAGCTTGATGACTTCTCAGCCATGAGAGCAGATATTGCAAAGCTCGCAAATCAGATGAACAGAATGACAATGCAACAAACACAACATATGCAACATGTACAACAGATGTCGATTTGCTGTGAACTATGTGGTGACAGTCATATGAGTGACATATGCCCCACGAATTCTGAATCTATATACTATGTGGGGCAACAAAACAGAGGTCCGATGAATCAACATGCACAATATGGGAACACTTACAATCCAAACTGGAGGAATCATCCTAACTTCTCATGGGGCAGAAATCAATAGAATCAAAATCAGTATAGGCCTCAAGGAAATTTGAATCAGCCTCAGAAGCCACCCCAACAAATAGAAGAGTACGAATGACTTGCTAAAAAATTTGTTACTTGACAATCAACAGCTCAGGACCGATATCAAAAATCTTGAGAGGCAAATGGGGCAGTTAGCAGCAAATCAAAATACTAGACCTGCATGCTCTCTTCCCAGTGATACAGAGAAGAACCCTCAAGTTAATGTTGTTACACTCAGAAATGGGAGGGAACTAGAGGAAGTGCCAAAGACGATAAAGGACAAACGTATACCTAAGGGGGATCTGACCCCTAAGGCAATACACGAGTCAAAGAAAAATGATGCAAGTTCAGAGCCAGTGGAAGCTGCAAGGCCACCACCACCTTTCCTCCCAGATATTGCAGAAAAAGAATGACGATCGCATATTCAACAAATTTCTCTCTATGTTGAGTCAGGTTCAATTAAATATTCCATTGGTGGATGTACTTTGTGAAATTCCAAAGTATGCTAAGTACATAAAAGATATAGTGGCTCACAAGAGAAAATTGACTGAGTTCGAGACAGTTGCACTTACTGAGGAGTGCACTTCAAGGGTCCAAAACAAGCTTCCTCAAAAGCTTAAGGATCATAGCAGCTTCACCATTCCAGTGTGAATCGGTAATATTGATGTGGGTCGTGCTCTTTGTGATTTGGGGGCGAGCATAAATCTAATGCCATTGTCCTTGTTTAAGCAATTGGGTTTGGGAGCTACAAGACCAACCACTATGATGTTGCAATTAGCTGATAGGTCCATAGCCTACCTTGAAGAAGTGATTGAAGATGTGCTGCTGCAAATTAGGAAATTTATCTTCCCAGTTGACTTCGTTATTCTAGATTTTGAGGCTGATGAACAAGTTCCAATAATATTGGGACGACCTATCTTGGCTACTGGTGATGCAATAATTAAAGTGAGAGAAGGAAAAATGATTATGAGGGTGGACAACGAGGAAGAAGTCTTTAATGTCTACAAACCAATCCAACTTCCCCGCCATTATTAGGAGCTCTCTATGATTTCTGTTGTGGAGGTGGATGAGCAACTTCTTGACACGAGTGTATATCTAGACGACTCTCTATAAAAAGCACTCATGTTGTTTGATAGCTTGATGATTAATGATGAGGTTGAGGAGATGAAGCATATCCTGGATGCATCATGTGCTTACATGTAAGGAATACACCCATTTAAGCCCCTGAATATGCCACGTGGTCCCCCTCCAAAGCCTTCAATTGAAGAAGCTCCAAAATTGGAGCTTAAACCCCTACCCCTCACCTTCAATATGCTTATTTGGGTAGTTCTGACACTTTGCCTGTTAATGTTTCTTCTCACTTGTCTAAATTGCAGGAAGAAAAGCTACTGAGGGTGCTACGTGAGCACAAGTGAGAAATTGGGTGGACAATGTCTGACATTAAATACATTAGTCCAGCTTTCTACATGCATAAAATCCTCATGGAGGACGGACACAAGCCAAGTGTAGAGCAACAACGCCGACTAAATCCAATCATGAAAAAGGTGGTAAGAAAAGAAGTGATTAAGTGGCTTGATGCAGGTATTGTATTTCAAATCTCTGATAGCAAATGGGTAAGCCCCATTCAATGTGTGCAGAAGAAAGGGGGGATGACTGTAGTAGTTAATGAAAATAATGACTTAATTCCTACCAGAACTGTCACTGGATGGAGAATTTGCATAGATTATAGAAAATTGAACAATGCCACCCGGAAAGACCACTTTCCCCTCCCCTTTATTGACCAAATGCTTGATAGGTTAGCTGGCAAGGAATACTACTGTTTCCTGGACGGTTATTCGGGGTATAATCAGATTGCTATAGCCCTAGAGGACCAGGAGAAAACTACATTTACGTGTCTTTATGGCACGTATGCGTTCAAGAGAATGCCCTTTGGTCTTTGTAATAGACCTGCGACTTTTCAAAGGTGTATGATGGCTATTTTTACTAACATGGATGAAAGATTTGTAGAAGTGTTCATGGATGATTTTTCTATATTTGGATGTTCTTTTGATAATTGTTTAATAAACCTTGATAAAGTGCTTGCTAGGTGTGAAGAGACGAACTTGGTGCTAAACTGGGAAAAGTACCATTTCATGGTACGTGAAGGTATAGTTTTGGGGCACAAGGTGTCCAAATGTGGTTTGCAGGTGGACAAAGCGATGGTGGAGGCGATTGAAAAATTTCCCCCACCGACATCCATCAAAGGCATTCGCAGTTTCCAGGGCCATGAAGGTTTTTATCGTCGTTTCATTAAATATTTTTCGAAAATTTCTTCTCCTTTGTGCAGGCTTCTTGAGAAAGATGTGCCCTTCAAGTTTGATGATGCCTGTCTGAGAGCACTTGAGGAGCTGAAGGGAAGGTTGGTGACTGCACCAATTATCATTGGCCCAGATTGGGCGCATCTATTTGAGTTGATGTGCGATGCAAGTGACATAGCAATCGGAGCTGTTTTGGGGCAAAAGAGGGATAAAATATTTTACTCCATTTATTATGCGAGCAAAACTATGAATCCAGCTCAGATGAATTATACAGTTACTGAAAAGGAGTTGCTTGCAGTGGTATGGGCGTTTGATAAGTTAAGATCCTATTTAGTGGGAACCAAAGTCATCGTTTACACAGATCATTCAGCTATCAGATACTTGTTTGAAAAGAAAGACGCCAAGCCGATGCTGATTCGTTGGGTACTCCTCTTGCAAGAATTTGACTTAGAGATCCGAGATAAAAAAGGGACAGAAAATCAAGTGGCTGATCACTTGTCCAGATTAGAAAGTCAGAATCATGTAGCTGAAGGAGCGTAAATCAAAGAAACATTTCTTGATGAGCAGTTATTAGCAGTCACCTCAGGTGAAGCCCCATGGTATGCAGATTATGTGAATTTTATTGCAAGTGGGGTGACGCCACTAGAATTGACACCTGATAATAGAAGAAGATTCTTACATGATGTGAGGCTCTACATGTGGGATGAGCCATTCTTATATAGGCAGTGCACAGATCAGTTGGTGTGAAGGTGTGTTCCTGAGGAAGAAATGAATGTTATACTGCATGACTGCCATGCTTCGCCATATGGAGGTCATCATGGCGGGGATAAAACGGCTCAAAAAGTGCTACAATCAGGTTTCTATTGGCCAAAATTATTTAAGGATGCACATGCCTTTGTTAAAAATTGTGACAAATGCCAAAGAACTGAAACTATCACAAGGAAACACGAGATGCCCTTGCAAAATATTCTGGCAGTAGAGCTTTTTGATGTTTAGGGGATTGATTTCACGGGACCGTTCCCATATTCTAATGGGCACAGATACATCTTGGTGGCGGTCGACTATGTTTCTAAGTGGGTGGAGGCCATTTCTCTTCCTACTAATGACGCAAAGGTAGTGGTAAGCTTTGTAAAGAAGCACATCTTCACACGTTTTGGGACTCCAAGAGTGTTGATAAACGACGGGGGAACTCACTTTTGTAACAAATTGTTGAATAATGTTCTTGTAAAGTATGTAGTTAAGCATAAGGTTTCCACTGCCTATCATCCCCAAACGAGTGGTCAAGTAGAAGTTTCCAACAGAGAGGTAAAGCAGATTTTGGAGAAAACAGTAAGTGGGAATAGAAAGGACTGGGCCGGGAAGCTGGATCGTGCATTATGGGCATATCGCACTGCATACAAAACCCCCATAGGTACTTCTCCGTATAGGTTGGTTTATGGGAAGGCGTGCCACTTGACCGTTGAGCTTGAACACAAAGTCTATTATGCGATTAAAGACCTAAATATGGAGATGGACTTAGACGGTGAGAAGAGATTGCTTCAACTCAACGAGCTTGATGAATTTTGATTGCATGCGTATGAAAATGCCAAATTGTATAAAGAAAAGACAAAGAGGTGGCATGATAAGCACATCCAACATCGTGAGTTTGAGCAAGGTCAAGAAGTTCTCTTATTTAATTCGAGGCTAAAGCTTTTTCCCGGAAAACTTAAATCTCGATGGTCGGGTCCGTTTGAAGTGGTTAGTGTGAAACCTCATGGGGCGGTGGAATTACGTGATACGAGTTCCAATGCGACATTCTTGGTAAATGGCCAGAGAGAAAAACACTATTGGGGTGGTGACATTGCACGTCACAAGACCTCGATGGATTTGGTGGAGGCATGAAGAACGTGTTGTGTCGTGCCGCGACGTTAAATCAGGCACTTGTTGGTAGGCAACCCAGCTTTACTGCTTTCTTTTATTTTTGTTTACTTTTTATTTTTATTATTTTGTAGTATTTATTTTTATTTTGTAGGATTATGAGCATAGGAAGCAAAGCCATTAGAAGAGTGCAAAAGCGAGCTAGATGGTGAGGACTAAGTGTGGGATGACCACATAAAGGACGATGTCTGGGGGAAGTCTGAGTACCTCGTGAGCCGCTATTTCTTTGGCCTTTGGCCTACTAGGGAGTCTCGTTTACCCTCTTATTATTTATAGTGTGCATTGAGGACATTGTAAAATTTTAAGCGTGGGGTGAGGAGATCGTTTGGATGAGTTTCTGTGCTATTTTAGCTTAGTTGTAGTACTCATTCTTAAGTGTAGTAGCTTTTGTGAGGAAAAAAAACGAAAAAGGTAGAAAAATTGGACTTTTCCCGACGATTGATCTCCTAGACAGTTTTCTTGAGGGATTAAAGTCTAAACAAAAATCCAAAACTATGTCTTTTAGCTTTCTTTAGGTAGTAATAATCCCCTGTGGTTTTTCTTTGTGCCTCGGTTCTTTTCCATAGGATGTAGTTTGAACTGGGTAGCTTTTTTTCTTTCCGAGTAGATTAGGAATTTAGGAAATAAAAGGAGGAAGAATGATTAACCTAAGCGCCCTTGACTTGTTTCATAGTAGCATATTTATGCTTCGGCATGTGTAGTATCTCCCCTATATTTTGATATTAATCTTGATGCCTTTATATATTGGATAGCATGTTTTGTGACGACTATTTCTTGTTTTCTTGACTTGTGTTCACTTTGCGCTTAATGCTTAATATCTCATGTCTCCGTGAATACTTACATTGTTTGAGAGTCGGAATGTGATCGTCCTTAATGAGTCATGTTCCATGTGTGGTGAGGTTTTAGTGTAGTCCATGTATTGTACTTGTGTCTAGAACTTGCCCGGTATGTGAGTTGAAGCAAAATTTGAGGTGATGCTCGGTTTGAAAAATAATTTTAGGCTTTTTTGATCTTTTTGAGCTTATTGCTTATCATAAATAAAATATATCCCTAGTTAACCATTTTGAGCCTATTCACTTTTATTTGGTACCCACATTACAAGCCTATATCCTTTTTATTCTTAATTGACATTGTTTTGATCCTTTTACCTCTTAAAGTACTTTAATTGTTAGATGAGCGCTAAAAGAAGTAAGAAGAGACTAAATGTGGGGTTACTTTTGAGTGGAAGCAATGAAAGGAAGAAAGGTGCACTTGTTTTGTAAAATACTACAGCACTAGCGGAAATTGAAAAAAAAAAGGAAAAATAGAAATGAATAAATTGCTGTCTTGTTCTTGCTAGTGGGTATGAACTAAAGTAGTGCTTAAAGAAGAAGGGACTGTTTTGGGGGGTGATATTGTTTGTGAAATTGAAGTGGTGTTGAAGAAAATACGCTTAAAGTAATTTTGTAATGTATTAAAGTGCTTAGGAGGGTGAGTCACTATTGCTTAAATATATCCTACCCGTCCCTTAGCCCACAGTACAACCATGAAAAAGTCCTAATTGATTTTAGATCGAGCGAGCTTACATTAGTAGAGATTTACATTAAGGGCAAGCCTATGGTACCAATTGCATGCATGTGACTTCTTTGTGAGAGTGAGCGATTTTCTTTGATATATGTGAGTCATTAAAATATATTTGATCATGAGATTCGAATGTGTGGATTGAACTCGCTCTCTTGTTCTTGTTGTGAGGGCACATGGTTTCACGAGGGATAGGTAACGTTATTAGACTTCTCTATGATGTTGGGTGTTCAAGCCATGAGTGCATTGTGACATTGAGTCGGTTTTTGAGGTTAGGATTGTTTTGAGCATGTTGTTTTTGTTCGAATATTTTTTAAAGAATGACATAAGTAAAGGGAAGTGTATGTCATGCATATTCTAGAGCCTAATTGTTGCAAATAGCCATGGTCATAGGTGTTGTGTGCTTTGAATGATAAGAGCTTAATTTTGTTTCGTCTACTATAGTGATGGTTTGTTCGAGGACGAACAAAGGTTTAAGTGTGGGGTGGTGATGTTGGGCATATTTCGATATGTGTTGATGTTACTTTACCCATATTTTAACCGTTTTTTGATGCTATTTGATCTTTAAAATGCCCAACATAGTTTAATTATTGGTTTTATGACTAATTGAGTTGTGTGTGATGATTTAGGGTGTTTGGAGTGTAAAAAATATGAAGAAACGGTGCTCTAGGTAGAGGAAGAGGGGTTGGATGCGTCGCATCCAATCTAGAAAAAAATCAGATTTTGTGCACCCTAAGCAGTGAAGTCGGCCCATAGCATCCGCACCTGGGCAAAGCTGAGATGGAGGAACAAAGGGTGGATGCGAAGCTGAGAAGTGGAGGACGATGTGGATGCGACGCATCCACCCCAGCATCAATCCCTGAAGCTGAGTCGGATTAGGAATAGGAGAATTTTTGCCCACGACTTTTGTACGCAATATATAAGCCAAAAACGCCTCTTTTAGGGCATCTAACATATTGGGAAGGGGGAAAAGGCCATGACAAAGCTGGGGAACCACGGAATTCATCTTGAGTACTTATTTTTCCTTCTTTTATTGATTATTATGCACTCTTGTGAATTATTTGATGATTGCATGAACATGAGTGGCTAAGAACCCTATTATTCTAGGGTCATGGGCGATACATGAATGTTGATGTTTGAAGTTTAATTTGACAAAGTTTATTTTATCATATTGGGTTGATTATTTAATTCTGTTTTTATTAATTTGCTGAGTAGCTAACAATGAATTACTATCTATGAATCTAGAGAAGAACTCGAAAGTGGGAATTCTAGATTGCATATAGAATTAAATAGAGCAAGTTCTTGAACCCGGACATCGGGGAACAGATTCGCAATTAGGTTAGAAATATACCTAATTGTCTTGCTCGGTTGAAGTACAGGAAGTGTAAATGCATTATTGTTAATCTTAATTCCATAGACATATAGGCATTAAGTTATCTTGAATAGGCGAGTAAGAACTCGACAGATTCTTATGAGTAATATCAACCCTGTCAATCAACAATCCAGATAAATCAATTAGTTATTTTAAGCTAAGAATGCAACATGATTGTTAGATAACCCGTGATCCTGGAATATTATCACCTATTGATTGTTATTCGAAATCATTTAAGTGTTGTGGTTGATCTCTAGTATTTCATTACTTGATAGTTTTTAGGTCGTAAATTAGAAAATTATCTATTTTGTGATAAGTCGCTTGAATCGATAAGTTATTTGAGTTTGAGTTACTCAAAAGTTAATCATAAGTCTTCGTGGGAACCATACACTAATCATTACTATATTACTTGACGACCACGTATACTTGCGTGAGTGTGTTTGGTCGCAACAATCATATTTTAAGTGCCATCTCTATTTACTTATCTTCTTGTGAGAATTTCTTATTGCTTTGGAAGAATGCTGCTAAAGAACAAATGATAAGGCTCATGGATAAGTAGATATATAACATGTACCAGTGAAATGGGGAAGAATGTACTCAAAGTCAGCAAATGCATGTAGTGCAAATATGGGCAGTTAATTGTTCATACCTTTTGGATCCTTATAGTTGTCACACCTCCTTTTTTCCGAGGGGATAGGGGATAGGGATGTTTTTCAATTTAAGTGACATTATTCGAAATTAGATTATTTATTTAATCAGAGTCGCCCCCTGGGATAATTATTATGGTGTCCCAAGTCACCGGTTTATTTTAAAATCCCAAATAGAGGAAATTGAGTGTTATTTATGGTCCGCGAACACGGAAGACCGGGTAAGGAATTCTGTTAACCTCGGAGGAGGTGTGAGGCACTCCCGAATTCCGTGGTTTTAGCACCTCTATTGTGCATTTTGTCTCACACCTCGACAGTGCCTCGGAGGTGTCTCGGAGGAATTCTGTTAACCTCTATTGTGCATTTTGTCTTTTACCGCTTGTAATATTTATCGAATTTATTTGAACAAGTCGTGATATAGCGCAGTCGTTAATTTTGTACATATTGCAAATAGCGCCACGTGAAACGTATTTGTGATTTGCAACATGTTTATTATTATTAATTAATTTAAAGTTGTAAGGTCGAGTCACGTGAAATGCACACTCGAATTTGGGGTTATGTATCATGACTATGCCACGAGAGTCGTACCCATAGTCACGATGATTTAAAATTAATCGCGCCTAAAACAAGCTACGATGTTCATGAGTTAATTTTGCTAAACTACTTTGAGATTATTTGTGAAGCTATTGAATTATAGAGGTTATTGTGAATGTAGTAAGTATTACGGAAGTCATTTGAAGTTATATTAATTTATATAGGAGAGCTAGCTTACATGTTAATTGGGAATAATTTAATTATTGTTCTTGCCTCGGGCCCAAAACATGAGACATTTAACATTACGGACTAATGATGCCTAAAATTAATTTGCAAACAAATCATATGACCCACTTAGCAATTAATTATAAATTAACCACACAAAACTAAGACATAAAACTACTTAATAAAACCTCAAACAACTAATTAGAGATATTATGCAAATAATCAAACTTATGAGCATTTATATCAATGTAATCTAGCAGACTCTATTCTAACAAATAAACATCAAACATGATAAATTCAAAGAGAAGTTTAAAGAGAGGATGAACATTTATTGCTAAAAGTTTCAGTAAGTACAATGAAAGGGAAGCTCCAAAACAGCAAAAATTCAAAACCAGGGCTTAACCACGAACTCAAATGACGATACTCTAACGCCGACTTCACTTCGGCGTTGGCTTTCGACGGTATTTTTTAGGGCTGATTTTGGGTGCTTTGAAGCTGGATTTTGGGGTATTTTGGAGTCTTAAACGGGGTAATGAATTGCTGATTTTTTCGAAACAAAGAGGAAGAAAAAATAACACGAGTAGAAATTCCCTTAGCGTAGAAGAAAAAAAAAATATTCTCTCCATTCCCTCCTCTCTTTTCTCTCTCCTCTTCTTTCCTCATATTTTGTCTTCTATTTATAGAAAACGTTTTGGAATTTTTCAAATTTTGTTTTAACTATTTTTTAATTAAATGAATTCCCATTTCTCATTTTTAAAAGAAAATAAATTCCACACTTTTATTTACTTTTATATTTTAATTTCCCACATTTTACTTTTATTATATTTAAATTCTCACTTTCTTTTTTTACTTTTCTCTTTTTATTTTCCACTTACTTTTCATTTTTTAATTTCCACTTTCTTTTACTTTTTTTAAAAAAGAATTTCACCTACTTTTACATTTACTTTTTAATTCCATACTTCTACTTTTCCTATTTTTTTTATTCCCATCCCAAAATTTTAAAAAAAAATTAATTTTTTTCTTTTTTTAATTTATTTTATTTTAAAATAAAAATAAAAATAAAAATAAAAATAAAAATAATATTAATAGTAATAATTGACCTTTTAAATTAATTTTAATTTTTACCCTATATATATATATATATATATATATATAATGTAACAAAGCTAAAAAATATATATTAAATTTCTAAAAATATTTACACAGTAGAAGGTGATAAAAATTCAAATAGTCAAACATTAGGTGCTCACAGGTGCCCCCTTTGCTTGGAAACATGAAGAGTTTTAATGTAAAGACTAGGTGAGTCATGTAACTAATTTTTGACCAAAACGTTATTCAAAAGGGAAAAAAATAAAAGATCGGGTGCAACCGAGTTCTGGTTTTGGACAGCCTACATATCCCAGGTTATAGGGGAATCAGGTCGTGTGTAGTTCAAGGAGAATGGTGGAATGATGAGTTGAGGAGTCAAGTGAGGTTTTGTCGAGGCTCCGATCTGCGGTCCTGCTATTATATCAAAATAAAAAAGAAACTAAACAAGCCTATCAGTTATGAGTTACAAGATTCCTATATATTAGTCTTCTGAAACTTGATCTTAAGTCTTGACTGGTTCTTAATGTACTACTCTGATCTAAACCTTGATGCTCGCTAGCTGTAGGTGCTAGTTCATTGTTCTATAGCTTCTTCTAATGAAAACGGGACTCCAATGCTCGTGGCTTCAACCATGCCTTGAGCATTCCACATCTTTTAAACTGCTTTTGCATTTTAGATTCACTTATTTTTTCTTTTCTTTTTTTTTAGAATTGAGACTTCTTCTTTTGGTCATCTCGAACCTTGTGCCTCGAGGTAAATCCTACTCAGACATCAAAAAAAACAAACAAATAAACGAAATATTTATATCCCAGTTTGCACTAAGAAATTTTCGTGAGTTATTGTAACAAAATTATATACTAGTTTTTTATTGAAAGCAAAAAAAGGTCGGGAGTGCTGTACCCCGAAAATGTCATGCTGATTTTTTTTTTGATAGTGTTCCTTTATTGTCAAAAGGATGTCTCACCTAACAATTGGAGTACCTTATGTTGGAAAATGTGGCCAGGGAATGGTATACCTTATATTGGCAATGATATCAGGGAATGGTGTACCCTGCATTTAAGCTAAAATAAACTAGAGAGTGGAGACCCTATGTTGAAAAAGAGACTAGGGAGTGGAGACCCTATGTCTAAAATAAAATCAACTACGGAGTGGAGACCCTATGTTGGAAAAGGCGACTAGTGAGTGTTCGACCCTATGTCTAAAATAAAATAAACTAGGGAGTGGAAACCCTATGTTGGAAAAGAGACTAGGGAGTGGAGACCCTATATCTAAAATAAAATCAACTAGGGAGTGGAGACCCTATGTTGGAAATGGCAACTAGGGAGTGGAGACCCTATGTCTAAAATAAAATTAACTAGGGAGTGGAGATCCTGTGTTGGAGAAGAGACTAGGGAGTGGAGACCCTATGTCTAAAATAAAATCAACTAAGGAGTGGAGACCCTATGTTGAAAAAGAGAGTAGGGAGTGGAGACCCTACGTCTAAAAATAAAATCAACTAGAGAGTGGAGCCCCTATTTTGGAAAAGGCGCCTAGGGAGTGGAGACCCTATTTCTAAAATAAAATTAACTAGGGAGTGGAGACCCTATGTTGGAAAAGAGACTAGGTAGTGGAGACCCTATGTCTAAAATAACATCAACTAGGGAGTGGAGACTTTAAGTTGGAAAGGACACTAGGGAGTGGAGACCCTATGTCAAAAATAAAATCAACAAAGGATTGAAGACCTTATGTTGGAAAGGAGACTAGGGAGGGGAGACACTATATCTAAAATAAAATCAACTAGGGAGTAGAGACCCTATGTTGGAAAAGAGACTAGGGAGTGGATACCCTATGTCTAAAGATAAAATCAACTAAGGAGTGAAGACCCTTTGTTGGAAATTAGACTAGGGAGTGGAGACCCTATGTCTAAACCAAAATCAACCAGAGAGTGGAAACCCTATCTTGGAAAAGAGACTAGGGAGTGGAGACCCTATATCTAAAAATAAATTCAAATAGGTAGTGCAGACCCTATGTTGGAAAGTAGACTAGGGAGTGGAGAACCTATGTCTAAAATAAAATCAACTAGGGAGTGGAGACCATATGTCTAAAATAAAATTAACTAGGGAGTGGAGACCCTATGTTGGAAAGGAGACTAGGGAGTGAATACCCTACGTCTAAAATAACTTTAACTAGGGAGCTGAGACCTTATGTTGGAAAGGAGACTAGGGAGTGGAGGCCCTGTGTCTAAAATAAAATCAACTAGGGAGTGGAGACCCTATGTTGGAAAAGAGACTAGGGAGTGGAGACTGTATGTCTAAAATATAATCAACTAGGGTGTGGAGACCCTATGTTGGAAAAGAACCTAGGGAGTGGAGACCCTATATCTAATATAACATCAACTAAAGAGTGGTGACTCTATGTTGTAAAAGAGACTAGGGAGTGGAGACCCTATGTCTAAATATAAAATCAACTAGGGAGTGGAGACCCTATGTTGGAAAAGTGACTACGGAGTGGAAACCCTATGTCTAAAATAAAATCAACTAGGGAGTGGAGACCCTATGTTGGAAAAGAGACTAGGGAGTGGAGACCCTATGTCTAAAAATAAAATCAACTAGGGAGTGGAGACCCTATGTTGGAAAAGTGACTATGGAGTGGAGACCCTATGTATAAAATAAAATCAACTAGGGAGTGGAGACCCTATATTTGAGAAGAGACTAGGGAGTGGAGACCCTGTGTCTAAAATAAAATCAACTAGGGAGTAGAGACCCTATGTTGGAAAAGAGACTAGGGAGTGGACACCCTATGTCTAAAATAACATAGACTAAGGAGTGAAGACTCTATGTTGGAAAAAAGACTAGGGAGTGGAGACCCCATGTCTAAAAATAAAATCAAATAGGGAGTGGAGACCCAAAGTTGGAAAGGAGACTAGAGAATGGAGAATCTATTTCTAAAATAAAATCAACTAGGCAGTGGAGACCCTATGTCTATAATAAAATCAACTAGGGAGTGGAGACCCTGTGTTAGAAAGGAGACTATGGAGTGGATACCCTACATCTAAATTAACATCAACTAGGGAGTTGAGACCCTATGTTGGAAAGGAGACTAGGGAGTGGAGACCCTATGTCTAAAATAAAATCAACTAGGAAGTGGAGACCTTATATTGAAAAAGAGACTAGGGACTGGAGACCCTATGTCTAAAAAAACATCAACTATGGAGTGGAGACTCTATGTTGGAAAGGAGACCAGGGAGTGGAGACCTTACGTTGGAAAGGAGACCAGGGAGTAGAGACCCTATGTCTAAAATAACATCAAGTAGGGAGTGGAGACCCTATGCTGGAAAGAAGACCAGGGGGTGGAGACCCTATATCTAAAATAACATCAACTAGGGAGTGGAGACCCTATGTTGAAAATGAGACCATGGAGTGGAGACCCTATGTCTAAAATAACATCAACTAGGGAGTGGAGACCCTATGCTGGAAAGAAGACCAGGGGGTGGAGACCCTATATCTAAAATAACATCAACTAGGGAGTGGAGACCCTATGTTGAAAATGAGACCAGGGAGTGGAGACCCTATGTCTAAAATAACATCAACTAGGGAGTGAAGACCATATGTTGGAATGGAGACCAGGGAGTGGAGACCCTATGTCTAAAATAACTTCAACTGGGGAGCGGAGACCGTATGTTGGAAAGGAGACTAGCGAGTGGAGACCCTATGTCTAAAATAACATCAACTAGGGAGTGGAGGCACTATGTTGGAAAAGAGACTAGGGACTGGGGACCCCTATGTCTAAAAATAAAAATCAACTAGGGAGTGGAGACCCTATGTTGGAAAATGCAACTAGGGATTGGAAACCCTATACTACCATGATTTGGAACTTTCTGTCTTTTCTCTCTTTCTTCTCTTTTTTATTTTATTTTTGTATTTTAAGAGAATGAGTAAAATGCGAGAAAGAATTTGGAGAAAACTTCCCTTTTGGGGTTATTGTTGTTGTAGAGCTATTTTAGTCTCCGTGTGGTTTCTTTTGGTTGCATCTGATTCTTGCAAGGTTTCTTTGGATTGCACCTGACCCGTGTAAACCATCCGATTCTCAGAAATTCATCACAACGTTTGCCTCGCATTTGTCCCTTGTGTTGTTATTGTAAATATGTTTACTTTGTCCCTCGACTTGCTGTCCCTGCCGAGGCTGGGTGCATTTTTTGCATATTAGCTTGTATCAAATGAGAGCCTTGTATATCAATCTTGTTATCTCTTCTTTGCCTTAGTCTTTGGAACAAAGTTAGACCAAAAGGGATTAAAAGAAAATGAACAATGGAACGGAGAATGAGTTTAAACAAGAGGCATCCCTTTCGGGAAAGGAAAAAAGGACTTATCTGGAGTACATGCGGACTTCAGTGAACATGACATGCCTTTTGGACTGGATGCCTGACCCGTGTGAACCATCCGATTCTCAAAAATTCATCACAACGTTTGCCTCGCAACCGAGAAACCTTACCTAGGACTGTGTCGTTGCCGATGGCTGTGAGGATCCTCTTTTCGATCAGTGGCGCCCTTTGCGAGTTTTCACCAGCTGACCTCTCTCATTTCTCTTCTCACCATCGCCTTATAGTATTCTTTGCGAGTTTTCACTAACAAGACTCTCATTTTCAATTTCTCTCCTTATATATCATTTGTGAGGATGGTGAAATAATATATAACATATTACTTACCGGTGATTTTTGGTCGTGGATGACAAGGTTCTTCAACAATGGAAAAATGAAGGTGGACAAGGACTTGGATGAGTTTGAAGACAAAGTAGATTGAAGGCATTTTATATTTGTTAGTATTCTGTGTATGTACCAATGAAAATGTACTGTGAAGTATTGGATATCTTTTTTTGTATTGGACTTGGATATCTTATTTGTATTTGACTGTTTAGCAATAAAAAGTTTCTATAATTTTGTTTGATAATTTGATTGTTTGTTTTTGAGTTGTCTATTAACATGTTAACGGGTTTAAGGAAATATACAAGTAATTTATTTATTAAACTTAGGTTACTGGGAATGTATTAGCATATTGGCCATTGAAAAAAATGTTTTAGTGGCGACTGAACTTGTCACAATAACAAAATAGAAATTGTGGCAACCAATATCGCAACTAAAGCTCATGCATTAGTGGAGACTAAGATGCTGCTGAAACTTAATAATATTCTATAGCGACCTGCCCATAAATCATTTTGGTAGAACTTATTTGTAGCGTATTAAATTACTATTTGTTGCGACGGAAGTCGTTACTAATGTGTAGCTTTTGTGGCGACCACCGGTAGTCGTCACAGAAAATATTCAGTTACGGTTGTACATGCAGCAACTCAAGTGTCGCTGCTATACCTCTTTAGTGGCAACATTCATGGAATTTGTAGCGACTTTAGTCACAGCTGAAGGTTAGATTTCTTGTAGTGAATTACTTGCCCATATGTGTTTTTGGTGTATGTCAACTTAGCATGGCCCTGTATATTGGCTGAAACTGCAGTCCTTTTAGTTGTGAAAATTAAGTGTTTAAATTACTCCGATGCGTAGTTCAATAGCCTGTATGGCTAATCTGGTATCCATCGGCTAATTGCTGGGATTGTTTGGGCCATGTATATTGGGCGTGAATTTAGTATTTGGGGAGTCTGGAGCACACTGTTTGCTCCTGAAGTTTGGGCTCGATGTCCGCATAAAGTTCTAAGCATATTTGAAGGTCTAGATGTGTTATTGGGTTGTTCTTTATTTGTATTTGACCTTGTAATCATTTAATGTGGTATGTAATAATTTGTATAACAAATGGTTTGGAGATTAATGAAAGGAGGGGTTGGGGCATTCTAATATTTGCATGAAAGGTTAGAAACATGCCTATAGGGTCTTAGTGTTATATTTGCTATTTTATTTAGCATGCGTTGTTTGTCGTTTCGTTTGGTACGTTGCACACTAATAGAAAGCATGCCTATAGGATGTATAACATATGCTTTGTCAACCTAGATACCATGCCTATAGAACTTCAAATAATCAATATATCAATTGCTTTTATTGATTTAGTGTATTGCCCCTATAGATATCATGACTATAAAATTCTAATCTTTAATCGATTATTTCCATTTTTTTCACTACACTGCCCCACCTAGATAATATGTCTACTCGAATAAAGTATTATATAATAAAGCCTAATTTTCAATTGTTTGAAATCCTGCCTATAGGATGTTATTGCACGCATAAGAACATTGTTTATGAGATCAATGTTGTTATTACTAGCCTCCAAAAGCTGTCTCACTGCCTAATTATTTAACTGTTAGAAACCATGCCTATTGGACTTTAATGGCTTCCTAAGGAGTATGCTTATAAAATCAGCATTAGTAATCCGGTAACTCGTATCGCTTTATTACCCCACCAATAATTAGAAATCATGCCTATAGGACTTGCGATGTTTTAACCTGCCTATACGCTGCTTGTACAATGTTGGAAATTATAATCGCCTAGAAATTATGCCTACTGGATCTAACAACTCTAATGCGTCTTAACTCCCTAGAATATGTACTGCCTAAATGGCCCGCGTGCATTTGTTGTTTATGCATAGAGGCTAAAGTGGGCCTTTACTTGTCTTTACGTGAAGTCCTATCTGTTTTAAATATCGCCTGGTTTTATCATTTTGAGCAACCTATGCTGAGTCTAGAACCGTCTAATGGTAGGTCCAAAGCCTCCTGGACCATATGTATGGGACGGGAAGTGCACACATAGGGTACGATTTAGTATTGATTTAGAGAACCTTTAAGTAACAACCTCAACATAGTAATTGGGTAGCAGAAGATGATAGACTGTGCCTGCTGAATAATATGAGCAACCCCTACCTTAAGGGAGTTACTAAATATTATTTATGTTGCATGGGGTGATCATTTAGGCTAAAAAACACAGGACCCCCCTTTCTTTATGTACTTGTTATTTACACTTAGTCATTTAACAAAGATCAATGTGGTTGTATCCTTGTAGTCATTAAGATTTGTACCAATTCTCATGTGTTATAATAAGACTCTTCGACTTCTAAATTTCCCTTTTTTTATTTGATCACCTAGCCTAATTACATAACCTACATAGTTTAAATTTTGGCCTGGACCCATAGTTATGGACCTCGGAGAGTGCCTAACACCTTCTCTATGAGGTAATTCGAGCCCTTACCCGATCATTGGTGGTGTTGACTAGTAAAATAGTGTTATTTGCAAATAGGTTCCCCAACTCACCTTAAAATTGTTAGGTGTCGACTCTTCTCTTTTAATACCTCCTTTAAAAGAGTTGTCACACATCGAAACCCGCTTTCACGAGAAAGCAGGGTGCGACAGCATGTCGACTCTAATGGAGATGAGGCTTAGGCTCTCACAATGACGAACTTGATTTATGTGGATTACTTTCCTTGTTTGTTTTAATATTCTATGATATGCACATCCCTTTCCTTATTCACCTTTATTTTGTTTTAAACTGCTATGACATGCGCATCCCTTTCCTTATTCACCTTTATTTTTTTTAAACTCCTATGACATGCACATCCCTTTCCTTATTCACCTTTATTTGTTTTAAACTGCTATGACATGCACATCCCTTCCCTTGTTCTCCTTTATTTGCTATGACATGTATGACCTCTCTCCATATCTTTCACCTTGCCTAAGACTGCTATATTATGACTCTCCCATCCCTATTCTCCTACCTTCTTTATTAGGTTCTCGCACGTTTTCATGAGCTAAACTAACTTCTCTCTTTTGTCTTTCTTTCCTCATCTTTTCATGTTCGTTTTTTCTATGTTATTTATTACTTTTACGTACCTTTATCATGCAAATATTTTGCAATGTGTTATTAATCCTTCATAAAGCATGCTCTGCATCATACTCCACTCGTGCCAATTATGAACATAGCAGCACATGATGAGTGTCCGAGCATTCCTGAAATTGCCCTTTTTAAATCAAAAAGGCTTATTTATGGTAGACTAGTTGATCAACGGTGCAGTCGACGGTCCCGTACCTTTCCCTCTCAAGTTGTCCACTTGGAAGTACTAGTTTAGACCCATCTAGAAACCCGACTCTAATTTTTTAAATGTGCATGCATCATGCTAAAACTAAGTACGGGTTGTAGCGTTATTGACGTAACAACCCGCTTAGATAAACCTTGTCCAAAGTCCGATGGGACTTCCACAATTCCAAAGGACACGATCATGTTACGTGCATTACTTGGAGAAAATATGCCAACAAGTTGATCATTATTGTGTAAGTAGCCGAATTTAGAAGGGGGAGAAAGATTAACTTTATTTGTTTGCAGAAATGAAGCACGAAATCCCTAGGTTTTGTATGGTCCAAAACATCCCACCTTTGCTATTTGATTGGTGGAAAGACCTCGCGTCTTGTGACAAGAATGATTTGAGGAGAGTACTTGGTGACCTGCCCTCTTTGCTGAACATTCAACCAAATAGGGAATTGATCGAGGTTGCTACCATGTTCTAGGATGAGAATTGAGTTGTTTTTCGATTTGGCAATATAGAAATGACTCCTCTACTAGAATAAAGAGGGGGATTCACCAAGTTACCATGGGATAGTCCGGGACTGCTAGTACCCGAGAATCGCACTCCCCACGATTTTCTAAAAATATTGGGTTTTAAGAAGAATGATGAATTGCTCAGTCTGCAGAAATCGTACGTCCCTTTTGAGTTTCTTTATGAATGTTATGGGCATAGCAAATCATATCGCCATCATCATGATGAACTAGTTATTACTTCTTTGGGATGGGTACATTGCCGGGTTTTTGTTTTCATTGTCTGCTTCCTGGGGTTGTTGATCTTTCCAATGAAAGGGGGAAGAATTCATACTCACTTAGTCATGGTCGCCAGGAACTTAATGGATGGTATCGAAGGACAAACTTATACTATCATCCCAGTGATCTTAGCTGCGATGTACCGTTATCTAGATCAGTGCAAGCATGGGTTTGGACACATGGAGGGTTGCAATCTATTGCTACAAGTCTGGCTGCTGGATCACTTTCAGAGGGGTGATTATCGTCAACAACTTATTCGAAGGCCACTAAATGACTACATAGCCAACTATCACCCAAAGAAAATAATGTTTATTCCAGACAGGTTTGCAAAGCCTGAAAATGTTATAATTTGGGTGAGTTTCTTCAGCAATCTGACAGACGAGCAAGTGCATTGGATATTTGAATGGTTTCCTAGTAGTGAGTTCGTCATCAGATCAAAAGGAACTACTCACTTGGTACTGATCGGGCTGTGAGGTAACTACCCTTACGCTCCTATAAGGGTAATGAGACAAGCTGGAAGAAAACAAGTCATACCTCGGGTTTCCAACATGGTCCAGTACAAGGCAGATATCAAGGGAGATGTCATCCCGTTCAAGTTCGAAGCGCAACACACGTGGAACCAAAAGATAATTGTGGAAGGAGAAACTATTGAGCAAGACATATAACACGCTGTCATATGTACTACTATCTATCATGGCTGGAAGACAACGTAGCTTGGGATGTCAAACCAAGAGTCAACCAGAAGGATAAGATCATAGATGAAGTGGCTGAGGCAAAGACAAAGAACAAGAGGCTAAACATATGGAGCAGCACAAAGTGGACATGGAGGCGATAATGGAATGGAAGGAGATTGTGATTAAGTCAACGGAATGATTGGAATACATGGGATAAGGACTGATGGATTTAGAAAGGAAGATGAGAAAAAAGACTTTTGGATTGTCAAGGCATGGATTAAGATGAAGGAGGAAAGATGGCAAAAGCTTACTTATTGATGGATATGTGCGATCTGGGAAAAATGATTGATGGGTTCAAGAGAGCCAAGCATGGAGAAGGTCCTTCATGTACCAAGTAGATTAGGAGATTATGTTCTTTACTACTTTCTAGCTTAGATTAGTTTTATATGTAATAAGGATAAATGCCATTAGTCACTTTATTTTATTATTGTCGATTTAGTAAAAGATTGTTTTGGCTCATTTTCGCATTAATGAAATGAAGCAAACGTTGGTACCAATTTTCTCCAAGTCTATGTGTTGCTTAGGCCAACCTCAGGCACAATGAGGTCCCCAAATTAGGATGCGAACTATTACATGACTTTGTGAAACATGATTAAATATTATAAACACTCTTTTATTTCACCTTTCTGACTTGGTTACCTTTTATTTTTTTCTTTCTTTCTGATTATTCCAATTCTGAAAGGTTGGTCCATGCATACTAGCATCATCAACATACCACACTATATCCAAAGGTCCTCCACCTCCTCCTCCACCTAGGGACCCAAAAGGCAAAAGTAAGGGCAAAGGGAAAATTGATGATTTAAGTGGTATCCAGAAAGATAATGCTACTATGGCGGAAAATGTTGAAACTTCAGATGGTAAAACACTCCGGGGCAGAATGAGTTGCTCTTACGTTTGGAGCAGAAAATCCTGGAACTATAGGGCGGGCTTAAGCAGGTCCAAAATCTGGCAAACCTTTCCCTTACTCTCAATGTTCCTTACATCAACCAGCAAAACCTGACTACCAAGAACCAAATGTCACGACCCAAAATGCAGGGCCACGACGGGCACCTGGTGCCTTACACAACTGAGTACCAACATAACCTATTTTTCTTATCATACCGTCATGGGCAAGTGGGCCAGAAGGTCCGACATGAGATAACAGGAATAAAACATAAGGGAATACTAGACATAGGAAGACCCAATATGATATAGAAACCTATACATGTGACATACAGGCTTATAATGCCGACATGATCATTTGTATACTCAAAACATAGACCAATAAGGCCATACAAGTATCCATATGCATGACATCTGTCTACAAGCCTCTAAGTGTATATAAATGTCATAAAGGTTGGGACAGGTCCCTGCTATACCAATCAATACATGTCCAAATCATACTGACCAAATAGATAACTCTGAAGCAAGTGGAGTGCACAAACACCTTCCGTTGAGGTGATAGCTTACTAGGAGAACTCTCAACCTGTATATCGGGACCTGCAGGCATGAAATGCAGTATCTACAGGCAAAAGGGACATCAGTACAAATAAAGTACCGAGTATGTGTAAGGCATGAAAGTAGTATATAAAAGACATAAAAGAAACATGGAGTAAAGAACTCAACCTATAATTCTGAATAGCTCTGTGAATCATGAAAAATTTATAATGTCATGCATATGAGTATAAATGTCTTACCATGCATAGGTATATGTGTAAATAACATCATCAAGCCTCTGAGGGCATCCCATCATATCATCTCAACCACTGTGGGTGAAATCATCAACGTATACCAGTTGATCAAGTGGTGGTGCGTAAATAACGCCATAACCTTTCCCGATACCTGATATACATATAATATATGCGTATATAACGCCATCTGGTTATGGGTCTATATACATGTATAAATGAATGCAATACATGAGAAGTAAGTCTATAAGATCTCTCAGAATGTCATAAAATCATTATGCCTTCGATTAATATCATGAAAAAAACTTTATTAACTTACGTATTTTCTGAGACCGATGAACAGACGATAGAATAATAGGACACAAGGGGAATCAAGAACATAGGAACCCCTAGTACTTTTATGAATAGAATCATTTATGAAAGTTGTGTGCTTGCTCGTTTCGTTGTATCATGTGGATCATGCCAAAAGGAAAATAGGGATAGCCTTAACATACCTCGAGTCATCAATGCAACTTAACAACAAGCTTACGACAACTAGCGCACCAACCCTATAACAAGGTAATACATGTACAACTTAGATGGCGCTAGTATATCACGTATCTCAAACGATAACTCGATTCTAAAATAAAACGGGCAGCATTTCCCCTGATTTTACTGCTCCCTCAAGCTTACTATAGGCGAGTTACAAAAACAATACAATCAAAAACTCAAAAACAACCCAACTACAATTTGGGACCTTCAATACAGCAAAAGCCCCAAATATACCACAACACACCCAATCAACAAGTTATCAATTAGCCTGAAATTGCAAAGACGAGCGACCAGCCTACTACCCAACCACATGTGACATTTCTCAATGCCCTTCATCCTTCCAAACTCCATAAAGAAGCAGCACAATAAGTCAACATGAGTGGAATACAAAACAGTCCACTAAAAGTGAAATAAATCGAACTCACGGCTTCCGATCACTGTCCCGTGAGTTGTAACTATTAGGAAATGAATTTATTAAACTTCCTTGATATATAAAAGCATAGATAAATAAAGTACACATTTTCGTAACTATGAAGTACCTTTCAAAACTCAAACTACAAAGAAAAAGGGAGGCGATATAGCGATACTTATGTCGCAATGATCGTTCTAATGTTATCGCTTCTTGATTTCGTACCCGGGATATTAATCTTCTTTGAAACCCTAGAAGAGAGCTTGAGGATATGTTTATGTGTGTTCTATTGTCGTGTGCTATGAAAAAATGAAGATAAAGGCGACCTAAGACCTTAATATATCAACTTTTGAAAAGTCAAAGAGGTGCTAACTTGGCACCCTCTCATTGGCCCTTCTTATGATGTTGATATCTGTTTATCTGGATGTAGTATAAACAAAAGGTTAAGAGCGTTGGAACTAAATTCCAAGACCTTCAATCTGGAATATAACTTGAAACTAATTCCATATAACATACGAAATGTATTGCTCAAAAAGCCTCAGTGACACACCTAATTGTCACCTATGTAGTATGTGCAGTCTCTCAAAACTAACAATATATATCTAATCCAATGTCGTATAAACTAACCGTTTAATGATTTGGAGAATAGACTCGTAGATATTCAATTTTATTTGTGGAGAATCCCGTAATTCCAAGTATATTGGGAGAAAAGCTCTGCTACATTTGACCTAAGTTTCAGCACATTTATGAATGTAACTTGTGATTACCTTTGCCAACTTTTGTTCAACAACTCGCTTGACTTAAAAACGTAACACACGACTATCATAAGCCTAAAATAACTTATAACATAATCTCCTTATCATGTTAATCACCCTATTCTTATCCCAAGATTACATGTTATAATACTCCCAACTTGTCGACTTTCGATGAAACTTATTTTCTTCAATTTGTTTAGCTTCTAAGCCTTTCAACCCTCTTGGTATTTGTTATCCATGATCTTAAAGATTTGTAACCTCAACGGTAACATGATTAACTTACTATATGTACTTTCAAAGACGATCTCATTTCTGATCTTGCATCAATTGACTTATGATTTACTCTCACGTACAAAAACATGGCGTGTAACACCAAACACCACCAAAGAATGCACAAAATCACAATCCACCACCCATAGTTCCGAATCCTCCCGCACAATACTAGTATTATAATCCCGTACCTCCCAGAATCTTAACCCGCCACCACTGCCAACCCCTCAACAACACCACCATCATCCAACTCAATACCCGTAAACCACTACTTATCACACTCCCCAAAATTGCACCACAACCTACTCCCGATCCCCAAAACTCGACCAACGATCACCCATATACCCAAGTTCCAGGAACTCGTCAAAGCAATCCGATATATGTGGAAACCTTACCCCATACCCCGCAGTAAACCCTATACATACCTGAACTACATGAAACTGAGAAAACCTGCTCACTAGAAACATGGTGGAGGAACTCAAGAAGCTCACAGGGAGAGTCTAGAGTGTTGAAAGTGGGAAAGGCATTGAAGGTATGAATTACAAAGATCTGTGTATTTAGCCAGATGTGGAACTGCCAGAGGGTTACAAACCTCCAAAGTTCGAAATGTTCGATGGCACTGGTGACCCGAAGGTGCATCTAAGAACCTATTGCGATGAGCTTGTAAGAGTGGGCAAAAATGAATAAATTCACATGAAACTATTCATGCGAAGCCTTACAGGAGACGTTTTGTCTTGCTATATCAGTCAAAACCCAAAGAAGTGGGTTAATTGGGTAAGTATGGCATCAGATTTCTTGGATCGATTCAGGTTCAACACGGAAAGTACGCCAGACATTTTTTACATTTTAAACCTCAAGAGGAAGCCGACAGAAACCTTCCGCAAGTATGCTACTCATTGGAGATCAGAGGCCGCAAAGGTAAGGCCAACACTGGAAGAAGAACAAATGAACAAGTTCTTTGTTAGAGCTCAAGATCCGCAGTTTTATGAAAGGGTGATGGTCATCGAGAATCACAAGTTCTGAGACATCATCAAGCTAGGAGAGAGGATAGAAGAAGGAATCAAGAGTGGGGTGGTAACTAATATTGAGGCACTGCAGGCCACGAATAAAGCTTTGCAATCAGGAGGTATCTCAAAGAAGAAAGAAGTGGGTGCCATGATGGTAGCCCAGGGCCCTAATTAAGTATCCCCTCACATACCAAACACCTCTATCCACATATCAACCCTCACTCCCAAAATACCAATACCCTGCCACCACCTACCATACCTACAACACTTAACTTGCATATTACCATTCACCTCCACCCGCTCGTAAAAGCTACCCAAAGACACGTCCAAACTTCGGCTGTTGACCTCCTAGACACCATACCCTAATTGCTGAACCCATAGCCCAACTATATGAAAGAATGAAGGTCGTTGGTTACGTCACCCCTATTCCTGCTATTGTTGTTGAAAATATTCCCAATGGATCAACTCTAACAAAACATGTTCTTATCATTCATGGATGAAGGGTCATACCATTGAGGAATGTCGCACGTTGAAAGACAGGATTCAGATGCTGACCAACACTAAGGTTATACAAGCAAAGGAAGTTGTACCCAACGTTTGCAACAACCCTCTCCCAGATCATAGAGGTGAGGGAGTGAACGTGATTGAAACAGATGAAGAGTGGGACTAGGAAGGGTCCATTGGACTCATTCGACAGGGAGACGCTCCTAAAACATCTCCGGTCATCCTCACGCCAGTTGTGGCACAAACCCAGGCGCCATTTGAAGTTGAGATAGCTATACCCTTCACTGTAACGGTAGCTCCCATACAATCCTACGAGCCTGATTCCTTCCCATGGGATTATGTTGCGGAAGTAAGAAGAAAGGAAAAATCCAAAATGGAAGAAGCAGGTGTCGCGCAAGGTATGACTAGAACTAGCAGAGTTTACACACATGAGAATCTGCGAGGAACAAGCAAGGAAGCTGAACCTAAACTGCCTGTTGTTGAGACCGGCACTGCTGATCTTTGGAGGAAGATACAAGTAAGAGAATACTCTATTGTTGACCACCTGAATAAGACCCCTGCTCAAATATCCATCTTATCACTGTTGCAAAAATCAGACACGCACAAGAATGCTTTGAAGAAGGTGTTAAGTGAAGCTGATGTACCCGCCTACATCACTAGTGGAGAGATAGCTAACATGGTTGGACAAGTATTAGAGAGTCATAAAATCACTTTCTACGAAGATGAGTTACCACTAGAAGGACTCAGTCACAACAGGGCATTGCGCATCATAGTGAAATTTGAGGACAACTTCATTTCCAGGGTCCTGATAGATGGAGGTTCGAGCCTGAACATATGCCCACTGACCACTCTAAAAAGTTTAGGTAAAGCCTACACGAGATACGAATGGGAAGCATGAATGTTAAGGCATTTGACGGATCTCAAGGAGCCACTATCGGGGAAATCAACCTTGATCTACGGATGGGTCTGACTTGGTTTGATGTTAAGTTCTAAGTTCTAGATATATCTGCTACTTACAACTTATTGTTGGGACGACCATACATGCATATGGGGCAGTGGCTTCGACTCTGCACCAGGGTGTGAAGTTCTAATGGAATCATCAGGAGGTGATCATTCATAGAGACAAAAGCAACCCTATTCACACCAAGAAGAGCATTCCAGTCATCGAAAATAAGAGAAAGTTGGGTAGGTGAAACATATCACCGCATTGAGCGGGTAAACGCAATTGAAAAAGATCGATGGCGGAGCAAGAAGATAGAAAGCATATTGCTGTGAACGGGATATGAACCAGGTAAGGTATTGGCAAAAAGCTTCAAGGGATCACTAAACTTGTACAACCAGAGTACCATGGCACGACCTTTGGACTCGGATTGAAATACACCATGCAAGATTATCAAGATTGGATACCACCATGGCACGCCCCTTATTATCCACTGGAACAACCCGTACCACCGCTGCACCAAACATTCCGTCAAGCTGACATGATGTGGGGAACCGAAGAAGATGAGGTTTTGGCCGGTTTGAGAAAGTTGTTTCTAGATGAGGAAGACATGGATTGCAGTGCAATTGTTGAGGAGGAGGAGGAGGATCTTACTATTCAAACAATGGAAGAAGGAGTTATTCTCAAGAACTGGACCGATGCACCGTACCGGGCTCGCCGAGTTCCTAGGTAGCCTTGCAAATTAGCATGACTCATTTTCCAAATTGTTTTGAGCATTTAAGACATTTTCAGTATTTTTTTTAAATAATAACTCGAGCCATCGAGTCGTACTTGTTGACATTTAAAAGTTTTATTAATGCATTATTGCTTTTCATATTTATTATTATAATTTCTACATTCTTTTCAGCATAATTATTACATATCCTGATGAACCTACGACTGTGACATGTAATACGACAACGCAATATAAGGACAATGATTCAGAAGATCTGGAAGGTTATTTAATACCTGAGGAAATCGTCAAAGAAGTAAAGAATTTTGAAAACAAACCAAAGTCTAATTTGGAGGAAAATAAGGCCGTTAACTTAGGGGATTCCAGAACGGTCAAGAAAACTCGTATAAGCATACATCTATCACCGTAAGAGAAAGAAGAGTATATCAGGTTCCTAAAGGAGTGTCAGGACATCTTCGCATGGTTCCACGATGATATGACTCATTTAAGCACATCCATAGTAGCTCACAAGCTACCCACTAATCCCATGTGTCCACCGGTAAAGCAAGAACCTCAGGAATTTCAAGCCGGATATGAGTTTAAGATAAAAGACGAGGTCACCAAGCAAATCAAAGCCAAGGTTCTCCGAGTGGTCGAATACCCGACCTGGTTAGCCAACATTGTTCCAGTTCTAAAGAAATATAGGAAAGTTAGAGTATATCTCGATTACCAAGATCTGAACATAGCGATTCCTAAGGATGATTTCCCGCTGCCCAACATACGAATACTGATTGACAACTGCGCCAAGCATGAACTCCAATCCTTTGTTGACTGTTTCGTAGGATACCATCAGATTTGGACAGATGAAGAGGACGCCGAATAGACCTCCTTTATCACAGCATGTAGAATATATTGTTACAAAATGATACTGTTTAGTTTGAAGAATACTGGGGCCACCTTCATGACGACCATGACGACTATCCTCTATGACATGATACACAGGGAAGTAGAAGTGTACATGGATGATGCTATCATCAAATCTAAAAGGAGTTCGGATCACATAGCAGACTTGAAATTGTTTTTCGACTGGCTTCGAAAATACAATTTGAAGTTGAATCTTACAAAATGTGCCTTCGGAGTCCCTGCTGGAAAGTTGTTAGGTTTCATCGTCAGCCACCGAGGTATTGAGTTAGACCCGTCAAAAATCAAAGCCATCCATGATTTGCCGTCGCCAAAGAATAAGAAAGATGTGATGAATTTTCTAGAGTGCCTCAATTATATCAGCCATTTTATAGCACAATCAACGGTGATATGTGAGCGAATCTTCAAAATGCTGAGGAAAGATGCTGCAACAAGTTGGATAGAAGAATATCAGAAAGCCTTCGACAAAATCAAGGAGTATTTATCTAAACAACCTGTGTTGATCCCACAAGAACTAGGAAGACCCTTGTTGCTTTATCTCTCTGTGTTGGATGGGGCCTTTAGTTGAGGTCTAGGATAACATAATGAAACTGGAAGGAAGTAGCAGACGATATATTATATGAGCAAGAAGTTCACACCTTCCAATGCCCGGTACTCTTTGTTGGAATGCACCTGTTGCGCTTTGACATGGATAGCCTATAAGTTGAGACAGTATTTATGTGCGTACACTACATATCTCATATCAAGGATGGATCCGCTAAAATGCATCTTTCAGAAACCCATGCCTATATGTAAGTTAGCAAAGTGGCAGATATTGTTGAGTGAGTTAGACATCGTCTATGTAATTCAGAAGGCAGTCAAAGGGCAAGCATTGGCGGATCATTTGGCAGAAACTCCCATAGACAGAGAATACAAACCATTAAAAGCATATTTTCCCGACGAGGAGGTATCGTTTGTAGGGGAAGATATTACCAAGGCATACAATAGTTGAAGGATGTTCTTCGATGGCGCAACAAACTTCAAAGGAGTGGGTATTAGAGCTGTCTTAGTGTCAGAAAATGGTCAACACTACCCGGGATCCGCAAAACTCAGGTTCCCGTGCACCAACAATATGGCAGATTACGAGGCCTGCATCTTGGGAATCAGGTTGGCTGTTGACATGAATGTTTAGGAGTTGGTGGTAATCGGAGATTCTAATTTATTAGTACACTAGGTACAAGGAGAATGGGCTTACCAAAATACTGCCATACTTGCATTGTGTACAAGAGCTGCTCAATAGGTTCACAAAGATAGAATTCAACCATGTTCCAAGGATTCAGAATGCGTTCGTAGATGCGTTAGCCACTTTTTCTTCTATGATACAACATCTAGACAAGAATTTAATTGATCCTATCCCAATAGGAATTCATAAGCAGCCAGCTTATTGTGCACATGTTGAAGAAAAGATTGACGGAAATCCGTGGTTCCACGACATCAAAGAATACTTGGAAAATGGAGAATATCCAGAATACGCTATAATCACTCAGAAGCACACGCTTCGAAGATTGGCCAACCACTTCTTTCAAAGCGGAGGAATTCTGTATAGAAGAACTCCCAGCCTTAGGTTACTGCGATGGGTCGATGCCAAGGATGCATCTAGATTTCTCGAGGAAATACATGCCAAGGATGCATCTAGATTTTGGCCAAGAAGATATTAAGAGCAGGGTATTTTTAGATGACTATGGAAACAGACTGCATCAAATATGTTCTAGATGACTGCTGATATGATACGAGTGCCCCCAATCGAACTCAATGCAACTAGTTTTCCCTAGCCTTTCTCTGCTTGGGGCATGGATGTCATCAGACCAATCGAACCCGTTGCTTCAAACAAACATAGGTTCATTCTGGTGGCTATAGACTACTTCACAAAATAGGTTGAAGCCACATCCTACAAGGTTGTAACTAAGAAGGTCGTAGCAGATTTTGTTCGGGACCGCATTGTTTGTCGATTTGGAGTGCCTGAATCAATTATTAAAGACAATGCCGCCAATCTCAATAGTGACATGATGAAAGCTATGTGTGAAACATTCAAGATCAACCATCAGAACTGTACAACATACATGCCACAAATGAATGGAGCTGTAAAGGCCGCCAACAAGAACATCAAGAAGATATTAAGGAAAATGGTGGACAACTACAAGCAATGGAACGAAAATCTACCATTTTATTTACTCGGGTATCGAACAACAGTTCGTACAACAACTGGGGAAACACCCTACCTAGTGGTTTATGGTACTGAAGCCATTATTCCTGCCGAAGTGGAGATCTATTCCTTAAGAATCATGCAGGAAGTCAAGCTCAGTGACACAGAATGGGCATGGAACCAGTATGAATAACTAGCTCTCATTGATGGAAAAAGACTGAAAGCAGTGTGTCACGATCAACTCTACCAGGATAGAATGGCAAGATCTTTCAACAAAAAGGTTAGGTCAAGGCAATTCACACCGGGGCAGTTGGTACTAAAACGCATCTTTCCACATCGGGATGAAGCAAAAAGGAAAATTCTCACCTAACTGGCAAGGCCCTTACATGGTTCACCGAGTATTAACAGGAGAAGTACTTATACTTGTAGAAATGGATGGAGAGATTTGGCCAAAACCCATCAATTCGGACGCAGTCAAAAGATTCTATGTTTAAGACTATGTTTGCATTTTCTATCTGATGTAATTGAACTACGCTTGACCGCATTACCATTTAAGAGGGGATACATAGGCAGCCTTGTGGGTTTGGTCACATAATAATAAAATCTTCATTTCCCCCCTATGGTCAGAAACTGGGGCAAGAACTCGAGTTTGCCCGATCTCATCATTTTTAGAATCGCCAAGGAATTTATTGCCAGAAGTATGCATTTAAACTGGGCAGACTTTTGAGGAGGATCCTCAAAATTCCGAGTCAAGGAGGTTGCAATGTCTCAAAAGCGCGTCACAGTGATCAATTCAACAAATTATTCGCCCTCATGCATTATTACATATTTCGAACAAATACATTTTTATAAATAATTTATCAAATGCATGTCTTTAAAAAAATTATTTTTATAGCAGTCAGCCGTTACCCGGGGTGACTCAAGAAGGACCTCCAAACAAGAGCAAAGGCAAAGCGAGGAATCGAGAGCACGACCCAACCTCCCCCCCCCCCCAAAAAAAAGCTCACGATTTTTCTTTGGATGCAGAAATAATGAACATAACAGGAACGTCCGCAAATACATACACACAAACACATTAAGCCAAGAAATGCTTCATCATTTCGCATTTAGTCATTGCATTTCTTGCATAGGGCTAACCATTGCCTTCATCATTGCATAAGGCTAATCATTGCCTTCATTTGCATGATACTAAACACTGTCTATATTCCTTGCATTGGGCTAAACACTTCCTTCACCTCACATGAGACTAAGCACTATCTCCATTCCTTGCACGAGACTAAGCATTGTCTCTACTCCTTGCATAGGGCTAAACACTGCCCTCACCTTGCTTGAGACTAAGCATTGTCTCTATCCTTTGCATGGGGCTGAGCATTGCCTCCATACTGCATAAGGCTAAACTCTGCCTTTCTTGCATGAGACTAAGCACTGTCTCCATTCCTTGCATGAGGCTAAGCACTGCCTCCACACTACATAAGGCTAAACACTTCCTTTCCTTTCACAAGACTAAGCACTGCCTCCATTCGCTGCATGAGGCTAAGCACTGCCTCCACACCGCATAAGGCTAAGCTTTTCATTTCTTTACATGAGACTAAGCATTGTCTCTATTCCTCACATGAGGCTAAGCACTTCCTCCATATTCCATAAGGTTAAGCACTGCCTTTACTTGTATGATACTAAGCATCACCTCCATTCTCTGGATAAGGCTAAGCACTGCCTCCATGATGCATAAAGCTAATCACCGCATCACCATTGCATAAGGATAAGCACCGCCTTTCATTGCAAGAGATTAAGCATTGTCTCCACTCTTTGCATCGGGTTAAAACACTGCCCTCATCCCATACGGGACTAAGCCTTGTCTCGTCTCATTCTCGCATATGACTGAGCATCACATGTTTCCTTTATCAAGCGATCGATATTAACACATACTTGCATTTGATGGGCTGAAACATCTCCACATTGTCTGAAGGCGTCATAGTCCAAAGGCTCCATCCTCGTAGCCTGAAGATACCATGCCGTGGCCTGAGGATCTCTCGAAATTGCATACCATTATTCAAAGGTGTCATAGTCTGGAGGCACCATCCTCATGGCCCGAGGACACCATTCCATGGCCTGTGAATCCCTTATCATACGCTTCATGGCCCAGGACGTCATGGTCTAAGGACATCATCCTCATCGTCAAAAGACAACTCTCATGGTCCAAAGGGAATTTGCATCATGTTTAAATTACGCAATAACCCCATATATTCACGTGCATCGTGTTTTAAGTTTTGCAGGTAACTAGGAAGGTAACCGTTCTACAAACAAGAGAAATTCTCACTCCGATTTCCGTTCACAATATTCTCATCCCTTGACTATCTCAAATGTAGCCGACAATCAATAATTGTTTTCTCTTTGTCCCGTAACCGCCAAAACATTTACCTCAAATATTCGCAACATTTAAATTCACATTCATAGCTCCACCTGAAATTATCCGTTACTTACGACACTATCCTACCCAAAAGATCCTTTTTCGAAACACACAACTACTCTTATAACAACTCCATCGATTTTGTTTGCTGTTGGATCTAGAACTACACACGGCCTGGTTCCCGTAGCACCAGGAATATGTAGGCAACTCAAGAACCAGGGTTCGGCCCCAATTTATTCAAAAAAAACATCATTCCTCACTCACATCGGACAAAATTGGTCATCATTTTCTTTGCCCGACAACTCTTTCATCATTCCCGGGTAAAGAGAGGTCGTTGTTGATACCCCATTTTGCTCTCATATTTTCATAAATGTCATTCCTGCACCATAATCGATTTTCAAAGAGTCATACAAGTGTTTTCTATAATTTTCCATACTTTTTAAAGCTTTAAAATTGATTTTCTTGCATTTAAATTATTTGAATATTTATTAATTACCCTTTCAAATTATTTTGCGATGACTTAATCATCTAAATTTAATATTTGTATCAACATATATGTTTTAGAATATTTTTACCTCATTTTATATAGTTATATTTGTATTTTTAGGCTATTTACATAATTTTGAAATAATATATTGTTTCACATTATTTGTGCCAAATACTATTTTAAAGCACTTTACTGCATAAATAACATTTTTTATTATGTGTTAATTACTTTTTATAAATTATTTTTTGATAAATTGAGTTTATTTGAATTATATCGTAGCTTTAAAATGAATTTCAGACCAAAATAGGCAGCCCAGATTACCTAAAACCCTTGGCCCAATTTCCTATGGCCCATACCAAATGACCCTTTAGCAAACCCGGTCGGTACCCATTTAAACAACCCATCATTCTTCTCTTCTAATCCTGGCCGTTGATCTCAAATGATCAACGACTCACAACCATTCTCCTATTTTTAATTACCCGCCCAACCCTAATCCTCACATTTCACATCTGTCCAGTAGCCCCTAAACGCTCTCCTCTCCTCTCACATTAAACCCTAGCCGCATCACCCAAATCCTAGCCTGTACCCAAGAGAGTATGGAGATCTTCCATATTTCCTTTCCTTTTTCTGTACTCATAGCATTTCTTTCCCGTTTTCTTGAAATTACTCGTTTGGTACTGAGTTATTTATGGAAGCTTATCAACAGGCGTGCGTTCGACTCCGATTCTATATTATTGCCATGTTCTTGACTTGATACATTCACTTCCAGTTTATATGGGTTTGATTTACCAAGATCCTCGGCCAATCTTTGATTGATTAACTGTTTTCCATGTTTGCTTGTTTGATTTCCACCACTATATAACCCCTCCATAATTTCCCCTTTTGACAGACTTTGATCTCCTTAAGAACTATTACTCTCTTACTCCTTCACTTTATATTGTTCTGAATGTTGGCTCTTGGCTGGCTGAAAGCCAATGCCACCGAAATTCGACTAATTAACCTTACTTGGTGTGAGCACTGCCTGGAGTTCATCTGAAACCCTTGGGAACTCTGACGCACTAAGACTTTGGGTTCTACTGCTCTTTGTTAACGTTTGAAGTACTGTTGAGATTGTTCTTCTTGTTTATCTATTTATCAATTGATAACTGGTAAGTTCCTTGGCCTTCGCAGTTTCATTCTCTTTCGTTTGTGTTCATATTCTATATACTAATGCCATTGAAATTTTTGTGAATCAATATGTTCCTATGCCATCTCTATTTGCAATCGTATTGGCCCTGAAATTGTTTTGTGACTCTAAAATTTTCTAGCATTTGAACTTGCCTAAAATTCCCAACTCTGAGATATGTCTATTACATGTCTTTAATATGGATGATTTTTGGCTCTCTTAAGATCGTTTAGCCTAGTGTGTTTGTACCTGAATGCTTATATATGTTACCTGGCATGAGTTTACTTCCCTGCCTTATTCTAAAATCTTGTGATTAAACCAATTCATGCCCGAAATGTGTTCTAATACCTATGGAATCATTCATATATAGATTTTTATCTTCTTTAATTATTATGTAATTTTTTGATGTCATCACTACCTAAATCTCTAAAAAATAGCATGCCATGTTTGCTGTAATTCCATTGTGTGATCTGCTCGACTCTATGCTGCTAAGTGTTGCCCAGGGATTTCTAGTGTCAATTTCATTGTTCAACCTCTTCTTATATACGATCAATTAGCACTATGATTGATAATTACCTATCCTATTAACTTAAGGTTGATACTTTCATCAATCATGAATCATAATGTTTGTTTGTCTTGTTAGCTTAAGGTTGACATATTATTTATCTACTATGTGTTCGTAGAAACTTGTGTTGCAGTTAGTGTCATCTTGTTAAATCTCATGATCAACTAAGCAGGTTTGCCAAATTATGCTACCAGTATGATTATTATGCAATGGTTTCCTATTAGAATCTTCATAGGAAGATTGTATTCCACCTTTTTCATGTGTATGATTCTGCTTGGGTTGTCGCATGCAATTCTTTGAGTTGGTTCTATTTGGAATTAATGTTCGCAGTGGTTTGGTGGTACCTTATCTTGCCCTTGTTAATCTTGTTTTTCTGGAATTACTTTCACGTATGTGTTTTTGGTGCCTGTCAACTTTGTATGGCCATGTATATTGGCTGAATCTGCAGTTCTTTCAGTTGTGAAAATTAAGTGTTTAAATTACTCCGATGCGTAATTCTATTGCATCTATGTCTAATATGATATCCATTAGCTTCATTACTGGGATTATTTGGGCCTGGTATATTGGGCCTTCCTTTAGTATTTGGGGGGCCTGGAGCACACTGCCAGCACCAGGAGTTTGGGCCTGTTGTCCGCATGAAGTTCTAAGCGTATTTGAAGGCCCAAATGTGTTATTGGGTTGTTCTTTATTTGTATTTAATCCTGTAATCATTCAATGTGGTTTGTATTTATTTGTATACCAAATGATGGGGAGATTGATGAAAGGAGGGGCTGGGGCATTCTAATATTTGCATCAAAGGGTAGAAACATACTTATAAGGTCTTTGTGTTGTATTTGCTATTTCGTTCAGCATGCCTTATTTGTCATTCCATTTGGTACATTGCATACTAATAGAAAGCATGCCTATAGGATGTATAACATATGTTTGGTTAACATAGATACCATGCTCATAGAACTTCAAATAATCAATTGATCAATTGCTTCTATTGCTTTAGTGTATTGCCTACCTAGATATCATGAATATAGAATTCTTATATTTAATCGATTGTTTCCCTTTTTTCACTACACTGCCCCGCCTATATAATATGTCTACAGGAATAAAGTGTTATAAAAGCAAGCCTATTTATTAATTGTTAGAAATCATGCCTCTAGGATGTTATTGCACGCATAAGAACATTGTTTATGAGATCAATGTTATTAGTTCTAGACTCTCTAAGCTGTCTCACTGCCTAATTATGTAACTGTTAGAAACCATGCCTATAAGACTTTAACGTTTGCCTAATGAGTATGCTTATAAAAGCAGCATCAGTAATCTGGTAACTCGTATAGCTTTATTACCTCACCAACAATTAGAAATCATGCCTATAAGACTTGCCATGTTTTAACCTCCCTATATGCTACTTGTACAATGTTGGAAATCCGAATCACCTACAAATTATGCCTACGGGATCTAACAACTCCAATGCGTCTTAACTCACTAAAATATGTACTGCCTAAATGATCCGCGTGCTTTTGTTGTTTATGTGTGGAGGCTAACTTGTGCTTTTAATTGTCTTTACATGAAATCCTATCTGTTTTAAATGTCGCGTAGTTTTATCATTCTAAGCAACCTAAGTTGAGTCTAGAACCGCCTAATAGTAGGTCCAAAGCCTCCTAGACCATAGGTATGGGACGGGTAGTGCACACATAGGGTACGATGTAGAATTGAATTAGAGCGCCTTTAAGTAAAAACCTCAACATAGTAATTGGGTAGCAAGAGATGATAGTTTGTGCCAGCTGAATAATATGAGAAACCCCTATCTTAAAGGAGTTGCGAAATATTATTTATGCTGCACGGTGTGATCCTTTAGGCTAAAAAACTTAGGACCCCCCTTTGTTTATGTACTTATTATTTAGACTTAGTCATTTAACACAGATCAATGTGGTTGTACCCTTGTAGTCATTAAGATTTGTACCGATTCTCATGTGTTATAATAAGACTCTTTGACTTCTAAATTTTCTTTTGTTTATTTGATTACCCAGCCTATTTACATAATCCACATAGTTTAAAGTTCGGCTGGTGTCACACCCCAAACTCGGGGAGCGCGACCAGCGATCAACAGAGTTACCTCAGTCCAGCAAACTTGCACAGTGCCGTCTACCCAGCTCACCCAAAATAAAGAGAAAAGTGCATTTCCTTAGTTAGTACATAGGAAGTCATGTGAACAACAACATTTCATTTCCATTAGTTACGTTGTTAACAAATGTTCAAAACAGTACATTGTACATCATAATTATCGTGGGACAAGTGATAAAATTATAATATTATTAGTTTAACGTTCCCAAAAATAGATACAACCCACACTTTGTCTACGGATCCTCTAACAGGAACAGAAGAGTGAGGTGACAGTGTCGGCAACAAGTCCCCAACTATACCTCAAAATGCTATGTACAAAGGATAGAAGATACAGGACCCTAAAATAAAGTGGGGCTCACCAAATCAGCTGAGGAGAGGGTGTGCTGCTATCACTAATCGATGCCACCTGCATCCATTAAAGATGCAACGCCCCCGACAAAAGGGATGTTAGTACATATGGAATAGTACTAGCATGTAAAACTAAACACCCTCTCAATAGAACGAGCAACAATCAACAGTAAACGAAGAATAAAACATGATATTAATAAGAGACTCAAACGGTATCAAAGGGTCACATTAGAGGATATGTAAATTTCAAGTAGGTTTTGATAATTTAAGTTGGGAGATCTTTAGCACCGATATACCACCGTATTTTTGCACGGAGTTCGATCTCAGCCCGATCGGCTAAGCCGTCTCACCCTGAGACATACACTCACAATACCACCATGTGCGTCGCATGGCGTCCGATCACAGCCCGATAGGCTAAGCCGTCTCACCACAATGCCATGTGTGTCGACATTAGATCACATCTAGCTAGCAATAATCTCATCCCATTTAAAGGGAAAATATCTCAACACCCAATCTCATCCCATATAAGAGGAAACAGTCTCATCATATTAACACAGAGATTTACCCCTCAATCACTCGGCACGTGTAGTTTCGGGGTTAGGTTGATCGGACATACCCTTCCTCGGTGGCTAATCGATACTCCCAAAGTATTTGTTATTAAAAGTATTTACCACTCAACTCATATTATTTTACATGCCATTCATTTTATTGACATCATCAGCGATAATGCAATATCATTCTTGGCACATTGGCTGTGCTTCATAATTCAAGTTCATTATTCCACTTTTAATCATTATCATGGATTTTCAACAACAAGGCATTTATGTCCAGGACAATAAGCATACATATGAGCAAATAAGAGTCTTAAGTGCATTGAGATTTCTTACACAATTGGCACTGGCTATCGTTTGAAACGCAACTTGAAGCCATCGAATTTAGCTAAGCAACCAGTACTTTGAATAAATTACCAAATAGTAGTACAACTTAACAAGAGCATTTGGAATACATGTTGAACACAAAAGTCTTTTGATACAACATTTATTCAGAATAATCTATTCACAATTAGTAACTTGGGATTTACAATGACATTGCGAGGTTCAATTCTAAGGAAAGAGTTTAACCGACATACCTCACTTGAGATTCTTTAAACTGTAAAATGTTCCGAAAATCTTAGTAACTTCGATCTATTTCGGAAATATACCAAATTGAACAAAAATTTAAGAGGATGATCATGGTTCCGGCTCATTTGAGAATTTTATCGAACACTAGGTGTGCATTAAGTTTTCAAGGTCCTCCTATGGTTAATTCCATCATCCCACAACCCATTATCTACCATTTTTAGCTGAACAATCTTCCTACACCCCTTGATAACACATGCATGCAAAATGACCAACTTCCACACCCAAGAATTCCCTTACTAATTACCTATTTTTAGGTGAATTTCGAAATTGAGAGTTAGGGTGTAGAATCTTACCTCTAGGATGGAGACCTAGTGAGTTCCCCTTGTTAATATTCCAAGATTTGAGCAAGAATTGAAGAACAAATTGTTGAGGAACCCTCTTCCACTCTAGAGCACTCTCTCACTCTCGAAATACCAGGTTTTTACTTAAGAGATGGTCCATAGCGTCTATATAATGGAATAGGGTCGGGTCATGAAAACAAGAAAAATGAAGCTCCGGAACCCAATCTGCGGTCGCATATGTGAGTGCATAATGGTTCTCCGGTCTACAAAAGGGGCCGCGAAATGTCCATCCAGAACTAGGCAACTTTGCCCCACTCAGCCGCCGTTATGCAGTCTGCATACATGTTATACGGTCGCATAATGCGCCATAGAGCCTCCCTCCGGAAAACTCTTCATGCTAGTTCCGCCGTCGATGTGCGGCCCGCGAAATTATTTTGCGACCGCATAATTGACCGCACAATACCATCCAAACTTGCCCAGTATCCTGCTTCACTTTGCGGTCATTCTGCGGCCTACAGAGTGACTCTGCAACCGCATAGTGGGCCGCAGAAATCACTTCTTCTGCCAAACATTTTCCCTTACTCCCCATCGCACTGTTCAACCCAAAAAGTCCGTACTGCGGTGAGCTTACTGGCCGAAAAGAATTTCTACCATCACCAAACATATTAGCGTACCTCGCCGCCGCGGAACCTCGGGTTTTAGGAAATAATTTACAGGGACTTACATCCTCCCCCACTTAAGATCATTCGTACTCGAATGAGTGTAAAAATTAACCATTAGCGCACAATGCAATTCAGTTGCTACAACATACACCAGTAGTTCCCATTTTCTTTTTGTCTTACTTTCCAAATTGCCAAAAATTTCGGCAGTGTATCCCTTGTAACCGGGCCTATCCACGTGTCAGAGAATCCTAGAAACCAATCCTAACAGCATATACATAATCAAATGATGCAACATAATATGTAACAACGCTAACCGTGGCCTCATAAGTAATATATTACTATAAAGGAAATATCCTGAGCATAAACTGTACAAGTGATACATAGTTCATAGGAAGTAATTTCATAGAAACTATTACATAGCTATTCAAACAAATGAGGGTACTTCTTTTTTTATTTCTTCCTCGGCCTCCCAGGTGGCCTTTTCAGCCTACCGGTTTCTCCATAACACTTTCACGGAGGCAATTTCTTTACTTCTTAGCTTTTGGACTTGCCTATCAAGAATGACAACTGGAATCTCTTCATAGGTGAGTTCTTCATTAACCTCAATAGTCTCTACTAGCACAATAACCCATGTATCTCCAACTACCTTCTTCAACATAGACACATGGAGTACCGGGTGCACTAATGACATCTCACGTGGTAGCTCAAGCTTGTACGCCACCTCACCGATCCTCTGAATGATTTTGAACGGTCCGACATACATCGGACTCAATTTCCCTTTCTTACCAAATTGCATTACACCTTTCATGGGGGAAACCTTCAAGAATACCCAATCATCTTCTTTGAACTCCAAATCCCTACGACGAACATCCGAATAGGACTTCTGACAACTTTGAGCAGTCTTCAACCGCTCCTCAATGATTTTAACTTTCTCCATAGCCTGATACATGAGGTCTGGCCCTATCAACTCTGCTTCCCCAATCTTGAACCACCCCATGGGAGATCTACATCTCTTACTATATAAAGCCTCGATCGGTGCCATTTGAATGCTAGCATGATAACTATTGTTGTAGGTAAATTTATGAGTGGAAAATGATCATCCCAACTACCTTTGAAGTCAAGAACACAAGCACGCAACATTCCCTCAAGTGTCTGAATAATCCGCTCTACCTGCCCGTCAGTCTACAGGTGAAAGGTTGTTCTAAGATTCACCTGAGTACCCAAACCTTGCTGAACTTTCTTCCAAAAATTAGCCGTGAACTATGCCCCCCGATCAGAAATGATAGAAACTGGAGTGCCATGCAACCTGACTATTTCTTTGATATATAATTGAGCATATTGTTCCGCTATGTCGGTAGCCTTAACCGGCAATAAGTGTGCTGATTTCATGAGTCGATCCACAATTACCCAAATCGAGTTAAATTTGCGAGGAGTGCAAGGTAGCCCTACCACAAAGTCCATGTTAATAATTTCCCACTTCCACATTGGAATTCTCTGTTATGTGCTAACCCACCGGGCCTTTGGTGTTCGGCCTTCACTTGCTAACAATTTGGACATCTCACCACATAGTCCACTACATTCCTCTTCATATCGTTCCACCAATAGACTTGCCTAAGATCATGATACATCTTTGTGGAGCCTAGGTGCACGGAATACCTAGAAGTGTGAGCCTTGGTCATGATTCTTTCCCGGAGATCATCCATATTTGGAACACATAGTCACCCTTGGTACCTTAGTGTACCATCACCCATGCCAAGAGAAAAGGCCATGGTCTTATGTTTATGAATTCCCTCCTTCAATTGTACCAGCAATGGATCGTTGAATTTCTTCTCCTTGACTTCCATCACAAGCGACGATTCAACCCTCTTTTGCACAATCACCCCTCCTTCACTAGAGTCTGCATGACGAACTCCCAAACTAGCCAACCGATGAACCTCCTTTTCCAACGGCCTTTGATTTCTAGCTAAGAGCATCTGGTACAACATTAGCCTTCCACAGATGATATAGGATGTCGATGTCATAATGCTTGAGTAACTCGAGCCATCTTCTCTGCCTCAAATTCAATTCCTTCTATTTGAAAATATACTGAAGGCTCTTATGGTTCGTTAATATGTCCACATGGACCCCATATAAATAATGACGTCAAATTTTCAACGCAAATACCACCGCCGCAAGTTCTAAGTCACATGTTGGATAGTTCTTTTAATGATTCTTGAGTTGCCTAGAAGCATACACTATCACCTTTCCATGTTGCATTAACACACACACAAGTCTGATACTTGAAGCATCGCAATATACCACAAATCCATCCGTACCCTCTGGAAGAGTCAACACCGGTGCCGTAGTTAATCTTGATTTCAACTCTTGGAAGTTACTTTAACAAGCATCTGACCATTGGAATTTAACTGCCTTCTATGTCAATTTAATCAACGGAGAGACAAGAGTAGAGAACCCCTCCATAAACTTCCTGTAATATCCAGCTAAGCCCAAGAAACTGCGAATCTCTAGTTGAGTAGTAGGTCTAGGACAATTCTTCACGGCTGAAATTTTATGGGCGTGAACCAAATTAATTCTCTAGAGACAACATGACCCAAGAACGTAGCAGATTCGAGCAAAAATTCATATTTCAAAAACTTTGCATACAAATAGTGTTGATACAGAGTCTGCATAACTGCTCTCAGATGATTAGCATGGTCTTCCCGACTACGCGAATAAACAAGAATATCATCAATGAACACTATCACAAAGGAGTCGAGGAAAGGTTTGAAGACCCAATTCATAAGATCCATGAAAGATGGTGTGCATTTGTTAGCCCGAAAGACATTACCAGAAATTCAAAGTGCCGATACCGGGTCCTTAAAGTTGTTTTAGGAATATCCTGCTCCTTGATCTTCAATTGGTGATACTCGGATCTTAAATCGATCTTGGAGAAGTACTTAGCACCCTGCAATTGATCAAACAAGTTATCTATCCTTGGTAGTGGGTACTTATTCTTGATTGTGACCTTGTTAAGCTGCCGATAGTCAATACACATTCTCAATGACCCATCCTTCTTTCTTACAAAAAGGATCGGTGCGCCCCAAGGTGACACACTCGGCCGGATTAAACCCTTTTCTAACAAATCCTTCAATTGTTCTTTCCACTCCCTTAACTCGGCTGGTGCCATTCTATAAGGTGGAATAGATATAGGCTGTGTGCCTGGCATCACATTAATTCCAAACTCAATCTCTCTTTTTGGTGGGATCACATGGATTTCATCAGGAAATACCTCCATAAATTCATTCACAACTAGGACAGACTCAAGTGTAGGTGCCTTATCATCGGTGTCTGTAACCCAGACCAGATGGTAGATACACCCCTTGTTAATCATCTTTGTGGCCTTAAGGTAAGAAATAAACCTATCATTCGGTACCACATTATCCTCTTTCCATTCAATCACTGGCTCAGTTGGAAATTCAAACCTAATGGTTCTGGTTCGACAGTCAAACTTAGCAAAACATGAATAAAGCCAATCCAACCCCATTATTACATCAAAATTGACCATCCGCAATTCAATGAGATCGTCCATGGTGTCTCGACCATGCACCGTAACAACACAATCCTTATAAACCTGCCCGGCAATAATAGACTCACCAACTGGTTGCAATTCTATCCCAAATTCCATAGCTACATAGGGAGTAACATAGGACAAAGTGTAATCAGGACCAATAAGAGCAGACACATCATGAGATTGGACAGTCAATATACATATGACAACATCTAGAGAAGCCTTTGAACTCTGGCGACCCCTCATAGCATAGAAACGGCTGGGTCTTCCCAAACACTATGCGCCACCCCTTGCTGCGGATATAGTTACTGTAGAACTGGCTGGCTATGCTGTACCTCTGCCCATGCTCTGGTGAGACAAATGACAATCCCTCTGAATATGACCCCGCATACCACACCCGTAGCATATGGGTTGGTCCATGTAGCAGGTCCCAAAGTGCATCTTCCCGCACCTAGGGCATGGGGCCTCCGCTGCTGCTCAAATATCCCACCATATCGACCCTGCTGGTACGATCACCTGTTACCCAGGCTGGGCCTAAAATAGTTCCCCTACTACTGACTGGGCCCCGATAGCGGTGAACTGACTAAATACTGATTAAAAGAGTGGGACGGCCCTGATGACCCTCCCCTGAAAGATGCCTACCACCACCACCACCACCAGTAGTACCACTGAAGTTGACCGCTAACCGGGCCTTGTTGCTACTCTCCCGCTCCATTCTATTCTTCAGCTTGCGGGTCTCTATGGCTTGAGCAAATACCAACGTCTTACCATAGTCCATAGTATTCAAGGTAGCTGTAATAGCCTCATTAATAACCAAGGGGCTAAGGTCCTGCACAAACCCGCACTCTACCCTCTATAATAGGCAACATGTAGATGGCATATTTAGACAAGCACACGAATCTCATATGATACTTCCACACACTCATGCTACCATGTTTCAGGTTCATAACATTGGAGTCACAGGCTGCCTTAGTCTCGGCAGGCAAGAAATGCTCAATAAAAGCATCGGTAAACTCACTTCATCTCACCGGAGGGCTCCCCTCATCACGGGAATCTTCACACATCTCAAACCAAGAATAAGACACCCCTTTTAGGTGGTAGGAGGCTAAGTCTGCTCCCTCTGACTCAGTAGCATGCATAACTCGGAGGGTATTATGCATCTCGTCAATAAAATCCCGGGGGTCCTCCTCAAGATCAGTACATGTGAACACTGGAGGGTCCAACTGGATAAATATGTTCACTCTGGAACTAGTGGAATCCCCTGGCTGACTAGAAGAAGGGAGTGCAACATCTGATCTCTGGGCCTAGGAAGCCACTATTTGAGCCAACATCTGTATGATTTACCTAAGATCCCCATCAGATACACCGGGACCGGAAGCTGAGGCTGGAGGTGGAAATGGAATATCAGTTGGAGGGATCGTTGCACCCTCAGTAGGTGTAGGAACTGGTGCGGTCTGACCAGGTGTAGTGGAATCAGACAGTGTAGTAGTCGGGGGAATATTCTCACCCCTCGGGTGTTCACCCACATCATCAAGTAAAGGGTCAACTGCCACTCCTGGGGTGGCATTGGCTCCTTGGCCAGTTCTTGCTTTCTTTTTAGGCGCCATATACTAAATATTAGAGCAATGCACGAGTTAAATGAGGAACAATCTTACAATCAACTTTATCACACGATCTAGATTATCAAAGAAGGGTATTATTCCTAAATGCCCAAGTAGCCTCCTAATTATAGATGTGGTCGACAACACACCAACAAGAAAGACTCTACTAGACATGTCTCCGAGACATCGTATGACACTTTAAATCCTTAGGATCTGATACCAAGTTTGTCACGCCCCGACCTCGGGGAGCGCGACCAGTGCTCAATAGAGTTACCTCGGTCGAGCAAGCCTACACAGTGTCGTCTAGCCAACTCACCCAAAATAAAGAGAAGAGTGCATTTCCTTAATTAGTCCATAAGAAGTCTTGCGAACAACAACATTTCATTTTCATTAGTTACGTCCTTAACAAATGTTCAAAAAAGTACATTGTACACCATAGTTAAAGTGGGACAGGTGATACAATTATAAAATATTTATTTTAACTTTCCCAATAACAGATACAACCCACACTTTGTCTACGGAGCCACTAACAGGAACAGAAGAGTGTAGTGACAGTGCCGGCAACAAGGCCCAGGCTATATCTCAAAATGCTATATACAAAGGATAGAAAATACAAAACCGCAAAATGAAGCGGGGCTCACCAAATCAGCTGAGGAGAGGGTGTGCTGCTATCACTAATCGATGCCACCTACTATGGAACCACTTGCATCTATTAAAGATGCAGCGCCCCCGACAAAAAAGGACGTTATTACATATAGAATAGTACTAGTATGTAAAACGAAACACCCTCTTAATAGAACGAGCAACAGACAACAGTAAATGAAGAATAAAACACGATGTCAATAAGAGAATCAAATGGTATCAAAGGGTCACATTAGGGGAAACGAAAATTTCAAGTAGGGTTTGATAATTTAAGTTGGGAGATCTTTAGCACCGATATACCACCGTGTTTTTTCACGGAGTCCAATCTAGCCCAACCTGCTAAGCCATCTCACCTTGAGACATACACACACAATACCACCATGTGCACGGCATGGCATCCGATCTCAGCTCGATCAGCTAAGCCATCTCACCACAATGTTGTGTTAGTTGACATTACATCACATCTAGGTAGCAATAATCTCATCCCATTTAAGGGGAAAATATCTCAACACCCAATCTCATCCCATATAAGGGGAAACCATCTCATCACATTAACCCGGGAATTTACCCCTAATTCACTCCTACACCGGCACGTGTAGTTTCGGGGTTAGGTTGTTCCGACCTACCCATCCTCGGTGGCTAATCGATACTCCCAAATTATTTGTTATTAAAAGTATTTATCACTCAACTTATATTCTTTTACATGTCATTCATTTTATTGACATCATCGACCATAATGTAATATCATTCTTGGCACATTGGCCGTGATTCATAATTCAAGCTCATTATTTCACTTTTAATCATTATGATGGATTTTCAACAACAAGGCATTTATGTCCAAGACAATAAGCATACATATGAGCAAACAAGAGTCTTAAGTGCATTGAGATTTCGTACACAATTGGCACTGACTATCATTGAAACGCAACTTGAGGCCATAACATTTAGCTAAGCAACAAATACTTTGAATACATTACCAAATAATAGTACAACATAACAAAAGCATTTGGAATACATGTTGAACACAAAGTCTTTTGACACAACATATATTTAGAATTATATATTCATAATGAGTAACTTCGGACTTAAAATGACATTGTGGGTTCAATTCTAAGGAAAGGGTTTAGCCAACATACATTAATTGAGCTTCTTTAAACTCTAAAATGTTTCGAAAATCTTAGCAACTTCGATCAATTTCAGAAATATAACATATTGAACCAAATATTAGGAGGATAATCATGGTTCCAACTCATTTGAGCATTTTATCAAACACTAGGTGTGCGTTAAGATTTCAAGGTCCTCCTACGGTGAATTCCATCATCCCACAACCCATTATCTACCATTTTTAGCTTAACAATCTTCCTACACACCCTGATCACACATGCATGCACAATGAACAACTTCCACACCCAAAACTTCCCTTACTAATTACCTATTTTTAAGTGAATTTCGAAATTGAGAGTTAGAGTGTAGAATCTTACCTCTACGATGAAGACCTAGTGAGTTTCCCTTGTTAATCTTCCAAGAATTGATCAAAAATTGAAGAACAAATTGTTTAGGAACCCTCTTCCACTCAAGAGCACTCTGTCACTCACAGAATACCAGGTTTTTAATTAATAAATGGTCCATAGTGTCTATGTAATGAAATAGGGTCGGGTCATGAAAACCATAAAAATGAAGCTTTGGAACCCAAACTGCGGTCACATATGCGACCGCATAATGCTTCTACGGTCCGCAAAAGGGGCCGCGAAATGTCCCTCCGGAACTGGGAAGCCCTACCCCACTCTGCGACCGTTATGAGATCTGCAGACCTGTTCTACGGTCGCATAATGTGCCGCAGAACCTCCCTCCAGAAAAATATTCATGCTGGTTCTGCAGCTGATGTGCGGCCCGAAATGGTTTTGCGACCGCATAATTGACCGCACAATACCATCCAACCTTGCCCGGTTTTGCTGCTTCACTCTGTAGCCATTCTACGGCCGCATAGTGGGCTACAGATATCACTTCTTCTGCAAAAAATTTTCCCTTACTCCCCAACGTACTATTCAACCCAAAAGGTCCGTATCGCGGCGAGGAAGCTTACAGCGAAGAATTTCTACCATCACCAAACATATTAGCCTACCTCGCCGCCACGGAACCTTGGGTTTTAGGAAACATTTTATGGGGCCTTACATCCTGGACCCACAGTTGTGGACCTCGAAGAGTGCCTAACACCTTCTCTTTGAGGTAATTCGAGCAGTTACCCGATCTTTGGTGGCGTTGACTAGTCAAATAGAGTTATTTGCAAATAGATGCCATAACGCACCTTAAAATTGTTAGGTGGCAACTCTTCTCTTTTAATACCTCCTTTAAAAAAGTTGTCACACGTCAAAACCCACTTTCGCGAGAAAATGGGACGCGACAGCACGGCGACTTAGCTGGAGATGAGGCTTAGGCTCTTACCATAACAAACTTGATTTATGTGGATTACTTTTGTTGTTTGTTTTAAACTTCTATGACATGCACATCCCTTTCCTTATTCACATTTATTTGTAAGGAAACTCATGTGGATTTTGATGTGTTCAATATATCGATTTCATCTTCCAAGCATAGAGAAACGTATAAGGATGTTTCATGAATGCTACATAAGGCTAAGGGGTGATTCCTGAAATATGACGATCATGTTTTATGTTGTCTATTCAAAGTAGACGTTTAGAAAGTGCAAGGAAAGCAAATATAATGTTCATAGTGATGTAATATTATATGTTGAGTTGCATTTAGGGTTAATAGTGGTTACAACAACATGTTTCGAGGAGTTGGGGCCAATGAAAGTCGTGATTGGGATTTTTACCATATAATAATGGGTTGTTATCGTATTGTATGGTGCCTTGTATAGTAAGAGATGTGGGTTTCCTTTGGGATGGTTCAAAGTTAGTGAACTAGAACTTATAGGACCATACCTTGTTCATCAAGCTATCGAGAGGGTCAAGATAATCAGAAGCGGCAAAAAACTGCTTCTAGTTGCCAAAACTCCTATTCGGGTGTGCGACACAAAGATTTGGATTTTAGGAATTAGAAGTTTTCTTCCGTCAAAGTGCCTTGGTGGAACCAAAAGGTCCAAGAGACTAACTAGGAAGCATAGGGGCGAAATGAAGGATAAATGTCCCTATTTGTTTGTAGAGTTAGTTGGCCGTGTTCAAAAGATACTAGAAGTTTATTTCCTATGCACTGTGTTTTGAATTTGTAAAGTTTTATGCTCATGTGTTCTTAATGGTCGTGCAATGAATATAATGTCGTGGTTGATGTTGCCCCGTGTGTGCAATACTTGAAGGGTTATAGAATGTGTTGTTAGGATTGGTTCTGTGGTTCTCTGACAGGTAGATAGACCTAAGCACATAAGAGACTCCTCCGAAAGTTTTGAAAATTTGGGAGTTAGCAAAATTCCGAGTCATTGGCGTGTGAATGAGGAGCTAAGTCGTCTTGGGTGTCTATGGCGCACTCAAACCCTCATTCAAGGACGAATGATCCTAAGCGGGGGAGAATGTAAGGTCCAGTAAAATCGTGCCAAGGATTTAAGGTTTTATAATTCTTACGCCAAGCTTATATGCTGGGAAGATTGTACTCCCCACGGTATGGATTTGTGGACTGCGGAATGCGTTGCTACGCGGGTAGAAGAATTGGCATGAGAGTGCAATTTTGCATTAAGTTATGCAGGCTGCGTATCAGTTCCGCTGACTGGAGAATTATCGCATATTGTGGAAGAAGTAAACAAAAGTTTGACGCCTTTTTGTGGTGAGTTGTGTAGACCGCATATCTATTTCGTGGACGCAGACCCAACGTGGAATTGGTAGGGGTACTTGGGGAAATTCCTTAAGGAGATTTCGCGATCCATTGTGAGGACTGCAGAACCCTTATAAGGACAACATGTCTGCCGAAGACCTATCTAGTTGTAATTTAAACATGGAGTACAATTTAGTGGACCGTAGAAGTGTTTTATGGTTTAATCCGCTCTCAAAACCACAATAGGAGTCAGATAACACAGAAGTCAACTGTTGGTAAAACATATGAATTATCTATTCTTCAAATTTCCAACTCTCGACAAATAGAGCCCAAACCTTCTGGTAATATCTAAATTCAAATTCAAACATTCGCCCAAGCGTAAATCAGCATACGAACATATTGGATTCATCAAATCACCAATCCGAGGTTGTTTACTCAAAAGTCAAACATTAGTCAACTATTCCAACTTATAGATTCCAAACTAAGAGTCACTCTATCAAATGCATCCCGAAGCACTTGAAAATCAAAACCAACCATGCACGCAAGTCATAATACACCTTATGAAGCTGCTCGATATCACAAATCACATACCAAAATGTTATAACTCAAAACGACCAGTCGGGTCGGTAGATTCACCTCACTTAAACATACATTCATGCCAAAATAATTACAAAGTCATCCAATAACTGTATAAACTCATCACATACATACCCATGGATGATCCAACATCACCACAATCTATATAAGTCCATTAGCAAAATCCTGACTGAAGATTCTTTCTTCAGCCTTAGCCCATAAACCTTAGAACCAAATTCCAACATCCGGAATCCCTTAGAAGATCCGATTCTCGTATATATACACTGCGCAAGTCTCAACAAGCTGTATCAAGCAATAACTATATTCCAAGATATAACCACATGATGTACCACATAACTTATGTATTTATAGCAATACCTTCCGACCGCATTAGCTGCCCATTACCAAATCGGGTACTGGTAACATACCTCATATGAAATAATACCTTGTGTAAAACCTTCTCAACACTGCTAATGAGAAAGAAATATGCAGAAACTCATATTTACCCATCAGATCAACAAGTCATGGAGCTCTCTCGCCTAACAAGAACCATTGCCAAATACTAAGTTGACTAATAACATTATTGTTTTCCAGACATACTCTATCCCAACCCGATTGCGTAAATTCCATGTCCAATAGCCTCATCTCACCCAGTACAAGCTGCTCGACCGACATGCTACACCAAATGCCACCTAGCCTCATACGACACAATTTGTGCACCCAACAAGAAACATCTCCTATGTGATCAATAATGGAAAGAGAGCCAAATAGATGAGCTATCCAACTAGGTCAATAGATACAACCACAAAAGCATAATTCTATGAATCCATCCCATAAGGGAGAAACAAAACACACTGAATACATAAGAAATCACATCCTAACATAACTCCACTGTCGTGCATAACCCGATCCAACACATAATGGAATATCCATCGATCCTAAATGCTCATACTAAACAAATATGTGTATCAACTACATGCATGTAAAGTGCATGACCATAACCATGGAGAAATGGACAATACCATATACCACAAACAGGAAAAGAAAGATTAAGGTACAATAAGAAACTTAACTCCCTAAGAGCCATCTCGCTCAAATCTTGCCACAAGGCCTAAATAGAACCACATCATGCATGTGAATAGTAAAGTAGTCTCGTAACCCATCATACCATAAGAGAGCAACACATGAAACAAATCAGGGCATGAATAACATCCATTCAACCAAATGACACACCCACAGTAAATGTTGTGCAAGAGTAAGCAAACCCGATCTGATGTTGGATATATGTACTCAATAGGGCTAGACATTGGCCCCTATATTAATTTCAGTCATCCAAAAATAGGTAAATAACCTTTCAAAAGTCCGCAGTGATCTATCCATAACTCATACAATCATCCATCGAACTCTTAACATACCTTCATAGTCCGCAACCAATAAATAGTCTGCCTTTCAGGACATCTAGTCTCTAAGCCTCTACAATAAAGGAATCGATATATCTGATATCCCACTCTCCTGCTCAAATGACTCATATGTTACTCATACACAATCGCCACATGAGAAGTACACCCATAAATCTATCGTGTCGAGTAGCAAAACCTTAACATAAACAGTCACCAACTATGCTATTTCTGTAATACAAGTCAAGCATTCACAAATCTATACACAATGCTTCTTCTACAACATTTATCCTTCCCAAGAAATAAAATATATTGCTAGCATTATCTTAAACATTTGAAATATCTCGTGCTTTCTAGAACTCATGACCTTCCTTTCAAAACTGAACCCCAATCTTGACCATGCAATATTAATCTCACACGGTGCACCACATCTATCATGCTATCATATAAAAGTGCGAGAACCTCATAATCGATTCTAAATCAAATGTATGATAGACACCCCATCAACAAATAATCCGTCCACTTAACACAATCCAGGGCAATATAGCAACACGCAACAAACCTTACATACATGTATAATACATTACTATCAAGGTGTGGTTGAAACCATTGCAAACTCTTCATAACCTATTTACACATCACCAAATCATCAGAACTGATCCCATTTAACTCAACTGAATCAGGCAGACTGCCAAGATATTGCCACAAAACACAAGTAAAGTTCTATCATACCAAAGGAACGAATCATTTTTGTTACTATGTTGATCCAATCCGCTGCAATGCTGAACCAACTTCTTCAGATTCCTCTTGTCTTACCTTCAAGGTAAAACTTCTCTTTCCTAGTACATTATGGACCTCAATCCAAAACTCATCCCAAGTGATCCTAACATGAAACCACATCGTTCTAAAACTCGTAAATGCTTTATTCCCTCCCATGACCAAAATGCCCGCTCTGAAGAGACCTTTTATAAATCTGAAGTTATTTGTTCCATCTCTCAAATACTACAATGTTGAATCAATAATAATATATAAATATTGCAAGTCCTATCCCCATCAATGCAAATCTTAGTTCATATCCATACACAAATTTGGGAATCCTTAAATAACACATACGAATGTTGAACACATTAAAACCATGCGATTCATTCACCTTGCTCTAATATCCAATGCAAAGACAATACGCACCGAACGACTTCTGCTCCAGCAGCACATGAATATACAAAAAGAAGAAACCAAGTGATTCCTTTTCCTTGCACACTACATCAACAACGAATATCAAACCCGAATCATTCAAAGATTTCTACACACCCATAAAGTATAGTACATCATGCATCCAACAATTTCCTTGATCGAGTAAACCTCGAAGTCATCCCCTTCAAGTCATAACTAATACACAAGTGTCCCCTTAGTCCAGGAACTAATATAACAAATGACCATGCAATCTAATCATCGATGGTAGACTCCCTCAATTGGCTCGAGTCCATATAACACATCATTCACTATATCACATTACTCTTCCTTCATAACTACCAAGATCTCGCAATGTTAATTAGTTGAATTTATTCACAAGCCAATGTAGTACTAGTCATAAAAAACTCCAAATCTTCTTCCAAGTGCATACTCATTCATGTGATAGCCGTGCGAGTTTCCTCAAACAATCAAAACTCTAATTGTGGCACGTACATCCCACTGGATAAAAAGTAAACACTTCATAGAAACATCAAACCTTCTCGCAGGAGATAACCCACCTGGTTAGCCTCAAATCGACATCTCTCTATGATCGTACCATGGTCACAATAACTATGCAATCACTTAATATTCCCGAGTCTATACTCGTCAATAAGATAAAATAGTCCACTTCATATCACAAATAAACAACTGAATGATCCACCAACATATCGACATCGAAGACTATACGACACATCAAGACGATAATAAAGCATTTATAGCTCTGTGCACCCCAAGGAAATCCATCTCATAGCTATATAGACACTCACTGAGCCATCAATCCCACCACCGGGGACACCACTGGATGTAAGGGTCTGAAGTCTTATGATAATACAAATTAATCTGCTAAACCCAAGCTTCGGTCTAAACCTGGCCTCAAGTCCTCTAGACTAGCCTACCTTCACAACAAAGAAACACATCTCGCACCTCATCCACGACATCACAAGCCATTGAAGCACAACTGATACCGAGTTCTAAATATCACAAAAGAGTGAATGGTAAGAATTCAAAGATACAAGCTTCAAGCTGAATCAATGTCACACGATAAGAAAAGAAAGAAGGTGAAGTTTCATGGATGGCTTGTAGCCTCTCGAAGATAAGTGTGGACATCATCATACGGATCGACAACACTTTACTAGTCATTTACTCATGACTCGCATAACCTATGAACATAAAGCTCTGATATCATCTTGTCACAACCCAAAATCTCACTTAGTCGTGATGGCACCGAACCCCGGCATTCTATGTAAGCCAAACTATGAATAATACAACTTCAATGAAATATCATCAATAACAATAAATAAAATAGTTGAATTCCATACAACATCCGAAGGATTGGTAGTACAAGTCATGAGTCACTAAGATGTTTTTGTTGGAAAGCTGGTACAAAAAATAAATACAACATCTATTAGGAATAAAAGTACAAATCCTAAACTAACAAGAACATATGGTAGCTTATATCCGGAATGTAGATACATCTTCAATGCTAGACTCCGTCATCCACAACAACCCAGCTTCAAGATCTGTACGCAAGGTGCCGAAGTTTAGTATTACTACAACCTACTCCATGTACTCAATAAGTATCCTGAATAACCTCGATGAAGTAGAGACGAGGTCTCAGGTCAAGGATATTCACTTTACATAACCTGTACAACTCAATAACAAATACACGTGCCAGCAACAATATCAAAATCTAAATATGAAATACACGTACAACCAACCAATGTAGATAGAGAAGATGTGTGCAAGTCTCTTAACAATTCAGCATATAAAGAAGATATGTATTTGATATCAGATAACACATCAACAATTACATATAGAGGATATATGCATGCACATGTACTGTACCAGTTTAACAACTCAGCATATAGAGAATATACGCGTCTAACATCATTATCATCAAAGATTGCATATAGAGAAGATATGTGTTAAATATCAAGTAATCCATGAAAAATTGCATATAGAGAACATATACAAGAAATATCAAGAAATTTGTCGATAATTTCATATAGAGAAGATATGCATGAAATATCAAGAAATCTGCCAACAATTGCATATAGAAAAGATATGCATTATTAAACAGGTCAAGTTACACGGATCCACATCTAGAGAAGATATGTATCGTGAATCATCTCATCAAGTAAAGAAGAATATAGAGATGATATGCATAAAAGGCATGTATATATTCCGGAGCAAGCATATAGAGAAGATACCCAGTAAAGATCATGTATTCATCCAAGGAGTTTGCATATAGAGAAGATACATAAAATCCAACCATTGGACAATTTTCCATAATCCGCATATACGCCATCATTGAGAAACATGAGAGGACGACCCTAGGGGATTGATCTATATACACATATTGCACGGACAACTCACGTGCATAATCATAACTATCGCATAGACAATTCACATGCCATAATGACCCAACCCACACAGACCACTCACGTACTGCCAGTCAAGTCCATCACATAGAAAGCATATACAAGAATACATGTATACAATCAACGAATACCAAATCACGTACTCATGGACTAAGATCTAGCATGCTAAGGTGTATGCAAGTGCGAAGTGTAAAACTACAACTCAGGTTATGCGGGTATGCCACACAACAATGAATATCATGTTCATACAGGGAATCAACACTCGCACATGATCTCTAGCATGAATCAGGGAGTTCACGTAGTCATACAAACATATAAATGATGATAGCAAGAAGCACAATATCTAAAACAAGGCTTAGTGCAACCTAAAGACTACTTCAATCATGAAACATACATAGCACTAATATATACACTCGTCACCATGCATATACTTCGCTTCTCATAAATCTCAATTAGGCAAACAAAAGTCATATCCTAAGGGTTATTCCCACAAGAGCTCTCCAACGTACCACGATATCAAAAGCACAATAGTGGTATGATATCAATGAATTCAGCTCCCTGTCAAACCTATGAGCTCTCCAAGGTACCACGATATTCTTTACGTCGAACTTGCATGGTTTATCTTTGGATTCACTCCAGGACTTTGTGAGCATATATGATGGTTTAGGAACTGTTCTGGTCGAGAAACATGAGTTAAAATGACATATAATTGACTTAAATACAAGCTGGAGTTTTATACTGACTTTGTGGGTCCCAAGGGAGCTATTTGTGCAGTCTCTCAAAAATGTGAATATCTTTCTACTTTGATATTGTATCGGTGAAGGGTTTAATGCATTAGAAACTTAACTCGTAGATATTCAATTTGGTATGTTGAACACCCCATAAGTCAATGTACATTGGGAGAAAAGCTCGGCTACATTTGACCTAATGTTCAGCACATTTATGAATGTAACTTGTGATGACATTTGCCAACCTTTTTTCCACAACTCACTTGACTTCAAAACCTAACAAAATACTATGATACGACTAAAATAACTCATAACATAACCTCCACCATAGTTTCTCCCCAAAAGTACATGTTATAACATTCCCAACTTATCGACTTTCAACAAAACTTATTTTCTTCAAGTCGTTTACCTTCTAAGCCTTCCAAACCTCTTGTTATTTGTAGTTCACGATCTTAAATATTTTTAATCTACAAGGTAACATGATTAACTTACTTTATATATTATCAAAGATGATCTCATTTCTGAGCATACATCAATTGAGTTATGACATACTCTTACGTACGAAAACATGTGGTGTGACATCATTCCCCCCTTTGGAACATTCGTCCTCGAATGTTGACTGATGCCCTTATCAAACTCATAACCTATAGCTATTACAAATACTTTAATAATGTCTTTGCCGTCTAGGTAACTATTCTATGAATAAATCCAAGGCTAGGGCTTTCCCCTCTTTAGGCCTCTTCTCATACCATGACCTATGATTGGAATTTTTCCACTATCGTAATTGTTGCTACCTTCTATCATACATCATGTACAACTATGTCCTTGTATGTGCGCCAATACGACTCTTCTCTCCTATTTCCTCCGGCTTTTAGCCAATCTCTATGCCTCACTTTGTGAACATATACAGAACTATGACAAGTTGTCCCTCTAGGTATTTATAGGTATATTGAAGTTCTTCGCATGGTACTCTGTCAACCTACGACTATTGCTATATCCTATTTAATAGCCTCGGTTATCTATCTTTATGGTATTACTATATCTACGTAGGTCATACTATATAATAACACTTACCTCGATTATTATTACCAAGGTCTGGAACTCAACTACAAGTTATTATCTCGCTTCTTATCTTATATTATAAATCTAAGTCCTTTAATTCTTCCTCATTATTGTTCATCTTAAGAATGATGGCCTAATCTCACCTGATAATTCGGAATTTTTATCCATCTATTGTTGATTCATCTTAATGTTGATCTATAATCTAGCATTGATAACTTGAAACCTCTTACATAATACATTGTCACTATGGCTCATGTCTTATCAGGGAACATCTTATGTTATTTTCCTGATCCACCTAGGGACGATACTATACTCCAATAATCATATTTCATAGCATCCCAACGTGATTCATCTTATGGGGGGGGGGGGTATTCTAATCCCTTGTAGTTCATGATAACCCTTCTATTTGAATCAATAAATATTGGAAGACATAAATGTCATCCTCTTATAATATATCACAATTACACCCTTATTCTACAACCACGACAGCTTTCCATATCTTCTAAATGCTCCTAATCATAAACTCCTCTAAGTTTATTCATGCTATACGGAGTTTCTATAACTTACGGAAACCATCAGCTCTTTTGTTTCGATGGACTTAATCCTAAGGCATTACCTACTCTCGTCACATTCCTACTCACCTTTTCTTATCCTTACTCATGTCTACCTAAAACCTTGTTGCTCTACCATACTTGAGTTTGTGACCTACACATATCTATTTATACTACTTGCAACCTTCCTTAAACTGCTAGCACCATAGATTTCCTTATGTTATTTTGGAAACTCAATCAAGACATCACACTATCTCTAACTCTTCTTTACTCTCTTTCCTAGACCTCTCAGTACCTGGAAACCATAGGGTGGAAGATATGATACTAATGACACCACTATCTTTTTTGGATACTGAATCACAACGCTTCTAGACCTCTATCTGAAGTATGGACTATACACAACCTTTTGCACATGAGCATATCGTACCTTCTTCACATTTACCTTACTTATCTTTAAATCTCGCATCATATTTACTGTCGCTTTCATAACCTCCCATCCACATAGGTAGAATTCATATCCACAACTTGAAGTTCTACTAAAAACTTGCACCTCTAGTGCATACACAATCCATCGGGAGCTTCATACTGACTTCTTATGAGGTTGTTACTCTTCTAATTGGATTTTATCGTAGAGGCATTATATAATATGAGATGGTGATTGGAAGCCATAAGCCCTCAATCTTGAATTTGGGTGTGTGTGAAGTCTAGGAGATATGATTCTTGTGGGTTGAACGTAAATGGTTTGGCGTGCATCTGCCAATGGAGGTTGTAGGGTGTTTTAGGACTATTGTGGGTTGATTGTTGACATGCAAATTGGTAGTAGGATGAAGAAATCCCATTGTAGGAACATGTAGACAAGCATGCACCGTAAGTGCTTGATAAAATGCCTATAGACCTATATTTTGAGAATTCCTACTAATAATGAATCTATTGAACTATATTAATGTCGATTGACGTTGCTAAGAGTAGTGGAATGTTGTACCGAGTAAACCCGACCGAGCAAGCTTACTAGATTTCCTTCTACCCAAACTCATCCATGAATAAATAGGATACACATCTTCGTTAATTAGACAATAAGATGTTCATGTCTACAATACCAATTCATTATCAATAGTTCCATCATTTTAAGGTATTAAATAGAACAAGTAATACAACATAGTCTGACTTTCCCAGCACCAATACACAGCCCACACTTATGTCTACGGAGCCTCTAAAATACCAAAGAGTACAATGATAGTGCTTGCAACAAGGCTCCAGCTATACCTCATAATACGATAACACATACGAAACAAAAGATGCACAACCCCGGAATGAGATGGGAATCACCAAGACAACTAGGAAGAATGAGCACGGCTATCACTGGTTGATATCCTCCACTGTGGAACCACCTACATCCATTAAAGATGCAGTGCCCCCGGCAAAAGGGACGTTAGTACATATTGAATAGTACTAGTATGAATACCAAACACCAATTAAAGAATACGAAAATACAATATAAATATGATGAACCAGGGCGACAATAAAATAGCATAGATAGCCGTTTTAACAGAAGAAAGCTTATCAAGAGTTGTCATTAACATCTATAGAATTTAAGATGAGGACTTCTGTAACCATTTTCACACAAAGCAGCCTCGCCACCTCACTCCAATATATGCGGGTGGATGTGTAAGCACAATACCCATTTTCGCACAAAGCGTCCCCGCCGCCTCACCCTAATATATGCGAGTGGAGGTGTAAACACAATACCCATTTTCACACAAAGCGGCCCCGCCACCTCACCCCAATATATACAGATGGAGGTGTAAACACAATACCCATTTCCACACAAAGCGGCCCTGCCGCCTCACCCAAATATATGCGGGTGGAGGTGTAAACACAATACCCATTTAGACACAAAGCGGCCCCGCCGTCTCACCCCAATATATGCAGGTGGAGGTGTAAACACAATACCCATTTCCACATAAAGCGGCCCCGCCGCCTCACTCCAATATATGCGGATGGAGGTGTAAACACAATAATACCAATACCTACTCAAAACGGCCATGCCGCCTCACCCCAATATGTATATGTGGGTGGTGGTGCAACAACAATACCAAAAGTTTACACAAAGCGGCTCTTCCACCTCATCCCAATATATGCGGGTGGAGGTATATCCCCAATAACAATCTCTACACAATTTGGTATAATAGTTTCCAACATAAATCACTACTTGGAATCAAAACACCTAGATACACAATCCATAGTTTGTAACACATCCTCAATTTATAATACAAAATCATGTGAGCATTTGAAACGCAAATTAAACATATATCTTTGTCACAAAACGTATTCGGAATACTCAACTTCTAATAAATATCTTGGAACTTACAAGTATATTGGGGTTCCAATTCTTAAAGAAGAGTTTAGCCAACATACCTCAATGGAGCTTCCTTAAACTCTAAAATGTTTCGGAATTCTTAACAACTTCAATCTATCTCATTTGAGCATTTTATCAAACACTAGGTGTGCATTAAGGTTTCAAAGGCCTTTTATGGAGGATTCTATCATCCCACAACCCAATCTTTACCATTGTTAGCTCAACAATCTTCCTACACCCTTTGATAACACATGCATGTAAAATAAACAACTCTCATGCCCAAAATTTATCTTGCTAATTACCCATTTCTAGACAAAATTCGAAATTGAGGGTTAGGGTGTAGAATCTTACCTATAGGATGAAGACCCAATGAGTTTCCTATCTTAATCTTCCAAAATTTGATCAAGAATTGAAGAACACCTTCTCACTCTAGGGCACTCTCTCTCACTCTAAAATGTCAGACTATTGCTAAAAAATGGCCCAAAGTGTGTATTTAACGAAGTATGGTCGGGTTTTAAAAACCCAAAAATGAAGCTCCGGAACAAGGTCTGGGATCACATAATCGATATGCGGACCGCATATATGCCGCATAATTGGTGTCCAAAGCTGGTCAAAAATCTTCCTGGGTCTGCGGTCACTATGCGGCCAGCAGACCTGTTCTGCGGTCGCATAATGAGTCATAGGACAGTTCTATGGTCGCATAGTCGACCGCAGGATGGCATCCAAAATTGTCCCTCTCCTGCCTCACTCTGCGTCCATTATGCGATCCGCAGAGTGATTCTGTGGTCGCATAATAGACCGTAGAAATGCATTTTTCTACCAAAAAGTTTCCTTTATCCCTTAGTGCATTGTTCAACCCAAAAATACCGAGGCGCGGTGAGCAAGCTCGCTGTGAAGAATTTTTATAATCCTCAACACGTAAAACCAATTCGGCACCACGAAACATTATTTTCTTTTGCAAAATTTTACGGGGCCTTACATTCTCCCCCACTTAGGATCATTCGTCCTCGAATGAGGGTCAAAATCTGTTATTAGCATCTTATGCAACTCAGTTTTCATACCACACACTAGCAGCCCCAAATTTGACTAACTCCCTAAATTTCCAAAAATTTAGCCAGAGTTTCCTTTGTAACTAGGCCTATCCATCTGTCATAGAGCCCTAGAAACACATCCTGAAAGCACACATACAATACAATGACACAATATAACACATTAACAACACCTACTGTGGCTTCATGAGCAATATATTACCAAAAACACAACACCCTTAACATCAACTATACGAAAGATACATAGTCCGTAGAAGTTAACCTTTAGAGTTTTCATAGAACACAACTTTATAAATACATGGCTATTCAATCATATAAGGATATGTTTTCTTCATTTCTTCCTCGGCTTCCCAAGTAGCCTCTTCAACATGTTGGTTTCACCATAGCACTTTCACGTATGAAATTTCATTTTTCTCAACATTCGAACTTGCCTATCAAGAACAGCAATTGGAATTTCTTCATATGAAAACTCTTCATTAACCTCAATGGTCTCAACCGGCACAATAGCTTACGTATCTCCAACTTCCTTCTTCAACATAGACACATGGAATATCGGGTGCAATAATGACACCTCGGGTGGTAACTCAAGCTTTTACGCCACCTGACCAATCCTCTGAATGATTTTGTATGGCCCGACATACCTCAAACTCAATTTCCATTCCTTATGAACAGCATTATACCCTTCATAGGGGAAAGCTTCAAGAATACCCAATCATCATCTTTGAACTCTAAGTCTCTGCGACGAACATCCAAATAGGATTTTTGATGACTCTGAGTAGTTTTCAACAGCTCCTTAATGATTTTAGCCTTTTCCATAGCCTGATGCACGAGGTTTGGTCCTATCAACTCAGCTTCCCCAATCTCGAACCACCCAATGGGAGATCTACATCTCCTACCATATAATGTATCAAATGGTGCCATCTGAATACTAGCATGGAAGCTGTTGTTGTAAGAAAATTCTATGAGTGGCAAATGATTATCCCAGCTACCCTTGAAGTCGAGAACACATGCTTGCAACGTGTCCTCAAGTGTCTGAATAATCCGCTTTTCTTACCCGTCGGTCTATGTATGGAAAGTTGTACTGAAATTCACCTGAGTACCCAAACCTTGTTGAAATGTCTTCCAAGTATTTGTCGTGAACTGAGCCCCTCGATCGAAAATGATAGAAATTGGAGTGCCATGTAGCCTGACTATTTCCTTAATATACAACTGAGCATACTGTTCTGTTGTATTAGTGGATTTAATTGGCAAGAAATGTGTTGATTTCATGAGTCGATCCACAATCACCCAAATCGAGTGAAACCTGCACGGAGTTGGTAATCCTACCACAAAATTCATATTAATCATTTTCCACTTCCACATTGGAATTTCTATGTTCTGCGCCAACCCACCGGCCCTTTGGTGTTCGGCTTTTACTTGCTGACAATTCGGACATCTTGCCACATAGTCCGCCATATTCCTCTTCATGTCATTCCACCAATAGACTTCCTTAAGACCATGACACATTTTTGTAGAACCTGGGTGCAAGAAATACCTAGAAGTGTGAGCTTCAGTCATAATTCTTTCACGGAGACCATCCACGTTTGGAACACATTGTCGCCCTTGGTACCGTAGTGTACCATCATCCATGCCAAGAGAAAAGGCCATAGTTTTATGTTTGTTAATCCTCTCCTTCAACTGTACCAACCATGGATCGTCGTATTATTTCTCTTTGACTTCCACAACAAGCAATGATTTAGTCCTATTTTGCAAAATTACCCTTCCGTCACTAGAGTCCGCAAGACGAACTCCAAAACTAGCCAATCGGTAAACTTCCTTAGACAATGGTCTTTGATATGCGTCCAAGTGTGCTAAACGACCCATAGATTTCCGCCTAAGAGCATCTACCACAACATTGACTTTCCCCGGGTGATGTAGAATATCAATGTCGTAATCCTTGAGTAACTCAAGCCATCTTCTCTGCCTCAGATTCAACTCCTTTTGTTTGAAAATATATTGAAGACTCTTGTGGTTCGGGAATCCCCATACATATAGTGACGCCAAATTGTTTATGCAAAAACCACTGCCGCAAGTTCTAAGTCAAGTGTTGGATAATTCTTTTCGTGATTCTTGAGTTTCGTAGAGGCATAAATGATCATCTTGCCACATTGCATCGTTAGTGGAACATCTATATCAGATTACCCTTTCATATGACCTCCTAGGAATTTAGTTCTACAAAAATTTCCTTGATACTGTTACAATCTTATTAGTACTTGCAACTTGTTTTTCCAAATTTCTCCACAAAAGACATTACTAGGTCAGTTTTCTTATAGGTTCATCTATTTCAAATGAATAACATCTACTAGCTTGTGCGCACACCCTAATAACATCAACCTGCATGGCATTGCCTCAAATGTGAAGTAACATCATGCTCAGGCCTTTCTTAGCCACTCTCTTTCCTCCTTATAAGTTTTATAGGATTTTAAGAAACCACTCTACTTCCCTTGTGAACATTCTCACGATCCCTCTTTACGGCTAAACACTTCCCAATATCTGAAGTAACTATTCATAACCTTCTGCACATGAGCATCTCGTACTTTCTTCACCTTTACCTTACTTACCTTTAAATCTCGCATCATATTTACTGCCGCTTTCATAACCTCCCATCCACATAGGTAGAATTCACATCCACAACTTGAAGTTCTACTAAAAACTTGCACCTCTAGTTCATACACAATCCAGTGGGAGCTTCATACTAACTTCTTATGAGGTTGTTACTCTTCTAACTAGATTTTATCGTAAACGCGTTATATAATATGGCTTTTGTACTTTCTCTCTTGCACCTATGATATTGAGAGTGATCCTGCAATGTTCTCAATCACGATTTCTATAATTATCTTGGTCTAATAATTAGACTCCTGATTTACATAGCTAACGTAACACATTAGTTTCCTCTTCTCTCTCACCCTTTATGTAGACTTAAGCTATCTTCCGATCTACGGCTCAGGGTATTAGTTATTGCTTTAGCCTTTGATGGATGCTATGGAATATCCATAATATAATCTTCTAACAATTCAAGCCTTTGTGTGTGACATGGACTCACTTCTTTCTTTTAACTTATACAGCAGTCTTCTACGGCTGTATGAATGTTAACATATATGTTGCATGGATAGTACTCTAATATCTTAAGTGCATTCATTTCGTAACTAATTCTGGGTCATCGATCGAATAATTCCTTTCGTTCCTTCTCAACTTTTTTTAAACATAAGCAATTACTTTTCCTGGTCTACCACTTGTTCCATGGATACTTGGCTTATCTTAGTTCCCACGCATACCAAAATATTTTTGCAACTCATATGATCTCGAATAGTACTTTTGATTTTACTTCCCGTTCATTAACCACGATATGTGCCACTTTCTTATTGAGTGCATACAATGTTGTAGTGAGACTACTATTACAAGACCATTTCTTCTTCAAGTTACTGTTCTTAGGTTGAAGCCTTCTTCCTTATTTCCTTAGCTAGTCTTTTGTTGTAGTACTTGGGGGAGACCCTATGACTCTTGTAAAGTTGTGAGCCTAATACATCGTATACCCGATGTAAGTTTTGATGTTCTTACTCGCCTATAATTATCCTTAGTTACTTACCTTCGCGCCCTTGTGCTCGTAGGATTGCATCTTAACTGAATTTTTTATTGTTTCCCAAGTGGCACTCTCTTTTATTTGTGTAACACTTATACGGTACTTTTATCTTGCACGATCCGCTAAGAATGAATTCCCTATGTTGGGGATCACTACGTTTATCTTGCACGATCTGCTGATTTATCTGTATCCCCTTGTCTAGCCACAACTAGTCTCTTCCTGAATAAACTACTAACTAATCGTTGGTTCATTCTCATATCTATATTCTGTGCAAATCTCTCTTGGGTTATTTCCTTTGTATTAACTTACTCTCGCACTAGCTCCTTATGTATCAAGTGTTCATTCACAGTTATTTATCAACAACTATCACCTACTTCCTTAAATGAGAGGATTAAATATGTCCAAAAATGGGCTATTTAGGGTCGTCCAAAGAGCCCTTTTAAAGTCTTATTTACTTCAAATATTTCACTCATTATAGAGAAAAATAACCAGACATAAGCCACTGCAAACCTCTCCCAAAAAAAACAACACAAACCCTAAATGATTTTCTCTTCTTTTCAACTTCTATTTGGAGGAAAACCTAAGGATTTAAGAACCAAGATAGGAGCTGAGATAATCACCAAATAAGGTAAGTATAATGCTCTATTTCATCCATTTATTATGCTGGGAAAAGTATAGAAATTTCATTCTATAATTGTAAGAACTCACGGGACGGTAATCGAAAGCCGTGAGTTCGAGTTATTCAACTTGTAGTGGACTGTTTTGTGAGCTATTTTGTGTTGTTGTTGGGTTGAATGTTTTGATACTGTTTTATGTAGTTTTGGAGGATAAAAGGTGTGGAGAAACATCACTTAATGTCGGGGTGGTGGGATGGTCGTTCGTCGTAACAATTTCGGATTGTTTGACACTACTATGGTTGTCGTTTTGTGTATGAAATGATCGGGGTATGTTGGGTTGTTCTATAGTATTTTGTGGTGGATATAAGGTTGAAAAATGATGAATATATATTTTTATTTTTGTGTTCCTATGTCTTTGGCATTATCTTCAATTGGGAGGAATATGCTGCCCGTTTTAATATAAATTAATCATGTCGTTAGTTGTGCGATTGGTGTACCTTTCGTAACGTAATGATAGTATTATTATCATCATTGTGGATTAACGTGTGGAGAGATGAGTTCAACGTAATTATTGGAAAGAATTTGATAAGGTAAGTTAAGGCTAAACACTTCCTACATTTTGGCATGATCTCATAACTACATGTGCTTGATAATGAGACGTAAAGAGAAGTTCATACTCATGAATTTATGTAGAATATTCTCCCTTATCAAAACATTATATTCAATTAATTATTGTATTTTTCCAGTCAAGAGAGCAGAGGGTCTATATATATATACAATATTACAGTAGTTTCACCACCATCGAGTTATAATCGGTGGGTAGGCCCCTATTGGGAAACTTCTGATCAGATGGTAAGTTATATACCGAGCGTAGTATGGCTAATCACCTATAAGAGAGCCTACTACAACCGAGCAGTAACACGTACCGAGCCTTAAAGGGACAGACAACTATTTTACATACTATATTGAGAGAGTTGAGTCAGTATCAGCAGGTAAATATACCTCCAGATCTTCTTTGACTTATAGTTACTTTCAGTTATTATATTATCAATTCAGTTAAAGCTTTAAGATATTATATTGCCTTACATACTCGGTACATTATTTCATACTGACATCCCTTTCTTGGGGACGTTGCATTTCATGCATACAGGTTCAAATAAACAGACGTTGCATTTATGATATCTTTTATAAATCATTCAGCTCATTGGCACTGATGGCCATAACACAATGTCACTCTTGGCACATTGGCCGTATTACATATTTCATATTCATATCTTTCACTTTCAAACATTATCACGGATCATCAACAACAGAGCATTTCTATTCAAGACTTTAAGTCCACATATTGAGCAAATAAGAATGTTAAACACATTGAGATTTCTTACATAATTTGGCATAATAGCCTTCATTTGAATCACGACTTAAAGATATAACATTTGGATATGCTACCCATACTTTGAGCACATTTTCAAATAGAATATAACATAATACGAACATTGGAATACATATTGAACATATATCTTTCGACACAAGGCTTATTCAGAATAATCAACCCATAGTGAACAACTCGGGACTTACAAGGATATTGTGGAGTTCAATTCTAAGAGATTAGTTTAGCCAACATACCTCGCCTCAAGATTTTTAAATTACTACAATGTTCTGGAATTCATAGCCTCTTTGATCTATTTAGAAATATAGCAAAATTGAATACAAATTAGAAGAGATTTTATGGTTCCAGCTCATTTAAGCATTTTATCAAACACTAGGTGGGTATTATGATTTCAAGGTCCTCCTATGGTGGATTCCTCCATCCCACTGCCCAAATTCTACCCAATTTAGCTCAACATTATTTCCCCAAACCTTGATAGTACATGCATGCATAAAGGAGAACTCCCACACATAAGAATTGCTTTTCTCGTTATCTATTTTTAGTAAAATCACGAAATTGAGGGCTAGGGAGAAAAACCTTACATCTAGGACGAAGACCTAGTGAATATTCTTGTGAATTCTTCAACTTTGAGCAAGAGTTAATGATCAATAAGCTTATGAACTTCCCCTCTCACTCTATGGTAATCCGTCTCTCTAGAAATATCATATTTTTGCTTCAGAAGTGGCCATTTGCTTCAATATATCAAAATAGGGTCGGGACAAAAATTTTAAAAAAATTAAGCCCTGATGCAGATTGCGGTCGCATATGCTATCGCATAATGCTTGTGCGGTCCGCAAAATGGATCGCGTAATGGCCCTCCAGAACTAGGCACTCCTGCCTCACTCTACGACCAGTCTCCGGTCCGTATACCTATTATGTGGTCGCAAAATGTGCCGCAGAACATCCCTCCTGAAATTTTTGTATTGGATCTACGAAGTGTTGTGCGACCCATGAAATGATTATGCAGCCGCATAATGGTCCAAAAATTTTTCCCAAATTTTTGCTTTAGTCTGCGGCAGATATGCGGTCTGCAGATCAGTTTTGCGACCGCAGAATGGACTGCAGAAATGCCCAGTACTTCCAAATTTTTTGTTTCACCTCCTCAACGCACTATTGAATCCAAAAGTCCGAACTGCGGCAACCAAGCTTTCCGCAAATAATCTCTACAATCATCAATACATATGTCAAATTCGGCACCACGAAGCTCCGAGTTTTAGGTAACATTTAACGGGGCCTTACATGTAGGGCTTGAATGCATATCATTTTTTGGTTTGTCAACTATAGAAGTTATGATGGCCTTGTTGGCCCAACCTTATATTCATGTTCAGTCAGAGCTAGTCTCCGTTCAGTTTTATATTATTTTTTTCACAAATTATCTTGCAATGTGGTCCTATGGCCAAAGTCTGAAATTGTATGTTCAGAGTCCTCCAGTCTCAAGTTTTTACGCTCGATGGGTACGCGAGACCACAATATCTTGGGTGGGAATCCTTACTCCCTCTCCCTAACATCATGTTTGCTTAATGTTGTGGAGTCGAAACATATCTATAGGAACTAAATAAATACAATATCATACATTTTTCCATTTTACCACATTTTTCCTTTACCGTTCCATTGTTACATGACCCACTTAACACCGACATAATACCATACCATACAATCTTCCCCCCTCTAGGGAGTACTGGCTTTTACTGCTTTGAAGATTTACCTATACATGTTTTACTTCTCATCTTTGGCGTCTTTCACATCTTCACGGACCCTTACTCACCTTGCGGTAACCCTTATGTACTAGGGATAACTGAATTTCTTACGCATGAGGGTGACACCTTGTGTAACTGTCACAGTTAGTCCCTTAAGCTTAACTCTACTCACAATGCATGCTTTAGGGAAGCGTCTTCCTGAATGACCTTTAAAAGCTATTCGTCTGTTGTCCATTCTAATATTGCCGGAACGTGATCTCTAAAATTCTCTTGATATCAACTAATATCAAATCTTTCGATCCCGAATTCATGTTCAGTTTATGGCTTATACTCTTTTATTGTCTCAAGGTCTGCGACCTCTTGTTTTTTCCTTTACTTGACTATAGACTCCATCATCCTGTCATATTTTGATTTACCGTTATCACCAACTTATCAAATCTTACTCACAATGCTTCAATTAGTCTCTTCTTATTTTGCCGCTAATATATTTTGCTATTACCTTATTCTGGAAACTTCAACGAAACATTCTTTCACTTTAGCTCCCCTTGCTCCATCTCACTGGCCCTTCTGGTCGCCTAACATTCTCTATTTATTAGGAACAAGAGTCATACTGAGCTAAACATTTATCCCTTCTAGGATGCCAGTACATTTCTTCTCAATCTTTTGAACATTCTATTATTCATATCGGACTGTACTATTCTAGAGTGAACCACCTGGGTGTCTCATAAAGAGAACTAGTTTCACGTTTAAAATATCCTTCGGAAATATGTTTTAACGCTAACAATCCATCCACTATTTTGGGTTACTCTAACCCCAGCTACATCTTGATATCCTATACTTCTCCTAAACTATATATGTTAGCTCCTATAGGGCATAATTGTGATGGGTTTTGCCAATTGTACACACCTCTGTTACTGTTAAAATTAAACTCGGAATACTTGTATTTTTCTGCCTGAATTGTAAATACTGATAATCATCACTATCTGGGTACCTTGTACCCTTCTTCACCATGTTTCTATTACATGTGGAAACTTATACATTTACCTTATCATACTCATATGGCCAGCTATTCACGGGGTGTGTTTGATATTCTCATTTTAGGGTCTTAAGCTAGAAATTTTGCACATCTGGTATGCACGATCTGATAGGACCTCAAATAGGTTCACGTCGTCAAGAACTACCTCTCTATTAGTGCCCTTACCTATTATTGTATTTTCCATATGGATATCCGTAATCTTTCTAATTGCAAACATCTGTGTACCATTAACAAACATAAGTCATGACTCAAACTCTTATGACTCAGCTCTATAGCACGATTAGGATTTGAAAGAAGGGTAAGAGACTCCTAAATGCCTTGTAACTTCCTATTTATACATTGTGGTGCTCAACACATCTATAATGATGGATCTACTAGACACGCTTGTAGACTCCCTAGGATAAAATAGCTCTAATACCAAGTTTGTCATGCCCCAAACCTCGGGAGGCATGATAGAAACACGATGCCATATTTGGCTCGAGCGAACAAGTCAGTAATTGTGGTTGACAATACAAATCAAGGACGACGAGGCTACCATGAATGTCTATAACCAGCAATACCAAACTAACATGTACACAGGGATGGAAAGGCCACAATACTGACATACAAAATATATAGGACTGATCTACAAACCTCTAAGGATAACCAGACTGTATAATTGTCGGGACAGGTCCTCGACCTACCCATCAAACCTGCATATATGAAATGGACTACAAGCTCTACACGTGGTGACTCCGAGGAAGTGGAGCTTATCAACCAAGCAGATATTTGACTTTGTCTACTGGGAATGTCTATCCAGTCATCTATCAGGATTTGTAGGAATGCAATGCAGCGTCCCCATCAAAAGGGACGACCGTACGGAATAATGCACCGAGTGTTTAAGGCAATAGAATAAATGAAAGCTGAGACTGAACTGATAATATATTAACTGAAAGTAATGGGTAGTCAAAAATAATCTAAAGATATGCTTACCTGATACTACTGACTCAACTCTCTCAAAATACTAAGTAAAATAGTTGTCCGGCTCTATAAGGCTCGGTACGTATAACTGCTTTGCCGTAGTAGGCTCGCTCCTTGGCACTTAGCCATACTAGGCTAACTATCTCGGCCATTCTGGGCTCGTTCATAGGCGCTCAACCACAGTAGGCTCGTATATAACTTACCATCTGATCAGAGGCTTCCCAATAGGGGCCTACTCACCGATTATAGCTCGATGGTGGTGAAACTACTGTAATACTGTATGTATATATATATTCCCTATGCTCTATTGACTGGAATAAGACAATAGTTAACTGAATATAAAGTCCTAATAAGGGAGAGTACTATAACTTATGAGACTGGGATACTGTACATATATTCAGAAATATGAACTTCTCTTTATATCTCGTTATCAAACACATGTAGTTACGGGATCATCCCAAAATGAAGGAAAGGTTTAGCCTTAACATACCTTATCCACGAAGTTACAACTGTTGCACAAGTACTCACACCTCTTACGGACGGTAATCTATATCATACAAAGGATTGGTGTCAATATCCACTTCATATCTTATAGGGAACTTCATTTAGTCATTTTATAGAGAAACTCATGTGCATAACTTCATAGGGTCTTTTATAGTTCGAATTCAACACGTTTTAGCACAATGATCTTCGTCTTCTCTTCCCCTCATCCTCGCCATAATATCCATACCTTTACAATTTCATTTGGTATCTTTAAAACATGTAAAAACAGCCCCCACAACATAGCTCAACTTCAAGTTTCATAGTTACTTATTTCTTCAAGAATCCTCCAACAAATTTCAGCCCAACACTTTTACAAAAATAAAATTAGGTTATGCAAGATGAAACGTACTTCAAATATACCAAAACACTTTTGTTCCTTAACTCACTTCAACACCAGGTAACTTCCTAAATCGTCACAACGAGAAGGAAAGAGAAGTAATGGTAACCACAATATTCTTTACGTCGAACTTGTGTGGTTTATCTTTTGATTTACTCTAGTATCATGGGGGAACCCTTGCAGAGAATCTAGGAATGTTTAGGAACTGTTTTGGTCGAGAAATATTAGTTAAAGCGACTTAGAATTGACTTAAATACAAGCTGGAGTTTTACACCGAATTATTTGGTCCCAAGGGAGCAATGAATTAGACACTAGACTCATAAACTTCAATTTGGTAGGTGGATCACCCCATAATGCAATGTACATTTGGAGAAAATCTCGACTACATTTAACCGAATTGTCAGCACATTTCTGAATGTAACTTGTGATGGCCTTTGCCAACTTTTGTTCCATGACTCGCTTGACTTGAAAACTTAATACAGGACTATGATACAACAAAAATAACTCATAACATAACCTCATTATCTTGTTAAGCACACTATTCTCACCCTAAAAGTACATGTTAAGCAAGAAATATGCTGATTTCAGGAGTCGATCCACAATCACCCAAATCGAGTCAAACCTGTGTGGAGTGCGTGGTAATCCTACCACAAAATCCATATTAATCATTTTCCACTTCCACATTGGAATTTCTATGTTCTGCGCTAACCCACTGGGCCTTTGGTGTTCGGCTTTTACTTGCTGACAATTCGGACATCTTGCCACATAATCTTCCACATTCCTCTTCATGTCATTCAACTAATATACTTCCTTAAGATCATGACACATTTTTGTAGAACCCGGGTGCACGAAATACCTAGAAGTGTGAGCTTCAGTCATAATTCTTTCACGGAGACCATCCATGTTTGGAACACATAGTCGCCCTTGGTACCTTAGGGTACCATCATCCATGCCAAGAGAAAAGGCCATAGTTTTATGTTTGTGAATCCCCTCCTTCAACTGTACCAATGATTGATCGTCGTATTGCTTCTCTTTGACTTCCACAACAAGCAATGATTCAGCCCTATTTTGCAAAATTACCCCTCCTTCACTAGAGTTCGCAAGATGAATTCCCAAACCAGCCAATCGGTGAACCTGCTTGGCCAATGGTCTTTGATATGACTTCAAGTGTGCTAAACTACCCATAGATTTCTGGCTAAGAGCATCCTCCACAACATTGACTTTCCCCGGGTGATATAGAATATCGATGTCGTGATCCTTGAGTAACTCAAGCCATCTTCTCTGCCTCAGATTCAACTGCTTTTGTTTGAAATTATATTGAAGACTCTTGTTGTCCGTGAATACATTCACATAGACCCCATACATATAATGACGCCAAATCTTTTATGCAAAAACCACCGCCGCAAGTTCTAAGTCAAGTGTTGGATAATTCTTTTCATGATTCTTAAGTTGCCTAGAGGCATAAATGATCATCTTGCCACATTGCATCATTAATGGAACATCTATATCATATTAACCTTTCATATGACCTCCTAGGAATTTAGTTCTACAAATATTTCCTTGATACCGTTACAATCTTATTAGTACTTGCCACTTGTTTTTCCAAATTTCTCCACAAAAGATATTACTAGGTCAGTTTTCTTATAGGACCATCTATTTCAAATGAATAACATCTACTAGCTTGTGCGCACACCCTAATAACATCAACCTGCATGGCATTGCCTCAAATGTGAAGTAACATCGTGCTCAGACCTTTCTTAGCCAATCTCTTTCCTCCTTATAAGTCTTATAGGATTTTAAGAATCCACTCTACTTCCCTTGTGAATATTCTCAGGATCCCTCTTTATGGCTAAACACTTCCCAAAACACATATCAACACCCTTCATATATATTGAATTCATTGGCCCGAACAGGTCCTTTTCTAAAACTTGAGATCCTCCTAAATTCTTCAACGACGACTTCTTATTTTCCTTATAAGTGTAGGACTTAGTTCACCTGATTCCATCCTCGATGAGTAACTCTCCTTATTCCTAGTATTGTAGTCACCAATAGTGTTTTCTGGTATTGACGCCTAAGAGTTATCATGTTAAACATGTTTAGTTTGTAACAAGTGTTCATCCTCTCTCAATCTGTTTCGAACATATGCCGGTACTATATTTCCTTTGTGACTGGAGCATTCATTCCTTTCCCATTTTGCCCTTAATTCATAGTCGACAACCTTATTGTGCAACACATTTGTCTACCTCCCATGAACTCGTAGTATCATTGTGCCTAGTTTGTTGAGTTTATCACACCACCACTTCATAACCATCAGTCTCACATTCCAATGTAATATGTAGACATGAACTTCCTCTAAATCTTTTGGTTGATATTCAGTGTCACTCAAGTCGGCTGCATTACAGTTGATCTTTTATATCTTCTATTAACACTTGTGCTCTAGACGAGTCCACCATTTTGATACGAACTATTTTGCGATAACCATGACCATCTCCATTTATAGATTTTCTTCCAATTCTTCTCGCCTCATTATTTCTAGTTAGTGAATAGCTATGAGCTCTTCCATACGTTACGTGATCTTTTTTGTTAGTTGGCAATTCATCATGCTCGCCTCTCGACACTTGTTGGGATATACGTGGGAAAGTGTGCTCATCCGTGTATCACTTAACACTTCCTTGCTTGTAAGATTCTTAAGAGACTCTCCATCAAGTCCAGATGCACTCTTGGGTTATTATAACATCACATTTATCTCTCCCACTCGTTCTGTCTTCCTTAAAGCCTTTGAACTTTAGCTAAATCGTAAATCCGTGATTAACTCATTCTAAGAACTTGCAAGCCTTTCACATTTGATCTGTAGTACTTCCTTGGGTTCCATTGTCCCTAACTCTCTAACAAGTATAAAACCCTTTTGCAAACCTTACTCTTAGTTTCTAGTATCGTCGACCCTGTCATGTATATTGCCATGTACGAAGAATTTACATTTCTTAACCTTCCACATTATTTTTGTACTAGTGGTTTATCATTTGCATATCCTTTCAGATCTATCCAACCATCATAGCTACATGGCCCTACTCTCATTTGATTGTACTTAAGTAGCCTCGCCATGCCCCCCCCCCCCACTTGGGGTGAATGTTTCACATTTCGACAGAAGTCTTGAATTTAGCAATTCGGGGGACCCATGTTTCACATCTCTAGTCCTCTTGTATATGATTCACATCCCTCGTGTCAATATCCATTTTTTTGGAGTGTAACACAACTTCGCACATTCCTGGGATTTTTATAACATTCATAGTGCTGGGATCTTCCCATTATGGGTTCAATTAACTCTCCTTTCATAACTTCTTGTCTCCCGTGAGAGACCTACACATTTATCATTACTCTTCAGGCCATGCCTTTCATATATCATGTGCCTATGTAGCAAATTTACATCTTAGAATCATATACATGGTTCCCACACTATCCACATGTAGTAGTTAAGCCTAGGTCTCATTTATCACGTCAATGCCTCTTTGGAGGTGGGTAATCACTTCTAGCACTCTTCTTAGATAAAATATGCTCATGGTACTGTATACTTATCTTATATGGCCATACCATTCATTTAACATGATACAAGTGCCATCTGTTTACTATTAAAGCCTTTACCCATTTTTCATGTCATATGACAACATTACTTGGAATGAACAAAAGAGCATTTAAACTTACCTTGAATCTCAACGCATGAGTTAGTGTACAATCTCATAGTCATGCTCTATCGCACTATCTGGAGTGTTGAAGAAGGGAAACATTCCTAAAATATCCATGTACCCTCCAACTTATAAATGTGGTCGACAACACACCGATAAGAAGGACACTACTAGACATGGCTCCGAGATATCCTAGGACACTTTAAAACCTTAGGCTCTGATACCAAATTTTTCACGCTCCACCGGCGCTTAACCGAGTGAACTCGGCCGAGAAAGACTATTAGATGTTCTTCTACCCAAACTCATCCATGAATAAATAGGATACACATCTTCGTTAATTAGACAATAAAATGTTCATGTCTAAAATACCAATTCATTACCAATAGTTCCATTATTTTAAGGTCTTATATAAAACAAGTAATACAACATAGTTTGACTTTCCCAGCACCAATACACAACCCACACTTATGACTACGAAGCCTCTAAAGTATCAAAGAGTACAATGATAGTGCTGGCAACAAGGCTTCGGCTATACCTCATAATACGACAACACATACGAAACAAAAGATGCACAAGCCCAGGATAAGATGGGAATCACCAAGTCAGCTGGGAAGAATGAGCACCGCTATCACTGGTCGATATCCTACATTGTGGAACCACCTGCATCCATTTAAGATGTAGCGCCCCCGACAAAAGGGATGTTAGTACATGTCGAATAGTACTAGTATGAAAACCAAACACCATTTAAAGAATTCAAAAATACAATATATATAATGAACCAGGGCGATAATAGAATAGCATAGATAGCCGTTTAAACAAAAGCAAGCTTATCAAGAGGTGTCATTAACATGTAAAGAATTTAAGATGAGGACCTCTGTAATAATTTTCACATAAAGCAGCCCTGCCACCTCACCCCAATATATGCGGGTGGAGGTGTAAGCACAATACCCATTTTCACACAAAGCGGCCCCGCCGCCTCACCTCAATTTATGCCGGTGGAGGTGTAAACACAATACTCATTTCCGCACAAAGCGGTCCCGCCGCCTCACCCCAATATATGCGGGTGGAGGTGTAAACACAATACCCATTTACACACAAAGTGGCCCCACCTCCTCACCCTAATATATGCGGGTAGAGGTGTAAACACAATACCCGTTTCCACATAAAGCGGCCCCGCCGCCTCACCCCAATATATGCGGGTGGAGGTGTAAACATAATGATACTAACACCTACACAAAGTGTCCATGCCGCCTCACCCCAATATGTATATGTGGATGGTGGTGCAACAACAATACCAAAATCATACATAAAGCAGCTCTTCCGCCTCACCCCAATATATGCGGATGGAGGTGTAACCCCAATCACAATCTCTACACAATTGGTATAATAATTTCCCACATAAATCATGACTTGGAATCATAACACGTAGATACACAATCCATAGTTTGGAACACATCCTCAATTTATAATACAATATCATGAGAGCATTTGAAACGCAAATTAAATATATATCTTTGTCACAAAATGTATTCAGAATACTCAACTTGTAATAAATATCTTGGAACTTACAAGGATATTGGGGTTCCAATTCTTAAAGAAGAATTAAGCCAACATACCTCAATGGAGCTTCCGTAAACTCTAAAATATTCCGGAATTTTTAGCAACTTCAATCTATTTTTAAAATATAACAAATTGAACCAAAATTAGGAAGATGCTCATGGTTTTATCTCATTTGAGCATTTTATCAAACACTAGGTGTGCATTAAGGTTTCGAGGTCCTTTTATGGAGGATTCCATCATCCCATAACCCAATCTTTGCCATTTGTACCTCAACAATATTCCTACATCCTTTCATAACCCATGCATTAAAATAAACAACTCTCATGCCCCAATTTTATCTTGCTAATTACCCATTTCTAGACAAAATTCAAAATTGAGGGTTAGGGTGTAGTATCTTACCTATATAATGAAGACCTAGTGAGTTTCCCTTCTTAATCTTTCAAAATTTGAGCAAGATTTGAAGAACGATTATTGAGGAACACCTTCTCACTCTATGGCACTCTCTCTAAAATATGACACTATAGCTCTAAATTTGCCCAAAGTGTGTATTTAACGATGTATGGTCGGGTTTTAAAAGCTCAAAAATGAAGCTCCAGAACAAGGTCTGCAATCGCATAATCGATATGCAGACCGCATATCGGCCGCATAATTGGAGTCCAAAGCTGGCAAAAAATCTGCCTGGATCTACGGTCACTATGCGGCCCGCAGACCTGTCCTGCGGTCGCATAGTCAATCGCATAATGGCATCCAAAATTGCCCTTCTCCTGCCTCACATTGCGGCCATTATGCGGTCCGTATAGTGATTCTACGGTCCCATAATGGACCGCAGAAATGCATTTTTCTACCAAAAACTTTTCTTTATCCCTCAGTGCATGTTTTAACCCAAAAAGTCTGAGCCACGGTGAGCAAGCTTGCCGCGAAGAATTTCTATAATCCTCAACACGTAAAACCAATTCGGTACCGCAAAACATTATTTTCTTTTGCAAAATTTTACGGGGCCTTACAGTTTCGCTATGCTCCCTCCCATAGAATTGTTTTCTATGAAATCCTCCATGATCTTCCAAGGTATGCTTTGTACATGCTTCCTTGCCTTAGCTTTCAAATTCATAGAATATGATTATGGTTGACAAGCAATTAAGTGCTATCCATCTGTTCATTCCCAAATCATGACTTTTGTCCACGAAACTACATAATTGAAATGCTTTAAAAGATTGAATTGCCAAATGCTTATAAAGATCTACACATTCCTTATTTGCTATTGCCATGCGTCTTTAGTTTTAAAATGCACATGAATATGAACTTATGACCTTCCAATGATATAAATACGTCTCTATGATTTTCAATGACTCAATGCATAGGTTATGAAGTGAAGGAAAGCATTTGATATGTGGCCATTGTGCCAAGAATGAAGATTATCATGTATGCCAAGAATCTCCATGAGATGAATATATTGTCTTTTTATAGAAATATTTTTGGAAGTATCATTACGTCACCGAGAAGGGGTGGGTTGTAAAGGACTAAGCCCTAAACTACATGTGTTTATGTAGGAGATGGATGGGGGACAAATCCCCTCAACACAATGATGAGATTATTCTCCTTAATTAAGATGAATTGATTAATAGCAATGATCATGTCCATCCATGCGGTATTGTGGTGAGACGACCTAGCCGATCGGGCCGAGATCGGATGCCATGCCATGCACATGGTAGTTTCACATTAGCACGCCAACCCAGTTACATTAGGGTAAGATGTCCTAGCTGGTCGGGCCGAGATTGAACTCCATGCAACGTTTATGGTGGTATGTTGGTAGCTAACGATCTCCCGACCAAATTATTAATGCCTATTTAAGGATTTTACTTATGTTACAATTTTTTTTGTGTTTTAACATGACATTTGAATTACTCTTGATTTTCTCCCTATTTCCAAGATTATATCTTCTTATGTTGGCATTCCATTCCCAGTGAGGATATTTAGCTTACATACTAGTACTATTCTATATGTACTAACGTCCCTTTTGGCGGGAACGCTGCTTCATTAATGGATGCAAGTGGTTCCTCAATAGGTGGCACACGTTCTTGATAGGTGTACTCTATTCTTAGCTAATTCGGTGAGCCCTACTCCACATAGGGGTCTTATATTGTTTTATGTCTTGAAGATTATATTTGAGTTATAGCCGAGGTTTTGTCACCTGCGCTTCAATAGTATTCTTATGTTTATTTAGAGGCTCCGTAGGAATACTGTAGGTCATGTTTTGAATGGGGAAAACAAATTAAAATGGTGTAGTTGTCGAATGCTTCCATTTTTCAACTATGAATTTGTACTATTTTTCCATCTATCAATGAAACTTACTAATTAATGAAAAATCGGTATTGTATGATTTATCCTCTTGATTCACTATCTCTTGTTATGCATTCATGAGTCATTCATGGGAAAGGTTAGATAGTAGGCACCAAGTTGGCTTGCTTGATTGGGATATCTCGGTTGAGTGCCGGTCTCACTCCCCTAGGTCGGTGAGTGACATCTAAAATCAAAACCAACCATGAATGCAAGTCATAATAAATTGTATGAAGCTGCTCAAAGTCTCAATTAAAAGAACAAAATGCTACAACTCAAAACGACCGGTCGGGTCGTTACATACGTTCTCTTAATTTATAGACAAAACCCTCAAAATTCACTTTAAAATTCAATATTTTAGGATTAGAAATCCATTGGGATTCAAAATATATGATAAAATCCAAGTAGAAATTATTTACCTCCCTCGAAGATAGTAGTGATATCCCTCTTTAAAATATCTTCCTCTCATTCTTCAAAACTCAAAAACGTGAAAAATGGGCATAATCCTGAAATTTGGACATATAATACCCCGCCTAGCACTACCCTTAGCGAATGCAGCCCCAACCTCGTGTTCGCGAAGCACAAAAGTATATTGCCTGAACACCCTCTTACACGATCACAAACAGAGACACGCAATCGCAAAGATTCACTGGATGCACCCTTACGCGATCGCGGATGCAAACACGCAAAGAACTCGCTCGCGGCTCTTAAACTCCTCTATGCAATCATGAGAGACTCCATGCTACTATGATTATCTCACAACCAACACTAAGTTATTGTAGGCCTTTCTACGTGACCACGAAGAGCAAATCCTCGCTTGCAAAACTTCTTCTATGCGAATACGACCCTTCCCCTGCATTCGCTATGCACCAAACATTAGCAAATCCAGCAATTTTAAACATGCTCTATGTGGACCAAAATTCACCTTAGCCCCTCCCCTCCCCCCTCACTCCCACACCCCCGGGACCACGTCCATATATTGAAACAGTTCCATAAACACTTATCGGACCAATCCAAATTATCAAAACACTTACGGAATTATTAAATCTAAGAAAGAAGGGCCAAACCACATGTTGAACTCTTTTAAGTTCATAAACTTCGAACTTCCAACCAAGCGTCCGATTCATACATAGGAACCTCGTACCCTTACCAAAATGTTGCATACAAGTTCAATTCAGTAATTTGAACCTACCCCTAGTGCCATAACATCAACCGAAGTTCGATAATATCAATGTCAACTATTGGTCAAACATAAGAGCTCTCCAATAATTCAAATACATAATTTTGACAAATAAAGTTAAAATCTTATAGGACCATCCAAAACAAAATTCAAACATACGCCGAAATCAAATATTGTCTTTTCTCTGTGCCATCTCTCGTATTTCATTTCCAAAAGCCCTAACTTCTCGTTCTCCGGTAACTCTTTGGCAAGACCACGTCAGACATACATGTAATTTATCTCCTTTTTTCTTTCTACTCTTTTTCTCCTTTTTTCTTCCTCTCTTCTTATCCCCTTCTTCTCTGCCTCTCCTCCCTACCCCCCCCCCCCCTCTCTCTCTCTCTCTCTCTCTCTCTCTCTCTCTCTCTTCACCCCTACATCTTCTTGTTCTCCTTTCTTTTCTTTCTTTTATTTTCCTTTGTTCTCCGTATATTTCCTTTCCTATCCTAGACCAGCTGAAACCCTATCACCTTGTCCCCCCTAATTTTTGCTCTTTTTCATTCTTTTATTTAGGTTCACTGACGGCCTACTGAGAGGCGTGTAAGTTACACGCGCTAGCAGAAAAGGACAGCTCCGATAGTGACAGTGAAGGCGTGTGGGAGGTTGGGATCTAGTTCTACAGTGATGCATTGACTCCCTTGACCATAATCCAGGAGGCGTTACAACATACTTCAGTAGTGGGCCCCACTCAAACAATGTTCAATGTGGGCAGTGGCTAGACATCTTCAAATACATTCCAGGGTCTTTCTTTCAATGTCTTTATATTTTAATTTATTCTTTATCTTTTTGTCATTATATATTTTGATTTTATTATGTATCTTTATTTCTCTTTATATATTTTGATTTATTTTATATCATTCTTTGTGTTTGTCATTTACAATGCATTCACTTACATCAGTTGCATTTTTTTAGTTGCTTTCTACTAGTGCCTTAAGTTACACACTATATCCTTTTAGTTAATTTGTTGGGTGTTGTAGACTACTAGCTTAGTATCCCTTAGATTATTGTGGCTGGGGCTTAGGGCCAGGGTGCTAAGGGAACCACTAGGCCGAGGATTGGGTCATGGAATATAGGGACATTGACGTGGAAGTCTTTAGAGTTAGGAAAGATTCTCCAGAAAAGGAAGATTAATATAGCATGGTTCAAGGAGACTAGATGGGTGGGTACTAGGGCACAGGAAGTTAACGGGTTTAAATTGTTGTATTCAGGAGGTTCTAGGGGCAAGAGCAGGGTAGTTATTTTAGTTGATGGGATTACATTAGGTATCAACTCTTATCCCATTTCTATTTGCTATGGCGATGATTAGAGATATGTATGATGGTGCTAAAACTCGGGTGAGGATTGTGGGAGGAGACTCAGAACGCTTCCTATTATTCTTACATTTTCGTGTTCCTAAATCATTGTTATTCAATATTGTGTCATTCTGACCAATATTTTTAGTAGTATTCTTGTATTTCTTATTTTTAGTTCATTGTTACTACGCACAGTGTCGTTGTTTTTTCTTGTGTTGTTATTGTTGGTTGCTTCCTGTTTAGTATATCTTAAGTCGAGTTCTATCGGAAACAACCTCTCTACCTTCACAAGGTAGGGGTAAGTCACGCATACACACTACCCTCCCCAAACCCCACTTGTGGGATTACACTAAGTTTTTTTGTTTTGTTGTTGTAATATTATAATATGAACCAATTATAACCCACAAATCATCAATTCGGGGTCCCTTACACAAAAGGCTAACCTTGGTCTACTCTTACACCTTAAGGCTTCCCAAATAGAATTAAGTGTTCTAACTCACTCCCGAACCGCAAGAAAACCAGACCGCCCATCCCCACAAGTCATATAACATCAAATATACTGCGGGAATCATAAAATAAGGGAACGGGGTGAACCTAAAATGATTGGTTGGATTGTTACATTCTCCAGCTCTTAAAGAAACATTCTTGCTCGAATGGGTTTAGAAATGTACCTGAACTTTCCAAAAAGATGTGGGTATCTGCTCCACATATCAAACTCGGTCTCCCAAGTAAGCTCCTCGCTCCATTGGCCTCTCCAAAGAACCTTCATCGACGCGATATCCCTTGACCGGAGCTTTCAAACATGCTTATCGAAAATGGCCACTCGCTCATCTTCATAAGCTAGATTCTCATCTAACTGCACCGTGCTAAAGTCCAAAACATGTGACTTGTCTTCATGACACTTCCAAAGCATATAATATGAAACACCAGATGATTTCCCTCAAACTCCTCAAACGGGCCAATAAACCTCGTACACAAATTCTGTTGCTTTCCAAATCTAATCACGTCCTTTATAGGTGAAACCTTCAATAGTACCATCTCACTATCCACAAATGCCATATCACAGATATTCTTATCAGCATATATCTTTTGTTTGGAGAGAGTTGTACGAAGTTTCCTCTGAATCAACTTCACTTTATCCGAAGCATCCCAAAACAAGTAACTACCCAACAACCTAGCCTAACGAAACTCAAACCAATCAATAGGATATAGACACTACCTCCAATGGAAAGCCTCATATAGATCTATCTGAATACTGGACTTGTAACTATTGTTGTATACAAATCTCACCAAAAGTGGAAATTGATTCCAATGACCTCCAAAGCCAACCACATAAGCTGTCAAAATATCATCCAAAATATGAATGGTTCATCGGACTGACCATCTATTTGTGGGTGAAAAGTTGTGCTAAGCTCCACTTGTGTACCCAACTACCATTAAACCACCCTCTAAAAGTGTTATGTGAACAGAGTACGGTTGAAATGATAGAAATAGGTACACCATGCAAATAAACATTCTCTTTGATATAGATCAGTGCAAACTTCTCTGAATTTTATGTAGTCAACACCGGAATAAAATGCACGGATTTGGTCAACATATCAAAAAATGACCCAAATGGTATGAAATTTCTTCAAAGTGCATTGCAAGGCTACCAAAAAGTCCATAGTAATATTCTCCCACTTTAACTCCTGTATAACTAACCCCTAAGCCAGTCCACTTAGTTTCTAATGCTCATACTTCACTTGCTGTCAATTCAAACAAAATGAAACATACCCAAAAAATCCTTCTTCTTCTTCCACCACCAGTAATGCTGCTTCAAGTCATGTAACAGTGTGACCGATCATTTTGTGTATTTAGGCATTGTTTTGCTATTTGATGTTTCTCGTGGGTTTGTTTATGTTTAATGAGTTAGGGGATGGTTAGTTTGGTTTTGGGAAGGTTTGAGAATTATTTAGAACACTTAGTCTCATTTTGGAAGCTTAAGTTGCTAGAGTTGATCAATCCTTTGGATTCTAAGTAAATGACCTTGGATTGGTGATTTGATGGTTCTATTAGGTTCAGATGTTGATTTTAGACTCGAGTGTATGTTCGGATTAGGTTTTGGATGTTCTTAGAAGATTTTTGCTCTATTTTTCATTTGCAATTTGAAGAATTGGAGTGTTCGTAGGTTTGACCGCTAGTTGACTTTAGCGTTATCGAACTCTGATTTCTATTTTGAGACCTTGGATGGGTTCAATTATTTTATTGGAACTTGTGTGTAATGTTTAGTTATAATCCAGAAGGTCTAAGTGTGATTCGGACATGTTTAGCAAAATTGGAATGTTTGGAAGATAAGAGATGGATCTCAATCTTTGATTCTTGGTTTAATGTTATTATGGTTTTTTGAGCATATTGTTAAATTTGGATTAGGTATTTGGACTTTTTGGTATGATTGGACAAGGTCCGGGGCGGGGTGGGGGGCTCGCTTGTGTTTCGGAATGATTTCGGACCATTTGGGGTTGTTTGGAAGTTGTTGGGGTCAAATGCACCGCAGCTGCAATGGAAGGTGCGGAGGTGCAAAGGCCCTACCTATGGTGCATTGTGCATAGGTTCTCTTGTTGGCCAGGCTGGGAAGGTCACATATGGAAGTTATTTTCCGCACCTACGAAGTCGCACCTACAAAAGTGAGGTCGCATGTGCGCATGTTTGTCAGGCCAGAGGTGGTCGCACCTGCATAATATTTGTCACGCTTGCATTGGCACAGATGCACATGATCTTGGAATGAAGCGAAAAGGAGGTTGGAAAGCTCGTAGATGCAAGCGTGTTGTCACAAACGTGGCATCGCAAAAGAGATATTTTTTGCTAAAACTACGAGATAACTGGGAACATGTTATATTTCGAGGATTAGCTCATTTTTCATTATTTTTAATTTTGGAGCTCGGAAAAAGGCAATGTTGGAAGGGTTTCATATTACTACTTTGTGGATCCGAGTCAAGTTTTATTTGATAGGAAAGGCAATTTTGGAAGGTTTAAACTTACCGGATGTTGGTTCTAAAGCTGGTATTCGTGGTACCCATTGAGCCGTGTAGGAGTACTTCCTTGGAGATACTGTGGTGAGCTACATGGAGTTCCCCTTCCCTATTCGTTTATATATGTCTATGTACGTTTGTTTCCATTTTCGGACATATTTTGTTTATCAGTTGATACTATGTTTCCTTGTCAGATACTTGTGACTATTCCGTGACACCATATTTTTGGAGAGTATGCGAGACAGTGTGGTTGCATTTAAAACTTCTCTGGGATTCATGTATTTATGATTTTATATTTGATACTTATTCCATTTTGTTATTTATATCATGAATTAGTTAAAGGGTTAATAATTGAATCATATTGGTGTTGTTGAGAGTTGGCTTGCTTAGAAAGCATGTTAGGCACCATCACGACGTTTGGAGGGATTTTGGGTGGTGACAAGTTGGTATTAGAGCTCTAGGTTCTAAGGGTATCACAATTCCCGAACGGGCCTAGTAGAGGCTTGTGGATCGGCATAGAGATGTCTATATATTTATGCAATAGGCTATAGGGATTTAGGAAACAGTCCCTTTCTTAATTCCTTGTTGTGCGTTGATTATTGTTTGATTCTAAATTCTCTCTTCTACTCTCTCACGTATGATGAGAACACACGCTTTAGTGACAACATGTGAGGGAGAGATAGTACCACCAGCTATATCCATGAGAGGCAAAGGCTAGGACAGGGATATAATTCATGTCATAGGTCACACAATGGCGACTAGGGGAGAAGCACCTGCCAGAACTAGGATGCAAGGCCTCAAAAAGTGTGCCAATGAATTTATGGTTCTATTGTGCTAGGGTAGGCTAACGTGTTCGACGATTATATACTTACTTTTGGGCTTGAGAAGTTGGTGGAAACGTTTTGTAGAACATGACATTTTTGCGGTCCATTATGTGACCGCACAACTATTCTGCGGACCGCAGAATAGTCGCGGAGTTTAACAAGGAAAGCTCAGTTTTGAAGGTCACTTTGCGGTCATTATGCGACCGCATAACCATTTCACGGGTCGCACCTCCATCGCAGAATCAACATGAGAATTTACGGAAGGGGTGGATTTTGTAGTGCATTATGCGGCCGCATAAGTATTCTGCACCTGGTGCAGACTTGAATAGGTCAGCTCAAATTCTAGAGGTCAATTTTACGTTCCCTTTCACGGACTATGGACTATTTCTACGGCTCTGCGATCGCAGAATGGGGTTCTAAGGGTCTATTTTGTGTATTTTATAACCCGACCTTATTTTGATTATAAGCCATTGGGCTCGTTTTGAAGGCAAAAACTTGATATTTTAAGAGAGAGGGGAGGAACTAGAGAGAGAAGGAGGGGCTCAAACATCTTCCACTTCAAATTATTGATCAAGTCTTGAGGAGTCAAGGGAAGAGCTCTCACGTTTTCTTCTAAAGGGGTAAGTCTTTGTCCCAAACTCTCATGCAATGTACCATTATGCATTTGTGGGTAGGATTTCACTATTATGAGGATTATGGGAGGGGGGTTGAAAGCCTTAGCACTCTATCTCGATTTTTGAGGTAAAAAGGTAGAATAAGAGGTGTGGTTGTTGATTTGGGGGTGTGTCTTGGGAATGCATGAATCTATCAAGGCGTCATGTAGGTTGTTAGGTTATTCGGGATGAATTGTTAATTGAGATTGGTTGTGGGATAAAGAAATTCCACTATAGAAAACTTGCAGTCAAAATTGCACACTTAATTTTTGATGAAATGTGTTACACCCCATATTTTCGTACGAGAAAGTACGCCATAAGTAAATTAATGAAATCTCGGAAATGAGATGTTGCATCCCGCATTTTTCATTTGTTAAAGTTTTGTTGTAAGTTAGTCGACGTAAATTCGGGAATGAGATTATTTTGAGATTATAAGCATTATACTATTTCAAACAAGTGATGAGCGAATTTGTGAAGGTGAGAGAGTAAGAAAATCGAAGAAAATAAATTTCGTCGAAGTTTGTTAGTTTGAGATAAAATACGGTCCAAGCTACAATACTCCGTATTTATGGACTAGTGCCTTATAAGGTACCACATGACCATGATAGTAAGGTGTATAAAGTGTGTTAAAAGTGAGTAGTATTTTAAATAATTTGAGATAATTCTTAATTATGTGGATAATTGGGTAATTATTGGTCAGTGGGAGATTAACAAGATAATCAAGAAGATTAATGAATAATTATGGTTATGGGATAAGGCCTAAAAGGCCCAACGTGGCAGCCCATTGGTCAAATTTGTGACTCTTGAATTGAATTACTAGGTGGCACCTTTAGAGGGCCTTTTGGCTAAGCCATAAAAGGCTTCTTAAATCCAACAAAAGACATGTAAGATTATGATAAAAATTTCACAAAATAGGGATGCTCACCTCCTCCCATCTCCAAGTAACGATCTCCCTAGCAATGTACATTGCTTCAGCAAAACAAAATTGTTAGTAACGTGAGTTACTTCACAAAAGAGAGGTGCTTAATCTAATCTACAAAGTGACGGATCTCCAGCCATGAAATTCATACGAAGTTATACTAAGTAATAGCAACGTGATTTGCAGTTCTAAGGGAGCCCGATATAATCTTTCTCAAGAACATCATACGAATTTTTTCCCTACTTCGATCCACCGTTACGTGTCTTTTTCACAATTTATGGGTGTTAAAGGGATTGTCAAGAGAATCGGCTCAAGTATGTTAAGGCTATCCCTTCTTTCCTTTTGGCATGACCCAAATGATACAAATGAAACGAGCAAAATATGCAACTTTCATAAATGACTCTATTTATAGAAATACTAGGGGTGTCTATATTCTTGATTCCCCATGTGTCTCATTAATCTATCATCTGTTCATGGGTCTCAGAAAATATGTAAGTTGATAATTTTATTTTATGACATTAATCAAAGGCATAGTGGTCCTATGTCGTTCTGAGAGATTTTATTGACGTATTTCATATGTATTTCATTCATTTAAACATGTACATTGACCCATGACCAGATGGCGTTATATACGCGTATATTATATGTGTATGGGATATGGGAAAATATTACGGCATTATATACGCACCATCACCTAATCAGCTGGTATACGTTGATGATTTGGCCACAGTGGCCGAGATGATATGATGGGATGCCCTCAGAGGCTTGATGATGTTATGTACGCATATACCTATGCATGGTATGACATTTATACACATATGCATGGAATTATAAATAATAATGATTCACATAGTTATTCAAACTTACATGTCGAGTCCTTTACTCCATGCTTCTCTCATGTCTATTATTTACTGATTTTTATTCCTTACATACTCGGTACATTATTTGTACTAACGTCCTTTTTTTCTAGGGACACTGCGTTTCATGCCCGTAGGTCCCGATAGATAGGTCAAGAGTCCTCCAAGTAGGCTATTAGCTCAGCGAAAGGTATTGGTGCGCTCCAGTTGCTCTGGAGTTGCTTGTGTTGGTCAGTATGATTTAAACGTGTATTGTTTGGTATGGCGGGACTCTGTCCCAACCTTTATGATAATTATGTATTCTTAGAGGCATGTAGACAGATGTCATGTATGTAAAAGATTGTATGGCCTTGTCGGACTATGTTCAGTGTATGAGTGGTTATTTTGGTCTTAAAGTCTTATGTATAAGTTGGTATTACATGTTGTATTCTACATATCTCACGGTAGCCTCTCCGACTCAGTTATCTATGATAGTATTCTAAGAAAAGATATGTTATTTTGATACTCGGTTGAGTAAGGTACCGGGTGCCCGTCGGGGCCCATCGGTTTGGATCGTGACAAAAGTGGTATCAGAGCAGTTCTGTCCTAGGGAGTCTACAAGTCGTGTCTAGTAGAGTCTTGTTTATGGGTGTATTATGCACCACACTTATAAGCAGGAGGCTACAGGACATTTAGGATTGTCACTCTTTCTTCTTACTCTAGATCGTGTGGTAGAGCTCAATTGTAAGAACGCTATTTTCTAAACTCTATCTTATTTGTAATACAATGGTACCTACATCCAGAAAGACGGTTGGTAAAAGGTATAGCTGTGGAAGAGTTGAGTCAGAGGAACTCGATTTTGCATCATGCTTATGATGAGTAAATGTGTGGTTTTCAGCAGATCATGTGTGTACGTGTAAGCTTCTTGATAAGGAACCTCAAGGCAAGAATATCTAACCATGTGGTGAAAAGCAATGAGAGATTCAGGAGGTAGATACAAGTTTCAACAAGTAAAAGAAGCAAGATGAAGAAGGGTACGAGGCACTCAGTTACTGAAGATTATCAGATTTTACAATTCAGGCAGAGGAATATACGCCTTTTGAGTTACCTTCAACACTAACAGAAGTATGTATAATTGGACACACCCATCTCAGTTATACCGTATTGGGGCTAACAGGTGATCCAAAATGGTGAATGGATTGTTTGTGTTAGTTGACATTTCTGAAGGATATTACAAACATGCTAATAGATCTCCTTGTAAGGCACCCAGATGGTGCACTCTAGAATATTACAATTAGATGTGAATACTAGCATGATCAAAAAATATATATTCAGAAGATAGGCACTGAAAGCCGGAAAGGGATAAATATTACCTTAGTGTGTCTCACGTCCCTAGTAGAGCGAGAACGTTAAGCAACCTGAAGAGCCACTGGATGGAGCAAAGCGGAGCTAAAAGAAAAAGAATGTCTTGTTCGAGTTTTCAGAATAAAGTGATAAACATAAATGTTAGCGGAAAATAAGAAAAGAGTTTATGAAGCATTATGAGTAAGATATTGTACATGGATGACAACGGTAGATCAAAAGATGGCAGTATTACAGAATCTATAGTCAAGTGAACGAAAAGACGAGAGGTGACAGGCCTTGAGACAACAAAAGAGTATAGGCCATAAAGTCATATCCTCATTTCGAGAAATAAGTTTGTGACTCCAATGCGACTACCAGAAGGAAAGGTTAGACCCCAGAGTAACAGAAATCAGTATGGGCTGGTGAACAAGATAAACTAAACATGAATTAGAGACTGAATGATTTGATAGTGGTCGACATCATGAGAATTTCAGATTGCGTTCTGGCGATAATATAACGGACAATAGAAGAAGATTCATGAGAAATTCAGAGAATGGTCATTCAGGAGGACGCCTCCCTAAAGCAAGCAATGTGAGCAAAGTTAAGCTTAAGGGATTGTATGTGCCAGTTGCACTAATTGTCACCATCGCGAGTAACGAATTTTGTTATCCTTGGTAAATAAGGATTACCGCAAGGTGAGTAAGGGTCATCGATGATGTGAAACGACGCCAAAGATGAAGATGTAAAACATCTATAGGTAGGTCGTCATAGCTCCAACTCTTAGTACTCCCCTAAAAGGGGAATATGGAGTGATGCGGTATTAAGTCAGAATTAAGTGGTTCTAGTAATTATGGAATGGTAAGGGAAGAATGCAATAACTAAATGTAAAAGGGATGAGATTTCACTTATTCAAAGCCTACAGATATGCTACCATTCCAGAACATTATGCAAACACGACGTCAAGGAAAGGAAATAAGGGTCCCTGCCCGAGATGTTATTGATAGATAAGGAGCTAGTGTGAGACGTAAGTTAAGACAAAGAAAATAACCCAAGATAGATTACGCGGAATATTGATATGAGAATGGGCTAACGAGTAGTTAGTAGTTGATTCAGGAAGAGCCTAGTTACGGCTAGACGAGAGGTTACAGACAGATCAGTAGATCATGCAAGATGAACATAGTAAAACCCGATATAGTGAGTTCAATCTCGCAATTATGACATTGTAATACTTGATAAATATTCAGATAGGAGTTGGGGTAGTTAAAGGTACCATATGAGTGTTATGGAAATAAAAGAGATTGCCACTGGGAAGACAGTCAAATATCAGTTAAGAAGCAACACTACAAGTACAAGGGCGTGGAGGTAAGTAACTACGGATAATTATAGGCGAGGAAGGACATAAAAAAAAATTCCATCAAGTAAGCGATGTAATAAGCTCGCAGCTTTATAGGAGTCAGAAGATCCTCCCTAAGTACTACAATGAAAGACTAGCTGAGGAAATAAGGAAGAAGGCTTCAACCTAAGCACAGTGACCGAAAGAGGAAATGGTCTTGTAACAACAGTCTCACAACAACATTGTAAGCACTCTATTAGAAAGTGACACCTATCGTGGCTAATGAACGGGGAGTAAAACCAAAAGTAATATTCGAGATCATATGAGTTGCAAGAAAACTCCGGCATGCGTGGGAGCTAAGATAAGCTAAGTAGGCACGCAACAAGGAGGCAGGAAGATCAGGAAAGGTAATAGCTTACATTTAAAGAAAGCTGAGAAGGAACGAAATGAATTATTCGATTAATTATCCGGAGTTAGTTACGTTATGAATGCACTTAAGAGTTCGGAGTTTTATACATGCAGCATATATATTGACAATCATATAGCCATAGAAGATTCTGGTATAATTTAAAAGAAAGAATTAAGCCCAAGGCATAGACAAGGATTGAATTGTTAGAAGATTGTATCATGGATATTACATAGCGCCTATGAAAGGCTAAAGTAATAACTAATAACATGATCTGTAGATCGAGATATAGTTTAAGCCAACATAAAGGTTGATTAGAAGGAGGAGGAAACTAAAGAGTTACATTAATGAAGTAAATCAGGAATCTGATTATTGGACCCAGAAAATTATAGATCTCGTGATTGAGAACATTGCAGGATTACTCTTAGATATCAGAGGTACAAGAGAGAGAGTACAGTAGCCATATCCTATAATGGATCTACGATAAAGCCAGTTAGAAGAAGTACCAGCCTCATAAGAAGTCAGTATAAAGCTCCTAGCGGATTGTATGCACCAGAGGTGCAAGTATTATAATAGAGCTCAAGTAATGGATGTGAATTATACCTATGTGGAAGAGAGGTCATGAAAGAGATAGAAAATGTGATGTGAGATTTTATTCGAAATCAACCTAAATGTGAACAACGTACGAGATACGCAAATACATAAGGTTGTGAATAATCTAAACGTCAGATAGAGGTCTAGAAGCACTGGGATTCAGTATCCAGGAATGATAGACATGTCATTGGTGGCATATCTTCCAGCCTATGGTTTCTAGGTATTGAGAGGCCTAGTCAAGAGAGTAAAGAAGAGTTAGAGATGGTGTGATGTCTCGCTTGATGTTCCAGAATAACACAAGGAAATATATGGTGCAAGCAAGTTGAAGGAAGGTTGCGAGTAATATAAATAGATATGTGTAGGTTGCAAGCTAAAGTATGGTAAAGCGACAAGGTATTAGTAAGACACGAGCAAGGATAAGAAAGCGCTAGTGAGAAGGTGACGAGAATGCATAACTTCTTAGGATTATGCCCATGAAAACAAGAAGAGCTGATGGTTTATCTAAGCTATACAAAGCTCGGTATAGCCTGAATGAACTCAAAGGAGTCTAAGACTAATAGAATTTAAAAGAGATGGAATGCTGCCCTGGTAGTACAATGAGGGTGTAATTGTGATAGATAAAGGATAACATTTGGTCCTTCAATTGAGTAATGATTTGAAGAAAAATAAAGAGAGAGAAGAAGAAAAGATTTCACGGACGACGTGGGATTAGAATACCCCCCATAAAATCAATCATGTCGGGATGCTATGAAATATGATCATGGAAGTATAGTATCATATCGCCCCAGGTAGATCAGTATAATCACTTCAACTGTTCCACGATTCAACGTGAGCCCTAGTGATTACGTAAGAGGTTTCAAGTTATTAGTAAGTAGATTGTAGACCAATATTTAGTAAGTAGATTGTAGATCAATATTGAGTTAAATCAATAATAGATGGATAAAGTTCCAACGTATGAGAGGAAATAAGTATTCCATCCTTTAGATGAACAGTAATAAGAAAGCATTAAAGGACTTGGACTTATACCTCTATGATAAGAAGCAACGAGAGTAACCTGGAGTTTGGTAGCAAACCTCAGTACAATAAATCGAAGTAATAGTTATGGCAGTAAAGTCATGTGGATAGATAACCGGGTCTATGAAATAACATATAGCAATATTCGTAAGTTCAACAAAGTACCGAGCAAAGAACTTCAAGTATACCTATAGATTCCCAGAGGGACATCTTGTCAAGATATGTATATGTTTACAAAGTGAGGCCTAGAGATTTGCTAAAATTGGTGGAAAGAAGAAGAGAAGAATCACATAGGCGCACTTACGAGGTCAGAGTCGTACAAGATGGATAATAAAAGGTAGCAAGAGTTATGTGATTGGAAGGATTCTGACCACAGGCAGTGGTGTGAGAAAGAGGCCAAGAGGGGGGAGTTCCCTAGCCTTTGGATTTATTCACAGAACAGTTACCTAGATGGCAAGGAGAGTACAAAAGTATTCATAAGAGCTATAGGTTATGATAATGATAAGTGCACCAGTCAACATTCGAGGACGAATGTTCCAAAGGGAGGAATGATGTTACACCCCATGTTTTCATACATGAAAGTAAGCCATAAGTAAATTAATGAAAGCTCGGAAATGAGATGTTACATCCCGCATTTTCGTATGTTAAAGTTTCGTCGTAAGTTAACCGACGTAAGTTTGGGAATGAGATTATTTTGAGATTATAACAATTATGCTATTTCAAAGAAGTGATGAGTAAATTCGTGAAGGTGAGAGGGTAAAAAAATTAAAGAAAATGAATTTCATCGAACTTTGACATTTTGAGATAAAATACGGTCCAAGCTACAATACCCCGTATTTATGGACTACTGCCTTACAAGGTACCACATGACCATGATAGTAAGGTGTATAAAGTGGGTTAAAAGCGAGTAGTATTTTAAGTAATTTGAGATAATTCTTAATTATATGGATAATTGGGTAATTATTGGTCAGTGGGAGATTAACAAGATAATCAAGAAGATTAATGAATAATTATGGTTATGAAATGAGGCCTAAAAGTCCCAACATGGCAGCCCACTATTCAAATTAGTGACTCTTGAATTGAATTACTAGGTGGCACCTTTAGAGGGCCTCTTGTCTAAGCCATAAAAGGCTTCTTAAATCCAAAAAAAGACATGTTAGATTATGATCAAAATTCACAAAATAGAGATGCTCACCTCCGCCCATCTCCAAGTAACGATCTCCATAGCAATGTACATTGCTTCAACAAAACAAAATTGTTAGTAGCGTGAGTTACTTCACAAAAGATAGGTCCTTAATATAATCTATAAAGTGACATAATCTAATCTAATCATGCTTAATCATTATCTTTGATATTATATTATGTGTCTTGCTATATAGTTGCTTGTTGGGTATTTCCGTATGAATTGGTACATTTGATCGGTTTTCTCGTGGCAACATTATTCTAATAGGACCAGGTTGCTTACCGTAACCATATGGCCATTGGATCGGGTTGCATGTCACGACAGTATTGTATTGGACCGAGTTATTTGCCACAATAGTTATGTCGTGAATTCTTGTGTTTAAATTATGCTATTGTTTCTTTGTAGATTTGGTATGTTGGTTCAAGGATATCGTTTCATCCTCTTAAAGGGAGTGGTTAAGAAAGGATTTGTTGTGATATTCAAGCAACATGATCCTTATTTCTTTTAGTTTATTATTTTACAATTTCTTGTATTTATTCTTGCTATCTATCTTATTACTTCTCTTGTTATTTCTATTTCTTATTAACTGCACAAGTTTATAAGTAGGTTTCTTTTCTTAGCCTCGTCACTATCTCATCGAGGTTAGGATTGACACTGAGTGAGTACATGGTCCCAACGGAGTCCGGAGAGGTGCTTAGGTTGGAGATTTGGGTGATTCCAGGTAGTTTTGCATAATTTTGTAGACTCTGGAGTCACCTTCCTTATCCTTGTTACTGCTTATTTTATAAGACAGTGTCGCACTCATTGTTTCTCGAAAAAGCGAGTTTCGACGTGTGATAACTCTTTTAAATTGGTATTAAAAGAGAAGAGTCGCCACCTAACAATTTTGAGGTGCGTTAGGGCACCTATTTGCAAATAACTCTGTTTTAACTAGTCCGTGTTACCAAAGATTGGGTAAGGACTCAAATCACCCTGAAGAGAAGGTGTTAGGCACTCTTCGAGGTCCACAAATGTGTGTCCCGGCTGAAATTAATGCTATGTGAGATTATTGGATTAAAATTGTCCAATGTGACAATTTAAGTAAAGGAAGACAGAGAGTTTAAATGTTCAACTATGATATAAACAAGTGTAAAGCATATTTCACATGTAAAGGAATTAAACTATATATAAATGATCAGTACAAGTTTTTAGAGGTTACAAGATACAACTTAATTGCCCTAGGTTTGAAGAAACAAAGGCCCGAGAAACAAACATATAAAGAGGGGTCCTAAAATATTTAGCCAAAAGGACCACCATGTGCAACATAAATAATACTCCGCAACTCCCTCAGAGTAGGGGTGTAACGACCCGACCAGTCATTTTGAGCATTTCCACTTTGCTCGGTAGTTTGAGGGCATGAGTAGTTCTGTATGATATATTATGACTTGTGTGAATCAACAGTTTTGGTTTTCAGGTTATTCGGAAGTGATTTGGAAGAATGAATTTCATGTTTGAAGCTTGAAGTTGGAAGAGTTGACTAAGTTTGACTTTTCTGTTTTTGACTCTGGAATGGAGTTTTGATGGTTTCGTTAGGTACAGATGGTGATTTTGGACATGGGTGTATGCCCGGATTTGCATTTGGATATTTCTAGAAGGTTTTAGCGCGAATTGGCAAAAGTTGGAAATTTGAAGGTTTGGAAAGTTCATAAGTTTGACTGGAAATTTGAAGGTTTGGAAAGTTCATAAGTTTAACTGAGAGTTGACTTTGATGATATCAGATTCAGATTGTTTTTCCGACAATTAGAATAGCTTTCTGAGAATTAGGCTGGTTTTGTGTAGGTGCGATGGTCATAGAAGCGGAAGTATTGTCGTACCTGCAATGAAGGTTGAGTTACGCTGCATCCGCATAAGCGTAATTTGTATCACACCTGCGTGCGTGCAAAAGCGAGCTTTGTGAGCGCAGGTGCGTGCATTGGCGCATATGCGCATTCTAGTGTTGTACCTACGATTTTGCAGGAGCAGATGTTTTTCCGTAGGTGTGAGGGCCATTATCTAGTGCTTCTGTCGTAAAAGCGATGCCGTAGAAGCGGCTAAGTCTGTCGGATGCGACGATGCCTGGGCAGAATCTATATATCTAGGGCTTGGCTATTGTATTCATATTTGGCGCTATGGAGCTCGGATTGAAGTGACTTTTGAAGCGATTTTCACCACATGGATTGGGGTAAGTGTTCTTTACTCGGTTTTGATTTTATTTCGTGATTTTATCTTCATTTTTCGCATTTGATTGAGGATTTCAAGAGAGAAATTAGGGGGTTTTGTCTAAAGTTTCATAGAGTGAATTTTTGAGTTTTGAACATCGATTAGGAGTCGGATTTGAATGAAACTTGGATGGTTGAACTCGTAATTGAATGAGTTATCGTATTATGTAGGTTTTGTCGGGTTTTGAGGCATGTGCTCTGGTTTGACTTTTTTTGTTGACTTTGGAGTTTTGAGTAAAGATTCGACCTTTATCATTTGAAATTGCTTCCTTAGGCTTTATTTGATGTATTTGAGTTGCTTTTGGCTAGTTTTGAGCCATTTGTAGGTTAGTACGCGGGGGATGGCATATTTGGAGGATCGTTTAGCTTGCTCGATATTGGATTTGCCTTGTTCGAGGTAAGTTACCCTTCTATACTTGGTGTTGAGGCTATGAAACCCTGAATTACGTGTTATGTGATTGATGTTTAGGTGACACGCATGCTAGGTGACGGGCGTGTAGGCGTGCACCGTGTGGATTGTGATTTAGTCGATTCCATGAAATTGTGTAGCTATCTTATTTGAACATTTTTACAGTACTTTATGTGTTAGAGCACCTGAGCTGTAATTTATGCTAGAAATAATGTTTAGGCTATATGCTGGTACTATTGGGTCCTACAGTGGTCATTCTTTGATGTTGAGTTATTTGCATAATTGGAGTTATGTACTTAGTCACATTCATCATTATATATCGTATCTCAGTCTCTGTTATCGTATATTGTCACATCTCGTATAATTGATTAGGGTTGCATAGCATGAATGTTGTAAGCCTTAGAGACTGGAGATATTGATGACTGAGTAGGCTGAGGGCCTGTTGTGAGTGATATTTATAAGATCGGGCTGCACGCAGCAACATGTTTGTTTGATTCATGCCAGGATTTGGCTTATTATAGTTCTTGGGCTGGATCGGCCCCTCTGGAGTCTGCACATCCACAAGGCGCAATTACTATGGATGTTTTGGCTAGATTTGCCCTAGATTCAATTGCATTGGGCTGGATCTGCCCTAGATTTTTTTATGTTTGGGCTGGATCTGCCATGTACAGTACTGAGTGACTGAGAGTGCTGAGTATTTACCATGATGAGTGAGAATACAAGACAGTGAGATTGAGTACTTTGAGACTGTGAATATATTAGTTCATCACTGAGATGCATTGTATTTGACATGCGTACTTGAGATACGGGTATAGAGATACATTTCCTCATGCTACACGAGTTTTGTGACATTCATGATTTCACCTGCATATTGACATGTAGGCATATAGATGTACTTTCCTGATGCTATCTGAAGATTAAACATCTTGTTTATTGTTGAAAGGTTTTTGGGATAAATCACAGTTTTCAAACATACTCAGATGTTTTTGGTGTTTTTAGTGAATGATTTCGGATTTACTGTTATACTTGAAAAGCATGCCTATTTTTCCATAACTGTGTACGAGTTGAGCATCTTATCTTTGAGTTATTTTCTTGTACCATTTTTATTATATTGTTATGAATTGTGGCTGGTTATTGGATTTCGACCTTGACCTTTTTCCCAGCTCGCCACTACTTTCAACCTAAGGTTAGGTTTGTTACTTTTTGAGTACACGGGGTCGATTGTACTCATAGTACACTTCAGCACCTTGCGTGCAGATGTTGGGTGTTGATGTTGCTGTGTACAGCGGGAGCTGGATTTAAAAATGTACTTGTGTTCTAGGTATGGCTATCATTTGTCCTTGGTAGTATTAGATTCGAATTTCGTTCATTTATATTTCAAACAGATGTTGTAATTATTTCAATTCAGTTTAATTAAAAATGTAAATCTTAGAAACTCATGATGTGTACTACCAGTCCTTGGGAAAATCTTGTATAAATGCAGTTGTATTATCATTTCTTCTCTTGATCAATCTCATTAAATTAGATAGTTGCTAGTTGTCTTACCTAGCGGGTTGGGTTAGGTGCCATCACGACTAGATAGACTTTGGATCGTGACAAGCTGGTATTAGAGCCCTAGGTTCATAGGTTCTACGAGTCATGAGAAAGTGTCTAGTAGAGTCTTGCGGATCGGTATGATGATGTCCATACCTATCTTCGAGAGGCTACAGGGCAGTTAAAATAAACTTCCCATCTTTCTTTCTTATCGTGCGACACTGATTAAGCTTGAAGTGTAACTCTTTGAATATCTTCCACGCATTCGTGTGGGAATGTGAGCGCTCAAACTTAACTGTGTATCGACAGCTTGTTATTTCATGGATGAGGTGCGAGATGTGATTTCGCTGTGCTGTTGATGAGCTAGTCTGGAGGACTTGATGACGTGTTTTGACTGTAGCTTGAGCACTGAGATTTCGGTTGTGTGAGCACTTAATTTTGGACTTATAAGTTTGGTAGTGTCCCTATTAGTGGAATTTGTGGCTTGATGAGTGGTTGGATGACCATATGATGAGTATGATGTGACTGTGGGATGTGTTCAGATGGTTTGAATGGGACGAGAAGAATTTTCTTGGGTGTGAAAAGGACTATTGGGTGCTTGATTTCTGTCTTGATGTGATGTATAGTCTCGAGTTATGAGTGTGTTGAAAGATTTTTCATGTTGTTTAATTATGGAATGAAGTAAATTTTCACGTCCTGTTGTGAGTTCAGACTCAGGAAGATTAAGTGGTGGTGTAGTAGTTATGGCTGTGAAAGGTTATAGAGAGATGTCAATTTAAAGCAAAGCAGGAGATTTATCACCTTCGGGGTAATCTACGGATGTGTGATCCTTATAATGTTGTGTGGAAGCTTTCTTTTCTACCAGTGGGTTATATTTGTGCGATTTTAGCTTGGATCGGCAGCAATAGTTGACCTGACCGTCACTTGTATGTATCCGCGCTTAGTAGTCGATTTGAGGTACTATATGATTTGTGTTATGCGAGATTATGAAGGATTTAGTTGAATCTCCCTGCGATATTTTGGTAGTAATAGAGTATGGGTATTGTGAGTTCTCAAGTGTTTTGATCAATGGCTTTGATCCAAGTGGGTGAGTCTGCTATCACTAATTTGATTGTGTGGTTCTTTGTTGTGATGGTTTCGATTTTAAGACTACTTGTGAGTCATATGTGACTTGCGGAGGTTGATATTGAGGATGACTCGAGTAACGGAATTTATGGATACGGGTTATGTTACACTTTATGGGTATATAAGAATCATGGGATGATTGAGTTGTTATTCCTGAAGGATGTAGTGGGCGTGGATTAGGAAATTGCTTGATTGCTTAAAGGTGTATTACTTCTTTGGGTGTTGTCGTGCTAATGGGGCACATGTCGTTTGGCCTGTTTGGATAGTGCAATTGAGATTTGAGTAGAGTGGATGACTCTCGAGAGGGTTCTAATGTATTCAAGATTAATATGAAGCAATTGAGAATTTTATGGATTTGTATATGGCTAGAATATAAGATTTATGTTGGATGGTGTCGAGACTTGTGGCATTTCTATATCATTATGGATTCTATATTTCAGCATCGGGAAGGTTTATGAAACGACATTAGATTCACAGAATGTCTCTTTAGAGTGTGTGTCTCAGTTGTGGTACTTTTGGGGTGCTTAAGAGGGAATACAGTGGCTTATGGGACTTAGGGCGGTGTGGTTTTATTCTAGGATCTTGTGGGGTGAGTTTTGGTTAAGGATCATGGTATTATGGCGAGGAGGAGTGTCAACTTGAGGGTAATTCGGAAGGAACTCGGAGAAAATATGATAACTTGGTAGTAGAGTGGACCAACTCAGTAATGGGTATGATCGGTTCCTTGGGTATCTACGATGTGGTGAGTCTCTACAGGTGTTTTGTTGCAATAATCTTTGGTTTGGCGACCTGCATGACTTGGTCGAGTGAGAGATACTCAGTTTTGATTTCTTGATTATGTGCAAATGGGTTTCGAAGAGTTCTCGATAGTTTTTACCACGGTTTGAGATGGATATTTCCTACCGGCATGAGGAGCATGTTGCGTATGGTGATTTTCTTCTGGATGGGATCAAATGGTAGGTTTTTGAATGATCAGGTATGTATTATGCTAGTGACTCAAAGTTGATTATGAGATTCTCCTACGTTTTATATGATGGCATGATAGATGCGGTGTGTTGTGTGGGGTTGAGATTTGCATGTGCAAGGTCACAGTCCAGATATGGAGGGAAGGTCATGAATTTTTGACAGCATGGATAGTTTCAGATATTTAGATGAATGTTATAACTACTTGGTAATTCCTGAGAAGGGTGCGAATTTCAGAAGGCGCACTATGTGTTGACTTATGGATGCTTCATTCGTATTGCGGTGCTCGCCTGGTTGATTGACTGCTGATATTCAAATTTTGCTATATGGCACAGAAGACTTTTAGAAGTATTCCTCATGGGATGATCGTATATGAGAGATGTGTTAGACATTCGGGTGTGGAGTTGTGATCAGATATGGTGATTCGTGTGTTCTTTGGATTTGGAGACCGGGAATTCTCAAAAAGCAGATTGTTTCATGGTTTTGGACTGTGAAGATGTGGCTAAAGCATTTAGTCTCGTGCAAAGAAAGGCGGTGCAACAATGGAGGCAGTGCTTAGCCTCATGCAAATGTAACGGAGACAGTGTTTAGTCTCATGCGAAGATAGGTAACGTTTAGCCTTATGCAATAATGGAGGACATCATCACCACCCAACCCAATACCCGTAGAATACCACTTATCATACTCCCCAGAATATACCACAACCCACCCCTGACCTCCAAAACTCAACAAATGATCACCCTTATGCCCAGATCCCCGGACTCTACCAAAGAAACCCGATATAAGTGGAGAAGGTTTGTGATTGCATAATCGATATACGGACCGTATATCGGCCGCATAATTGGTGTCCAAAGCTAGCCAAAAATCTGCCTGGGTATGCGATCACTATGCGGCCCGCAGACCTGTTCTGCGATCGCATAATGAGCCGCAGAATAGTTCTACGGTCGCATAGTCGACCGCAGAATAGCATACAAAATTGCCTCTCCTTCCCCACTTTGCGGCCATTATGCGGTCCGTAGAGTGATTCTGCGGTCGCATAATGGACCGCAGAAACGCATTTTTCTGCCAAACATTTTCCTTTATCCCTCAATGCATTGTTCACTCAAAAAGTCCGAGCCGCTGCAAACTTGCTCGCCGCTAAGAATTTCTATAATCCTCAACACATAAAACCAATTCGGCACCACAAAACATTATTTTCTTTTGCAAAGTTTTACGGGGCCTTACAGTTTCGCTAAGCTCCCTCCCACATAATTGTTTTCTATGAAATCCTCCATGATCTTCCAAGGTATGATTTGTACATGCTTCGATGCCTTAGCTTCCAAATTGATAGAATACGATTATGGTTGACAATAAATTAAGTGTTATCCATCTGTTCATTCCCAAATCATGACTTTTATGCCACGAAACTACATGATTGAAATGCTTTAAAAGATTGAATTACCAAATGTTTATGAAGCTCTACACATTCCTTATTTGCTATTGCCATGCGTATTTAGTTCTAAAATGCACATGAATATGAAGTTATGACCTTCCTATTATATAAATACGTCTCTATTATTTTCAATGACTCAATGCATAAGTTATGAAGTGAACGAAAGCATTTGATATGTGGCCATTGTGCCAAGAATGAAGATTATCATGTATGGCCAAGAGTTCCAATAAAATGAAAGATTTTATGAATGTCCATGATATGAATATATTGTATTTTTATAGAAATATTTTTGGAAGTATCATTACGTCACCGAGAAAGGGTGGGTTGTAAAGGACTAGGCCCTAAACTACATGTGCCGATGTAGGAGATGGATGGGGGACAAATCCCCTTAGCACAATGATGAGATTATTCCTCTTAATTACGATGAATTGATTAATAGCAATGATCATGTCGACCCACACGACATTGTGGTGAGACGACCTAGCCGATAGGGCCGAGATTGGATGCCATGCCGCGCACATAGTGGTTTCACATTAGCATGCCAACCCAGTTGCATTAGGGTAAGATGTCCTAGCTGGTCGGGCCGAGATTGAACTCCATGCTACGTTGATGGTGGTATGACGGTAGCTAACGATCTCCCAACCAAATTATTAATGCATATTTGAGGATTTTACTTATGTTACAATGTTTTTGTGTTTTAACATGACATTTGAATTACTCTTGATTTTCTTCCTATTTCCAAGATTATATCTCCTTATGTTGGCATTCCATTCCTAGTGAGGATATTTAGCTTACATACTAGTACTATTACATATGTACTAACGTCCCTTTTGGCGGGAACACTGCTTCAATAAAGGATGCAAATGGCTCCTCAATAAGTGGCACACGTTCTTGATAGGTGTACCCTCTCCTCAGCTAATTCGGTGAGCCCTACTCCACATAGGGGTCTTATGTTGTTTTATGTCTTGTAGATTATATTTGAGTTACAGACGAGGTTTTGTCACCTGCGCTTCAATAGTATTCTTATTTTTATTTATAGGCTCCGTAGGCATACTGTGGGTCATGCTTTGAATGGGAAAAAACAAATTAAAATGGTGTAGTTGTCGGATGCTTCCATTTTTCAACTATGAACTTGTACTATTTTGGAATCTATCAATGAAACTTACTACTTAATCAAAAATCAGTATTGTACGATTTATCCTCTTGATTCCCTATCTCTTGTTATGCATTCATGAGTCATTCATGGGCAAGGTTAGATAGTAGGTACCAAGTTGGCTTGCTCGACTGGGATATCTCGGTTGAGTGCCGGTTTCACTCCCCTAGGTCGGGGAGTGACATCTAAAATCAAAACCAACCATGCACGCAAGTCATAATAAATTGTATGAAGCTTCTTAAAGTCTCAATTAACAGAACGAAATGCTACAACTCAATTTTCACGTAATTTATAGACAAAACCCCCCAATTTTCACTTTAAAATTCAATATTTTAGGTATATAAATCCATAGGGATTCAAGATATATGATAAAATCCGAGTATAAATTATTTACCTCCCTCCAAGATAGTAGTGATATCCCTCTTCAAAATCTCCTCCTCTCCTTCTTCAGAACTCAAAAACGTGAAAAATGGGCAAAATCCTAAAATTTGGACTTATAATACCCCGGCCAGCACTACCCTTAGCAAATGCAGTCCCAACCCCGCATTTGTGAAGCACAAAAGTCCATTGCTTGACCACCCTCTTACGCGATCGCAAAGCTTCATTGGAAGCACCCTTACGTGATCGCGGATGCAACCACGCAAAGCTTCATAGGAGGTGATTTTAATGGCCATATTAGGGAGACTGCTAGGGGCTATGACGATGTGCATGGCGGGTTCAGCTTTGGAGGTAGGAACGAGGAAGGAATTTCTTTGTTGGAGTTCGCTAAATCTTTTAATTTGGTGATAGCTAACATGTGTTATCCGAAGAGGGAAGACCACTTGGTCACATTCCGGAGTATGGTAGCAAAGACTCATATTGATTACCTTCTTGTTACACCCCATGTTTTCGTACGAGGAAGTACGCATAAACAAATTGATATAAGCTCGAAAATGAGATATTACATTCTGTATTTTCGTACGTTAACATTTTTTCGTAAGCTAATAACGCAAGTTCGGGAATGAGATTATTTTAAGATTATAAGCATTATGTTGTTTCAAACAAGTGATGAGCAATTCATGAAGGTGAAAGGGTAAGCAAATCAAAGAAAATGAATTTTCGTCAAAGTTTGACATGTTGGGATAAAGTACGGCCCGAACTAAAAATACCCGGTATTTATGGAATAGTGCCATATAAGGTACCATATGACCAGGATAGTAAGGTGTGTAAGGTGTATTAAAAAGTGAGTAGTATCTTAATTAAATTGAGATAATCCTTAATTATGTGAATTATTGGATAATGGGGGAATTAACAAGTTAATTAATAATTAATAGATGATGAATTAAAGTCTTTGGATAAAGACTAAGACTAATACGTGGCAGCCACATACATGAGTCATTAAGTGATTATTGAAAAATTGTGCAAGGTGGCACTCTTTAAAGAATAATTGAAATAAATGACTTCTTAAATTCAAGATTTGCAAAGATAAGGAATTCATAAAAAGCCATAAGACTCTAACGTTATTGTATTAGTAAGCATCTTACAAAAGTTGTGATCAAATTCACAAAGTGATTATTTACTACAAAAAATCATACGAGATATCATAAGGTAATAGCAACGGGATTTTGTGATTCTAAGGAGGTGCAATCTTCCTCAGGAATATCATATGAATATTTTCCTACTCCGATCTTTTCGTCACGTGTTTTGTCAAAATTAGCGTGTGTTAGAGGGAATGTCAAGAGAATCGACTCAGGTATGTTAAGGCTATCCCTTCTTTCTTTTGGCATGATATATGACACAAACGAAACGAGCAAATGCATAATTTCCATAAATGACTCTATTCATAGAAATACTAGAGATGCTTATGTTCTTGATTCCCCATGTGTCATATTATTCTATCATCTATTCACGGGTCTCAGAAAATACGTAAGTTGATAAAGTTTATTTCATGATATTAATCAAAGGCAAAATGGTCTTATGACACTCCGAAAGCATTTATTGACGTACTTCTCATGCATTGCATTCATTTACATTGACCCATGACCAGATGGCGTTATATACGCATATATATGTATATATATGTATATGAGATATGGGAAAAGGTTACGGCATTATATACGCACCACCACCTGATCAGTTGGTATACGTTGATGATTTGCCCACAGTGACCGAAATGATATGATGGGATGCCCTCAGAGGCTTGATGATGTTATGAACGTATTTACCCATGCATGGTATAAAATTTATACACATATGCATGACATTATGATATTAAATGATTCACAGAGCTATTCAGATATACATGTTGAGTCTTTTTACTCCATTATTCTCTCATGTCTATTGTTTACTGATTTTCATTCCTTACATACTCGGTACATTATTTGTACTGACATCCCTTTTGCCTAGGGACGCTGTGTTTCATGCCCGCAGGCCCTGATAGACAGGTTGAGAGTCCTCCAAGTAGGTTGTCATCTCAGTGGAAGATGTTGGTGCGCTCCATTTGATCCGTAGTTGGTATGATTTAGACATGTATTGATTGGTATGTCGGGGCCCTGTCTCGGCCTTATGATGTTTATGTACCCTTAGAGGTTTGTAGACATATGTCATGTATATGTAAGATTGTATGGCCTGGTCGGCCTATGTTCAGTGCACAAGTGATTATTTTTGCTTTATAGGCCCGTACATCATACGTATAAGTTTGGGTTACATGTTGGGTCGTCCAAGGTCGAGTATTTTCCCTATGTTTTATCCTACTTATCTTACGACAGCCTCTCTAGCTCATTTACCTATGATTGTATGATACAAAAGATACGTTACGTAGGTACTCGGCTGAGTAAGGTACCAGGTGCCCGTTGCAGCCCATCGGTTTGGGTCGTGACAAAAGTGGTATTAGAGCAGTTATGTCCTAGGGAATCTAGTAGAGTCTTGTTTATGGGTGTGTTGTGCACCACACTTATAAGCAGGAGGCTACAGGGCATTTAGGAATGTCACTCTTTCTTCTTACTCTAGATCGCGTAGTAGAGCTCATTTACAAGAATTCAAACTCCTAGCTTCTATTTTTTCCGTAATATGATGATACCTCCAGTTGGTAAGAGATTGAATGCAGATATGGAAGAGTTGAGTCAAAGGAACTCGATTTTTCATGATGCTTATGATGAAAAAATGTAAGGTCTTCAGTAGATCATGTGTGTACTAAGACGTGTAAGCCTCTTGATAAGGAGCCTCAAGACAAGGATATCTATCCACCCCTATGGTTAAAGGCAATGAGAGATTCAGAAGATAGTACAAGTCTCAACAAGTAAAAGAAGAAAGGTGAAGAAGGGTATGAGGCGCCCAGTTAATGAAGACTATCATTATTTACCATTCATGACGGGAGATATAAGCATTTTGTGTTACCTTCAACGGTAGTAGAGGTATGTAAAATTGGCCACACCCATCTCATTTATGCCATATGGAAGCTAACATAAGTAGTATAAGAAGAGGATGAATATCAAGATCCAGCTGGGGTTAGAGTGACCCAAAAAGGGTGGATGGAATGTTTGCGTCAGTTGACATTTCAGAATGATATTGTAAATGTGGTAATAGATCTCCTTGTGAGACACCCAAAAGGTGCACTTTAAAATAGTACAGCTAGATATGAGTACTACAAAGATAGGCACTGAAAGCCTTGAAGGGATAAATATTACCTTAGTGTGGCTCCCGTCCCTAGTAGAGAAACAATGTTAGGCAATTCCAATAGCCAATGGATGGAGCTAGGGGAGCTAAAAGCAAAAGAATGTCTTGTCCGAATTTTCAGAATAAAGTAATAGACATAAATGTTAGCGAGAAATAAGAAGAGAGTTAATAAAGCATTATGAGTAAGATGTGATACATGGAAGACAACGGTAGGTAAATAAAATGACAGTATTACCTAGTCTATAGTCAAGTGAAGGAAAAGACGAAAGGTGATAGGCCTTGAGACGACAAAAAAGTATAGGCCATAAAGTCGTATCCACATTTCAAGAAATAAGTTCGTGACGCTAACGTGATTACCAGAAGAAAATATTAGACCCCTAAGTAAGAGAAATCAATATGGACTGGTGAACAAGATAAACTAAACATGAATTAAGGACTGAGTGATTTGATAATGGTCGGCATCATGAGAATTTCAGATTGCGTTCCAGCGATAATAGAATGGACAACATAAGAAGATTCATAAGAAATTCAGAGAAAGGTTATTCAAGAAGACCCTTCCCAAAAACAAGCAATGTGAGCAAAGTTAAGCTTAAGGGACTGCATGTGCCAGTTACACTAAGTATCACCATCGCGAGTAAGGAATTTTGTTATCCTTGGTACAGAAGGATTACCGCAAGGCGAGTAAGGGTCATCGATGATGTTAAAGGATGCCAAAGATGAAGAGGTAAAAGATTTATAGGTAGGTCTTCATAGCTCCAACTCTTAGTACTCCCCCAAAGGGGATAATATGAAGTCATGTGGCATTAAGTCATAATTAAGTGGTTCCAGTAATTATGGAATGGTAAAGGAAGAATACGAAAAAAAATTGAAAAAGGGATGATATTGCACTTATTCAGATCCTACAGATATGCTACGATTCTAGAACATTATGCAAGCACGACGTCAAGGAGAGGAAGTAAGGGTCCCGGCCCGCGATATTTTTGATAAATAAGGAGCCAGTGCGAGAGGTAAGTTAAGACAAAAAGAATAACCCAAGAAAGATTACGTGGAATATTAACATGAGAATGGGCCAACGAGTAATTAGTAGTTGATTCAGAAAGAGCCTAGTTATGGCTAGACAAGTGGTTACCGACGAGTGAGGAGATCGTGCAAGATAAACATAGTAAAACCCAATATAATGAATTCAGCCTCGCAGTAATATCATTATAATACTTGAGATATATTCGATAGGATTCGGGGTAGTTAATGGTACCGTATGAATGTTATGTGAATAAAAGAGAGTGCCACTAGGAAGACAGTCAAAATATCAGTTCAGAAGCATCCCTAGAAACATAAGGCCGTGGAGATAAATAACTACGGATAATTATAGACAAGGAAGGACATCAAAAGGTCCGTCGAGTATACGATGTAATAAGCTCGTAGCTTAACAAGAGTTAGAGGATCCTCTCTAAGTACTAAAATGAAAGACTAGCTGAGGGAATAAGGAAGAAGGCTTCATCCTAAGCATTGTAACCTAAAGAGGAAATGGTCTTGTAACAACAGTCTCACAACAACATTGTATGCACTCCATAAGAAAGTGGCACATATAGTGGCTAATGAACGGGAAGAAAAATCAGAAGTGATATTCAAGATCACATGAGTTGTATGGAATTCAATATGTGTTGGCACTAAGGCAAGCTAAGTATGCACGCAACAAGGGGGTAGGAAGACTAGGAAATGTAATTGCTTAAATTTAAAGAAAGCTGGGAAGGAACGGAAAGAATCATTCGATTGATAATCCAGAGTTAGTTATGTAATGAACGCACTTAAGAGTTCAGAGTTATTATACATGCAACATGTATGTTGACAATCATACAAACATAGAAGACTCTGGTTTAAGTTAAATGAAGAAATTGAGCCTAGGGCATAGACAAAGGATTGAGTTTTTAAAAGATTATATTGTAACACCTTGGAAAATTTCAAAGTACTTAAGTGTAAAGCCCGATAAAATTTGCAAAGAAAATAATGTTTTATTATGCCGGACTATGCTTACGTGGATAAAAGGCTCGGACTTTTTGGGTTGAACAATGCACGAGAATGAAAAGGAAAATTTTTGGCAGAAAAATATAATTCTGCGGTCCATTATGCGACCGCATAATCACTTTGCGGGCCGCATAATGGCCGCAGAAGTGAGCAGGAGAAGGGCCAGTCCTGGGAAATTATGCAGTCGATTATGCGACTGCATAACTGTTTTGCGGTGCATTATGCGATCGCAAAACAGTTATGCGGACCGCATAGTGACCGCATACACCGACAGATTTTTGACCAACTTTGGACACCAATATGCGACCGATATGCGCTCGCATATGCGACAACAGAATCTGTTCCGGAGCTTTATTTTTGGGTTTTTAAAACCCGACCCTACTTCGTTAAATACACGTTTTGGGCTATTTTTGAGAGATAATCTGACATTTTAGAGTGAGAGAGGGTGCCCTAGAGTGAGAAGGTGTTCTTCAATTCTCGCCCAAGTTTCGAAAGATTGAGAAGGGAAACTCACTAGATCTTCATCCTAGAGGTAAGATTCTACACCCTAACCCTCAATTTCGAATTTTGTGTGGAAATGGATAATAAGCAAGATAATTTCTGGGCAAGAGGGTTGGTTATTGTACATGCATGTGTTATCAAGGGGTGTAGAAAGATTGTTGAGATAAAAATGGTAAAGGTTGGGTTGTGGGATGATGGAATCCTCCATAAGAGGATATTGAAACCTTAATGCACATCTAGTGTTTGATAAAATGCTCAAATGAGCTAGAACCATGATCATCTTCCTAATTTTGGTTTAATTTGTTATATTTCTAAAATAGATTGAAGTTTCTAAGAATTTCGGAATATTTAGAGTGTAAGGAAGCTCAAGTGAGGTATGTTGGCTAAACTCTTCTTTAAGAGTTGGAATTCTCATTATCCTTGTGAGTTCCGAGAAGTTGATTATAAATCGAGTATTCCGATCAGCTTTGTGATGAAGATATATGTTCAATTCGTATTTCAAATACTCTTATCATATTGCATTATAAATTGAGGATGTGTCCCAAACTATGGATTACGTATCCACATGTTATAATTTGTAGTCGTGATTTATGTGAAAGGTATTATGGCAAGTTGTGTAGAGATTGTGATTGCGATACACTTCCACCCGCATACATTGGGGTGAGGCGGCATGACCACCTTATGTGGGGATTATGGTAGAGATATCGTAATTGTGATACACCTCCACCCGCATATATATTAGGGTGTGTAGGAATTATGATATTGTGGGACTGCACCTCCACCCGCTTACATTGGGGTGAGGCGGTACGACCACTTTGTGTATAGTTTTGGTATTGTTGTGTCACCACCACCCGCATATATTGGGGTGAGGTGGCATAGCCGCTTTCATAAGTTCTTAGTACTGTGGTTATATATCCACCCGCATACATTGGGGTGAGGCGGCAGGGCCGCTTGATTATGGTTGTGGTATTGTACGTACACCTCTACCTGCATACATCAGGTGAGGCGGCGGAGAAGCTTTGTGTGAAGATGGATACATAGGATCTCATCTTAAATCGTATAAATGTTGTTGATAGCTTTTAATAAGCTTGCTATGGTTGAGACAGCTATCTATATTATTCTATTGCCGCACTGATTCATCATAATTATCTTGTATTTCTAAATTCTTAAATTGGTGTTTAGGTTTCATACTAGTACTATTCGACGGTACTAACATTCCTTTTGCCGGGGGCGCTACATCTTTAAATGGATGCAGGTGGTTCCACAGCAGGAGACATTGATCGGTGATAGCAGTACACCATCTTCCCAGCTGACTTGGTGAGCCCCACTTCATCCCGGGGTCATGTATCTTTTGATCTTTATGTATTATGGTTAAGGTATAGCCGGGGCCTTGTTGCCGGCATTATCATTGTACTCTTCTTTATCCATAAAGGCTCCGTAGACATAGTGTGGGTTGTGTATTGGTGTTGGGGAAAGACAAACTATGTTATGTTGTGGTTGTATTACTTGTCCATTTGAGACTTTAAAAATGATGAAACTATTGGTAAGAAATTGGTAATTAGAGACATGACCACTTTATTGTTTAATTAAGGAAAACATATATTCTCTTTATTCATGAATGAGTTTGGGTAGAAGTAATCTAATAGGCTTGATCGGTCGGGTTCACTCGGTTGAGCGCCAGTCGCTCTCCTCGATTTTTGGGGGATGACAAACTTGGTATCAGAGCCTAAGGTTTTAAAGTGTCCTAGGATATCTCGGAGCCGTGTCTAGTAGAGTCCTTATTATCGGTGTGTTGTTGACCACATCTATAATTAGGATGCTACATGGGCATTTAGGAATAATACCCTTCTTTCATGTTCTTGATCGTGCGATAAAGCTGGTTGAAAGATTGTTCCTCCTTTAACTCCTGCGTTGCTCTAATTTTTAGTACATGGCGCCTAAGAAGAAGGCAAGAACAACACAAAGAGCCAATGTTACCCTAGGAGTGACAGTTGACCCTATAATTGATGATGCGTGTGAGCACCCGAGGAGTGAGAATATTCCTCCAGTTACTACACTGCCTGTCTCTACTACAACTGATCAGACCGCACCTATCCCTATACCTACTGAAGGTGCAACAGTTCCTCCAACTGATATACCAGTTCTACCTCCAGCTCCAGTTTCCGATTCTGGTGTGTCTGATATTGATATTAGGGAAGCCATACAAATGTTGACACAGTTAGTGACTTCTCAGGCCTAGAGATCGAGTGTTGGGTCTAGTTCTTCTAGTCATCCAGGGGAATCAGTTAGTTCCAGGGTGAACAAATTTCTTCAGTTAGATCCTCCAGTGTTTACGGGTGCTAATCCCGAGGAGGAGGGAAGCCCTTCGGCAAGGTGGGGTGAGTTCACAGATGCCTTTATAGATCATTTCTTGCCTACCGAAACTAAGGTAGCTCGTGCCGCTGAGTTTGAAAGCCTGAAGCAGGGTAGTATGAATATGTAGGAGTACCATATGGAGTTTGCGCGCCTGTCCAAATATGCCATTCACATGTTGCCCACTATGGAGGATAGAGTGCGCCGGATTGTACACGACCTTTACCACTTGGTTATCAATGAGACCTCTACAGCTGCCTTGAATTCTGATATGAACTATGGTAAGATGGTGGCATTTAGTCAAGCCACAAAGACCCACAAATTGAAGAATAGAATGAAGCATCAGAGTAGCAGCAAGGCCCGATCCGCAGGCAACTTTGGTGGTTCTTCCGGTGGTAGCGGTGGTAGGTTGGCATTCAGGGGAGCGTCATCAGGACCTTCCCAATTATTCGCCCAATCTTCAAGGGGTGCACAGTCATCTGGACACAGTTAGGGAAATAGGGGACCCCACAAGCAGTGTCGGCCCGACAGAAGGTTGCAGCAGTGGAGGCTTCCATGCCCTAAGTGTGGGAGGATGCATTTTGGGTCCTGCTTCATGGACCTACCAGTATGCTATGGGTGTGGTGTGAGGGTTCACATTCAGAGAGATTTTCGCTCATCCCACCGAAATATGGGCAGAGGTGCGGCACAGCCAGCTAATTCTGCAGCTACTACATCCATAGCACCTCCAGCTTGAGGTACCCCAGCGCCCGCGGGGCGTGGTGCACCTATGGGTGGTGCACATAATTTGGGAGGACCCATCAGATTTTATGCTATGCGGTGACGTCAAGAATCAGAGGCTTCTCAAGATGTTGTCACAGGTATATTGACTGTCCAATTTCATGATGTATATGCTCGTATTGAACCCGCTTCCACTTTGTCATATGTCACTCCTTATGTTTCTATGGAATTTGGGATAGAACCAGAACAGCTTCATGAGCCGTTCTATGTATCTACTCCGGTTGGTGAGTCTATTTTGGTCGCGCAAGTTTATAGGGATTTTGTTGTCACGTTGCGTGGTCGGGGCACCGTGGCCGATCTTATTTAATTGAGAATGGTCGATTTTGATGTGATAATGGGGATGTATTGGCTTTACTCTTGTTTTTCCAAGCTTGATTGCCGAACCAGAACTGTTAGGTTCTAATTTCCAAATGAGCCAGTTATTGAGTGAAAGGGTGATGATGCAGTGTCGAAGGGTAAGTTTATTTCTTACCTTAAGGCCATGATAATGATCAACAAAGGATGTATTTACCATTTGGTCCATGTTATGGACACCGATGCAGAGGCACCTACATTTGAGTCTGTGCCTGTTGTGAATGAATTTTTGGGAGTATTTCCGGATGAACTCCCTCGGATCCCACCAGACAGGGAGATTGATTTTGGGATTGATGTGATGCCAGACACGCATCCTATATCTATTACACCCTACAGAATGGCACCGGCATAATTGAAAGAGCTAAAAGAGCAATTGAGAAATTTGTTAGAAAAGGGTTTTATCCGGCCAAGTGTGTCGCCTTGGGGCGCACCGGTCCTTTTTGTAAGAAAGAAAGATAGGTCACTGAGAATGTGTATTGACTATCGGTAGCTTATTAAGGTCACAATCAAGAATAAGTACCCACTACCAAGGATAAATGACTTGTTTGATCAATTGCAAGGTGCCAGGTACTTCTCCAAAATTAATTTAAGATCTGGGTATCACCAATTGAAAATCAAGGAGTGGGATATTCCGAAAGCAGCTTTTAGGACCCGGTATGGGCATTTTGAATTTTTGTTGATGTCGTTTAGGCTAACAAATGCCCCAACAGCCTTCATGGATCTTATGAATCGAGTTTTTAAGCCATTCGTTGACTCCTTTGTGATAGTGTTCATTGACAATATTCTTGTATATTCACGAAGTCAGGAGGACCATGCCGATCATCTTAGGGTAGTTCTGCAAACCCTGCATTAGCACCAGTTATATGCAAAGTTTTCAAAGTGTGAATTTGTGCTTGAATCAGTCATATTCTTGGGTCATGTAGTTTCTATTGAGGGAATTAAGGTTGATTCTCAGAAAATTTCAGTTGTGAAGAATTGGCGGAGGCCTACAACTCCAACAGAGATTCGCAGTTTCTTAGGCTTAGCTGGGTATTACAGAAAGTTTGTGGAGGGGTTTTCTAGTCTTGCCTCTCCATTGACTAAATTTATGCAGAAGGCCATTAAATTCCAATGGTCAGATGCTTGTGAAAAGAGTTTCCAAGAATTGAAAGCAAGATTGACTACGACACCGGTGTTTACTCTACCAGAGGGTATAGATGGATTTGTGGTGTACTGTGATGCTTCAAGAATCGAGCTTGGGTGTGTATTAATGCAACATAGGAAGGTGATAGCTTATGCTTCTGGCAACTAAAGAACCATGAAAAGAACTATCCAACATATTATTTAGAACTTGCGGCAATGGTATTTGCATTGAAAATTTGGCGTCATTATTTTATATGGGGTCCGTGTGGATATATTCACGGACCATAAGAGTCTTCAATATATTTTCAAATAGAAAGAATTGAATGTGAGGCAGAGAAGATGGCTTGAATTACTCAAGGATTATGACATTGATATTTTATACCATCCGGGGAAGGCTAAAATACTTGGAGGCATACAAAAGGCCATTGCCAAAGAAGTTCACCGATTGGTTAGTTTGGGAGTTCATTTTGCGGACTCTGGCAAAGGAGGGGTAATTGTGCAAAATAGGGCTGAATCATCACTTGTAGTGGAAGTCAAAGAAAAACAATACAACGATCCATTATTGGTGCAATTGAAAGAGGGGATTCATAAACATATGACCATGGCCTTTTTCCTTGCCATGGATGATGGTACACTAAGGTACCAAGGGCGACTATGTGTTCCAAATGTAGATGGTCTCTGTGAAAGAATTTTGACTGAAGCTCACACTACTAGGTATTCCGTGCACCCAGGTTCTACAAAAATGTATCATGAATTTAAGGAAGTCTATTGGTGGAATGATATGAAGAGGAATGTGGAAGACTTTATGGCAAGATGTCCAAATTGTCAGCAACTGAAGGCCGAACACCAAAGGCCCGGTGGGTTGGCACAAAACATAGAAATTTCAATGTGGAAACAGGAAATGGTTAATATGGTCTTTGTGGTAGGATTACCGTGCACTCCGCGCAAGTGTGACTCAAATTTTGTGATTGTGGATCGACTCACGAAGTCAGCACACTTTTTGCCGGTTAAGTCCACCAACACAGCGGAGCAGTATGCTCAGTTGTATATCAAAGAAATAGTCAGGTTGCATGGCACCCCAATTTCCATCATTTCTGATCTGGGAGCACAATTCACTGCTGATTTTTGGAAGAAATTTCAGCAAGGTTTGGGTACTCAGGTAAATTTCAGTACAACCTTTCACCCGAAAACTGACGGGCAGGCATAGCGGACTATTCAAAAGCTTGAGGATGTGTTGCACACTTGTGTTATGGACTTCAAAGGTAGCTGGTATGATTATTTACCACTCATAGAATTTGCATACAAAAATAGCTATCATGCTAGCATTCAAATGGCACCGTTCGAGGCTTTATATGGTAGGAGATGTAGGTCTCCCATTGGGTGGTTTGAAATTGGGGAAGCAGAGTTGATAGGGCCAGACCTCGTGCATCAGGCTATGGAAAAAGTTAAAATCATTAAGGAGCGGTTGAAGACTGCTCAGAGTCATCAGAAATCCTATTCGGATGTTCGTTGAAGGGATTTGGAGTTCAAAGAAGATGATTGGATATTCTTAGAAGTTTCCCCTATGAAAGGGTAATGCGATTTGGTAAGAAAGGTAAATTGAGTCCGAGGTATATCGGACCGTACAAAATCATTCAGAGGATCGGTGAGGTAGCATACAAACTTGAGCTACCACCTGAGATGTCATTAGTACACCCGGTGTTTCACGTGTCTATGTTAAGGAAAGTAGTTAGAGACCTGACATCCATTGTTCTGGTTGAGACTATTGAGGTAAATTAAGAATTGACTTATGAAGAGATTCCAGTTTCTATTATTGATCGGCAAGTCCGAAAGTTGAGAAACAAAGAAATTGCATCCGTAAAAGTGTTATGGCGAAACCAACAGGTTGAAGAGGCTACTTGGGAGGCCGAAGAAGAAATTAAGAAAAAGTATCCTTATTTATTTGAATAACCATGTAATTATGAGTTGTGCCTTAATAAAATGCTAAGGGATATTCCTATGAAATATGTATGACTTGTACATTTGGTGTTAAGGGCATTCCGTTCTGGTAATATAATTGCTTGTGAGGCAACAATTGATGTTGTTTTGTATTATGTTACGTTGTTAGATTATGTATATGCTGTTAGGATGTGTTTCTGGGGCTCTCTGACAAGTGGATAGGCCTAATTACAAAGGAAACTCTAGCGAAATTTTTGGAAATTTAGGGAGTTAGTCAAATTTGCGGTTGCTGGTGCGTGGTATGAAAGACTAAGTTGCATAAGATGCAAATAACAGAATTCGACCCACATTCGAGGACGAATGATCCTAAGCGGGGGAGAATGTAACACCCTGGAAAATTTCAAAGTACTTAAGTGTAAAGCCCGATAACATTTGCTAAGAAAATAATGTTTTATGGTGCCGGACTAGGCTTACGTGTTTGAGGGTTATAGAAATTCTTCGTGGCTCGGACTTTTTGGGTTTAACAATGCATGAGAATGAAAAGGAAAATTTTTGGCAGAAAAATGAAATTTTGCGGTCCATTATGCGACCGCAGAATCACTCTGCAGGCCACATAATGGCCGCAGAAGTGAGCAGGAGAAGGGCCAATCCAAGGAAATTATGCGGTCGATTATGCGACCGCATAACTGTTTTGCGGTGCATTATGCGATCGCATAACAGTTATGTGGACCGCATACACGGACAGATTGTTTGCCAACTTTGGACACCAATATGCGACCGATATGCGGTCGCATATGCTACCGCAGAACCCGTTCCGGAGCTTCATTTTTGGGTTTTAAAAACCCGACCCTACTTCGTTAAATACACGTTTTGGGCCATTTTGGAGAGATAATCTAACATTTTAGAGTGAGAGAGGGTTCCCTAGAGTGAGAAGGTGTTCTCCAATAATTGTTCTTCAATTCTTGCCCAAGTTTCGGAAGATTTGAGAAGGCAAACTCACTAGGTCTTCATCCTAGAGGTAAGATTCTATACCCTAACCCTCAATTTCGAATTTTGTGTAGAAATAAATAATAAACACGATAATTTCTGGGCAAGAGGGTTGGTTATTGTACATGCATGTGTTATCAAGGGGTGTAGAAAGATTGTTGAGCTAAATATGGTAAAGGTTGGGTTGTGGGATGATGGAATCCTCCATAAAAGGATATTGAAACCTTAATGCACATCTAGCGTTTGATAAAATGTTCAAATGAGCTAGAACCATGATCATCTTCCTAATTTTGGCTTAATTTGTTATATTTCTAAAATAGATTTAAGTTGCTAAGAATTCCGGAACATTTAGAGTGTAAGGAAGCTCAAGTGAGGTATGTTGGCTAAACTCTTCTTTAAGAGTTGGAATTCTCATTATCTTTGTGAGTTCCGAGATGTTTATTATAAATCGAGTATTCCGATCAGCTTTGTGATGAAGATGTATGTTCAATTCGTATTTCAAATGCTCTTATCGTATTGCATTATAAATTGAGGATGTGTCCCAAACTATGGATTATGTATCCATATGTTATAATGTCTAGTCGTGATTTATGTGAAAGGTATTATGCCAAGTTATGTAGAGATTGTGATTGCAATACACCTCCACACGCATACATTGGGGTAAGGCGGCATGACCGCTCTGTGGGGATTATGGTAGAGAGATCGTAATTGTGATACACCTCCACCCGCATATATATTGGGGTGAGGCGGCATGACCGCTTTGTGTAGGAATTATAATATTGTGTGATTACACCTCCACCCGCTTACATTAGGGTGATGCGGTACGACCGCTTTTTGTATAGTTTTGATATTGTTGTGGCACCACCACCCGCATACATTGGGGTGAGGTGGCATAGCCGCTTTGTGTAAGTTCTTAGTACTGTGGTTATATATCCACCCGCATACATTGGGGTGAGGCGGCAGGTCCACTTGCTTATAGTTGTAGTATTGTACGTACACCTCCACCTGCATACATTGGGTGAGGCGGTGAGGCCGCTTTGTGTGAAGATGGTCACATAGGATCTCATCTTAAATCATATAAATGTTGTTGATAGCTTTTAATAAGCTTGCTATGGTTGAGACATTTATCTATATTATTCTATTGCCGCACTAGTTCATCATAATTATCTTGTATTTCTAAATTATTAAAGTGGTGTTTAGTTTTCATACTAGTACTATTCGACGGTACTAACATCCCTTTTGCCGGGGTCGCTGCATCTTTAAATGGATGCAGGTGGTTCCACAGCAGGAGACATTGATCAGTAATAGCAGTACACCTTCTTCCCAGCTGACTTGGTGAGCCCCACTTCATCCCGGGGTCATGTATCTTTTGATCTTTATGTATTATGGTTGAGGTATAGCCGGGGCCTTGTTGCCGGCATTATCATTGTACTCTTCTTTATCCATAGAGGCTCCATAGACATAGTGTGGGTTGTGTATTGGTGTTGGGGAAAGACAAACTATGTTATGTTGTGGTTGTATTACTTGTCCATTTTAGACTTTAAAAATGATGAAACTATTGGGAAGAAATTGGTAATTGCAGATATGACCACTTTATTGTTTAATTAAGGAAAACATATATTCTCATTCATGAATGAGTTTGGGTAGAAGGAATCTAATAGGCTTGCTCAGTCGGGTTCACTCGGTTGAGAACCGGTCGCGCTCTCTGATTTTGGGGCGTGACATGTATCATGGATATTCCATAATGCCCATGATAAGATAAAGTAATAACTAATACCAGGACTCGCAGATCGGAAGATAGCTTAAGCCTACAAAAAGGCTGATTAGAAGGAAGAGGAAACTAAAGAGTTACATCAACCAAGTAAATAAGGAGTCTGATTATTGGACCCAGAAAATTATAGAAATCATGATGGAGAACATTGCAGGATCACTCTTAATATCAGAGGTACAAGAGAGAAAGTACAATAACCATGTTCTATAACGGCACTACAATAAACCCAGTTGGAAAAGTACCAGCCTCATAAGAAGTCAGTACGAAGCTCCCACCAGACTGTGTATGCACCAGAGGTGCAAGTATTATAATAGAACTTCAAGATATGGACGTGAATTACAACTATGTGGAAGGGAGATCATGAAAGAGATAGAAGATACGATGCAATATTTTAAGGTAGTAAGGTAAAGGTGAACAACGTACAAAATACTCAAATGCGGAAGGTTGTGAATAGTCCATACTTGGATAAAAGGCTAGAAGCGCGGTGATTCAGTATACAGGAATGATAGTGGGATCGTCAGTAGCATATCTTCCAGTCTATGGTTTCTAGGTACCGAGAGATCTAGTCAAGAGAGGAAAAAATAAAGAATTGGAGATGATGTGATGTCTCGCTTGATGTTCCAGAATAGCATAAGAAACTCTATGGTGCAAGCAAGCTAAAGGAAGGTGGCGTAGAATATAAATACATATATGTAGGTCACAAGCTAAAGTATGGTAAAGCGACAGGGTTTTAGGAAGACAGGAGTAAGGATAAGAAAGTGCAAGTGAGAAGGTGACGAGAATGGATAAGTCCTCAAGACTAAGACCATGAAAACAAGAAGAGCTGATGGTTTCTCTAAGTTATAAAAAGCTCAGTATAGCCTGAATAAACTTTAAAAAGTCTAAGACTAATACTATTTAGAAGAGATAGAATGTTGCCCTGATAGTATACTAAGGGTGTAATCATGATAGATAAAGGATGATGTTTGGATCTTCTATTGAGTTGTGATTTGAAGAAAAAAAGGGGGATTTCATGAGTTGTACAGGATTAGAATAACCCCCCATGGGATGAATCACGTTGGTATGCTATGAAATACGGTTATAGAAGCATGGTATCGCTCCCAGGTGGGTCAGTCTAATCATTTCATATGTTCCACGATGAGATGTGAGCCCTAGCGGCAGAGTTACATAAGAGATCAAGTTATCAGTGATAGAGGATAGATCAACATTAAAGTGAATCAACAATGGTTGGACAAAAGTCACAAAGTATAAGGTAAGATTAGGTCGTCCTTCTTAAGATGAACTGTAATGAAGAAGCATTAAAGGACATAGATTTATACATATAGGATAAGCAACGAGAGTAACCTGGAGTTTGGTAGCAGACCTCAGTAATGATAATCAAAGTAAGAGTTATGGCAGTAAAGTCATACGGATGGATAAACAGATCTATGAAATAAGGTATAACAATATTCGTAAGTTCAACAAAGCACCGAGCAAAGAACTTCAGAATACCTATAGATGCCCAGAGGGACACCTTGTCAAGCTCTGTATATATTTACAAAGTGAGTCCTAGAGATTGGCCAAAAGTTGGAGGAAAAAGGGGAGAAGAGTCGCATAGGCACACTTACATGGTCAAAGTCGTACATGCTACATGATAGAAAGTAACAACATTTACGAGATTTGAAGGATTCCGACCATAAGTCAAGGTGTGATAATGAGGCCTAAAGGGGGGAATGCCCTGGCCTTTGGAATTATTCACAGAACAGATGGCTAGATAGCAAGGAGAGTACTAGAGTAGTCAGAAGGCATAAGTCATGAAAATGATAAGTGCATCAGTCAACATTCGAGGACGAATGTTCCAAAGGGGGGAATGATGTTACACCACATGTTTTCGTATGAGGAAGTACGCCATAAGCAAATTGATATAAGCTCAGAAATGAGATAATACATTCCGCATTTTCGTACGTTAAAGTATCGTCGTAAGCTAATCACGCAAGTTCGGGAATGAGATTATTTTGAGATTATAAGCATTATGTTGTTTCAAACAAGTGATGAGTAAATTCTTATAGGTGAAAGGGTAAGCAAATCAAAGAAAATGAATTTTCGTCAAAGTTTGACATGTTGGGATAAAATACGGCCCGAGCTAAAAATACTCGATATTTATGGACTAGTGCCATATACGACACTATATGACCAGGATAGTAAGGTGTATAAGGTGTGTTAAATGTGAGTAGTATCTTAATTAATTTGAGATAATCCTTAATTATGTGAATTATTGGATAATGGGGGAAATAACAAGTTAATTAATAATTAACGGATGATGAATTAAAGTCTTTGGATAAAGACTAAGACTAATATGTGGAAGCCACATACATGAGTCATTAAGAGACTCTTGAACAATTGTGCAAGGTGGCACTCTTTAAAGAATAATTGAAAAAAATGGTTTCTTAAATTCAAGATTTGGAAAGAAAAGGAATTCATAAAAAGCCATAAGACTCTAACGTTATTGCTTTAGTAAACATCTTACAAAAGTTGTGATCAAATTCACAAAGTGATTATATGGAATTTGGTGCAAAAATTCAAACGAGATTTCACAAGGAAATAGCAAAGGGATTTTGCGATTCTAAGGGAGTACGGTGCAATCTTCCTCAAAAATATCATACGGATTTTTTCCTACTCCGATCTTGCCGTCACGTGTTTTGTTGAAATTAATGTGTGTTAGAGGGATTGTCAAGAGAATCGACTCAGGTATGTTAAAGCTATCCCTTCTTTCTTTTGTCATGATCTATACGACACAAACGAAACGAGCAAATGCACAATTTCCATAAATGACTCTATTCATAGAAATACTAGAGATACTTATGTCCTTGATACCCCATGTGTCATATTATTCTATCATTTGTTCATGGGTCTCAGATAATACGTAAGTTGATAAAGTTTATTTTATGATATTAATCTAAGGCAAAATGGTCTTACGACACTATGAAAGATTTTATTGACGTACTTCTTATGCATTGCATTTATTTACATTGACCCATGACCAGATGGAATTATATACGACGTTATATATGCACCACCACCTGATTAGTTGGTATACGTTGATGATTTGCCCATAATGGCAGAGATGATATAATGGGATGCCCTCAGTGGCTTGATGATGTCATGAACACATTTACTCATGCATGGTATGACATTTATACGCATATGCATGACATTCTAATATTAAATGATTCACAAAGCTATTCAGATATACATGTTGAGTCTTTTACTTCATGTTTCTCTCATATCTATTGTTTACTGATTTCCATTCCTTACATACTCGGTATATTATTTGTACTGACATCCCTTTTGCTTGGGGATGCTGCGTTTTATGCCCGCAGGCCCCGATAGACAAGTTGAGAGTCCTCCAAGTAGGCTGTCAGCTCAGCGGAAGATGTTGGTGCGCTCAATTTGCTCCGTAGTTGCTTATTTGGTTGGTATGATTTAGACATGTATTGATAGGTATGTCTGGGCCATGTCTCGATCTTATGACGTTTATTTACCCTTAGAGGCTTTGCAGACATATGTCATGTATATGTAAGATTGTATGGCCTTGTCGGTCTATGTTAAGTGTACGAGTGATTATTTTGGCCTTATAGGCCCGTACGTCATACGTATAAGTTTGGATTACACGTTGGGTCTTCCAAGGTCGAGTATTTTCCCCATGTTTTATTCTACTTATCTTACGATAGACTCTCTGGCTCATTTACCTATGATAGTATGATACGAAAGATACGTTACATAGGTACTCGACTAAGAAAGGTACCGGGTGCCCTTTGCGGCCCATTGGTTTGGGTCGTGACTCTTCTCTGCTAGAATTATGATAGAGGCATGTGCACTGATTGAAAGGTTACCCCGAGTGAGTGTCTACCGACACAGTATAGGCTCTTAATAATGGACCTGAAAATTAATATAAAGAGGAAGAAGAGAGCGGCGTATGGTCAACCCAAGATAAAGTAGGAAGCCTTGACTAAGAGAAAAGATCATGAGTTGGGGAGAAGTTGATGGCTATGGGGGGCTAGAAGATTAGTGGGAACATGAGTAATTTGTGGACCACGACAACAAATTGTATTAGAGAAGCTTCTAGAGAGGTATTAGGGGTCACGAATGGATACGCTGGATGCCACAAAAGGGATTGGTGGAGGAATAAAGAAGTCCTAAAAAATGTGGAAGCCAAGAAAGCAACACATCTGATTCTAGTGGAGAGCGCAGTCAAGGAGGAGAGGAGGACGAATAAGGAGTGCTATAAGAGGGCTGAAAAAGTGGAAACATTAGCGGTCACGATGGCTAAGAATGCAACATTTAGGTGCCTGTATGAGGAGCTGGGGAGTAAAGGCGGTGACAAAAGACTATATAGGTTAGCTAAGGTTAGATAGAGAAGTATCGGTACCTGGATCAAGTGAGGCTCATTAAAGACGATGATGGTAAGGTAGTGGTGGATGAGACATCTATTAGGCTTAGGGGGCACACATATTTGTATAAACACTTGAACTAGGATGGGGACAAGAACATCCTGCTTGGTGAGTTGAAGAACTCAGAAAGCCAACGAGTTTTTGTTTTTGTAGGCTCTTTAAAGTGGAGGAGGTTGAGGGGGTGATGCGGAAGATGAGTAGGGGTGAAGTAGCTGGGCCAGATAAGATTCCGATAGAATATTTGAAGGATGGGGGCCGGGCAGGCTTGGAGTGGCTTAGTGGATTGTTTAATGTCATTTCAGGACGCAGATGCCCGATGAATGGAGGAGGAGCTTGATGTTCCCTGTGTACAATAATAAAGGGGATGTCCATAATTGCAATAACTATAGTGGTATCAAGTTGTTGAGTCACACTATGAAAGTTTGGGAGAGGGTGGTGGAGATGAGGGTGAGTAGAAGTGTGTCTATGACTAAGAACCAGTTTGAATTCATGTCGGGGCGGTCGACTACTGAAGCCATTCATCTTGTGAAGAGACTGGTGGAGTGGTATAGGGAGAGAAATAAAGACTAGCATATGGTGTTCATTGACCTAGAGAAAGCCTACGACAAAGTCCCGATGGAAGATCTCTAGAGATGTTTGGAGGTTAGTGGCATCCCAGTAGGGTACAGTAGGGTGACTAGAGATATGTGTGATTGTGCTAAAACTCGGGTGATGATTGTGGGAGGAGACTCAGAACGCTTCCTAGTGTTGATGGGGTTACATCAGGGATCAACTCTTATCTCGTTTCTATTTGCTATGGCGATTGATGTGTTGATGCGACACATCCAATTGGAGATTACATGGTGTATGTTATTTGCAGATGATATAGTGTTGATTGATGAGACGTTGTGGGGTTAACGCTACGTTGGAGGTTTGGAGATACACCCTAGAATCTAAAGGTGTCGAGTTGAGTAGGATGAAAGTTGAATACTTGGAGTGCAAGTTTAGTGAGGGTATGCATGAAGCAAAAGTGGACGTAAAGCTTGATTCACAAGTCATTCCCAAGAGAGATAGTTTCAAGTACCTCCGGTCTGTTATCCAAGGAAACAAGGAGATTGGCGAGGATTTTCCAAATCGTATTGAAGCGGGGTGGATGAAATGGAGGCTCACATATGGTGTTTTGTGTGATAAGAATATGCCACCAAGACTTAAGGGCAAGTTTTATAGAGTGGTAGTTAGACCGACTATGTTGTATGGTGTTGAGTGTTGGTCAGTCAAGAAATCCCATGTCCAGAAGATGAGAGTAGCAGAAATGAGGAGGCTGAGATGGATGTGTGGGCATACCTATAAAGATAAGATTAGGAATAAAGTTATTGGGGAGAAGGTGGGAGTAGCCCCTGTGGAAGACAAATTGTGGGAATCGAGACTTAGATGGATCGGGCAGGTATTGAGGAGAGACATTGATGCCCCGGTTAGGAGGTGTGAGAGACTGACCTTGGAGGGTATGAGTAAGGTTAGAGGTAGGCCAAAGATGCATTAGGGAGAGGTTATAAAGAAATACATGGCATTGCTTCAACTTACAGAAGACATGATACCCTAATAGGAAGGTGTGGAGGTCCATAATTAGGATTGTATGTTGATAGGTAGTTGAGAGTTTCTCCTAATCGTACCAGTAATATTAGTATTATTCTTACATTTTCATGTTCCTAAATCATTGTTATTCAATATTGTGTCATTCTGACTAGTATTTTTAGTAGTTTTCTTGTATTTCTTATTTTTAGTTCTTTCTTATTACGCACAGTGTCTTTGTTTTTTCTTTTGTTGTTATTGTTGGTTGCTTCCTATTTAGTATGTCTTAAGTCGAGTTATATTAGAAACAACCTCTCTACCTTCACAAGGTAGGGATAAGGCACGCGTACACATTACAATCCCCAAACCCCACTTGTGGGATTACACTAGTTTTTTTGTTGTTGTTGTAATATTATAATATGAACCTATTATAACCCTCAAATCATCAATTCGGGGTCTCTTACACAAAAAGCTAACCTTGGTCTACTCTTACACCTTAGGGCTTCCCAAATAGAACCAAGTGTTCCAACTCACTCCCGAACCGCAAGAAAACTTGACCGCCCATCCCCACAAGTCATATAACATCAAATAAACTGTGGGAATCATAAAATAAGGGAACAGGGTGAACCTAAAATGATTGGTTGGATCGTTACATTCTCCAGCTCTTAAAGAAATGTTATTCCTTGAATGGGTTTAGAAATGTACCTGAACTTTCCCAAAAGATGTGGGTATCTGCTCCGCATATTAAACTCGGTCTCCCAAGTAAACTCCTCGCTCCATTGGCCTCTCCAAAGAACCTTCATCGACGCGATATCACTTTACCTGAGCTTTCAAACATGCTTATCGAAAATGGCCATTCGCTCTTCTTCATAAGCCAGATTCTCATCTAACTGCACCTTGCTAAAGTCCAAATCATGTGACTTGTCTTCACGACACTTCCAAAGCATATAATATGAAACAATGGATGATTTCCCTCAAACCCCTCAAATGGGCCAATAAACCTCGTACTTAAATTCTGCTTCTTTCCAAATCTGATCACGTCTATTATAGGTGAAACCTTCAAGAGTACCATCTCACTATCCACAAATGCCATATCACAGATATTCTTATCAGCATATATTTTTTGTCTGGATAGAGCTGTATGAAGTTGCCCCTGAATCAACTTCACTTTATCCAAAGCATCCTAAAACAAGTAACTACCCAACAACCTAGCCTCACAAAGCTGAAACCAATCAATAGGGTATAGACACTACCTCCAATGAAAAGACTCATATGGATCCATCTGATTGATAGACTTGTAACTATTATTGTATACAAACCTCACCAATAGTGTAAATTGATCCCAATGACCTCCAAAGCCAACCACACAAGATGTCAAAATATCATCCAAAATATGAATAGTTCATCGGACTGAACATCTATTTGTGGGTGAAGAGTTGTGCTAAGGTCCACATGTGTACCCAACTACCACTAAACACCTATCTAAAAGTGTTATGTGAACTGAGTACGGTCCCAAATGATAGAAACAGGTACACCATGCAAATAAACAATCTCTTTTATATAGATCAGTGCAAACTTTTCTGAAATTTATGTAGTCAACACCGGAATAAAATGCACGGATTTGGTCAACATATCAAAAAATGGCCCAAATGGTATCAAATTTCTTCAAAGTGCATTGCAAGGCTACCAAAAATTCCATAGTAATATGCTTCCACTTTAACTCTGGTATAACTAACCCCTGAGTCAACCCACCTAGTTTCTAATGCTCATACTTCACTTGCTGTCAATTCAAACAACATGAAACATGCCCAAAAAAGCTTTCTTCATCTTCTACCACCAGTAATGCTGCTTTAAGTCATGTAACGATGCGACCAACCATTTTGTGTATTTGAGCATTGTTCTACTTTTTGATGTTTCTCGCAGGTTTGTTTATGGTTAATGAGTTGGGGATGGTTAGTTTGGTTTCGGGAAGGTTTGAGAGTTATTTAGAACACTAAGTCTCATTTTGGAAGCTTAAGTTGCTAGAGTTGATCAATCCTTTGGATTCTAAGTAAATGAACTTGGATTGGTGATGTGATAGTTCTATTAGGTTTAGATGTTGATTTTAGACTTGAGTGTATGGTCGGATTAGGTTTTGGATGTTCCTAGAAGATTTTTGCTCTATTTTGCATTTGCAATTTGAAGAAATGGAGTGTTCGTAGGTTTGACCGCTAGTTGACTTTGGCATTATCGAACTCTGATTTCTATTTTGAGACCTTGGATAGGTTCAATTATTTTATTGGAACTTGTGTGTAATGTTTAGTTATAATCCAGAAGGTCTAAGTATGAATCGAACATGTTTAGCAAAATTGGAACGTTTGGAAGTTAAGAGATGGATCTCAATCTTTGATTCTTGGTTTGATGTTATTTATGGTTTTTTGAGCATTTTGATAAGTTTGGATTCAGTATTTGGACTTTTGGTATGGTTGTACAAGGTCCCGGGAGGGGGAGGGGGACTCGCTTGTGTTTCGAATAAGTTAACAGATGCACATGATCTTGCATAGAAGCAGAAAGGAGGTTGGAAAGCTCGTAGATGCGAGCGTGTTGTCTCAAAAGTGGCATCGCAGAAGAAACAGTTTTTGCTACCACTACGAGATGACTAGCAACATGTTATATTTCGAGGATTATCTCATTTGTCATTATTTTTAATTTTGGATCTCGGAAAAAGGCAATCCTGGAAGGGTTTAACATTACTAATTTGTGGATTCGAGTCGAGTTTTATTTGATAGGAAAGGCAATTTTGGAAGGTTAAAACTTACCGGATGTAGGTTCTAAAGCTAGTATTAGTGGTACCCATTAAGCGTGTAGGATTACTTACTTGGAGACACCGTGGTGAGCTACTTTACTTGATTCAATCTCCAACACATGGAGTTACCCTTCCCTACTTGTTTATATATGTCTATGTACGTATTCTTTTCCATTTTCGGGCATATTTTGTTTATCAGCTGATACTATGTTTCCTTGTCAGATACTTGTGACTATTCTGTGACACTAGATTTTTGGATAGTATGCGAGACAGTGCGATTGTGTTTAGAACTTCTCTGGGATTCATATATTTATGACTTTATATTTGAGAGTTATTCCATTTTGTTATTTATATCATGAATTAGTTAAATTCTTAATAAATGAGTCATATTGTTGTTGTTGAGAGTTGGCTTGCCTAGCAAGCATGTTATACGCCATCACGACGCTCGGAGGGATTTTTGATGGTGACAAGTTGGTATTAGAGCTCTAGGTTCTAAGGGTCTCACAAGTCTCGAACGGGCCTAGTAGAGGCTTGTGGATCGGCACAGAGATGTCGGTATGTTTATGCGAGAGGCTATAAGGATTTAGGAAACTTCCCTTTCTTGATTCCCTGTCATGCGTTGATTATTGTTTGAGTCTAAATTCTCTCTTCTACTCTCTCACGTATGGTGAGAACACGCGCTTTAGCGGCCGCAGGTGAGGGAGGGATAGTACCACCAGTTGTATCCATGAGAGGCAGAGGCTGGGACAGGGATAGAATTCATGCCATAGGTCACACAATGGCGACTAGGGGAGAAGCACGTACCAGAGCCTGGATGCAAGGCCTCATAAAAGTGTGCCAAGGAATTTATAGTTCTATGGTGCTGGGGTAGGCTAGTGTTGGACGATTGTATACCGACTTTTATGCTTGACCAGTTGGTGGAAACGTTTTGTAGAACATGGCATTTCTGCGGTCCATTATGTGACCGCACAACTGTTCTACGGACCGCATAATAGTCACAGAGTTGAACAGGAAAAGCTCAATTTTGAAGGCCACTTTGCGGTCCATTATGAGACCGCATAACCATTTCGCGGGGTGCACCTCCATCACAGAATCAACATGAGAATTTATGGAGGGGGGAATTTTATGGTGTGTTATGCGGCCGCATAAGTAATCTGCGGACCACAAACCTGCCACAGACTGTAACATGCCAGCTCAAATTCTTGATGTCAATTTTGCTGTCCCTTTCACGGACTACCGAAGGGTCCATTTTGTGTATTTTATAACCTGACCCCATTTTGATTATAAGCCACTGGGCTCGTTTTGAAGGCAAAAACTTGATATTTTAAGAGAGAGGGGAGGAACTAGAGAGAGAAGGAGGGGCTCCAACATCTTCCACCTCAAATTATTGATCATGTCTTGAGGATTCAAGGGAAGAGCTCTCACATTTTCTTCTAAAGAGATAAGTACTTGTCCCAAACTCTCATGCAATGTCCCATTATGCATTTGTGGGTAGGATTTCACTATTATGAGGATTATGGGAGGGGGGTTGAGGTCCTTAACACTCTATCTATATTTTTGAGGTAAAGAGGTAGAATAGGAGGTGTGGTTGTTGATTTGGGGGTGTGTCTTAAGAATGCACGAATCGATCAAGACGTCATGGAAGTTGTTAGGTTATCCAGGATGAATTTTTGATTGAGATTGGTTGTGGGATGATGGAATTCCACCATAGAAACCTTGTAGTCAAAATTGCATAGTTAATGTTTGATGAAATGTGTTACACCCTATGTTTTCGTACGTGAAAGTACGCCATATGTAAATTAATGAAATCTCGGAAATGAGATGTTACATCCCGCATTTTCGTATGTTAAAGTTTCATCGTAAGTTAATCGACGTAAGTTCGGGAATGAGATTATTTTGAGATTATAAGCATTATGCTATTTCAAACAAGTGATGAGTAAATTCATAGAGGTGAGAGAGTAAGCAAATCAAAGAAAATGAATTTCATCGAAGTTAGACATTTTGAGATAAAATACAGTCCAAGCTATAGTACCCCATATTTATGGACTAGTGCCTTACAAGGTACCACATGACCATAATAGTAAGGTGTATAAAGTGTGTTAAAGGCGAGTAGTATTTTAAGTAATTTCAGATAATTCTTTATTATGTGGATAATTGGGTAATTATCGGTCAGTTGGAGATTAACAAGATAATCAATAAGATTAATAAATAATTATGGTTATGGAATAAGGCCTAAAAGGCCCAACGTGGCAGCCCACTATTCAAATTAGTGACCCTTGAATTGAATTACTAGGTGGCACCTTTAGAGGGCCTTTTCGCTAAGCCATAAAAGGCTTCTTAAATCCAACAAAAGACATGTAAGATTATGATAAATATTTCACAAAATAGAGATGCTCACCTCCTCCCATCTCCAAGTAACGATCTCCATAGCAATGTACATTGCTTCAGCAAAACAAAATTGTTAGTAACGTGAGTTACTTCAAAAAATAGAGGTGCTTAATCTAATCTACAAAGTGACGGATCTCCAACCAAGATATTCATACGAAGTTATACTACGTAATAGCAACGGGATTTTCAATTCTAAGGGAGCCCGATATAATCTTTCTCAAGAAAATCATACAGATGTTTTCCGTACTTCGATTTGTCGTTACGTGTCTTTTTCGCAATTGACGGGCGTTAGAGGGATTGTCAAGAGAATCGGGTCAGGTATCTTAAGGCTATCCCTCCTTTCTTTTTAGCGTGAACCAAATGAAATGAGCAAAATATGCAACTTTCATAAATGACTATATTTATAGAAACACTAGGGGTGTCTATACTCTTGCTTCCCTATATGTCTTATTACTCTATCATTTGTTCACGGGTCTCAGAAAATACGTAAGTTGATAATTTTATTTTATGATATTAATCAAAGGCATAATGGTCCTATGATGTTCCGAAAGATTTTATTAACGTATTTTATATGCATTTCATTAATTTATAATGTGCATTGACCCATGACCAGATGACACTATATACGCGTATATAATATGTATAAGGGATATAGGAAAAGTTTAGGGTGTTATATATGCACCACCACCTGATCAATTGGTATACATTGACGATTTGGCCACAGTGGCCGAGATGATATGATGGGATGCCCTCAGAGGCTTGCTGATGTCATGTACGCATATACCTATGCATGGTATGACATTTATATGCATATGCATGGCATTGTAAATGTTAAATATTCACAGAGTTATTCAGACTTACATGTCGAGTCTTTTACTCCATGCTTCTCTAATGTCTATTATTTACTAATTTCTATTCGGTACATTATTTGTACTGACATCCCTTTTGCCTATGGACACTGCTTTTCATGCCCACAGGTCCCGATAGACAGGTCAAGAGACCTCCAAATAGGCTATCAGCTCAGCGGAAGGTGTTGGTGCGCTCCAGTTACTCCGTAGTTGCTTGTTTGGTCAGTATGATTTAAACGTGTATTGTTTGGTATGGTGGGGCTCTGTCCCGACCTTTATGACAATTATGTATTCTTAGAGGCTTGTAGACAGATGTCATGTACGTAAAATATTGTATGGCCTTGTCGGCCTATGTTCAGTGTACGAGTGGTTATTTTGGTCTTAATGTCTTATGTATAAGTTGGTATAACATGTTGTATTCTACTTATCTCACGGAAACCTCTCTGGATCAGTTATCTATGATAGTATGATACAAAAAGATACGTTATGTTGGTACTCGGTTGAGTAAGGTAGCGGGTGCCCATCGCGGCCCATCGGTTTGGGTCGTGACAAAATTGGTGTCAGAGCAGTTCTGTTCTAGGGAGTCTACAAGCCGTGTCTAGTAGAGTCTTGTTTATGGGTGTGTTATGCACCACACTTATAAGCATGAGGCTACAGGGAATTTAGGACTGTCACTCTTTCTTTTTACTGTAGATCGTGTGGTAGAGCCTAGTTGTAAGAACTCAATTTTCTAAACTCTATCTTATTCATAATACAATGATACCTACATCCAGAAATACGGTTGGTAAGAGATATAGATGTGGAAGAGTTGAATCAGAGGAACTTGATTTTGCATCATGCTTATGATGAGTAAATGTGAGGTTTTCAGCAGATCATGTGTGTACGTGTAAGCTTCTTGATAAGGAACCTTAAGGCAAGAATATCTAACCATATGGAAAAAAGCAATGAGAGATTCAGGAGGTAGATACAAGTTTCAACAAGTAAAAGAACTCAGATGAAGAAGGGTACGAGGCGCCCAATTAATGAAGATTATCAGTTTTTACAATTCAGGCAGAGGAATATAAGCCTTTTGAGTTACCTTCAACAATAACAGTGGTATGTATAATTGGCCACACCCATCTCAGTTATACCCTACTAGGGGCTAACAGGTGTAGTTTAAGAAAAGGACGGGATATCAGGATCCGGCTGGGGTTAGAGTAACCCAAAATGGTGAATGGATTGTTTGTGTTAGTTGATATTTCCGAAGGATATTACAAAGGTGCTAATAGATCTCGTTGTGAAGCACCCAAATGGTGCACTCTAGAATATTACAATTAGATGTGAATACTAGCGTGATAAAAAAAATTCAGAAGATAGGCATTGAAAGCCTGGAAGGGATAAATATTACCTTAGTGTGGCTCGTGTCCCTAGTAGAGTGAGAACGTTAAGAAACCTGAAGAGCCACTGGATGGAGCAAAGGGGAGCTAAAAGCAAAAGAATGTCTTGTTACATCTTTCAGAATAAAGTGATGCACATAAATGTTAGCAAAAAATAAGAAAAGAGTTAATGAAGCATTATGAGTAAGATATGATACATGGATGACAACGATAGATCAAAAGATGGCAGTATTACAGAATCTATAGTCAAGTGAAGGAAAAGACGAGAGGTGACAGGTCTTGAGACAACAAAAGAGTATAGGCCATAAAGTCATATCCTCATTTCAAGAAATAAGTTTGTGACTCTAACACGACTACCAGAAGGAAAAGTTAGACCCCAGAGTAATAGAAATCAGTATGGGCTAGTGAACAAGATAAACTAAACATGATTTAGGGATTGACTGATTTGATAGTGGTCGACATCATGAGAATTTCAGATTGCCTTCCAGCAATAATAGAATGGACAACAGAAGAAGATTCATGATAAATTCAGAGAATGGTCATTCAGGAAGACGCCTCCCTAAAGCAAGCAATGTTAGCAAAGTTAAGCATAGGGGGTTGTATGTGCCAGTTGCACTAAGTGTCACCATCGCGAGTAAGTAATTTTGTTATCTTTGGTATAGAAAGATTACCACAAGGTGAGTAAGGGCCATCAATGATGTGAAAGGACGCCAGAAATGAGAGGTAAAATATCTATAGGTAGGTCACCGTAGCTCCAACTCTTAGTACACCCCTAAAGGGGGAATATAGAGTGATGTGGTATTAAGTCAGAATTAAGTGGTTCTAGTAACTATGGAATGGTAAGGGGAGAATGCGATAAAACAATGAAAAAGGGATGAGATTGCACTTATTCAACGCCTAGAGATATGCTACCATTCCAGAACACTATGCAAACACGATGTCAAGGAAAGGAAGTAAGGGTCCTTGTCCGAGATGTTATTGATAGATAAGGAGCCAGTGCAAGACGTAAGTTAAGATAAAGGAAATAACCCAAGATAGATTACGCGGAATATTGATATGAGAATGGGCCAACTAGTAGTTAGTAGTTGATTCCGGAAGAGCCTAGTTACGGCTAGACGAGAGGTTACAGATAGATTAGTAGATCATGCAAGATGAACATAGTAAAACCCAATATAGTGAATTTAGCCTCGCAGTTATGATACTATAATACTTGAGAAATATTCAGATAGGATTTGGGGTAGTTAAAGGTACAATATGAGCGTTACGGAAATAAAAGAGAGTGCCACTGGGAAGACAGTCAAATCTCAGATCAGAAGCAACACTACAAGCACAAGGGCATGGAGGTAAGTAACTACGGATAATTATAGGCGAGGAAGGACATAAAAAAAATTCCATCGAGTATGCGATGTAATAAGCCCGCAGCTTTACAGGAGTCAGAGGATCCTCCCTAAGTACTACAATGAAAGACTAGCTAAGGAAATAAGGAAGAAGGCTTCAACCTAAGCATAGTGACCGAAAGAGCAAATGGTCTTGTAACAACAGTCTCACAACAACATTGTAAGCACTCTATAAGAAAGTGACACCTATCGTGGCTAATAAACGGGGAGTAAAACCAAATGTAATATTCAAGATCATATGACTTGCATGAAAACTCCGGCATGCGTGGGAGATAAGATAAGCTAAGTAGGCACGCAATAAGGAGGCAGAAAGATCAAGAAAAGTAATAGCTTACATTTAAAGAAAGATGAGAAGGAACGAAAAGAATTATTCGATTAATGATCCAGAGTTAGTTACGTTATGAACGCACTTAAGAGTTCGGAGTTTTATACATGCAACATATATATTGACAATCATACAGCCAAAGAAGATTTCGGTATAAGTTAAAAAAAGAATTGAGCCCAAGGCATAGACAAATGATTGAATTGTTAGAAGATTGTATCATGGATATTCCATAGTGCCCCTGAAAGGCTAAAGTAATAACTAATACCATAAGGCGCAGATCGGGAGATAGTTTAAGCCTACATAAAGGCTAATCAGAAGGCGAAAAAAACTAAAGAGTTACATCAACGATGGAAATCAGGAATCTGATTATTGGACCCAGAAAATTATAGACCTCGTGATTGAGAACATTGCAGGATTACTCTTAGATATCAGAGGTACAAGAGAGAGAATACAGTAGCCATATCTTATAATGACTCTACGATAAAGCCAGTTAGAAAAAGTACCAGCCTTATAAGAAGTCAGTATAAAGCTCCCACCGGATTGTATGCACCAGAGGTGAAAGTATTGTAATAGAGCTTCAAGTCATAAATGTGAATTATACCTATGTGGAAGAGAGGTCATGAAAGAGATAGAAGATGTGATGTGAGATTTTAAGGTAAGTAAGGTAAATGTGAATAACGTACGAGATACTCAAATACATAAGGTTGTGAATAATCTATATGTCAGATAGAGGTATAGAAGCACTGGGATTTAGTATCCAGGAATGATAGACACATCATTGGTGGCATATCTTCCAACCTATGGTTTCTAGGTATCGAGAGCCCTAGTCAAGAGAGTAAATAAGAGTTAGAGACGATGTGATGTCTTGCTTGATGTTCCAGAATAACACAAGGAAATCTATGGTTCAAGCAAGTTGAAAGAAGGTTACGAGTAATATAAATAGATATGTGTAGGTCGCAAGCTAAAGTATGGTAAAGCGATAAGGTTTTAGGAAGACATGAGTAAGGATAAGAAAGGGAAAGTGAGAAGGTGACGAGAATGGATAAGTTCTCAGGATTAAGCCCATAAAAACAAGAAGAACTGGTGGTTTTTCTAAGTTATACAAAGCTCGGTATAGCCTGAATGAACTCAAAGGAGTCTAAGACTAATAGAATTTAGAAGAGATGGAATGCTTCCCTAGTAGTAGAATGAGGGTGTAATTGTGATAAATAAAGGACAACGTTTGGGCCTTCGATTGAGTAATGATTTGAAGAAAAAAAAAAGAGAGAAGAAGAAAATATTTCACCGATGACAGGGGATTAGAATACCCCCTTAAGATGAATCACGTTGGAATGCTATGAAATACGATCATGGAAGTATAGTATCATATTGCCTCAGGTAGATCAAGATAATCACTTCAACTGTTCCACGATGTAACGTGAGCCCTAGTGATTACGTAAGAGGTTTCAAGTTATTAGTAAGTAGATTGTAGATCAATATAGAGGTGAATCAATAATAAATGGATAAAGTTCCAATCTATGAGATGAAATAAGGATTCCATCCTTTAGATGAACAGTAATAAGGAAGCATTGAAGGACTTGGACTTATACGTCTATGATAACAAGCAACGAGAGTAACATGGAGTTTTGTAGCAAACCTCAGTACGATAAATCGAAGTAAGAGTTATGGCAGTAAAGTCGTGCGGATAGATAACCGGGTCTATGAAATACGATATAGCAATATTCGTAAGTTCAACAAAGTACCGAGCAAAGAACTTCAAGTATACCTATCGATTCCCAAAGGGACATCTTGTCAAGCTCTGTATATGTTTACAAAGTTAGGCCTAGAGATTTCCTAAAAACTGGAAGAAAAAAAGGAGAGAAGAATCGTATCGGCGCACTTACGAGGTCAGAGTCGTACAAGCTGCATAATAAAAGGTAGCAAGAGTTACGTGATTCGAAGGATTCTGACCACAGGTCGTGGTATGAGAAAGAGGCCAAAAGGGGGTAATGCCCTGGCCTTTGGATTTATTCACAGAACAGTTTCCTAGATGGCAAGGAGAGTACTAAAGTATTCGCAAGAGCTATAGGTTATGATAGTGATAAGTGCACCAGTCAACATTCGAGGACGAATGTTCCAAAGGGGGGAATAATGTTACACAGCATGTTTTCATACGTGAAAGTACGCCATAAGTAAATTAATGAAAGCTCGGAAATGAGATGTTACATCCCGCATTTTTGTATGTTAAAGTTTTGTCGTAAGTTAATTGACGTAAGTTCGGGAATGAGATTATTTTGAGATTATAAGCCTTATGCTATTTCAAACAAGTGATGAGGAAATTTGTGAAGGTGAGAGGGTAAGCAAATCGAAGAAAATGAATTTCGTCAAAGTTTGACATTTTGAAATAAAATACGGTCCAAGCTACAATACCCCGTATTTATGGACTAGTACCTTATAAGGTACCACATGACCATGATAGTAAGGTGTATAAAATGTGTTAAAAGCGAGTACTTTTTTAAGTAATTTGAGATAATTTTTAATTATGTGGATAATTGGGTAATTATCGGTCAGTGGGAGATTAACAAGATAATCAAGAATATTAATGAATAATTATTGTTATAGGATAAGGCCTAAAAGTCCCAACGTGGACGTCCACTATTCAAATTAGTGACTCTTGAATTGAATTACTAGGTGGCACCTTTAGAGGGCCTCTTGGCTAAGCCATAAAAGGTTTCTTAAATACAACAAAAGACATGTAAGATTATGATAAAAAATTCATAAAATAGAGATGCTCACCTCGTCCCATCTACGAGTAACGATATCCATAGCAATGCACATTTCTTCATCAAAACAAAATTGTTAGTAACGTGAGTTACTTCACAAAAGATAGGTGCTTAATCTAATCTACAAAGTGACGTATCTCCAGCCAAGAAATTCATACGAAGTTATACTACGTAATAGTAATGGGATTTGTAATTCTAAAGAAGCCCGATATAATCTTTCTCAAGAACATCATAATGATTTTTTCCCTACTTCAATCTGCCATTGCGTGTCTTTTTTACAATTGATGGGTGTTAGAGGGATTGTCAAGAGAATCGCCACAGGTATGTTAAGGATATCCCTTCTTTCTTTTTGGCATGACCCAAATGATACAAATGAAACGAGCAAAATACGCAATTTTCATAAATGACTCTATTCATAGAAACACTAGGGGTTTCTATATTCTTGCTTCCCCATGTGTCTTATTACTCTATCATCTGTTCATGGGTCTCAAAATATACGTAAGTTGATAATTTTATTTTATGATAAATGGTCCTATGACATTCCGAGAGATTTTATTGACGTATTTCATAGGCATTTCATTCATTTATACATGTACATTGACCCATGACCAAATGGCGTTATATACGTGTATATTATATGTATATGGGATATAGGAAAAGGATACGACGTTCTATACACAACACTACCTGATCAGCTGGTATACGTTGATGATTTGCCAACAGTGGCCGAGATGATATGATGGGATGCACTCAGAGGCTTGATGATGTTATGTACGCATATACCTATGCATGGTATGACATTTATATGCATATGCATGGCATTGTAAATATTAATGATTCACAGAGTTATTCGGACTTACATGTCGAGTCTTTTACTCCATGCTTCTCTCATATCTATTATTTATTGATTTGTTTTCCTTACATACTCGGTACATTATTTGTACTGACAACCCTTTTTCCTGGGGACACTGCGTTTCATGCCCGCAGGTCCCAATAGATAGGTCAAGAGTCTTCCAAGTAGGCTATCAGCTCAACGGAAGGTGTTGGTGCGCTCTAGTTGCTTCGGAGTTGCTTGTTTGGTCAGTATGATTTAAACGTGTATTGTTTGGTATGGCGGGGCTCTATCCCAACCTTTATGAGAATTATGCATTCTTAGAGGCTTGTAGATAGAAGTCATGTACGTAAAAGATTGTATGGCCTAGTCGGCCTATGTTCAGTGTACGAGTGGTTATTTTGGTCTTAATGTCTTATGTATAAGTTGGTATAACATGTTGTATTCTACTTATCTCACGAAAACCTCTCTGGATCAGTTATCTATGATAGTATGATATGAAAAGATATGTTATGTTGGTACTCGGTTGAGTAAGGTACCGGGTGCCCGTCGCGGCCCATCGGTTTGGGTCATGACAAAATTCCTAAGTGAGTTGAATGCTATGAACCCCTTCCTAATAATGGTCCAATTTGATCATGTTTCTATAGATTGTTATTGCCAAGGGTAGTGGAACATTGTAGTAACTCTAACGAAAGCTCAATCGAGGTATGTTGGCTAAACTCTTCTTGTAGAATCGAATTCCATAAAATTCCTATAAGCTTCAAGCGTGATTGGCCAAAGCTATTATTTCTAATGTTCCTATCTGTTCCCAATAACTTGGGTTATCCCAAATAAGCATTGTGTTCAATTGTATTTCTTTTTGGGAAGGTTAAACTAAAAATGTTGTAATTGTATCATCTGTTCCACTTTAACTATGATTGAACAATGTACTATTTTGGAGGCTTGTTAATGACGTAACTAATGGAAATGAACCGGTGTTGTTCACATGACCTCTTACTATCTATTTAATGAAATGTATTCTTCTCTTTATTCATGGGTGAGTTGAGTAGACATGACTGTGCAGGCTTGCTCGACCGGAGTAACTCTGTTGAGCGCCGATCGCGCTCCCGAGGTCGGGGTGTGACACTTCAGTTAATTATTATTATTCCGCTGATGATACTATTCAATATTGTCATTTAAGTTTTTTTATGCTTATTGATTGATGGCTTGCCTTGCAAGCAGTGTTAGGCGTTGTCACGGCTCCGGTCTGTTTTTGTGGGTCGTGGCATTCACATTTGTGACCATTGGTTCTTTACACGCGACCCGATCCAATGGCCATATGGTTACAGCAAGCAACCTGGTCCTATTAGAATAATGTTGCCGCGAGAAAACCGATCCAATGCACCAATTCATACGGAAATACCCAACAAGCAACTATATAGCAAGGCACATAATATAATATCAAAGAGAATGATTAAGCATGATTTATTAAGGAAAGATGATCATGACAAGGTGTGACAGGCAATCTAATATCCAAAAGAAAATATTACCCATATATCTCAACAAGAACTCAACCAAGGTAATTAACACGTGAATAATCAAGTCGCCACACAATCCAACATATTATAAGAGAATAACACATGAAATAAGAAAAGACCTAATTAAAACTAATCATACATGCATCCTTTAACCTATGACAATGCATATACACTCGTTACCATGAATATACGTTGTCCCCAACACATATAACACGTAGCAAATAGACCCAAATACAACCTAATTCCCTAAAATCAAGGTTAATCAAGACACTTACCTCTTTCCGAAACAAGTTCAACAATCTAACACTATTTTCCCTTTAAGAAAAGCCTCCAAACGACTCGCATCTAGTCATATAATACTCAAATAAGACAAACAAGCTTAAGAAATCATCCTAATACTAAAAAGTTTGATCTTTAACATATTTGGAAAAGTCAAGAAAAAGTCAACTCATACCCACTCGGTCGAAATTTGAAATCAAGACCAAATCCTGATTACCCATTAAACCCCGAGTCTAGATATGTGATTTGTTTTGAGAACCGACCTGAAATCGAGGTCTAAATTTCCAAAATTGAATATCTTAAGTTACTAACCAAAAACCTTATTTCAACTCTTTGAAATCCTAGATTTAGGGGTGAAAAGCTATGGGGAACGGTGGAAATATCAAAACTAATTTAAAGTTACTAAACATTAAAGTTGGGAAGAAGCTCTCAGAAATCACCTCCTAACAAAATCTACTTCACAATAATTGAATAAAATAAGTGAATGTCACAATCCTTCCCTTTTTACCCAGCTGCAGATATTGCAATTGAACAATTGTTCATAATTGCGCAGCTCGCAAATGAGATTGCCAGGAGATCTTGATATATGGGGAGTGGAGTCGGTCATCTTACTTGGAACATGTGATTCCTTTCATAGAAGGATTATAAGGGGTCTCATTCCATGCAGTCGAGATCATGCAAGCAACACAAATGAAGAAAAATGAGCAGGATCACAACGTGCAGTCACCATAAAGGTCAAAAATTATGATGCAAGAGATGATGAAGTATGTGTATTGACTAGGGACTGGGCGGGGAGCTCGATCAGATGAGATAATAGAGCCAATTGGACCAAAAGGGCAGAAAGGTACCATTGGCTAGGGGTATCAGCCTCTAACTGGAAGAACCTATAACGGTAACCCTGGGAAGAAGGTTTTCGTACCAGAGCATGTTCTGGGCCCGGGTCATAGCTCACCACTAGAAGATGATATCATTGACGGGATAGGAAGATTGTTTATGTCCATGATCGAGGAATGTTATGGCAAAGTTGATATCAAGACACTGACCATTTGAGATGCCGACCTAGGAGAAACCTTGTAGAACAGGACCGACAGTCCATCTCTGGTTCGCTAGGGAGTCTTGGGAGTGTGGAATTGTAGTAATTTTGAAAAACGCATGGTCAATTGAGGCCTGAACCATGCCTGTACTATTTTGTTAAATTACCTGTTTGAATATTGAGACGTTCCTTTTGATGAAATAAAAAGAAATTATTTTCTTGAAAATCATCACGAATTCATCTTTGTCTTTATTTATACCCAATTTTTCTTTCTAGTAATCAAATTGGTAAAAACCCTCATTCCGCGATTATGACATGTAACGAAACCCTTGAGCAAAACAATCTAGACTATGAAGAATATGATGAGAGTATGATGCTTGAGAACCTCCCGCAAGAGATCGAGCAGCTAGAAAGCCGGAAAAAGCCCAACCTCGAAGAAACAGAAGTGATTAACCTAGGATGTAAAGAAGATGTGAAAGAGACTCGAATCAGTATCCATCTTAAGGCAGAACAGAAGGGAGAATTGGTAGAGCTCCTCCGACAATACATCAATGTATTCGCTTGGCCATATAGTGACATGCTTGAATTAAGTACCAACATCATCTTGCACCGATTACCCACTGATCCCTCCAGACCACTGTCAAGAAGAAACCCAAAATCTTCAAGTAAGATTTGAGTCTAAGATAAAATAAGAAGTCACCAAGAATATAGAAGCGAATGTGGTGAGGGTCACCAATTACCCTACATGGTTGTCAAACATCGTACATGTACCGAAGAAGGATGGGAATATCAGTATATGTGTGGACTACCGAGATCTCAACAAAGCCATCCCCAAGGATGACTTTCCTCCGCCAAATATCCATATCCTTATCGATAACTACCCGAAGCATGAGTTGCAATTGTCCGTGGATTGTTTCACTGGATACCACTAGATTCTAATACATGAAGAAGGCGCAAATAAGACAGCATTCACCACACCATGGGGAGTTTATTGTTGTAGGGTCATGACATTCGGTCTCAAGAACGTTGATGCTACCTACATGAGAGCCATGACGACCCTCTTTCATGACATGATCCACAAGGAGATTGAAGAATATATGGATGACAACATCATCAAATCTTAGAAGAGTGCGGATCATTTGAGTGAATTAAAGAAGTTCTTTGAGCGGTTGCGAACGTACAGTTTGAAGCTGAATCCTGCAAAGTGTGCATTTGGAGTTCCCGCAGAAAAACTGTTAGGTTTCATCGTCAGCAGAAAAGGGATAGGGTTGCTCCCCTGAAAGATCAAGTCCATTCAAGACTTACCCACACCCAAAAGCAAGAAGGACATGATGAGCTTCCTTGGAAGACTAAACTACATCAGCATGTTCATAGCTCAGTCAATGGTAATCTATGAGGCAATTTTCAAGTTGTTAAAGAAAGATGTCGCTACAAAGTGGACAGACGAATTTCAGAAAGCTTTCGACAGAATCATGGAGTATTTGTCGAGTCTGCCACTATTAGTTTCTCCAGAACTGGGGAAGCCACTGCTACTACACTTATCTATTTTGGATAATGCATTTTGATGCGTGTTGGGACAATAGGATGAGACTGGAAAGAAGGAGCAATCTATCTATTACCTAAGTAAGAAATTCACACCATACAAATCCAGATACAACACTTTAGAGCGAACCTGCTGCTCTTTGACCTAGATCTCTTAGAAGTTAAGGCACTACCTATCGGCATATACCACATATCTAACATCCCGACTCGACCCGCTCAAGTACATCTTCCAGAAGCAGATGCCTATAGGAAAGTTGGCCAAATGGCAGATTCTTCTTAGTGAGTTTGACATTGTGTACGTGACACAGAATGCTATAAAATGACAAGCATTGGCCGATCATCTTGCAGAAAACCTGATAGACAAGGATTACGAGCCACTTACAACATATTTCCCAAATGAAGAAGTATTGTTCTCTGGGGAGGACATTTCAAAGTCATATCAGGGGTGGAGAATGTTTGTCGATGGGGAGGCAAACTTCAAGGGAGTAGGAATTGGGGCGGTCCTAATATTCGAGTAGGGACAACATTATCCAGCTCAGCTAAGATAATGTTCCCTTGCACAAATAATATGGCGGAATATGAGGCATGCATCCTCGGGATGAGGATGGCAGTCGACATGAACAACAAGGAACTTTCGGTCATAGGAGATTTTGATTTGCTAATACATCAAGTTCAGGGAGAATGGACCATCAAACATTGTCAAAATCCTTCCATGCATGCATTGCGTGAAGGAGTTGTGTAATAAGTTCACCAAGATCGAGTTCAAACGTGTTGCCAGAATCCAGAATGAGTTTCCTCATGCTCTTGCAACCTTATCATCCATGATTTAGCACCCTGATAAGAATTACATCGACCCCATCGAGATAGAGGTTCGAGATTAGCACATATATTATTTCCACATGGACGAAGAGACAGATGGTAAGCCTTGGTACCACGACATCAAAAAGTTCCTCGAAGTAAGAGAATACCCAAAAATGCCACTAATGGTCAGAAGCGAGCATTAGGAAGACTAGCAAATCAATTTTTCCTTAAAGGGGAAGTCTTGTATCAGAGGACCCCATATTTGGGTCTGTTAAGGTGTATGGATGCTGCTGAAGCAACAAGGTTATTGGAAGAAATACATGCAAAAAAGTGCGAGCCTCACATGAATGGTTTCACCCTAGCCAGGAGATTTTGAGGGCCGGATAATTTTGGATGACTATAGAAAGTGATAGTATCCTCTATGTGCAAAAGTGTCACCAGTGTCAAATTCACGGGGATTTCATCTGGGTTCCACCGAATGAGTCAAATATAATGGGTTATCTTCGGCGTTTGTTGCATGGGGTATATATGTGATTGGATCTATAGAACCCGCCGCATCAAACGGGCATCATTTCATCTTGGTAACCATCAACTAATTCACCAAATGGGTCGAGGCTTCTACATACAAGGTTGTCACAAAGAAAGTGGTGGCAAAGTTTATCCGTGACCACATAGTTTGTTAATTTGGGATTCCAGAGTCAATCATAACCAACAATGCAACAAATCTCAATAGCGATCTTATGAGGGATATTTGCGAGATGTCCAAAATTGTCCATTGTAACTCCACAGCCTACCGGCCGCAAATGAATGGAGCAATTGCAGCAGCCAACAAAAACATCAAGAGGATCTCCTCTTACGGAAGATAGTGGGTAATCACAAGCAGTGACACAAGAAGTTGTTTATTGCCTTACTAGGTTATCGCACTACTATGAGAACATCCACTGGGGCAACGCCATACATGGTGTATGGCACAGAAGTTATGATACCCGCAAAGGTTAAGATACCGTCTTTGAGAGTTATCCAGGAAGCCAAGCTAGATGATGTAGAATAGATACGTGTCAGGCAAGAACAACTCGTGCTCATTGATGAAAAGAGAATGGACGCAGTGTGTCATGGTCAGTTGTATCAAAATAGGATGGCCAATGCATTCAATAGAAAATTGAAACCTCGGCAATTTACACCGGGGCAACTAGTTTTTAAGAAGATATCCCCCCATCAAGAAGAGGCCAAGGGAAAATTCGCGTTGAATTGGCAAGGTCCTTATGTGGTCCATCGAGTATTGTTGGTAGGTGCACCAATCCTAGAAACAATGGACGGCAGAGTCAGCATGAAGCCCATCAGTTCAAACGCAGTCAAGAGATACTACATTTGAAGAAAATAGAGTTAAGATTTTGTTGTAATAGAACTGTGCCTGGCCTAACTTCCCACGGTGAGATACGTAGGCAACCTACGTATGATCCAGTATTCCTTCCCCTCTTGTAATAGAATATCCAAATTTCATTTTGTATGCGTTCGTAACTACGCCACGACTTGATTTCCTTTGGTAGGAATACGTAGGCAATCCACGTCGGATTTAGTCATCTATTGTAATCGAAATAAGTTTTGGCCTGATTCCATTTGGATACATAGGAAATCTGAGTCAGACTCGACCATATCATTTCAAAGTTTTACCACTTTGCATTTATTGTAATCGAACTACGTTTTGACCTAATTCTATTTTGATATGTCGCCTGCCTGAGTCAGGCTAAGTCATTTCATTCCATCACTTTATCATCCTTGAACTACATTCAGACCTCATTCTGCTTGAATATGTAGGCAACCTGAAAAGGTTCGGTCATAACCCTAGGAAAGCCTTTGTAATGCAGTGTTTAGATTAGGACGTGATCGCGAAAGCAAGAAGCTATGTCATTAGGGTCATATCTAGTAAATCATCATCAACAGGACAGAGCCATCTAGAAATGATACTCGCATTAGAAGGAACTTCTAAACATGTCATAATCCGGAACAAGAGCTTTTACCATAAATATAAACGTTTATTCAAAATAAATTTTAAAAATTTCTACTCTTCCACCTATCAAACTTCATGGTATAACCCACTAGATCTAGGGCAAGGCCAGTTCTACGATCAACACAAATGAACGACCCCTCCCCCTACTAAGAATGTTTCTTTGAGCGTAGGATTGACAGGAATAAAAGGACACCATAGCGCACCAGGATCAATGACGGGCTCATTACAATTTAATGATACCATATCTCTCCTTTATTATTCAATACATTTTCTTATATGGTTAAGGACTAACTTCAAATTCATTGTAGGTATTTTGGAATCAAGTCTTCGATGCAATCCAAGCACTCTGTATATATCAAACTGTCTGCTCTACCAATCAGAGCATCTTTTACATATCAAGCCCCCCCCAATCGGAGCCTTATATATAGAAAATCATCTACTCTGCCAATTGGAACATCCTGTACATATTAAGCCGCCAGCCCCGCCAATCAGAGCTCTATATATAGCAAATTGTTTGGTTTGCCAACTGGAGCACTTAGCATATATCGCACCACCACTCCACCATATCAAAGATTCTAAGTAGATAGTTGCAAACTTCGATGCCGACTTTGCCAAACAAAGGATGGACCATCTGGTTTGGTCAAACATTCTGCCGATCAACCGCCGCAATTTAGTTCCGCAGTCAAGAATATCTCTTAGGCATGCTCATTTACTTCTTTGTTTTATCTTGAATGTTTTGATGTTTTACTTATGTAGCTGACATGCATTTTTACATTTAAAGTCAACTACTCCCATCGCGCGGAGATACTTCCATCGTGAGGAGATTTTAAATTCAAAGCCAATCACTCCCATCGTGTGGAGATAGTCCCATAGTGCGGAGATTTTTAATTCAAAGCCAACTACTCCCATCGCGTAGAGATACTCCCATCGCATGGAGATTCAAATGTTCTGACAGCTACGGAACGGTACACAGCCTGGCTAACAATCAAGTCGAATTCAAAGACCCATCTCTCAAATCCCAAATAATGCTCCAAAGCTCGAAGATTTCAGATTCAAACATCCCATCGCCCCAAGATCCCAAATAACAGCTAGACGGCATCCATGCATCATCATTCCTGCATATTTACATCATATCTTAACGTATTTGCATAAAGATATATGGGTATGTGTGTATTTTCTTCATTGCAGGTTCAAACACTTCAACATGGAACTTCTTCTAAGCAGCAAACCAAGTTACATAGCTATGAGGGACAACAAACTCATAAGTGAGCCAAGGATCCAAACACCAACTCAATCCAACCAATAGAACTCCAAAATCATCAAGTCTTTCAGTCTCCTAGTCAAGCTACAGTTTGTGAAGTCACCCGGGTTCCAAAATCCTTCCATCTTGCAGTATCGTTATAAGACGATACTGGGGCAATTACTACAAGCGCCACCCTCTCCAAATCATCATTCCAAAACTACATGAGGCCTGATCCTCATTGAGCCCGAGGTATGTAGGCGATTCAAGGCCAGAATCCGGCCCCTAATCTCACAACTCGTGATATTTCCTAAATCCATATACAATCTATGCAATACATGCTTGGAGTCGGGACAAAATTGGTCTTTAAGTCAATTTATTATGCCCGTAAACTCTTTCATCGTTTGCGGTTAAATATGGGCAATTGTTGAAGCCCAGTTTTGACTTTCCCCTTTAAAACTAAATTAGTTATGCTTATTAACTAGCAATAAATGTGGTAAAATATTTTCTAATCAATAATACCTATTTTTCTAAAATATAATTTATAATAATATTTAATATTGTTGGATTAATTTGACAATAAATATTATTAAATAAATTACTCTTACTATTTTGAACTATTAAAATAACCTTTATATTTTACAAAACAAGTTTTACAATTAATTTAATGAATTTGTAACGACCTGGACAGTCGTTTTGAGTATTACAGCTCTGTTTTCCCATTTACTACTCAATTTATGCTTTACAGTTATTGAATGACTTGCCGGGGTAATTGGTTCGAGTCCGGTGAGGTTTTGAAATGAATTGAGACACTTAGTCTCCAAGATGAACACTTAAGTTGAAAAGATTGACCGGATGTTGACTTATGTGTAAACGACCCCGGAATAGAGTTTTGATGATTCCAATACCTCCGTATGGTGATTTTGGACTTAGGAGCGTGTCCGTAAGTTGACTTTTTGATATCGGGGTCGGAATCCGATTCTGAAAATTTTAATAGGTTTGTTATGTCGTTTATGACTTGTGTGCAAAATTTTAGGTCAATCGGACTTGATTTGATAGGTTTCGGCATCGAATGTAGAAGTTGAAAATTCTTAATTTTATTAAACTTGAATTGGGGTATGATTCGTGGTTTTACCGTTTTTTGATGTGATTTGAGGCCTGGACTAAGTTCTTATAATGTTTTAGGACTTATTGGTATATTTTGTTGAGGTCCCGGGGGCCTCGGGTGAGTTTCGGATGATTAACGGATGAAATTCGGACTTAAGGAAATGCTAGAATTTTTCTGTTGCTGGTGTCTTCGCACCTGCACATAAGGAACCGCAGGTGCGGCACGCAAAAGTGAGTATTCCTTCACAGAAGCGGACTGGGCACTGCTGGACAGGAGCCACAGATGCAGAATTTTGCGCGCAGAAGCAGTGACACTGATCGCAGAAGCAGAAGGAACCGCAGATGCGAAGGAACCTGCGTAGAAGCGCGACCGTAGAAGCGGTCCTGGACATTGCAGAAGCGATCACTGCTAGCCAAGGCTATCTCGCATATGCAAGCCTTCTACATAGATACGACCTAGTGTCCGCAAATGCGAAAACGCTGGGAAGAATGCCTTATATTCGAGGGTTCAACAATTTTATCCATTTTCGGATTTTGGAGCTTGGTTTGGGCAACTTTAGAGAGGAATTTTTCCACATAACTTGGGGTAAGTGTTCTTGACTCCCTTGTGATTATATTTCATGAATTAATCTTCATTTCTGGTGTATGATTATCGAATCTTCAAGAGAAATTTAAGGAAATTTCTATAATTTCATAAGACATATTTTCTAGTTTTGAATATCGATTCGGAGTCAAATTTGAGTGAATTTAATATGGTTGAACTCGTAATTGGATGGGTTGTCGGATTTTGTGAGTTTCGTCGGATTCCGAGACGTGGACCCCACTGGCGATTTTGAGTGTAATTTCGAATTTTTGTGGGAAATATTAGTATTTTGATATGAAATTAATTTCTATAATTTGTGTGGACTGAACCAAATTAATTGTGACTAGATTCGAGTTGTTAAGAAGTTGATACGCACAAAATGGAATTTCTGGAGTATTGTTTAGCTTGCTCAACATTGGATTCATCTTGTTCGAGGTAAGTAACTCTTCTAATCTTGGAGCTGAGGGTATGAACCCTAACTATACATGTTATGTGTTTGGTGTTGAGGTGACGCACATGCTAGGTGATGGGCGTGTGGGCGTGCATCGTGTGAACTGTCGCTCCGTTATTTCTATGGTGCTGTGTAGTTACATGAACTTATCTGTAATCATGAAATCTCTACGTACTAGAGTTATCGATCTGTGATTCATGTTAGAAGCCATGTCTAAGCTACATGCTTATTCTGTTAGGACCCACTGAGGTCATTACTGTTGTTGAGTTATTTGTTTACATTGCAATGTCATACTCACTCATATTCATTCATTGCATATTATATCTCAGTCTCTGGTGTTATTTATTGATACCTCATATCATCATTTATGGGCTAGTTCATGTCATTGTGAGCCCGGGAGACTAGAGAAGTTGATGACTTAGTGAGGCCGAGGGCTCAATTTTGAGATATTGATACTATAGCACGTGAGTTGTCTGTGCGAAATTTAGCGATTGGGCTCAAGGAGCCCCTCTGGAGTCTACACCCCCCCCCCCCAGTGAGCGCGGTTGATTTATATTCAGGGATGGATCTTCCCTGGACATGGATCTTGTCCGAAGCATTTATACCTAGGGATGGATCTTCTCCACGCTGGATTGGCCCTACTCAGTACTGAGTTACTGATGGTCAGTTGATGTAATATTCTGGGATGTATCTTCCCCAGGTCGGATTGGCCATATACAGTATTGAGTGATTGAGCATGATAAGTTGAATGTGTGAGACAGTGAGATTGAGTACTCTGAGAGTGTGAGTACATGAGTACATCTCCGAGATACATTGCATTGACATGCACACATGACATACAGGCATAGAGATGTATCTTCCTCATGATGTACGGTATCACGTCATTCATGACTTCTCACACTTATTGGCATATGGGCATAGTGATGCATTTTACACTGGCTATCTGAAAAGAAAATGAAACATCTTATTTATTATTGAAAGGATTTTGGGGAAAATTACTGTTTTTTAAACTTACTCATATTTTTGGCAACTTCGGTAAACGATTTGGGTTTTCACTGATATACTTGAAAGGCAGAACTATTTTCAGAAATTATGATGAAGTTGAGCATTCTATCTCTGAGTTACTTCTTTTATTCCTTGATTTACGTTGTTATGGACTGTTGTTGGATATTGGTGTTGGACCTGACCTTTGTTACAGCTCGTCACTACTTTTAACCTAAGGTTAGGTTTATTACTTATTGAGTACATGGGGTCGGTTGTACTCATACTACACTTCTGCACCTTGCGTACAGATGTTGGATATTGATGTTGCGGAGACCGACGGGAGCTAGATTTGAAGATGTACCTTCGTTCTGGTTGTAGCTGCCTCTTATTCATGGTAGCCTTAGATTATAAAGATCTGTTTATGTACATTTCGAACAGATGATGTATCTATCTCAAACTAGCTTTGTAAATTCTAATCTTAGAAGCTCATAATTTATACTACTAGTCCTTGGGGAATGTATAAGATTTAGATATTTCTTTTACTTAATTGTCTTGTTAAATTTCATTAGAATTGGATAGTTGTTAACTGGCTTACCTAGCAGGTTGGGTTAGGTTCCATCATGACTAGTTGGATTTTGGGCCGTGACAATGTGGTATTAGAGCTCTAGGTTCATAGGTTCTACAAGTCATGAGTAAGTGTTTAGTAGAGTCTTGCAGATCGGTATGATGACGTCCATACTTATCTTCGAGAGGCTACATGACATTTAGGATAATTTCCCATCTTTCTTTCCTTATCGTGCAAAATTGATTCATATTGAAACATAACTCTTTGAATTCCTTCACGGATTCGTACGCGCACATGAGCGCTCGGTATCAACTGTGCGTCGACGGCTTTTGATTCCATGGATGAAGTGCAAGATGTGATTTTTGTGTGCTGATGATGGGCCGGGCTGGTGGACTTGAGGCCGGGTTATGACTGTGGCTTGAGCACGGGGATTTCAGTTGTGTGAGCACCTGCTTTTGGACTTATAAGTCCGGTAATGTCCCTAGGAGTGGAATTTCTGGATCGATGAGTGGTGTAATGGCTTTGTGATGAGTATGATATGACTGCAGAATGTGTTAAGACTAATTGAATGTGACGAGAAGTGTTTCCTTGAAATGTAAAGGAGGGGCCATTGGGTGCTTGATTTTCATTTTAATGTGATGTACAGTCTCGAGTATGAATGTTTTGAAGGATCTATCACGTTGGTAAATTTTTGGGCAAATTAAATTCTCATGACTTGTTAATGAGTTTGGACTCAGATAGACTAAGTGATTGCATAGTAATTATGACTGCGAAAGGGTATTACAAGATACCAATTTGAGGCTAAGTAGGTGGGTTATCCCCTGCGAAGTAATCTACGTAGGTGTGTTCCTTATAATGTGAGTGGAGAGTTTCTTATCTACCAGCGGGGTATGTGTTGAGATTTGAATTTGAATCCGGTTGAGAAAGTTGACTTGATTGTCAAGAGAATAAATGCGAGTTTAGCGGATGATTGAGGTATCTTATGGTTGGTGTTGCATGAGCTTAAGAATAATTTTCGTTGAACTAACTACGGTATTATGGCAGTAATAGAGTATGGGTATTGTGGGTTATGGAACGTTTTGCTCTATGGCTTTGAGCCAAGTGGGGGAGCCTGCTGCGGACGGCTTAATTTCATGGTTATATATTAAATTTTAGTTTTGTTCTGAGGCATACTTGTGGATTAGTTATGACTTGCAGAAGTTGAGATCCAGGATGACTCTAGTACTGAAATTCCTAATTACGGGTTATATTGCGCTTTATGAGCATATAAAAATCATGGGATGAGTGAGTTGTTATTTGTGAATGATGTAGTGTGCACGGAGTATAATTTGATCAGTGGTGTTAAGGCCGGGTTACCTCTTTGAGTGTTGATGTGTTAATGGGGCACGGGTCTTTCAGCCCATTTGGGAGGTGCGATTTAGATTTGAGCAAAGTGGGTGACTCTCGGGAAGGTTCTAATGGATTCAAAAATGAATAAGTGGCAATTGAAAATTTTTTAGATTCGTATATCGCTAGAATCGGTTATTTACATTGGATGGTGTCGGGACTTGCGGTGATTCTGTATGACTATGGATTCTACATTTTGGTATAAGAAAGGGAAGAGGAACAATTTTAAATTCACATAAGGTATTTTCAGAGTGGGCGTTTCGGTTGTGGTATTTATGGGGGTGCATAAGAAGAATACAGTAACTTACGTGCCTTAGGGCGATGCGATTTTATGTTAGTATGTCTTGTAGTGAGATTTGGGTAAGGATCGTAGTATTCTGACAAGGAGAAGTGACAACTTGAGGGTAATTCAGAAGAAATTAAGAGAAAATAGGACAACTAGGTAGTAGGCTAGACCAAAATGGTAAAGGTATGCTCGTTTCTTTTGGGTAATTAGTTGTGATGTGTTGTGCGGGGTTAAGACTTACATGTACAAGATGGCAGTTCAGTATTGAAGGGAAGGTCGTGAAGTTTGGGCAGAATGGTCAGTTTCAGTTATTTAGATGAATGTTATAATTGCTCGGTAATTCCAGAGAAGGGTGCGCACTTCAGAAGGGGAATTGTGTTTTAACTTACGAATGTTCATCGGTATTGCAGTACTCACATGGTTGATAGACTACTGATATTCAAATTATTGTTATGTGGCACTGAAGAATTATGGAAGTATTTCTTGTGGGATGAATTCTTGAGCCCAAATGGCATCACATTCCATTCGTATTGACCGAAGGGAACATTAATTGTCGTTTTGTATCTGTCTTTCTCGGCTACTTGAATTTGCCAGAAACCAGATTTCATATCGAACTTACTGTAAACATTGGCTTTGTAAGTTCTTTTTAGAAGATCCCTTTTGTTGGGGATGGAATATCTGATCCATTTAAGGACAGCATTTAATGGTTTATAGTTTATAACTAATCGTGGGGCACCTCTCTCTTTCTCTGCACTTTTGTTAACATAAAATGCACAACAAGTCCAAGGAGATTTAGAGGGACGGATACTGTTGTTTTTTAGGAGATTTGAAATCTCTTTTTTGCAAACTTCCATTATTTCATGATTCATTTGAATAGGTCTTGCCTTGGTAGGTATGACTTGTTCATTGAATCCTTCTGTGTAAGGAAGTTCAACTAAATGCTTTTTTCTTTCCCAAAAACTATTGATCTGAAATTCCTAGGTTCAAGTTCTAATCTCTCGAGCAGAACTAGTTCCTTTAGAAGAAGGACTACTGTTCCTTCCGTACCTTCTTCTTCTAAACCCCCGGATGAAGACGTTACTGAAAACGTCGAAACTCCAGTCCCGACTACTAGTAACAACAAAGGGAAAGTCACGGGAGTAAATTTCTCCCATGCAGTCCCAAAAGTTTATTACCAGAATCATCCCGCTAGTCCAACCCCTAGCAATATGTATCCCCCTCAAGAAGAAGTCCCTAAGTATATCAAAACTATCAGATCTGGTGATCCATATATCCTAGATGAAAAGAAGATGGACCAACAGTGGTACCATCCTGATAACGTACCTAAAAGAAAATGGTATGTTGCTACTTATTCTCTTGAACAGAGAAAAGACTTCAGAAATTGCTGGTTATCATACATGAAAAGAATGAGATGTGAAATCAATTTCTTTAGATGGTTTGAAATATCTGGCAAATACGAACATCAGAAGGACTGTTTGCAAGTCCTCATTAACAAATGGTATACAGCCAACAACAAAGTTGTTGAATCTGTCACTCCTCCTCTTGAAGGAATAAAAATCCATGTTTCCAACGTTGTTATCTCTGCTTCTCCTTTCAAAATCAAAAGCGAGAAACCAACGAATATGGTTACTTGTTCTGATCTTGATCGAGTTGTTGAACAAAACAATTACTCGAATCAACTCCTTCATGTCATTTCTAGACAAATAGAAGACTCCAAAGAAAAGTCTTTATTGAGTGGAAAGCCAACCTTTTCATAACCCAGTACAAGTCAGAACATTGAATCAAACCCAGGTTTCAAAATTGCTGAGTTTTCAAAGGACAAATATCCGAAACTCAAAGATACATTTGAAGTCAGTGGTAATGTTCTTGACAAAATCAACAAACAGTTGGATGATCTCAATATTTCTAAGGAGAAACCCAAGAATGGTAAAATATCCACCATCCGATAAAAGGAAGATCTCCTCCATAAACTCATAAATGAACGCTTTCATAATTTCAAAAATTATCATAAGCGTCCCTCGTTCCCAGATATCCAATACGAGGAAAACCATTTTCTTGCATCTACTTCTCACGAAGGAAGAAGCATAATCGAATGGAACATTGATGCTCTTGCAGAACATCAAATATACCATAAACTCCATGAAATGGGAGTTTGCATTACAGCTTACAAGATAAGAGGATCTTCTGATAAAGAAGTCGCCTCTATGATTGTAGATGGATTTACTGGCATGCTAAAACATTGGTGGGATAATTATTTCACTGATGATGTTAGACACGCTATCTATTCTGCTATGGCTGTTGAAACCGTAGTTAAATCATAAGGAACCTCCTCTACTGTGGTTATAGGTGGGATAGTTACACCTATGGAAACTACCTCGCAGATGACTAGAGAATATGCATGTGCAACCCTTCTCTACCACATAGCAAAACACTTTATTGGAGAGCCAAAACCCTTCCAAGACAGGAGTTTGCAAATTCTGAATAATCTATCTTGTCCATCTTTAGATGACTTTATCTGGTATAAAAACCAATTCATCACTAAGGTTATGACTAGACCTGACTGTCATCTAGACTTCTGGAAAGAACGCTTCATCAGCGGTCTTCCCCCTTTGTTTGCTAGCAAAGTTCGAACCAAAATCCAGGATCGTTGTGAAGGTAAAATTCCTTACCATCAGATGACCTATGGTGACATTATTAGCATCATCAACGTTATAGGTCTTGAACTTTGCACAGACATCAAGCTCAAAAAGCAGCTAAAAAAAAAAGCAACACTCTTCTAGAAGAGAATTAGGAAGTTTATGTCAAGACTTCGGCTACACAAACATAGTCGCTCCTTCTACTCATTCTTCCAAGAAGGACAAGGCTTACAGGTCTTCCAAAAAGACTCGTCGCCATAAATCTAGGAGAAATTTTGATGATCCTCCTAGAAAGAAATCTAAATTCCGAAGACCTTCAAAGTCTTCAAATACTAAAGAAGTTTGTTGGAACTGTGGTAAAACTGGTCACAGAGCCAACCAGTGCAAATCTGACAGAAAGAAGAAGAAGATCAATCTTCTAGAAATCAGCGAAGATACCAAAAAGGAACTCTTCTCTATCTTAGAAGAACCCAATTCAGATTCTTCTCCTGATTATTCCTCAGATGAGTATAGCGATGAAGATGATATCAATATCGCTTATAACTCTGACTCAAACTAATCTGGTGGTGAATGCCATTGTTCTGGAGCTTTTTGTACTTGCGATAAGACCCATGTTTCTATCAAAGTACTTTCGGATAGCTCCAAAGAAGCTCTGTTTGATGTTGTCCAACACATCGCAGACGATGAGTCTCGAAAGAAGTACTTGATTGAACTCAAGAATCTTATTCTTACTCATCAAAATGACAGACCTAAAACTAGGTCAGATGTTGAACCATTCAGCATGAAGCAAGTCATGGCTCGCTTCGATAAACCAGTTGAACCATCGATTTCTGATCTGAGGCACGAAGTCTCAAAACTAAAGGAAGAAATCAAAGATATTAAATCTAGACTTGGAAAAGTTGAAGTTGATATCTTAATAGAACAGGTTCTTAAACAAGCTAAGACTTATGAATATAAGTCAGAAAATGAAGAAGAACCTAGTCCTCATCAAAGTGAGTGTCATTCTGAGAATGAAGACTCTGTTAATCTTCGTCTTACCAAAGATAAGACTTCATCATCCCAAGCTCAAGGACTTACAGTAATTACGAGTATCAAACCTCAAAATTACCATATACCTATCAAGATTGTTATTAGCAAACATTCGCTATTAACAAAATTACTTTACTTGATAGTGGTGCAGATCGTAACTGCATCATGAAAGGTATTGTTCCAACCCAGTACTTAGAAAAGAGTACTTCCAAATTATACTCCGCCACAGGAGAACAACTTCGTATTAATTATAAGCTTTCAAAAGCTCATATTTGTAATAATGGTATTTGCTTGACAAATGATTTTATTATTACTGAAGATATTAATGAAGATATCATTCTTGGAATTCCTTTTATCACCCAGATAAAACCTTTCATTACTGGCTTCGACGGTATTTCTACTCAAATACTAGGAAAAGAATTACATTTTCCTTTTGTTAAAACTCTTTCACAGGATGAAAGTGATTTTATAAGAAAAAATACTGTTTTTCGTATAAACAAATTGTCTCAGCATATCACCTTTTTAAAAGATGAAATTAGAGTTAAAAAAATCGAAAAAATTTTAAAAACCCCGGAGATAGTTACAAAAATAGCTAATCTTCAAAACATTTTTGAACAAGAAATATGTTCTGATTTTCCTAACGCTTTTTGGGAAAGAAAAAAGCATTTAGTTGAACTTCCTTACACAGAAGGATTCAATGAACAGGTCATCCCTACCAAGGCAAGACCTATTCAAATGAATCATGAAATAATGGAAGTTTACAAAAAAGAGATTTCAAATCTCCTCAAAAATAACAGTATCAGTCCCTCTAAATCTCCTTGGAGTTGTTCTGCATTTTATGTTAACAAAAGTGCAGAGAAAGAGAGAGGTGCCCCACGATTAGTTATAAACTATAAACCATTAAATGCTGTCCTTAAATGGATCAGATATCCCATCCCCAACAAAAGGGATCTTCTGAAAAGAACTTACAAAGCCAATGTTTACAGTAAGTTCGATATGAAATATGGTTTCTGGCAAATTCAAGTAGCCGAGAAAGACAGATACAAAATGGCATTTAATGTTCCCTTCGGTCAATACGAATGGAATGTGATGCCATTTGGGCTCAAGAATGCCCCATCTGAGTTTCAGAACATCATGAACTCCATCTTTAATGATTACAGTTATATGTATATAGTCTATATAGATGACGTTCTTATATTTTCTGATAATATAGATTCTCATTTTAAGCATCTCAACACCTTCCTGAAAGTTGTTAAGAGAAACGGTTTGGTAGTTAGTGCCCAGAAGATCAAACTCATCCAAACCTCTATTAGATTCTTAGGTCACGACCTTTACCAAGGATCTTACAAACCAATTTGCAGAGCCACAGAGTTCTCGTCCAAATTCCCTAATGAGATTAGTGATAAAACCCAACTACAGAGATTCTTAGGAAGTCTCAATTATGTTGTTGATTTTATCCCCAATATTAGACAGGTCTGTGAACCTCTTTACAAAAGACTTAGAAAGAATCCTATCCCATGGAGTCAAGAACAGACACAGTCAGTCATCCAAGTTAAGAAACTTGTACAAAACCTTCCTTGCTTAGGAATCCCTAACCCAGAAGCCTCTATGATAGTTGAAACAGATGCTTCAGATATTGGTTACGGAGGTATCCTTAAACAAAAGATTTCCACTGAGTCTTCTGAATAGTTAGTTCGTTTTACTTCAGGAATCTGGAATTCCGCCCAGAAAAACTATTCTACTGTTAAGAAAGAAGTTTTGTCTATAGTGCTATATATCACTAAATTTCAAGATGATCTTATTAACAAAGAATTTTTGGTTAGAGTAGATTGTAAATCTGCTAAAGAGATTTTACAAAAAGATGTTAAAAATCTTGTTTCAAAATAGATATTTGCTAGATGGCAAGCTCTACTGTCTAGCTTTGATTTCAAAATCGAATTTATCAAAGGAGAAGAAAATTCTTTACCTGATTTTCTAACAAGAGAATTTTTACAGGGAAAAAATGAGGCCCTTTAGACCTAAAGCTCCTTCCAAAGAGGACAGCAAACCGCAAATGGCTAGACCATTTATCCCTCTTCGCATAACTCCAACTAAAATATCAGCCCCTCAAAGGCCACAGCTTTCTTTCCAAAATAGGTATACAGCTCTAGCTGAGTACCCAAAATTACCAACACATATCCCAGTTCCCTCAGAGAAACTTACCAAAGCCTAACCAAAGCCTTTAGAGAAAGGATCGACATCCAGCTCTACAGTTCAGACTAAAGAGAGTTATACCATGAAAGTCCCAGAGACTTTTGCAGAGGCAGTAAACCCTTCAGTCAAGAAGACAATTCAAGAAGATCTTCAGAAAGAAGAAAAGTTTGAATACACTACCCTTCAGGTATTACCAATTTTAGCTCTAGACAAAGAGTATGAAAGTCTCAGGTTAGAAGACTTGATCAAACCTTGCTATACAGATTTTAATTACATGGACACTGAAAGTTCATATAAAACGAGAAGGTTTTACGAAGCCATTCTTATTGATACTGATTCTATCGAAGTAGAACATACTTTGTGCCAAAATAGACCAGGATTTATTAATTATTCTAGGTTTACTATTAAGAAAATTTTATCACCGTTCGAGTGGTTTGCCGATCACCTGCACTCACCATGACTCATCGTCCCCAGACTTATTGTTGGCATGATTACAAGGCAGCATGGTTCAATTTTATGTATATTAGACCAGGACATACTTGGTTTGTTAAGTATAGCTTAGAAGTTACTAAAGCTATAATCCCTAGATGGTTCTACGAATGGTGGAACATATTCGGAGGAAACAAAGAGATCCTCCCCCAACAATTCCTCAACAGGTTTGATGATTTTCAGACCAAGGAGGCCATTTCTACTCTTCCAGAGCACATTAAAATGTGCAAGTACTTTGTCCAGAAGAGGATATCATTTATCGTCAGCTGGAATTTTATCAAGGCAGAATTTGACAGAATCAAATATCTGTCTAAGGAAATCAAAATCAAGGGGTGGACTCCTAAACAACAAGTCCCCAAAGTCCAGAAATCTGTCCAACAAAGCTTCCAGAAAGCTTCGTCTTCAAAGGCAGCCCTCAAGGAAAAGCTGAAACAAGCTTTACAAAATATTGAAGAATACGAAGAAGATCAAATCATGCAATTGATCGAAGATGCTGCTTCTACAGGAGAAAGCAGCAATGGTGATATGTGCGACCCAAAGGGTATAGCCTTAGCGTACATAGATCTAAATTATGACTAGTAGAATCTGCACCGACAGAGTCTCCATCATTAAAGACCGACAGAGTCTCCATCAGCAAAAAAGGAATCTGCTTTTACTATTCACCTTTTGAAAAAGAAGACAGCTTTTTACTGTTTGCTTTTAAAAAGAGTGGACCGCCCACTATTAGTTTGTCGACCACTTTGTATTGTCGATTAAATTTGATCGTTCATTTGTACGCCTAAGATGAAAGGCATCTTTCTTTTAGTCTATATAAGGCTCTCTCTCCCCATTGTAAGAGGCATTAGAAAATCTTCCAAATTTTCTAAGACCTCTCCCCTCTGTACTATTCTAATATTTTCCGTCGCAATGTTTTTTACTTTCAATCAATAAAACTTGTAAGTTTTTTAAAGGGCTTTTCTTATACTTGTTTAAGTATTTTATACTGCATCGCATTCCGTCTCTATTGTCCATTATAACTCCACAGCCTACCGGCCGCAAATGAATGGAGCAGTTGTAGCAGCCAACAAAAACATCAAGAGGATCTTACGAAAGAACTTGTATGTGTTATTTTCTTGTAATCCAAATGGTTTAAGTGTTATTCAAACATGATTAGTGAAGTTGGAAAGTTTGGAAGTTCAGAGATGGATTTTGTTCTTCAATTCTTGGTTTAATGTTATTTATGGTGTTTTGAGCATTTTGATAAGTTTGGATTAGGTATTTGGACCTGTGGTATGATTGGACAGGGGCCCGGGGGCTCAAGTGTGTTTCGGAATGATTCCGGACCATTTGGTGTTGTTTGGAAGTTGCTGGTGTTAGATGCACTGCACCTGAGATGGAAAAGTGTGATGGTCACACCTTTGGTGCAGTGTGCATAGATGAACTAGTTTTCTAGGCTGGGAATGTCGTGGATATGAGGTACTGGTCACATTTGCGGAGTCGCTCCTACAAAAGTAACGTCGTAGGTACGGATGTTGGTTAGGCTAGAGGTGGTCACACCGCATACTTTTTGGCGCACCTAAATTAGCTTAGATGCACGTGATCTTGCACAAAAGTGGAGAGGAGCCTAGGAAGCTCGCATATCCAAGCATGTTGGCATAGAACGAGTGTCACAGAAGTGACAGTTTTAGTTGCAGATGCGAGATGACTTGCAACATGTTATATTTCATGGTTAGTGTCACGACCCAAACCGATGGGCCATGACGAGTGCCCGAGCCTACCTGTCGAATACCCCTAAGCATACGTCTAAGATAAAACATGAAATAAGTGTAGGACATGCATAACGTTTGGTAGTAAACTACTGAATTATGTGAATAACATACGCAAGAAAATGTGCCCAAAAGACATATGTACATATATATACGGAATACGGTAGGGCGAGCCGACAAGACCACATAATATCCGACTATACATGACTATCTAAATACCTCTAATAGAGTGTACACCTGTATTAAGGATGAGACTAGGCCCCGTCATACCCATATATGTATACAAACATATCTTACCAAAACCCAAAAATAGCTCCGGATCAAATGGATCACACCAACTCTCGATGAACAAGGATCCTAAGAAAGGGGGACTGTCAACCTGTCTACCTGCATCTGCGGGCATGAAACGCAGGCCCCAGGAAGTAAGGGTGTCAGTACGAATAATGTACCGAGTATGTAAGGCATGAAAATCAGTACACAGAAGACATAAAAGAAATATGGAGTAAAGGAATCTGCATGTATGTCTAAATAACTTTGTGAACCCTGAAATATTTATAATGCCATGCATGTGTGTATGGATGTCGTATCATGCATAGATATATGCGTATATAACATCATCAAGCCTCTGAGGGCATCCCATCATATCCTCGTACCCCATACACACACACACACACACACACACATACACACACACACACATATATATATATATATATATATATATATATATATATATATATATATATATATATTCTTCGTGTGTGTGTGTGTGTATATATTGCCATCTGGTCATGGGTCAATATACATGTATAAATCAATGCAATGAGAAGTAAGTCAATAAGATCTCTCGGAATGTCATAATATCATTATGCCTTCGATTAATATCATGAAATAATCTTTATCAACTTACGTATTTTCTTAGAACCATGAACATACGATAGAATAATATGACACATGGGGAATCAAGAACATAGGAACCCCTAGTACTTTTAAGAATAGTGGCATTTATGAAAATTGTGCATTTTGCTCATTTCATTTGTTTCGTATGGATCATGCCAAAAGGAAATAAGGGATAACCTTAACATACCTAAGCTGATTCTCTTAACAATCCCTCTAACCTATGTCTTTTTCGAAAAACACATAATGGCGGATCGAAGTAGAGAAACATCCGTATGATATTCTCGAGAAAGATTGTACCGTGCTCCCTAAGAATTGCATCTCACGCTACTGTAGCATTATAAGCATTCATATGAATTCTTTTTTAGACTTACCATCCGTTACTAGCAAGCATATACATCTAACTTTAATTGTATTTATCATAGTAGGTGTGGGCCCTACTTTACGTGATTACTTTGCTAAAGAATCCCCTAAATATGCCACCTAGCTACCTAATTTACCTAGTCACTATTAAGATTGATTAACAATCCAATTTGCTGCCACGTTGGGAGGTCTAATTAATTAGTTAACTTCCCACTAAAATCAATAATTAACCCATTACCAACATAATTAGGAAATATCTCAAATTACATAAAATACTAATCACCTTTAACATACTTTATACACCTTACTATCATGGTCATGTGGAATATGTACTAACGTCCTTTCTGCCAGGGGCGCTGCATCTTTAATAGATGCAGGTGGTTTTGGAGCAGGTGGCATTGATCAGTGACAGCAGTACACCCTCTTCTCAGCAGATTTGGTGAGCCCCACTTCATTTCAGGGTCTTCTGTCATTTGTTCCTCGTGTATTGTGTTTGAGGTATAGCCGGGGCCTTGTTGTCGACACTATCATTTTACTCCTTCGTATCTATTAGCGGCTCCATAGACATAGTGTGGGTTGTATAATGATGATGGGAAAGTCAAACTAGTTTTGTTGTATTTGAAAAACTTATTTCACTTCAACTATAAAAGTACATGTATTTTGAGACTTTAAAATGAAGTAGCTAGTGGTAATGAATTGGTATTGTATACATGATCTCCTCATTGTCTAATTAATGAAAATATATCTTCTTTTATTCGTGGGCGAATTTGGGTAGAAGACAATCTAGTAGGCTTGCTCGGCCGGGTTATCTCGGTTGAGCGTCGGTCGTGCTCCCCAAAGTCGGGGCGTAACAAGATTGGCATCAGAGCCTAAGGTTTTAAAGTGTCCTAGGATGTCTCGGAGTCGTGTCTAGTAGAGTCATTCTTATCGGTGTGTTGTCGACCACATCTATAATTAGGAGGCTACTTGGGCATTTAGGAATAATACCTTCTTTGATGTTCTATATCGTGCCATAGAGATGATTGTAAGGATGTTTCTCCTCTAACTCGTGCCTTGCTCTAAATTTCAGTATATGGCGCCTAGGAAGAAAGCAAGAACTGGCCAAGGAGCCAATGCCACCTCAGTGGTGGGAGTTGATTCTTTACTTGATGATGTAGGTGAGAACCCGAGGGGTGAGAATATTCCCCCAACACTATACTGCCTGATTCTACTACTCCTGAGCAGTCTGCACCAGTTCCTACACCTACTATAGGTATAATGATTCCTCCAACTGATATTCCAGTTCTACCTCCGGCCCCAGCTTCTGGTCCTGATGTTTCTGAGAGGAAACTTAGGGGAGCCATATAGATGTTGGATTCTCAAGCCCATAGATAGAATGTTGCACCTGCTTCTTCTAGTCAGCCAGGGGATTGTACTAGTTCTAGGGTGAACAAGTTTCTTCAGTTAGATCATCTATAGTTCACGAGTACTTATCCCGAGGAGGACTCCCCAGGACTTCATTGACGAGATGCACACGACTCTTAGAGTTATGCGTGCTACTGAAATAGAAGCAGTAGGGTTGGCTTCCTACCTCTTGAGAGAGGTGGCATATTCTTGGTTTGAACTGTGGGAGGAGTCCTGTGAGGAGGGGAGCCCTCCGGCGAGGTGGAATGAGTTCACTGATGCTTTCATTGATCATTTATTGCCTGCCGAGACTAAGGCAGCCCGCGCCGCTGAGTTTGAGAGCTTGAAGCAAGGTAGCATAAGTGTGTAGGAGTATCATATGAGGTTCACATGCTTGTACAAGGATTCTATATACATGTTGACCACTATGGAGGCTAGAGTACGCCGGTTTGTTCAGGCCTTAGTCCCTTGGTTATTAATGAGGCAACTACAACTGCCTTAAATTCGGATATGAACTATGAGAAGATGGTGGCATTTTCTCAAGCTACAGAGAACCATAAATTGAAGAATAGAATGGAGCGAGAGGGTTGAAGTAAGGCCCGGTCCGCGGGCAACTTTGGTGGTTCTTTTGGTAGTGGTGGTGGTGGTGGTAGTTCAGCATTCAGGGGAGGATCATCAGGGCCATCCTAGTCCTTTGCTCAATCTTTAGTCAGTGCACAACCTTCAGGCCCAATCAATAGCAGTGGGGCTGTTTCAGGCCCGTCAGCACAACAGGGGATCCTACCAGTAGGGTTGGCCTGGTGGGAGATTCCAGCAGCAGTGGAGGCCCCCATGCCCTAGGTGTGGAAAAATGCACTTGGGAATCAGCTACATGAACCTACCCATATGCTATTGCTGCGGATTGAGGGGTCACATTCATAGGTATTGCAGATCATCTCGCTAGGGTATGGGTAGGGGCACGGCACAACCAGCAAGCTTTGCAGCTACTACATCCGTAGTACCTCCTCCAGCTTGAGGCACTCCACAACCCGCACGGCGTGGTGCAACTAGGTGTGTCGCCAGAGTTCAGAAGCTTTTCTAAATATTGTCACAGGTTATACTAACTATCCAATATCATGATATATATGCTCTTATTGATCCCGGTTCCACTTTTTCCTATGTCACTCCTTATGTTTCTATGGAATTTTGGATATAACCAGAACAACTTCATGAGTCGATCTCTGTATCCACTTTAGTTGGTGAGTCTATTTTGGTCGTGCGGGTTTATAGGGATTATGTTGTCATGGCGCATGGTCGGGATACCATGGCCGGTCTCATTGAGTTGGGGATGGGTTATTTTGATGTAATAATAGGGATGGACTATCTTTATTCATGTTTTTTTTCCAAGCTTGATTGCCGAACCAAAAACGTTAGGTTTGAATTTTTGAATGAGCCAGTTATCGAATGGAAGGGGGGTGATGTGGTGCTCAAGGGTAGGTTTATTTCTTACCTTAAGGCCACGAAGATGATCAACAAGGGGTGTATTTACCATTTGGTTCAGGTTACGGACACCGATGCTGAGGCACTTACAAATGAGTTTGTGCCAGTTGTGACTGAATTTCTGGAGGTCTTTCTTGATGAGCTCCCTTGGATTCCACTAGACAGGGAGATTAATTTTGGGATTGATGTGATGCCCGTCATGCAGCCTATATCTATTCCACCCTACAGAATGCACCGACATAATTGAAGGAACTAAAGGATCAGTTGAATGATTTGACTGAGAAGGGTTTCATCCGACCGATAGTGTTGCCTTGGGGCACACTGGTCCTCTTTGCAAGGAAGAAAGATGGGTCAATGAGAATGTGTATTGACTATTGGTAGCTCAACAAGGTTACGATCAAGAATAAGTTCCCACTGCCAAGGATGGATGACTTGTTTGACCAATTGTAGGGTGCTAAGTACTTCTGCAAAATTGATTTAAGATTAGGGTATTACCAATTGAAGATCAGGGAACAGGATATTTTGAAAATAGCTTTCAGAACCCGGTATGGGCACTTCAAATTTCTTGTAATGTCTTTTGGGCTAACAAATGCCCCGACAACTTTCATGGATCTTATGAATCGAGTATTCAAGCCTTTCCTCGACTCCTTTGTGATAGTGTTCATTGACGATATCCTTGTATATTCACGAAGCCGAGAGGACCATGTCGATTATATCAGGGCATTTCTGCAGACTTTATATCAGCACAAGTTGTATGCGATGTTTTTGAAGTATGATTTTTTGCTTGAATCGGTGATATTCATGGGTCATGTCGTCTGTAGAGAAGGAATTAAGGTTGGTCTTCAGAAGATTGCAGCTGTGAAGAATTGACCTAGACCTACAACTTCAATAGAGATTAGCAGTTTCTTGGACTTAGCCAGATATTATAGGAAATGTGTGGAGGGATTCTCCACTCTTGCCTCTCCATTGACTAAATTGACGCAGAAGGCGGTTAAGTTCCAATGGTCAGATACTTGTGAAAAGAGCTTCCAAGAGTTGAAATCAATATTGTCTACAACACCGGTGTTGACCCTGCTATAAGGTATAGATGGGTTTGTAGTATATTTGATGCTTCAAGGATCGGACATGGGTGTGTATTGATGCAACATGGAAAGGTGATCGCTTATGCTTCTGGGCAACTCAAGAATCAAGAGAAGAACTATCCAACACATGACTTAGAAGGAAATAAGACTAACTCGGAAAGATTGGTCGCTGAAGATTTGGCATCATTATTTATATGGGGACCAACTAGATATGTTCACGAACCATAAGAGCCTTCAATATATTTTCAAACAGAAGGAAATAAATCTGAGGCAGAGAAGATGGCTTGCTTTACTCAAGGACTATGACATCGATATTCTATATCATTTGGGGAAGGCTAATGTTGTGGCGGATGCTCTTATCCGGAAATCTATGGGGAGTTTGGCTCACTTGGAGGCATATCAAAGGCTGTTGGCCAAGAGGTTCATCAATTGGCTAGTTTGGGAGTTCGTCTTGCAGACTCTAGTGAAGGTGGGGTGGTTGTGCAAAATTGGGCTGAATCATCACTTGTTGTGGAAGTCAAGGAGGAGCAATTCGATGACCCATTGTTGGTACAGTTATAGGAGGGGATTCATAAACATAAGACTATGGGTTTTTTCTCTTAGCATGGATGATGATACGCTAAGGTACAAAGGGAGATTATGTGTTCCAAATGTATATGGTCTCCCGGAAAGAATCATGACCGAGGCTCACACTTCCAGGTATTCCGTGCACCCAGGCTTTACGAAGATGTACCATGATCTTAAGGAAGTCTACTGGTGGAATGATATGAAAAGGAGTCTAGCAGATTTTGTGGCAAGATGTCCAAATTTTTAGCAAGTGAAGGCCGAACATCAAAGGTCAGTGGGTTGGCACAGAACATACAAATTCTGATGTGGAAATGGGATATGATCAATATGGACTTTGTGGTAGTACTACCTCGCACTCCTAGAAAGTTCGATTCAATTAGAGTGATTGTGGATTGACTCAGAAAATCAGCACACTTCTTACCTGTTAAGGCTACCGACACGGCGGAACAGTATGCTCGGTTGTATATCAAGGAAATAGTGAGGTTGCACAACACTCAAGTTTCTATTATCTCCGATCGATGGACACAGTTCACGGCTAATTGGTAGAGTAAATTTCAGCAAGGTTTGGGGACTCAAGTGAATCTTAGTATAACCTTTCACCCGCAGACTGACGGGAAAGTAGAGCAGACCATTCAGACGCTTGAGTATATGTTGCGCGCTTATGTTCTTGACTTCAAGGGTAGCTGGGATGATCATTTTCCACTCATAGAATTTTCCTACAATAACAGTTATCATGCTAGCATTCAGATGGCACCATTCAAGTCTCTATATGGTAGGAGTTGTAGATCTCCCATTGGGTGGTTAGAGATTGTGGAAGCAGAGTTGATCGGGACAAACCTCATCCATCATCCTATGGAGAAGGTTAAGGTCATTAAGGAATGGTTGAAAACTGCCCAGAGTCATCATAAGTTCTATTCGAATGTACGTCATAGGGAATTTGAGTTCCAAGAGGATGATTGGGTATTCTTGAAGGTTTCCCCCATGAAAGGTATAATGCGGTATGGTATGAGAGAGGAAATTTGAGTCCGAGGTATGTCGGACCATACAGAATCATTCAAAGTATTGGTTAGGTGGCTTACAAGCTTGAACTACCTCTAGAGATGTCTTTAGTGCACCCGGTGTTTCATGTATCCATGTTGAAGAAGGTAGTTAATGAGGGATTGACTTATGAAGATATTCCAGTTTCCATACTTGATAGGCAAGTCCAAAAGCTGAGAAACATAGAGATTTCCTCCGTGAAAGTGTTATGGCAAAAGCAGCAGGTCGAAGAGGCCACCTAGGAAGCCAAGGAAGAAATGAAGGAGAAGTATCCTCATTTGTTTGAATAGCTATGTAGTTGTGTCCATGATGTTAAAAGCTAACTTTCTACAAATTATGTTTCCCTGTACAGTTTATGTTAAGGATGCTCTTTCTTGGTAATGTAATGTTTATGGCATTGTGGCATGTGTTGTTTCCATGTTGTTTTACATCGTTGTGTTATGGTTATGCTGTTAGGACAGGCTTTAGGATTCTCTGACAGGTGGATGGGCCCAATTACAGGGGAGACCTTGGCGAATCTTTTGGAACTGCTGGTGTGTAAAGTTACAATTGGGTCACATTGGATGCTAATGGCGGATCATGACCCTCATTCGAGGATGAATAATCCTAAGCGAGAGAGTATGTAAGGCCCCATAAAATTTCACCTCAAACCCGAGGTTTTATGGTGCCGAGGTAGGCTGATGTATTTGCGGGTTGTAGAAACTCTCCAGCTCTCCGCGGTACGGACTTATGCGAGTTGAAGAAAAAATATTACAGAACGGGGCATTTCTGAGATCCATTATGCGACCGTAGAACTAATCTGCGGACTGCAGATTCACCGTAGAGTAAAGCAGTGAAATGGGCCAATTTTGGAGGTTATTTTGCGGTCAACTATGAGACCACATAATTGTTTAGTGGGCCGCACATCCGTTGTATAACCGGCATGAAGATTTACGAAAGGAGATTTTGTGGTTCATTATGCGGCCGCACAATTTATAAGACTGTACCAGAGTAGCCCAGTTTTTCGGACCATTTTTGCGGTCAATTTTGCGGGCCGCAGACCTAATCTACAATGCACTATGCGATGGTAGAGTTGAATTCAGAGGGTCCATTTTCTGGTTTTTATAACCCGACCCCATTTCTATATATAGATGTTAAGGACAATTTGGAAGGTAAAATTCTAATATTTTAGAGTGAGGAAATGCTCTAGAGTTAGAGGGGAGTTCCTAAGCTAATTTCTAATCTATCCTTGCTCAAAAGTTAAAGAATCCACAAGGAAAAATCACAAAATCTTCATCAAAGAGATAATGTTCCATATCCTAGTTTCAATTTCGAATTTGGGGTAGAAGATGGTTAATGGGGAGTGTGATTCTTGGGTGTGAGAGTGTTATTTATGCATGCATGTACTATCAAGGTTTGTAGGAAGGTTGTTGAGCTCAAATGGGTAGACTTTGGGTTGTGGATGAAGCAATACACCATAGGAGGACCTTGAAATCATAATGCCCACCTACTGTTTGATAAAATGCTCAAATGAGCTGAAACCATGAATATCCTTCTAATTTGTGTTCAATTTTGTTATGTTTCTAAATAGATCGAAGTTGCTAAGATTTCTGAAATATTTTAGTACTTTAAGGAAGCTCAAAGCGAGGTATGTTGGCTAAACCTCTCTCTTAGAATTGAACCCCATGATGTCCTTGTAAGTCCCGAGTTGTTCATTATAAATTGACTATTCCGAATAAGCCTTATGTCAAAAGATATATGTTCAATATGTATTCCAAATGCTCTTGTCATGTTATGTTACCTTTTGAGAATGTATTCAAAGTATTGGTTGCGTATCTAAATGTTATAACTTCGAGTCGTGTTTCAAATGAAAGATATTATGCCAGATTGTGTAAGAAATCTCAATGTGTGTAAGACCCTTATTTGCTCACATGTGTACTTAAAGTCTTGAGTAGAAATGCTTTGTTTTTGATGATCCGCGATGATGTTTGAAAGTGAAAGAGGTGAGCATGAAATATGAAATACGGCCAACTTACCAAGAATGATATTACATTTGGAGCCACTAGTGCCAATGAAATGAAGAAACGTGTAAAAGATATTGAAATAAGCTGAAAGTCCCCTATTTAATAAACATTTTTTCGGTAGTATCATTAGTTACCGAGGAAGTGTAGGTCGAAATTGTCTAACCCTAAAACTACATGTGTCGGTGTAGGAATGAATTGTGATTATTCCCCTTAGTTGGGATGAGATTTATGTGATTAGAATATTCCCCTTTATTGGGTTGAGATGATTGCTTGAAACAGGTGATTTAGATCCACACGACATTGTGATGAGAGGGCCTAGCCGGTCAGTTCGTGATCAGACGCCATGCCACACACATAGTGGTAATTGTGCTGGAAATTGTAATTGAAATTGTGATTGTGATTACACCTCCACCCGTACACATTGGGGTGAGGCGATGGGCCCGCTTTGTGTAGATTGAATGTCTTTAGGTGAGATGACCTAGCCGATCGGGCCTTGATCGGACCCGTGCTAAAATCACGATGGTATATCGGTGCTCCAAATCTCCCAACCTAAAATATTGAAATTTACTTGAAAACTTGTCTTGTTCCTAACATGATATTTTGGTATTGTTTGAGGCTCCCATTGATTCTATGATTGTTCTTCCTTGTGTTATTACTCGTTTTACTGAGAGGTTGTTTAGTCATACATGTTGGTACTATTCCATATGTACTAATATCCCCTTTTGCTGGGGGCGCTGAATCTTTAATGGATGTAGGTGGTTACACAACAGGTGGCATTGATCAGTGATAGCAGTACACCCTCTTCCCAGCAGATTTGGTGAGCCCCACTTCATTTCGGGGTCTTCTGTCTTTTTTCCTTCATGTATTATGTTTGAGGTATAGCTGGGGCCTTGTTGCCGGCACTATCATAGCACTCCTTCGTATCTATTAGAGGTTCGATAGACACAATGTGGGTTGTATGTAGATGTTGGGAAAGTCAAACTAGTTTTGTTGTATTTGGATCACTTGTTTCACTTCAACTATGAAAGTGCATGTATTTTGATCCTTTAAAATGAAGTAGCTAATGGTAATGCATTGGTATTGTATACATGATGTCCTCATTGTCTAATTAACGAAAATATATCTTCTCTTTATTTGTGGGTCAGTTTTGGTAGAAGGCAATCTACTAGGCTTGCTTGGCCGGGTTATCTCGGTTGAGCGCCGGTCGCGCTCCCCAAGGTCGGGACGTGACAGCAATACCTGGAAGTGTGAGCCTCGATCATGATTCTTTTGCGGAGACCATCTACATTAGGAACATATAATATCCCTTGCTACCTTAGTGTACCATCATCCATGCCAAGGGAAAAATCCATGGTCTTATGTTTGTGAATCCCCTCCTTCAATTGTACCAACAACGGATCGTCGTATTGCTTCTCATTGACTACCACAACTAGGGATGATTCAGCCCTATTTTACACAACCACCCCTCATTCAGTAGAGTCCGCAAGACGAACCCCCAAACTAGCCAACCGATGAACCTCCTTGGCCAACGACCTTTGATATGCCTCCAAGTGGGCCAAACTACCAATAGATTTTCAGCTAAGAGCATCCGCCACAACATTAGCCTTCCCCAGATGATATAGAATATTGATGTCGTAGTCCTTGAGTAGCTCAAGCCATCTTCTCTATCTCAGATTCAATTTCTTCTATTTGAAAATATATTGAAGGCTCGTTTGGTCTATGAATATATCCACATGGACCCCATACAAATAATGACGCCAAATCTTCAATGCAAAAACCACCACCGCGAGCTCAAACTCATGGGTTAGACAATTCTTCTCATGATTCTTGAGTTGCCTAGAAGGTATAAGCGATCACCGTGCCACGTTGCATCAATACACACCCTAGTCCAATTCTCGAAGCATCACAATATACTACAAACCCATCTGTACCCTTTGATAAGGTCAACACCGGTGCCATAGTCAATCTTGATTTCAACTCTTGGAAGCTCTTTTCACAAGTATCTAACAATGGGAACTTAACTGCCTTCTGCGTCAATTTAGTCAACAGATAGGCAAGAGTAGAGAACCCCACCACAAACTTCCTGTAATACCCGGCTAAGCCCAAGAATCTGCGAATCTCTATTGAAGTTGTAGGCCTTGGCCAATTCTTCATAGCTGCAACCTTCTACGGATCAACCTTAATTCCTTCTCTAGAAACGACATGACCTAAGAATGTGATAGACTCAAGACAAAATTCACAATTCGAAAACTTCACATACAACTTGTGCTGCTATAGAGCCTGTAGACCTGCCCTGAGATGATCGGCATGGTCCTCTCGACTTCGTGACTATATAAGAATATCGTCAATGAACACTATCACAAAGGTGTCAAGAAAAGGCTTTAAGACTCGATTCATAAGATCCATGAAAGTTGCCGGGGAATTTGTTAGCCCATTGGACATTACAAGAAATTCGAAGTGCCCATATCGGGTCCTCAAAGTTGTTTTCGAAATATCCTATTCCCTGATCTTCAATTGGTGATACCCTGATCTTAGGTTAATCTTTGATAAATACTTAGTTTACTACAACTGGTCGAACAAGTCATCTATCCTTGGCAGTGGGTACCTATTTTTGATTTTGACCTTGTTGAGCTGTCTGTAGTCGATACACATTCTTAGTGACCCATCTTTCTTCCTTACAAAGAGAACCGGTGCGCCCCAAGGGAACACACTCGACCGGATAAACCCTTCTCTAACAAATCTTTCAATTGTTCCTTTAGTTCCTTCAATTCTGTCGGTGTCATTCTGTAAGGTGGAATAGATATAGGTTGCGTGCCTGGCATTACATTAATCCCAAAATTAATCTCCCTGTCTGGTGGATCCTAGGGAGCTAATCAGGAAAGACTTACGGAAATTCATTCACAACTGGCATGGACTCAAGTCTAGGTACCTCAGCATCGGTGTCCGTAACCCCGACCAAATGTTAAATACACCCCTTGTTAATCATCTTTGTGTCCGTAAGATAGAAAATAAACCTACCCTTTAGCACTACATCATCCCTCTTTCATTCAATAACTAGCTCATTTGGGAAGTCAAACCTAATGGTCCTAATTCGGCAATCAAGATTGGCAGAACATGAATAAGGACAGTCCATCCCAATTATTACATCAAAATCAACAATTCCTAATTCAATAAGATCGGCCATGGTGTACCGACTACGAACTGTGATGACACAATCCCTATAAACCCGTGCGTCCACAATAGACTCACCAACCGGAGTAGATACAGAGAAAGACTCATGAAGCTATTCCGGTTCTATTCCAAAGTCCATAGCAACATAGGGAGTGACATATGACAAAGTGGAACCAGGATCAATAAGGGCATATACCTCATGAGCTTGGACAGTCATTATACATGTGACAACATCTGTAGAAGCCTCTGAACTCTAGCGACCCCTCATATCATAGAAACAGCAGGGTCCTCCCGAACATTGTGCATCACCCCTGGTTGCACCACGCCCTACGGGTGCTGGAGTGCCTTGAGCTGGAGGAGGTGTTGTGGATGTAGTGGCTGCAGAATTGGCTGGTTGTGCCGTACCCCTACCCATACTCTGGTGGTATGAACGGTAATCCCTCATAATATGACATCTTATATCGCACCCATAGCATATGGGCAGGTCCATGAAGCAGGATCCAAAATGCATCTTCCCACACCTAGGGCATGAGAGCCTCTGCTGCTGCTGGAATCTGCTTCCAGGCCGACCCTGCTGGTAGGGTCCACCGTTGCCCTGACTGGGCCTAAAATGACTCCACTACTGATGACTGGGCTCTGTTGGTTGTGCACTAACAGAAGACCGAGCAAAGGACTGGGATGGCCCTAATGACCCTCCCATTAATGTTGTCTTATCACCACCACCACCACGAGAAGGACCACAAAGATGCCCGCGGACAGGGACTTATTGCTACCCTCTCACTCCGTTCTATTCTTCAATTTACAGGTCTTCGTGGCTTGAGAAAACATCACCATCTTCTCATAGATCATATCATAATTCAAGGCAGTTGTAGCAGACTCATTAATAACTAAGGGGCTAAGGCCCTTCACAAACCGGCGCACTCTTGCCTCCATAGTGGGCAACATATAAATAGCATACTTGGACAGGCGCGCGAGCCTCATATTGTACTCCCACACACTCATGCTACTTTGCTTCAGGCTCTCAAACTCAGTGGCACAGGCCGCCTTAGTCTTGGTAAGCAAGAAATGGTCAATAAAGGCTTCGGCAATCTCACTCCACCTCGCCGGAGGGATCCCCTCCTCACGCGAGTCCTGTTACATCTCAAAGCAGTAATAGGGCCCTTTCAGGCGGTAGGAGGCCAACTCCACTCCCTCTGTCTCAGTAGCACGCATAACTCGGAGGGCCTTGTGCATCTCATCAATAAAGTTATGTGGGTCCTCCTCAAGAGAAGTACCTGTGAATACTGGAGGATCCAACTAAAGAAACATGTTCACCCTGGAACAAGTGGAATCCCCTGGCTAACTGGAAGAAGAAGGTTCAACATTCGATCTCTGGGCCTAGGAAGCCACTATCTGAGCCAACATCTGTGTGGCTCTCCTAAGATCCCCATCAGAAACACTGGGACCGAAAGCTGGGGCTAGAGGTGGAATAGTTGCACCCTCAGTAGGAGTAGGGATTGGTGCAGTCGAAGTAGGAGTAGTATAATCAGGCGGTGTAGTAGCTGGGGGAATATCCTCACTCCTCGAGTGCTCACCCGCATCATCAGGTATAGAATCAACTACCACTTTTGTGGTGGATTAGCTCCTTGGCCAGTTCTTGCTTTTTTCTTAGGCGCCATATACTGAAAATTAGAGCAATGCACGAGTTAGAGGAGGAACAGTCTTACAACCAGCTTTGTCGCACGATCTAGAACATCAAATAAGGGTATTATTCCTAAATGCCCAAGTAGCCTCATAATTATAGATGTGGTCTACAATACACTGATAAGAAGGACTCTACTACACACGACTCTGAGAAATCCTAGGACACTTTAAAACCTTAGGCTCTGATACCAAGCTTGTCAAGACCTTTGGGAGCGCGACTGGCACTCAATCGAGATAACCCGGCAAAGCAAGTAGTACAATGCCTTCCACCCAAACCTAGCCATGAATAAAGAGAAGATATATTTCATTAATTAGATAGTGAGAGTCCATGTAAACAACACCGGTTCATTACCATTAGTTATGTCACTAACAAGTTTCAAAATACATACACTTCCATAATTTGAAATGAATCATGTGATACAAATACAACATCTTTAGTTTGACTTTCCCAAAACAACAATACCACCCACACTATGTCTATAGACCTTTAATAGATATAAAAGAGTAGCATGATGGTCCCGGCAATAAGGCTCCGGCTATACCTCAAAAAACTACACATAGAGGACAAGAGAGACAAGACCCCGAAATGAAATGGGACTCATCAAGTCAGTCGAGGGGAGGGTGTACTGCTATCACTGATCAATACCGCATGTTGTGCAACCACCTGCATCCATTAAAGATGCAGCGCCCCCGGAAAGGGGACGTTAGTACATATGGAATAGTACTAGTATGTAAAACTAAACAGCCTCTTAATAGAACGTGTAACAGTAAAAGTAGAAGGAAAGATGAAATCAACAAAAGCCTCAAACAGTATCAAGGTGTCAAGTTAGGAGAAATATAAAACTCAAGTAAGTTTCAATATTTTTAAGTTGGGAGATCATAAGTACCGATACACCATCGTGCCTTTAGAACCTAGTATGGATGCATCATGCTAAACCTAGTATGGATTGAAACGTCATTGATGCATTAATCCGCTTAGATATTCCATGTCCAAAGTCCAAAGGGATTTCCACAGTCGCAAAGGACACCATCATATTATGTGCATTACTTGGAGAAAACATGCCAGCATGTTGACTATTATTGCGTAAATAGTTGAATCTGGAGGGGTAAAGGGATAACCTTTATTTTGTTAGCAGAAAATGAAGCATGAAGTCCTTAGGTTTGGTATGGTCCAAAATATCCCACCTCTACTAATTGACTGGTGGAATGACCTTGCACCATGTGATATAAATCACATGTGGAAAGTGTTGGGTAACCTACCATCTTTGCTGAATATTTGACCCAACAGGGAATTAATTGAGGCAGCCACCATGTTCTGGAATGAAAAGAGAGATGTCTTCCGATTTGGCAATACCGAAATGTCTCATCTTCTAGAAGAGATAGTGTGCTTTGCCAAATTTCCATGGGATAGTCTGGGTCTCTTGATGCTAGAAAATTACACCTCACGCGGTTTTATGAAAATGGTAGGGTTTACGAAGAACAACGAACTGGTTTTCCTTAAGAAATCCTACATCCCCTTTGAGATTCTCTATGAGCTATATGGGTATAACAACTCATATTGCTTGCATCATGAGGAGCTGGCTATTACCTCTCTGGGATGGGTACACTGTCGAGTTTATGTCTTTATAGTCTACTTCTTGGGTTTGCTGATCTTTCCGATGCAAGGAGGTAGAAGTCACACTCATTTAACCATGTTTTCCAGGACCGTGATGGAGGGTATCGAGGGGCATAAATACACCATCATCCCTATGATACTAGCTGAGATATACCGAGCCTATCAGTGCAAGCATGAGTTTTGGCATTTCAAAGGTTGCAATCTCCTACTACAGGTTTGGATGCTAGAACATTTTCAAATGGAATATTATAGCCATGAGCTCTTGCGTAGACCATTAATTGACCAGATAGCCAGTCATCATCCAAATAAGATAATATTCGCTCAGGATTGATTCGCAAAGCTTGGGAATGCTGTAGGCTGGGTGCCTTTCTTCAGTAATTTGACAGACGAGAAAGTGCATTGGATGTTCCAATAGTTTCCTAGTAGAAAGTTCATCATCGGGTCCAAAGGAAGCAAGTCATACCTCAGGTTTCCAACATGGTTTAATATAAAGCAGATTTCAAATGAGATGTTATCCCATTTAAATTCGAGGCCCAACACATGTGGAACCAAAAGATCATCGTGGATGGGGAGACCATTGAACCAGAAAGGTATCTTGCCAGTCATATGTATTACTATCTCTCATAGTTGGAAGACGACATAACCGGGGACATCAAATCGGGGGTCAATTTGAAAGACAAAGTCATAGATGGGTAGTTGAGGCTCATGTAAAGTACAAGAGGCTACGCAAAAGAGTGTTCGAGTCTAAAGCTAAGCATCTAGAACAACATAAGGTGGATGTGGAGGAGATCAAAGAATGGAAGGAGATTGGAAACAAGTCAACAAAGATATTAGAGCACCTAGAGCAAGGGTTTATGGAGCTAGAGGGGGAAATGAGAAAGAGGCTTTGGGATTGTCAAGGTATGGGCTATGATGAAGGAGGGAAGCTGGCGATGGCTTACTTACTGCTCAACATGCACGACCTGGGAAGTGTGATTGATGGAGTCAAAAGAACCAAGTATGGAGAAGGTCCTTCTGGGACCAAATAGACTAGGAAATAATGTTCTTTATTCCTTTCTAGATTAGATTTTGTTAGATTTTGATGTACTAAGGCTTCGTTCCATTAGTGACTTCATAATTATTTTTTCGATTTAGTAAAGATTGATTTGACTTATTTTCGCATTAATGGAATGAGACGACGTTGGCATGAATTTTCTCCAAGTCTATATGCCGCTTAGGCCTACCTCATGCACAATGAGGTCCCCAAATTAGGACTCGAATTAGTGCATGACCTTATGTGATATTTGCTTAAATATTGCAAATATTTTTTTTATTTAATCTTATTGACTTAGTTACCTTTTTGGTTTTTTCTTTTGTTTTTTCCCATTCCCAAAGGTTGGTTTGTGCATTCTGGCATCATCAACATACCACACCAGATCCAGAGGTCATTCACCTCCTCCTCCACCTAGCTACCAAAAAGTCAAGGGCATAGGCAAAGGGAAGATTGATGATCTAAGTGGTAATCGAAAGGACAACGCTACCATGGAAAACAATGTTGAAACCTCAGACGAAAGGAGTACACCTGGAAAGAATGAGTTGGTCTTGCGATTGGAATAGGAAAATCTTGGAGCTACAAGGTGAGCTTGAATAGGTCCAAAATCTCGCAAACTTATCCCTTACTCTAAATGTTCCCGATGTCAACCATCAATACACAACCACCTAGAATCAAACACTACCCCAAAACACATGACCCCAAAATCCGCCACCCATAGCCCCACAAAATCCACCCGCAATGCACCAGTATCACAACCCCGCACCCCCTCAAAACCTTAACCTCCCACAAGTACAAATCCCTCAACAACACCACCATCACCCAACCTAGTATCTGTCGCGCCACTGTTTCTCGCGAAAGCGGGCTTCGACATTGTGACAATTCTTTTAAGTGGGAAGTAAAGTGTTAAAAGAAGAAGAGTCACCACCTAACCATTTTTAAGGTGCGTTAGGGAACCTATTATGCAGATAACTCTGTTTGACTAGTCAGCGCCACCAAAGATCAGGTAAGGGCTCAAATTACCTCAAAGAGAAGGTGTTAGGCACTCTTCGAGGTCTAAAACTCTGGGTCCCGGCCGAACTTAAGACTATGTGGATTATAATTACAGAAGATGATTATTAACAAAGAGAATAAAAGTTCAACGAGTTTCATTATAACACAATGAGAATTGGTACAAATCTTAAGGACTACAAGGATACAACTATAACGATTTATATTAGATGACTAAGTGTACAAAGAGACAAAAAAGGGGGTCCTAAGCTTTTTAGCCTAAAGGATCACCCCGTGCAACATAAATAATACTTCACAACTTCTTTTAGATATGAGTTGCTCATATTATTCAATGGGCACAGACTATCATCTCCTGCTACCCGATTACTATGTTAAAGTTATTTACTTTGAGCGTTCTAATACAATTACAGGTCACATTCGATGCGTGTACTACCTATCCCATGCCTATGGTCCAGGAGGCGTTGGACCTCTATTTGGGTAGTTCTCGACTTTACTTAGGCTGCTCAAAATGATAAAACTAAGAGATATTCAAAACAGATAGGACTTCACTTAAGGACAATTAAAGGCTCAAGTTAGCCTCCACACTTAGACAACAAATGCATGCAGATAGATTTCTATGTTAGGCACTAGACAGTTTCAAAATTGAGGCAAATTGAAGTCATTAAGCTTTATAGACATGATCTCTAAACAACTACTCAGTTTAAGAGTATCTGTATTGTTATGTTGTTTATTGATATTAGAGATTATATGTTATTAAAACCTATCGACATAGTCTCTAAGTGATTTACGCAATAGGGGGAGTGAAAACCATTGGGAATACTCAGAATTACTCTTGTTTGATCCTATTGGCATGCTTTCTAAGCAAGTAGCAGTATTTTATAGCTAGGTTCTAATAGTTGGAAGATGAAAACTGATTCTGTAACACTTGTTCCCTATAGGCATGTTTTCTAGGCGAGCGATAGATATAACAGTAGCTGATGAATCAATTAAGATCCTATGGACATGATATATAGATGAGGACCAGTAGAGCATAAGCTAGTATAATCTGATAGGCATGGTATCTAATGAATATGCTTCCATTATGCAAATTGAAGGATGGTTATTGGCATTTGTTTCCTATAGGCATGCTGTCTAGTGACACATAGCAATAGACATGGGAATAAATAGAGTACTTAAGCTCATGCTTTGATAGTAAACAAGTTGCATGAGTGTGTGATTCCCCTAATGGCATGATTTCTACTAGTGTACATGGAAATTCAAATAGCATATATGGCAGGTTGGATAAAATAACAAGTAAATCATACAAATCCTATAGGCATGTTTTCTACCCTTTCATGCAAACATTAGAATATACCGTTTCCCCAATTTCACTAACACCCCAGTTGTTTATTACAAAATTATTACAGACCAGATGAGGAATATAAGTACAAATATTACACAAGAAATTATAATAGGTCGATATCAGGCCCAAAGGAGATACCCAGTATTGCTTGGGCCTTAAACAAACTCCTTCGCAAATAGCATGCCCAGACCAAATAGGGGACTATGCCCATCAGCACAGCCCAAAAGTCATAGAGGAACTCAAGCCAAAACAAACAGTCACAAATTGACCATATGACCCAAATATTGAATTACATAGAAATCACTTACACAACCAAGTTTGCATATTATACAAATAAGGTGAGGAAGAAAAGATAAATGCCAGAGACAGATCAAGCTCCAGCAGCAGAGATGGTGATCAAAGAACCCCAAATCCTAGTGTGTCAGAGTTCACAAGGGTCTCAAATGAACCCCGGGGAGTACTCACAGTAGGGAGGTCAATAGAGAGAGTTTCGGTGGCCTTGGCTTTCAGCCGGCCAAGAGTGATAGATTCAGAATACTGTAGGTAACAAATGAGAGTGAGAGAACAGTGATTAAGTGATAGAATTTGAAGAGGTGCACTTATATTTTAGAAGCAGACATAGCAGGGGTGATTAAACAAAGAACATACAAGCAAAGAGAATCAACAAAAACTTAAAGGACAGGTTGATATCCCAAGTTTAAACACATAGCATATTAGGCAGAAAACATTTTGTAAGAAGCAGGGGAATCAAGTTTTCTGAGACTACAAGATTAACATATAAAGGTGCACAATGCCAAACGAGTCTAAAGTAGAGCACTAACTTAAAGGATTTAAAGCCTAGGGGTCCAAATTATGTTGAATATCCATCACAACACCAGAAAGTAGACATGCCAACTTATATCACTAAGACAAACCAATATCAAACATTATAAAGAAACACACGTTAAGATGGCTACTCTAAAGGTCCCAACTAGGGGATACATGATTAGGCAAACCGAAGACATAATGAGTGACAAAATGGCATGGGAGCAGGTCATAGCTAGAGCGAAGGTCTTAACGTAGATTAGGACACATTATATATACGAGCCAGTCATTACAGGAACCCAGAACAAAGCAGGGAAGCAAACTCATGCCAAGTAACGAATGTAAACATTCAGGTATCAAAATATTTGGCTAGACGAACTTAAGAGAGTACAAATTATTCAAGTTAAGCATAAACATATCTTAGAACTGGCAGTTTTAGGAACTTATCAGTTATCACTTGATAAATAGACAAACAAGAAATAACAAACTCCACAATACTTTGAATGTCAGTAAAGAGCAATAGAACCCAGAATCTTAGTGCGTCAGAGTTCCCAAAGGCTTCAAACGAACCCCGAGCAGTGCTTGCACCAAGAAAAGTTGAAAAATCGAATTTCGGTGGCCTTGGCTTTCAGCCGGCCAAGAGCCAAAGTATAGAACAAGAGAATGGGAGAATAATAGAGTGACAACATTTATATTCCTTTTAGCGAATCTCGTGATAAAGTCGGTTTCAAAGGGGAATGGGGAGGGGTTTATATAGTAGTAGAAATCGAGCAAACAAACAAGGAAACACTATAAAATCAAACATAAATAAAGAAATAATAATATGCGGAATCAATTTAATCGGATTAGGAGAAAAATTAGGTAAACCCTAGTTCATGATTGAGAACAAAAAAATAGTCAAAATCTCACTGAATCGAACCTGTACGACCTTGTCATGATGCATATGGACAAAATATCGTCCAAATACCGAAGGTTGAAGTTGATCTCCCTTGATTCAGAGATTGATATTTTCCAAAAATTGAGCAAGTACTATGTAATACCATAAAGAAGCAACTGGTAGCGAAGGAACATAAGTATGGTAAGTAGATAACGGTGAATCCCATTGTTAACGGGAATAGGAGAGGGATTGTTGAAGGGAGGCAACTACGCTTTTTCAGAGAAGAGGGGGGATTCTAGGGATTTCAGGGCGGCGGGTTGGTAAGAAATGGGCCAGGGTTTTGGGTAATGGGGAATATAAGGAAACGGGTAGGTGTGTTGTGGGCCGTTGATCATTTGAGATCAACGGCCAGGATGGCAAGGGAGACGGGACGGGTTATTTGAAATGTGTTCCGCCTCGGTTGAGGTTAAGTGGTCGTTTGGATTGGGGTGCTGAAGAGGAGAGTGAGTGGGCTAAGTGTTTGGGCCAATATTGTTCCGAAAATTAGCCTAAAATTGGGCTAGTTTTTAAATAAGAGATTAAGGGGAAATAGTTTTAAAAAATGCTATATATGCAACTTAATACTTTAAAAAGATAGTAGAAGATTATTAAAAATGTAGAAACTTATTTTGACCTTCAATAAACTGACAAATGCAATTAAGTTGTAAAATATAGGCTATTATTGCAAGGTTGTGCAATTAGCCTAAAATACTAGTGTAAAAAATGAAGTAAAAATATTTGAAACAATGTATTATGGATGTAAATAATAATTTTAGATGATTAAGGCATCACAAAATGATTTGAAGGAGTAATTAATAAATATTCAAGTAATTTAAATGTAAGAAAATCAATTTTAAAGCTCTAGAAATTATGAAACATTATAGAAAATGCTTGTATAGATTTTGTAAACTACATAATGATGCAAAATGATATTTTGAAAGTATATATACTATTTGAGAAAATATGAGGGGAAAATTGGGTATCAACAACTGCCCCTATTTACCTGGGAATGATGAAAGAGTTGACGGGTAAAGAAAATGCTGGCCAATTTGGCAGAATTGAGTGAGGAATGATGTGATTTGAAACAATGGAGGCTGAACCCCGGTTCCTGAGTTACCTACATATCCGCGGTGTTACGGGAATCAGGCCGTGTGTAGTTCTAAATCACACGGTGAACGAAACCGATGGAGTTGTTATAGGAATGTTTGCATGTTTCGCAGATAGATCTTTTGGGTGTGATAGTATCAAATGAATTTATGCGGAGTCATGAGTGTGAATTTGAAACGTTACGGATGTGTCAGAAGGCAGAAATCTGAACGGTCACAGAGTAAAAGGTAGGCAGTTACTGGTAGTTGGTTACTCTTGAAACAATTGAAGGATGTGAATGTTATGAACGGAAACCGGAGCAAAGATTGCTCCCGTTTGTAGAACGGTTACTTCCTGGATTACCTGCAAAACTTAAAACACGGTGCGTGCGAATATATATGGGTTATTACGAATTTTTAAATGTGATGCAAATTCCCTTTGGACTATGAAGGTTGTCTTTGGACGGTGAGGATGATGTCCTTAGACTATGACGTCCTGAGCCATGAAGCGTATGATAAGGGATTTGCAGGCCATGAAATGGTGTCCTCGGGCCATCAGGATGGTTCCTCTGGACTATGACGCCTTTGAATAATGATGTGCAATTTTGAGAGTTCCTCAGGCCATGGAATGGTGTCTCCCGGCTATGAGGATGATGCCTTCGGACTTTGACGCGTTTAGAATAAAATAACGATGTTTCAGCCCATGAAATGCAAAGATATGATGCCTGGTCATATGCGAGGACGAGACAAGACAAGGCTTAGTCTTGTGTGAGATGAGGGCGGCGCTTAGCCCTACATAACCAAAGAGATACTTCTAGGTCTTAGGTAGCATAGTGGAGGTAGTATTTAGTCTCACGCAAGGAAAGGTAATGCTTAACCTTATGCAATTAGGGAGGTAGTGCTTAGCCTCATGCAAGAAAAGGAGACAACGCCTAGTCTCATGCAGGTAAAGGCGGTGCTTAGCCTTATGTAATTAGGGAGGCAGTTCTTAGCCTCATGCAATAAGAGGAGATAATGCTTAGTCTCATGCAGGGAAAAGTAGTGCTTAGCCTTATGCAATTAGGGAGGCATTGCTTAGCCTTCATGCAAGAAGAGGTGACAATGCTTAGTCTCATGCAGAGAAAGGCAGTGCTTAGCCTTGTGCAATTAAGGAGGCAATGCTTAGCCTCATGCAAGAAATTGAGACAATACTTAGTCTCATGCAGAGAAAGGCAGTGCTTAGACTTATGCAATTACGGAGGCAATGCTTAACCTCATGCAAGAAATGGAGAAAATGCCTAGTATCATTTAAAGAAAGGCAGTTCTTAGGCTTATGCAATTACGGAGGCAATGCTTAACCTCATGCAAGAAATGGAGACAATGCTTAGTCTCATTCAAAGAAAGGAAGTGCTTAGCCTTATGCAATTACGGAGGCATTGCTTAGCCTCATGCAAGAAATAGAGACAATGCTTAGCCTCATGCAAGAAATAGAGACAATGCTTAGTCTCATGCAGGGAAAGGAAGTTCTTAGACTTACGCAAAAAAGCAATGATCAGCTGCGAGAGAGTAAAGTATTTCTTAGCTTGATGTGTTTGCGTTTAGAAACTTGTCGTGATAGAGGTAGTGATTTTGTTGTGCGTATATATCTGTGAATATTACTGTTGTGTCTATCGTACCTGCATTCAAAGGAAAATTATCAGTTTTGCGTTGGACGGTTGGTTCGTGCTCTTGATTCCTTTCTTCGCCTTTACTTTAGTCTCGAGATCCTATTTGATTTACCCTGGGTAATGTCTGGATGTCATAGAAACAATTTTTTCGTAAAAATATACGTGCATTTGACTAATTATTTGCAAAAAATATAACTATTTGAAATGTAGTATGTGATATCAAATAATTTAGATGAACCGGTGACTGTGACACATTTCAGAGACATTGCAACCACCTTGCCTTATAATTTTGAGGTCTCCCCTCAAAATTCTGCCCCAGTTTAAATGCAATACTTTTGGTTGTTCCACATATGGCGAAGTTGGCTGAACTTGCAATCTTGTCCCAATTTTCGATCATTGGGAAAATGAAGATTTTATTAAGATGTGACCAAACCCATAGGGATTCTACGTATCCCCTCTTAAACGGGAATCAAGTCAAGCATAGATCAGTTACATCAAGTGAAGAAATGTAAACAATCCTAAACATAAGTGCTCCTCCTGTTAATACTTGATGAACCATGTAGGGACCTTGCCAGTTGGGTGAGAACTTCCCTTTGGCTTCATCCTGATGTGGGAAGATCCGCTTTAGCACCAACTGCCCCGGTGTGAATTCCCTTGGTCTAACCTTTTTGTTCAAAGCTTTTGCCATCCTGTTCTAGTAGAGGACCGTGACATGCTTCATTCATTCGCATTCCATCAATGAGAGTCAGTTGTTCATAGCGGCTCTATACCCATTATGTATCGCTTAGCTCGACTTGTTATATAATTCTCAAAGAAGGGATTTCTACTTCGGCAAAGAATAACTACTTAACTGCCATAAACCAATAGGTAAGGAGTTACCCCATTTGATGTGCGAACCGTGGTACGATAGCCGAGCAGAGAAAATGGCAACTTCTCATGCCATTGCTTGTAATTATCTACCATTTTCCTTAGTATCTTGTTGATGTTCTTGTTGGCGGCCTCTACAGCTCCATTCATTTGTGGCCTACATGTCGGGGAATTCATATGCTTGATCTTGAAAGTTTCACACATGGCCTTCATTAGGTCACTGTTGAGATTGGCGGCATTGTCGGTGATGATTGACTCTGACATTCTGAATCGACAAACAATGCGATCTCGAACAACCCATTTTGTGAAGTAGTCTATGGCCACTTGAATGAATCTATGCCCATTAGAAGTGGCGGGCTTGATCGTGCCTATGACATCCATACCCCAAGCTGAGAAAGGACAAGGTGAACTTGTTGCATTGAGTTCATTGGGTGGTACCTGTATTATGTCAGAATGTATCTGCATTGGTGGCACTTCGGAACATACTTGATGCAGTCTGTTTCCATAGTCATCCAGAAATACCCCGCTCTTAGTATCTTTTTGTCTAAGGTGAAACCATTCATGTGTGGTCTGGATATTCCGGCATGTATTTCCTCAAGCAATCTGGAAGCTTCCTTGTCATCAACACACCGTAATAATCCTAAGTGAGGAGTTCTTCTATACAGAATTCCTCTGCTTTGAAAGAAATGGTTGGCTAATCTTCGAAGCGTGTGCTTCTGAGTATGGGTAGAGTGCTCTGGATATTCTCCTTTTTCCAAATATTCCTTGATGTCGTGGAACCACAGGTTTCCATTGCTCTCTTTTTCAACATGAGCACAATAAACTGGCTGTTTATGAATTCCTATTGGGACAGGATCGATGAAGTTCTTGTCTGGGTGTCGCATCACGGAATATAGAGTGGCCAATGCATCTGCGAATTCATTTTGATCTCTCAGAACATGTTTGAATTCTATCTTTGTGAACCTTTTGATCAGCTCTTGTACATAATGCAAATATGGCAATATTTTGGTGTTCTTTGTGGCCCATTCTCCTAGAACCTTATGCACCAAAAGGTCTAAATGTCCGATTACTAGCAGCTCCTGAATGTTCATGTCAATGGCCAACCGGAGTCCCAAAATGCAGGCCTCATACTCTGCCATATTATCGGTGCATGGAAACCTGAGTTTTGCGGATATCGGATAGTGTTGGCCGGTCTCTGCTACCAAGACAGCTCCAATACCTACTCCTTTGAAGTTTGCTGCTCCGTCGAAGAACATTCTCCAACCGTCATATGCTTCGGTGATATCTTCTCCCACGAATGACACCTCATCATCGGCAAAATACGTTTTCAATGGTTTGTATTCTCCGTCTACGAGATTTTCTGCCAGATGGTCTGCCAATGCTTGCCCTTTGAACACCTTTTGAGATACATAGACGATGTCAAACTCACTCAGCAATATTTGCCACTTTGCTAGCTTACATGTAGGCATGGGTTTCTGAAAGATATATTTTAGCGTGTCCATCATTGATATGAGATATGTAGTGTATGCATAGAAATAATGCCTCAACTTCTGAGCTGTCCATGTCAAAGCACAACAGGTACATTCCAGCAAAGAGTACCGGGCTTCGTAGGGTGTGAATTTCTTACTCAGATAATATATCGCCTGCTCCTTTCTTCCAGTCTCATCATGTTATCCCCGAACACAGCCAAAGGCTCTATCTAATACAGACAAATAAAGCAACAGGGGTCTTCCTGGTTCTGGTGGGACCAAAATGGGTGGTTTAGATAAATACTCCTTGATTTTGTCGAAGGCTTTCTGGAATTCTTCAGTCCAGCTTGTTGCAGCATCTTTCCTCAGCATCCTGAAGATCGACTCACATATCACGGTTGATTGTGCTATGAAGCGACTGATGTAATTGAGATACCCTAAAAAGCTCGTCACATCTTTCTTATTCTTCGGAGGTGGCAACTCTTGGATTGTTTTGACTTTTGTTGGGTCTAACTCAATTCCTCTACGACTGACGATGAATCCTAACAATTTCCCTACAGGGACTCAGAAAGCAGACTTTGCATGATTCAGTTTCATGTTATATTGTTGAAGTCGATCGAAGAATTTCCTCAGATCCACTATGTGATCTGTACTCCTTTTGGATTTGATGATAACGTCATCCACGTACACTTCTATCTCTTTATGTATCATATCATGGAAAATAGTTGTCATAGCTCTCATGTAGTGGCTCTGGCATTCTTCAGACCAAATGGCATCATTTTATAATAATATATTCCCCATGGCGTGATGAAGGTTGTCTTTTCAGCATCCTCCTCGTCCATCCATATCTTATGGTACCCCGCGAAGCAATCCAAAAAGGATTGGAGTTCATGTTTGGCATAGTTATCGATCAATATGTGTATATTAGGCAACGAGAAATCATCTTTGGGACTCGCTCTGTTTAGATCTCGGTAGTCAACACATACTTTGACTTTCCCATCTTTCTTCGGAACTGGTACGATGTTGGCCAACCAAGTCGGGTACTCGACTACTCTAAGAACCTTGGCTTTGATCTGCTTGGTTACCTCCTTTTCTATCTTCAAACTCATGACCGGCTTGAATTTTCTGAACTTCTGCTTTACCGGTGGACATGTAGGATTAGTGGGTAACTTATGAGCTACTATAGATGTGCTCAAACCCATCATATCGTCGTAGGACCATGTGAAGATATCTTCATATTCTTTTAGGAATATGATGTACTCTTCTTTCTCTGACGGTGCTAGATGAATGCTTATGCATGTTTCCTTGACAAGTTCGGAATCCCCTAAGTTACCTGCTTCAGTTTCGTCCAAATTTTACTTTAGCTTGTTTTCAAAATTTTCCATTTTTCTGACGATTTCCTCAGGTATCGTATCATCTTCCAGGTCTTCTGAATCACTATCCTTATGTTGCGTTGTCTCATTACATGTCACAGTCACAGGTTCATCGGGATAAGTAATAATAATGCGGTAAAAAGAGAAAATGTAGAGAATAATAGTAAATAAGAAAAGTAGCAATGCATTAATTGAAATCTTTAAAATGTTAATAAATGCGCTCGATGACTCGAGCAATTATTTCAAAGAAAAATACTTAAAATGTCTCAAATACTTAAAAATAATTGATGTTAGTGTACCAAGCTACCCAGGAACTCGATGGGCCCGAGATGGTGTAGCAGTCCAGTTTTTGAGAATAGCCCATTTCCCCACGGTCTGAATGGTAAGTTCTTCCTCCTCCTCCTCTTCCTCCTCCTCCTCCTCCTCCTCCTCAACTATCGCACTGCAATCCATATCTTCTTCATCCAGAAATAGTTTCCTCATGCCAGCTAAGAATTCATCTTCCTCTGATCCCCACATTATGTCAGTTTGATGAAATGTCTGGTGCAGAGGTGGTACTGGTTGTTCTAGAGGATAATAAGGACCATGCCATGGCGGCGACCAATCCTGGTACTCTTACCAAGTATATTCATATCCTAGCCTAAACGTTGTGCAATGACACTACGGTTGTACGAGTTTGGTGATCCTTTAGATGTTTTTGCCGAGACCCTTGCCAAGTTCATATCCTGTGCATATTAATATGCTTTCTATCATATTACTCCACCATCGATCCTTTTCAATTTAGTTGACTCACTCAATGCGATGGTATGCTTCTCCACCCAGCTTATTCATATTCTCGATGACTGGAACGGTCTTATTGGTGTAGATGGGGTTGCTTTCATCCCCATGGATAATCACTTCTTAATGATTCCATTCAAACTTCACAGCCTGATGCAGAGTAGAAGCCACTACCCCAGCGGTGTATATCCAGGGTCGTCCCAACAATAGATTATTGGTAGCAGATATATCCAGCACTTGGAACTCAACATCAAACCAGGTCGGGCCCATTTGTAGGTTTAGGATGATTTCTCCGATTGTGGCTCTTTGGGATCCATCAAACGCCTTTACATTCATAATTTCCATCTGTATCTCGTGTAGGCCTTTACCCAACCTCTTTAGAGTAGTTAGTGGGCATATATTGAGAATTGAACCCCCATCTATTAGGACCCTGGCGATGAACTTATCCTCAAATTGCACTGAGATGTGTAGTGCCCTGTTATGACTTATTCCTTCTGGTGGTAATTAATTCTCGTGAAAGGTAATTTTGTGGCTTTCCAGTACTTGCTCAACCATGTTGTCCATCTCCCTAGTAGTGATGTTGGTGGGTACATAAGCTTCACTCAGCACTTTCATCAAGGCATTCCTGTGTGTCTCGGAGTTTTGTAGCAGTGACAAGATGGATATCTGAGCGGGAGTTTTGTTCAATTGATCGACGACAGAGAATTTCCTTGCTTGTACTTTTCTCCAAAGGTCATCAAGGCTAGTCTCAACAACAGGTGGCTTAAATGCAGCTTCCTTTCTTGTTCCTACCACGTGCTCAGGTATATAAACTCTGCCAGTTCTAGTCATGCCTTGTGCCGCACCTGTTTCCTCCATTTTTGTTTTTCCTTTCCTCCTTGCTTCCTCAGCATAATCCCATGGTATAGCATCAAACTTGTAAGATGTCATGGGAGCTACCATCATAGTGAAGGGTGTGGTTACCTCGACTTCAAACAGTGCTGGTGTGGTCACCTTGACTTCAAACGGTGCTTCGGTGTGTACCACAACGGGTGTGAGGGTGACCGGAGATGTTTTAGGATCATTTCCTTCTCGAATGAGACATATTGATCCATCTGGATCCCATTCCTTGTCAGTCTCTATCACGTTCACTCCCTCACCACTGTGGTATAGGAGAGGATTATTACGAACATTTGGTGCAGCTTCCTTTGCCTGTATGACTTTAGCGTTAATTAATGTTTGAATCTTTTCCTTCAGTATGCGACACTCATCAATGGTATGACCCTTCATGCCTGAATGATAGGCACATGTTTTGTTGGGGTTAACCAACTGAGAAGAATTCTCCATGGCAATGGAAGGAATGGGAGTGACATAACCAGTAGCCTTCAGTCTCTCGTATAGTTGGTCTATGGGTTCAGCAATTGGGGTGTATTGTCTAGGTGGTCAGTGGTCGAAGTTTGGTCTTGATTTTTGGTAATTTTGGCGGGCGTGTGGTGGTGAGTGATAATATGCGGGTTGAGTGTTATAGGTGTGGTAGGTGGTAGCGGGTTTTTGATATCTAGGGGTGAAGGCTGATATGTGGGTGGAGGCATTTGGTATATAGGTGGAGGTGTTTGGTATGTGAGGGGAGACTCAGGACCCTGGGCCACCATTACAACACCCACTTCTTTCTTTTTCGAGATACCTCCCGATTGCAAGGCATTATTTGTGTCCTACAGTGCTTCGAAATTTGTCACCATCCCACTTGTAATCCCTTATTCTATTCTTTATCCTAGCTTGATGATGTCAGAGAATTTTTGGTTCTCAATAACCATCAACTTTTCATAGTACTGCAGGTCTTGAGCTCTGACGAGGAACTTATTCATTTGTTCTTCTTTGAGTGATGGTCTTACTTTTGCAGCGTCATACCTCCACCGGGTAGCATATTCACGGAAAGTCTCTGTTTGTTTCTTTTTGAGGTTTTGAATGTAGAAAACATCTGGTGCATTCTAAGTGTTGAACCTGAACCTGTCCATAAATTCTGATGCCATGCTTACCCAACTCACCCACTTCTTCGGATTCTGGCTGATATACCAGGACAATGCATCTCCTGTGAGGATTCTCATGAACAGTTTCATGCGAATTTGTCCCTTTTTGCCCACTTTTACAAGCTCGTCACAATATTTCCTCAGATGCACTTTTGGATCACCAATTCCATCGAACATTTCAAATTTGGGAGGTTTGTACCCCTTCGGCAGCTCTACATCTGGCTAAATGCACAAGTCTTCATAATTCAAACCTTCAGCGCCTTTACCACCTTCGACATTTTGAATTGTGCCAGAGAGCTTCTTGAGTTTTTTTGCCATATTCTTGATGAACAGGTCTTTTTTTGGCCGACTCGGGTATGTATAGGGTTTTTTGTGGGGTGTGGGGTAAGGTCTCCACATATATCGGATTTCTTTGGTGGAGTCTGGGGATCTAGCATAAGAGTGATCATTTGTTGAGTTTTGGAGGTCAGGGGTGGGTTGTGGTATATTCTGGGGAGTATGATAAGTGGTAGTCTGCGTGTATTGGGTTGGGTGGTAATGATGTTGTTGCGGAGTTGGTATTGGAGGAGGATTAGGGTTTTGGGGAGGTGTAGGGTACTGGTGTGGTGCAGCAGGGTTTGGTGGCGAGTTTTGGTTTTATGGTGCTTGGTTCTAGGTATTTGGATTTTGTTGGTCAATATCAGGGACATTTAGAGTGAGAGAGAGGTTTGCCAAGTTCCGGACCTGCTCAAGTTCTCCTTGTAGCTCCAAACTCTTATGTTCCAGAAGTAAGACCAGTTCATTATATGTCGGGGTGCTCCGACCATCTAAAGTTTTGACGTTCTTAGCAATAGTAGTGGTGTCCTTCCTGATACCACTCAAATTGTCCATTTTCCCTTTCCCTTTGTTTTTGCCTTTAGGATCCATTGGTGGAGGAGGAGGTGGAGGACCTCAAGATCTAGTGTGATATGCTGACAATGCCAGTATGCACGATTATTTTAGTAAGGGGTATTGAAAGAATTCTTGCAATATTAAACATATTATGCAAAATCATGTAATAATTCGCGTCCTAATTTGGGGACCTCTTTGTGCCCAAGGTAGGCCTAAGCAACACATAGACTTGGAGAAAATTGATGCCAATAAATGTGTCATTTCATTAATGTGAAAATGAGCCAAACCTTCACTAAATCGACATTAATAATAAAGTTACTAATAGCATTTAGCCTTATTACAATTGAAATCTAAAAAGGACATTATTTGCTAGTCTACTTGGTCCCTGAAGGACATTCTCCATGCTTGGCTCTTTTGACTCCATCAATCAAATTCCCCAAGTCGCGCATATCCAATAATAAATAAGCCTTTGCTAGATGCCCTCCTTCACTACCATCCGTGTTTTGACAATCCGCAAGCCTCTTTCTCATCTTTCCCTCAAGCTCCATCAATCCTTGTTCTAGATATTCCAATATCTCGGTGGACTTAGTGGCAATTTCCTTCCATTCATTAATTTCCTTCATGTCACTTTATGTTGTTTCATATGTTTAGCTACATACTCAAAAACCCTTTTCCGAAACCTTCTATACTTGACGTGTGCCTCACTAGCATCATCAATGATCCTATTTTCCAAATTGACCCCTGGCTTGACGTCTGTCACTATATCATCTACCAACCATGATGAATAGAAATACACATGACCAACATGGTACTTGTTTGGCTCGATAGTCTCTCTTTCCACAATAACCTTCTGGTTCCATATATGTTGCGCCTCGAACTTGAAAGGAATGATGTCCCCTTTTAAATTTGCCTTGTACTGGACCATGTTGGAAACCCGAGGTATGACCTGTTTTCTTCCTGCTTGTCTCATTACCCTTATAGGAGCATAGGGATAAATGCCTCGCAGTCCGATCAATACCAAATGAGTAGTATCTCTCGACCTGATGATGAACTCACTGCTAGGAAACCACTCAAACATCCAATGTACCTTCTCGTCTGTCAGATTGCTGAAGAAACGTACCCAACTTATAGCACTTCCGGGTTGTGCAAACCTATATGGGATGAATGTCATTTTCTTTGGATGGTCATACGGTATATAGTCATTCAATGGCCGTCGCAGAAGCTCTTGGCGATATTTTCCCCTTTGAAAGTGTTCCAATAGCCAGACTGGTAGTAATAAATTACAACCTTCAAAATATCCGAACCCCTGCTTGCACTGGTCTAGAGCACAGTACAGTTCAGCTAGGATCATAGGGATTATGGTATAGGTTTTCCCCTCGATGCCTTCCATTAAAGTTCTTCCCCATTTTATTGTATATATCAACAAACCCAAGAAGCAAATGATGAATACATAAACTCGGCGGTGCGTCCAACCTAAGGAGGTAATGGCATGTTCCTCATGATGAAGACGGTACAACTTACTATGCCCATAACGCTCATAAAGAAACCCAAAATGGATGTAGGATTTCTTTAAGCAAAGAAATTCTTCATTTTTCTTAGCGCCCAACATCTTTAGAAAACCGCGAGGGGTGCGATTCTCTGGTACTAGTAACCCCGGACTATCACATGGTAGCTTAGCAACACCTCCTATTTCTTATAAGAAAGGAGTCATTTCTATGTCACCAAATCGGAAGACCGCTCTTTTCTCATCCCTGAACATGGTAGCAGCCTCAATCAAATCTTTATTTAGTTGGATATTAAGCAAAGACGGTAAGTCACCAAGTATCACATGATTCTTTTTGCAAGGCGCAAGGTCTTTCCACCAGTCAAGTAGCAGAGGTGGGATGTTTTGGACCATGACGAACCTGGGGACTTTGTGTTTCATTTTATGTAAAAAAATAATGTTAGCCCTTTCCCCCTCCATATATGACCACTTACACAATAATGATGTACATATTGGCACATTTTCTCCAAGTAATGCACATAACATGCTAGTGTCCATTGGGATTGTAAACATTCCGTCGGACTTTGGACAAGGATTATCTTAGCGGGCTATTACGTTAACAACGTTCTAACTCATATTCCTGCTTGTCACGACCCAAACCAATGAGCCGCGATGGGCACCCGGCACCTTACTCAACCGAGTACCAACATAATGTATCTTTTCGTATCATACCATTATAGATAACTGAGCCGGAAAGGCTACCGTGAGATAGGTGAAATACAACATGTAATACCAACTTATACATAAGGCCTATGGGCCTCAGAGACCAAAATAACCACTCGTATATTGAACATAGGCCGACAAGGCCATATAATCTTTTACGTACATGACATCTGTCTACAAGCCTCTAAGAATACAAAATTGTCATAAAGGTCAGGACAGAGTCCCGCCATACAAAACAATATTCATCTAAATCATACTGACCAAACAAGCAACTCCGGAGCAAATGGAGTGCACCCACATTTTCCGCTGAGCAGATCGCCTACTTGGAGGACTATCGAACTGTCTATTGAGACCTGCAGGCATGAAACGCAGCATCCCCGGGCAAAAGGGACGTCAGTACAAATAATGTACTGAGTACGTAAGGAATGAAAATCAGTAAATAATAGACATGAGAGAAATATGGAGTAAAAGACCTGACATGTACGTCTGCATAGCTCTCTGAATCATTTCATTTTATAATGTCATGCATATGCGTATAAATGTTATACCATGTATTGGTACATGCGTTCATAACATTATCAAGTCTCTGAGGGCATCCCATCTTATCATTTTGGCCACTGTGGGCAAATCATCAACGTATACCAGCTGATCAGGTGGTGGTGCGTATATAACGCCATAACCTTTTCCCATATCCTATATACATATATACGCATATATAACGCCATCTGGTCATGGGTCAATGTATATGTATAAATGCATGAAATGCATAAGAAATACGTTAATAATATTTTCTCGGAATGTCATAAAAGTAATATGCCTTAAGAAATACATTAATAAGATTTTCTCGGAATGTCATAAAAATAATATTCATGTCGGATAAACTTTATCAATTACATATTTTTCTGAGATCCATGAACAGAAGATATAATAATAATTCAAATGGGGAATCAAGAATATAGACACCCCTAATATTTCAATGAATAGAGTCGTTTATAGAAACTGTGTGTTTGCTCGTTTCTTTCAGTATCATTTGGGTCATGCCAAAAAGAAAGAAGGGATAGCCTTAACATACATGAACCGATTCTCTTGACAATCCCCTTAACATCGTTGATTGCGACAACGCGTAACGGCGGATCGAAGTTGGGAAATATCCGTATGATATTCTTGAGAAAGATTGCACTGTAATCCTTTATAATCGCAAAATCTCATTGCAATTATGCTAAATAGTCTCGGATGAATTCTTGTTGAAGTGATTCACTTTACTAGTGAAAAGTATGGTCTCTGTTGAAGCATTACATAGCAGATCCGTATGAAACCACCTAAAATGAATGAATGGCTTAAGAAAGGTCCCTTTTTATAGTGGTGTGGGCCCCACTTAATAATGCTTACCTTAGCCACCCAATTTTCTTAAAATGCCATCTAGCAATGTGACCAAATAGTCACTTAAATCAATAATCTTAGGCTGCAACGTTTGGGAGGCTTTATTAAGTCTTATCCAAAATCTTAATTACTCACTAATTCATTATTTAACTAATTAATCTCTCATTAACCAATAATCAACCACGCGTAGGATCATTCGTCCTCGAATGAGGAGTAGTGTACGCCCCGAACACCTAACATAACTCGACTCTTCTTTCAAACATTTTAATCCCCCAAATTTAACTAACTCCAAAATTTTCAAAACTTTCGGCAGAGTCTCCCCTGTAATTGGGGCCTATCCACCTGCTACAGAATCCCAAAACCACCCTAACAACATATCCATAAGTCAACAAAGAATCACAGTATATATCAACTGCACTGATCTCAACATTAAGAGCATTACATTAACAAAAGTGGTATCTAGACATGAGTTGCACATATTTAAATCATAACACATAACAAGTACCCTTTTGAAGCACAACCATTTGGTTATACAGGAAAGTGAGAATACTTCCTTTACTTTGACACAGGCAGATCTCAATTTTCGAAATTATCTAATAGGTATGACAACTAGGTACCTCTTATAAGCCAATTACCCATTAACTTCACCTTCAATAGTTTCCACCGGAACGATAGGCAAAGGATTTCCAACAACATTCTGGAACCTAGATACATTATGCATCGGGTGCTTGGAGGACAACGATGGGAAAACATCATACTCATAGTTTGGCCTATTTCCTTCAATATTCCGTAAGGCCTAATGTGACTACACATACTTTACCTTCCTTAACAATTCACCCAATATATTCATAGAAAAAATCTTGAGAATAACCTATTCACTTTCTTCAACTCTAAATCCCTACGCCGAACACCCAAACTAAACCTTTGGCGACCTCCAAAAATTACTCTAATATGTGCTAGGTTGAATATTACCATAAAACTTCATATCCTATATATTTGATTATGGGATTATGCTTCTTCTTTGACATGTTTGACCCTTCAACCCCCATAGGTTACTATCAATAGGAACAATGAGGTCCGATATTGGCCTGGAATGGTTCAAGAATCTATCAATGTTCCGAGCAGGGCATTTCAGGAGGTTATATCTTATGAGACATGAAGGTTACTACCAATAGAGCTGACATGGTTAATCATTGTGATGACATCATTGATTCGACAAATGAGACATAGAGTTGCCTAGTAGGCATTGATAATGTAGGGACCATGTTCATGCTTCTGAGATTTAAAAGAAATGAGTCATTTTAGACATGTGACACATGGGAGGCATGGTCGGGAGGATAAAGACAGTAGCATCAGTTATTCTTGGAAGACTCTGAGTCATGAAAAGGAAAGCAACAATTGTTTCATTCCATATGTGCTTTGTTCGTCAATAGTAGGACTCAAAGAGCAATAGCCATGTACGTGACACCAGTCACCTATTGGAATGTAGGGAAAATCAGTTTAACTCGAAATGAGAATATTCTGGCACCCTGAATGTGATATGGGTTTCAAAATACATGTAGTTGCATTACGCTCTTAATAGTATTTGACACAAGGAATCTATGCCACAAGCCCATGAGGTTGAAAAGGAGGTTGAACACTTGTGAGATTATTATCATACTGACAGCTTAACCCTTCCTGATAGTTGATCCCATACGAGAGGACTAGAGATATGAAAAACTTGTCTTTCAAATCAATATACCCATCATATGTGCTAGAATCTGAAACATCCACCTGAAGTGGTGAGGGAAAAGTCATGGTAAGGCTGCTTAACTTTCAACCAGACACTAGTGAAACCATGTAGCTAGGACATCTTAATGTTGGGATGAATCATGTATTGGTTAGAGAGAATGAACATTTTCCTCTGAGCTAGACATGTTTTTTCCATAACAGCTCTCAAGCTGCAATACCAGGCCACTTCATGGGCAAATACAATACTAGTAACAAAGTGAGTTACTCACTGAAGCATGATCTAAGTGGACATGAAAGTCATACTGAGATGGGAAAACAAAATGATCTTCATGTGACGAATTTGTGAAAATCTCAAATTTCCCAGAAACCTTTATACATACAAGTGACCCCTTTCAATTGACATTTACACATATGATAGGTGCTGAGATATACTCTCATGTTACTAGACAGTAAAAAGGATTCATGATAATATTCACAAAGGAGTGAAGTCATTGTTCAAACCATAGGTGCCACATACACCGGGGAGAAAAAGAGTGGCTCAAGAAGGATCTCAACACTAGGCCGTTATACATTGTATTTGATACCACATAGGTAAGCTTTATGACGGTACATGCATAAACATAAGTGAGCAGATGTTATCCATTTGAATCAAAAGGTTCTGTAAGAAATTCTTTAAGTATAGTCCCTTGTTAAGAATTTAGGGAAGCAAGTGGGAAGTATTAATCATAGAGTTATAACTCAATTCAATGACATAATTATAGAACTCAATTCCTCAAGAGGTCGTAAACAAGAGAATTTGTGATAGAGTGGCTTCATGAATAATGCATCTCATTTTGAAAGTAAGTACATGCAATATTTTATGATTCAGTGTCTTGTTAAGACCGTGTTTATGAAGGCTCTTCAATATGGATGTACATATGCAACAAGGAACAATATGCATGTTCATAATGATGTACTAAGGAGTGACTTACTTGATGACTTTAGATTGATGGGGCAGTGCCTTAACTGATGCCCCACGACTCCATATCCGTAACATACATTGGTACCATAGTGACATACCCCTGAATGACATCTCCTACACTTCACACAATGAGGATGAGGTTCGTTAAACTGACTCGCCCCACCGACCTGATATTTACCTTTTTTGCATACATCATAAGCATTCCCCCTATCCTTCCTCCAAGAACCCGTGATTGGATTAACAATCTTTGCAACAGGTCGTTGTATGGACTTTCGGAATTGCCCAAATCTACCACCCCTAACACGCTTCTGAGCATACTCACAACATGATGCAAAATATTCTCGCCCGCATATCAGGCAGACCGGGATAGGTGTATCCAACATAAGGGCATTTGTTCTTCTTGTGGCCCCTCTTTCCACAACCATAACATATTTCAAGAATCATCCAACATGAACCTGAGTGGCACTTCTTACATATTAAACATTCTGGCTTATTGGTGCCAACAATCCTCGTACATTTCTTAGCTGCTCTCACCACATAATCCGGTGGCGCGGTAACATTAATAGGAACAAGGACACTTCCCCTAGAAATTGGTTCTTTCATTACCTCTTTGCTGCCTCGAACCCGTGGGTTACTCATATGGAAAATGAGACATGACAAGGAATTTAGCTTCCTATCTTGAGCTCTATCGCACGATCTGGAGTATCAAAGAGGTATGAAAATCCTAAATGTCCAAGTAACCTCCTCATTATAGATATGGTCGACAACACACCGATAAGAAGGAATCTACTAGACACGGCTTTGAGACATCCTAGGACACTTTAAAACCTTAGGCTCTCATATCAAGTTTGTCACACCCCAAACTCGAGGAGCGCGACCGGCGCTCAGCCAAGTGAACCCTGCCGAGCAAGTCTGTTTGATTTACTTCCTCCCAAACTCATCCATGAATAAAGAAGAGATGCACTCCATTAATCAAACACTTAAAAGATTTCATTAACAACTCTCATTTCATTTCCATTAGTAGGTCCATTCATAATTTCCAAAATATTACAAGTTTATAGATATAATGAAAAACATGTTTGCCAAATATCAATATTTCTAGTTGAATTCCCCATATCAAACACCACCCACAACCTGTCTACGGAGCCTCTAAGTACAATAGAAGAGTAGTATGTAAGTGCCGGCAACAAGGCCCCGGCTATACCTTAAAACATAATGTACAACTCAAATGACAACAGTCCCCGGAATAGAGTAGGGCTCACCAAAATCTGTTTAATAGAGAGTATTGGCTAACGAGGACCAAAGCTGCCCGTTGATGAACCACCTGCATTCATTGAAGATGCAGCGCCCCCGGCAAAAGGGACGTTAGTACATATAGAATAGTACTAGTATGTAAATCTAATTGTCCACTTTCAAAATAGAATGCCAATATAAGAGAAGAAAAACCATAGAAACAGCAAGTCACAATCAATGATATCCAAATGCCAAGTTACAACATAATAATTTCCAAAATACAAAGATAATATATTTATTTTGTTGGGAGATCTTTAGCACCGATATACAACTGTTCACAATACAAATACCATCGTACTTTTAGCACGGAGTCTGATCACGACCCGATCGGCTAGGCCGTCTCATTCAAGACATCAACCACAATCACAATTTCAATTACAATTTCTAGCACAATCACCAACATGTGTGTGGCATAGCGTCCGATCACGACCCGATCGGCTAGGCCATCTCACTACAATGCCGTGTGAATCGACATCATCTTTTTTTTTATCAGTCATCTCATTCCAATTAAGGGGAATAATGTTATCACATCAATCTCATCCCAAATAAGGGGAATAATTTTATCACCTCAATCTCATCCCAACTAAGGGGAAAAATAACAATCTACTCCTACATCGACACGTGTAGTTTCGGTGTTAGGTTATTTCAACCTTCCCTTCCTCGGTGACTATCGATACTCCCAAATACATTTTTGATTTGCATACAAAAGAAACAGAAGTACAAATTACATTTTACCTCATAACCTTTCATACTATATATAGCCTGGTTGGCACTTTCAACCACTTAAAACATCATTATTTCACTATCCCTCTTGGCCATACATCTGATTCTTCATTCATGGCACAATGGTCATATTTCATATTCTACACTTTCCTTTCTTTCCTTTCATGTATCATCATCATAAATATCAACAAATAGAATATTCCGGAAATCACAACTTTAGGTTCATTATAAATGAAGAATTTAAGCACAATAGATTTCTTTCCAAGAAATTGAGTAAAACGATATGCAATCGATGCGCAAGTTAAAATCATAAACAAGTAACATACCATTTATTCTTGAAATACTTTTCCCAAAAAAGGTCAATACATAATTTCCACTCACGAATATGTAAGAATGCGAAACACGTTGAAAATACTCACAAAGCATAGCATTAGTTAAAACAGCCACATTAGGGTACGACTTGAGGACATAAGCTTTTAGGCAAATCTACTTTTGATGTCCATTTGGAACAGTTGAACCAAGGCTAATTTCATAACCTTTCTCATATCATCTCATTTCATTGGCACCACTAGCCACAAACATAACTTTCATTTTTGGAACGATGGCCACACTTTATATCTTCAACTCACTTCTTTCACTTTTGAGCATCTTTATAGATTATCAACAACAAGGCATTTCCAAATCAATACTTTAGGTACACACATGAGTAATTAAGAGTCTTAAGCATATCGAGTTTTTCTCACATAATTTGGCATCATAACTTTCATTTGAAATACGACTCAAAGCCATAACATTTTAATACACATATCATTCTTGGACACATTTCAGAAGGATAACATAATGTGATAGGAGTAATCCGAACACATTTTGAATACATACATCTTTCAACACTTTGCTTACTCGGGATAGTCGTATTTATTAGGAACAACTCAAAATATGGGAATTAGGAACTTGAGCCAACCATACTTGAAACTTACAGGAACATCATGGAATTCAATTCTAAGAGAGTAGTTTAGTCAACATACCTGGAATTCGCCCCTTAATAATACTACAATGTTCCACCACACTGAACAACTTCAATCTACAACAATGCAACACAATTGCACCAATATTAGCAAAATTTCTATACTTTAAGTCATTTAGACTTTTTATCAAATATCTAGTGTGCATATCTTTCTACAACCTCCTCCAATGGAATTTCTTCACCTAACAATAATCTCTAGGCCATCCATAACTTCCATTAGCACATGCATGCCAACAATTCACTCCCAACCCATAAATCTTATCAATTAATTCATTTTACAATCTCTAAATTCCAACACAACCTAGGTTAGGCATTTGTGGCTTCCAATCACCATCCCATAAGTCCTAACACATATTTCATACATAAATAATAACCATATATTAGTTATAGATGGTGGACATACCTCTTGTAGAGCAAATCTTGAAAGACAACTTTTGGGGTGTTCTTGAGATTTTGAGGAAATCCTTAGGTGTGTATTGGAAGCCTTGGCCGGATGGGTGATGGAGAGAAAGCCCTAGTCTTGAAGAAATGACTTATCCCCTCTCTCTACCTTGCCTAGGGGGTATTTAATTGACTCCTACGTGCATGGTCGTGCACCTGGGCAAATGACCGCGCATCTGCTCGCGCACCTGAGGCAGAATACCCTCTAATATGCGCGGTCGCGCATCTGGGCACGCATATTGCATAGGTCTGGTAAAATGGCCATAACTTTATGTTGATATATCCAAATGATGTACCGTTTGATGCGTTGGAAACTAGACTCAAAGGTCCTTAATTTTATAAGTAGATAACCTCCTAAGTCTTTATTGTTTGGTAGCATCATGCGTGTGAAGTAGGATGTTGTGCAAATTGAGACATCTTTTCCACTTAATGTATCCAACTTGTTCCACACAAATTATTGCCATTCACAAAACCCCTTAGTATTTTTCAACACACCTTAAACATACATTTTCATTTCAAAATGATGTGGCTCTATCCCATAGGTCTCATTTCATACTCAAATCCGTTATTCCCAAATACCGCTGGCGAACTATAAAATCTTAAATTATTAGGAAATTTTAACGGGGCCTTACATTATAACAGGCCAGTTTATCATTCACCATCGCCCAGTCGATGAGCTTTTTGTAGTCTTCATTCAGTGTTCTCCCACAACAGAGTTCTTACTGCACTCCATCTGTTTAGGATTAGTCAATACCGGGTTCTTCTATTGGCTATTCTAGTTCACTAGGTCTGACTAAGGCCCCGCAGTCATATCTGGTCAGAGGTTGTTATGAGTGTGGAGAGTTGGGGCACGTTAGGAAATACTACCCTCGTCTTAGCAGAGGTTCAGGGTAGTAGGGAGGTCTGACTGTGATTCTTTCATCAGTTGCTACACCACTAGCCCAGCTAGCTTGGGGTAGAGTTCATCCAGGATGTGGTCATCCTAGAGGGGGAGCTCAGTCCAGTGGAGGTCATGCCAGATGCTATGTGTTCCCAGGGAGGACCGAGGTCGTTGCTTCTGATGCAGTGATTACATATATTGTTTTTGTGTGCCACAAGGATCCTTTAGTATTGTTTGATCCTGGGTCTATTTATTCATATGTGTCATCATACTTTGCTTCTTGTCTATATATGCCTCTTGATTATATTATAGTGGATCGAGTTTATCGGTCATGTGTGGTCACCATTTGTGGTTTTGAGACGAGAGTGGACTTTTTATTGTTAGATATGGTGGATTTTGATGTGATCATGGGTATGTATTGGTTATCTTTGTACCATGATATTCTTGATTGTCACGCTAAAACTGTAACGTTAACGATATCAAGTCCGAGGTTGGAGTGGAAGGGTTCTCTTGGTTTCACTCCCAGTAGAGTGATTTCATTCTTGAAGGCTCAACGTAGGGTTGAGAGGGATGTTTGGTGTATCTAGCTTTTGAAGAGATGTTAGTGTTGATTCTCCTAATGTTGAGTCAATTCCAGTAATGAGGGAGTTTCCGTATGTGTTTCCTTTAAACCTACCGGGCATGCCACCTGATAGGGATATTGATTTTAGCAATTATTTGGCGTTAGGAGCTCAGCATTTTTTATTTAACTGTATCGTATAGCTCCAGCAAAGTTGAAGAAATTGAATGAACAGTTGCAAGAGTTGATGGATAAGGGTTCATCAGACCTTGTGTGTCACCTTGGGGCGCACCAGTGTTGTTTGTTTAGAAGAAGTGTGGTTCTATGAGAATGTACATTGACTACAAGCGGTTGAACAAGGTCACCATCAAGAACAAGTATCCATTGCAATGCATTGATGATTTATTAGATCAGCTTCAGAGTGTTAGGGTGTTCTCGAAGATTTGCTTGAGGTCGGGGTACCAGTTGAAGATTAGAGATTTGGACATTCCTAAGACTACTTTCAGGACTCGTTATAGGCATTATGAGTTTTTGGTGATGTCTTTTGGTTTGACTAATGCCCCAGCAGCCTTCATGCATTTCATGAAATGTGTGTTCCAGCTCTATTTGGATTATTTTGTCGTTGTGTTCATTGATGATATATTTGTGTATTCCTTTAGTAGGGAGGAGCATGAGCAGTAATTGAGGATTGTGCTCCAGACTTTGAGGGAGAAGAAGTTGTATGCTAAGTTCTCCAAGTTTGAGTTTTGGTTGGACTCGGTGGCATTCTTGAGTCATGTGGTATCTAGTGATGGGATCAAGGTGGATTGGAAGAAGATTGATACAGTTTAGAGTTGGCCCAGACCTTCTACCACTACAGAGATTTGGAGATTTTTGGGTTTGGCTGGATACTACCATCGCTTCATAGGGGGATTTTAATCCATTGCAGTCCCATTGACGAAGTTGAATCAGAATGGCACTCCATTCAGGTGGTCGGATGAGTGTAAGGGGGCTTTCAGAAGCTCGAGACAATTTTGACTACAGCTCCAATGTTGGATTTTTCCTTCAGGACCGGGGTCATATATGGTTTATTGTGATGTTTCGCGGGTTGTCATTGTATGTGCGTTGATGTAGGACGATTTGGAGATTGCCTACACATCATGCCCATTGAAGCCCCACGGGAAGAACTATCCAGTACATTATTTGGAGTTAGAAACTATTGTACATGCGCTTAGCATTTGGAGGCATTACTTATATGGAGTGTATTGTGGGGTGAATACGGATCATTGGAGTTTCCAGCATCTGATTAGATAGAAATATTTGAATTTAAGGCAGCGGAGATGGTTGAAGCTGGTAAGGGATTATGATATCACCATTCTTTATTATCTGGGGAAGGACAATGTAATTGCAGATGCCTTAAGTAGAAAGGCGGAGAGTATGGGGAGTTTAGAATTTATTCCAGTCGGGGAGAGGCCTTTAGCTATGGATGTTCAGGCTTTGGCCAACAGGTTCATGATATTTGATATTTTAGAGCCTAGCAGAGTCCTTGCATGTATTGTTTCACAGTCATCTTTGTTTGAGCGCAGTAAGACTCGTCAGCATGATGATCTCATTTGCATGTCCTTAAGGACACGGTGCAGTGAGGTGGTGCCGAGGAGGTGACTATTGGTGATGATGGTGTGTTGCTTCTTCAGGGCTGGATTTTTGTTCCTAATGTGGATGGGTTAAGAGAGTTAATTCTTGAGGAGGCTCATAGTTGATGATATTCTATTCATCCGGGTGCTACAAAGATGTATCGTGATTTGAAGCAGCATTATTGATGGTGGAGGATGAAAAAAGACATTGTTGGATATGTTGCTTGGTGTTTGAATTGTCAGCAAGTCAAGTATGAGCATCAGAAACCTGGTTGTTAGCTTCAGAAGATTGAGATACCAGAGTGTAAGTGGGAGAGCATCAATATGGACTTTGTGGTAGATTTTCCACGGATATTGATGAGATTTGACACCGTTTGGGTCATTGTGGACAGACTAGCCAAGTCTGCATATTTCATTCCAGTTATGACTTTCTACACTTTGGAGTAGTTGGCTAAGATCTACATTAGGGAGTTGTCTGCTTGCATGGTGTACCTATTTCTATCATCTCGAATCATGACACTTAGTTTACCTCCCATTTTGGAGAGCGGTTCAGCGTGAGTTGGTCACACAGGTTGAGTTGAGCACCAAATTTTACCCTAAGAAAGATAGGCAGTTTGAGTGAACCATTAGAGTTTTGGAAGATATATTGATAGCTTGTGCCATAGATTTAGGAAGATAGTGGGATCAGTTTTTTCCATTAGTGAAGTTAGCATACAACAACAGCTATCAGCCAAGCATCCAGATTACCCCATATAAGGCATTATATGGGAGGCAATGTCATTCTCCGATTAGCCTGGGTAGGCTAGATTATTGGGCATAGATTTGGTTCGTGATGCTCTGGAGAAAGTGAAGTTGATTCAGGAGAGGCTTTGTACCACACAATCCAGGAAAAAGAGTTATGTTGATAAGAATGCTCGTGATGTAGCATTCATGGTGGGTGAGAAGGTTCTACTCAGAGTTTCACCCATGAAAGGCGTGATGAGATTTGGGAAGCATGGAAAGTTGAGCCTTTGGTATATTGGTCCTTTCAAGGTGTTTGAGAGAGCTAGTGAGGTGTCTTACAGACTTGCTTTGCCACCCATCTTATCGGGAGTTCATCCAGTGTTTCATGTTTCTAAGCTTTAGAAGTACTATGGGGATCCGTCACATGTGTTGGATTACAGCTCGGTATAGTTAGACTAAGAATTTGACTTATCATAAGTGAAGGTTTATTGGAGAGGTCAACCGATCGAGGAGGAGACTTGGGAGACCGAGCATGATATACGGAACAGATATCCTCATATTTTTTATATCCCATGTATGATTCTAAACCCGTTCGATGATGAATGTTTGTTAAAGAGGGGGAGAATGTAATGACTTGGCTGGTTGTTTTATGTATTTGAGCCACATTCCCCTATTTGATGTTTTCCGTATGCTTGTTTATTGATTTCTGACTTGCAGGAATGGTTGGTTTGGTTTCGTGAAGGTTTTGGAATGGATTGGAATACTTAGTTCCATGGTTGGAAGCATAAGTTATAAGAGTTGACCAAGGCTTATCTTTGTTGTAAATTACCTCAGATTCGTGTTTTCATAATTTTAATAGGTTTGTATGGTGATTTTGGACTTCGAGGAATGTCTGGATTTGAATTTGAAGGTTACTTGATTGGCTAGGCTCTAATTGGAGAAAGTTAAAAATTTGAAGGTTTGAAAAGTTCATAGGTTTGACTAGGAGTTGATTTTGAGGTTATTGGGTTTTCATTCGCATTCCGGGAATTGGAATAACTTTGTTTTGTCATTTGAAACTTGTGTGCAAAATTTGAGGTCATTCCGAGTTGATTAGATGTGGTTCGGCATGAGTTTTGAAAGTTGGAAATTTGATTAGTTCATTAAGCTTGAATTGAGGTGCGACTTGTACTTTTAATGTTACTTTGTGTGATTTAAGACCTCGAGTAGGTCTGTACCATGTTTTGGGAGTGATTGGTATGATTAGACGGGGTACCGAGGGGCTCAGGAGTGTTTCAGATCATTTGAGCTTGGGTTGGCAGTTCTGGTTCTGTACTTTTGCACTTACGAGGTATGGTGCACAAGTGAGAGTGTGCCGATGTGGACTAAGGATCACAGATACGAAGAATGATGGAGGGCAGTAGTGTCCACAGATGCAGATTTTTGGATGTAGGTGCGACAGTGCAAATGCCAGAGCAGGTCGTAGGGGCGGTCCAACAGAAGCGAACTCTTTTCCATAGGTGCGCTTGGTCGGGTACTTTAGTCAAGTGCGCATCTGCGAGGATCTTTTCGTAGATGTGATGTCGCAGAAGCGACAATCTGGCTGCAGAATCGAGAATCGCTCGTCAAAGCATTTTTAATTGAGAGTTTAACTTCATTTATCATATTTTGAGATTGGGAACTCGGATTAGGTCAATTTATTAGGCAAATTTTACCTACTTGAATTGGGTAAGTGCTTTTAACTCGTACTTGATCATATTCATGATTCTACTCTTTATTTTGGCTTTAGTTTGATGAAATCTAAGGGAGAAAATTGGGATTTTGTGAGAAATTTTGGGGAATGATTTAAGTGAGATTTGAACCCCAATTCGGAGTCGTGTTTAGGTGAAACTTGTATATTTCGACTCATTATGGAATGGGTGATCGGGATTTCTGATTTTTGTCAGGTTCCGGGGTGCATGTCGGGGTTATCTTTTTGGTTGACTTTGTGCAATTTAACAAAGATTGGAGCTTTATTGTTTGGAATCGATTTCTATAGTTGTGTTTGATGTTATTGAGGTTTATTTACTAGATTCGTGCCATTTGGAGTATTGATTCGCGTGGGAAGGGCTTTTTGCAGTATTGATTCACGCGCTTTGAGATAAGTAACTTGCCTAAGCTTGGTTTGAGAGTAATTTTCCCTTGTCTATGGTATTGATACATGTTAGGGGTGACGCACTTTCTAGGTGATGGGTGTATATACGTACACCGAGGTTATTCATAATCCGAGTAAACCTTAGCCTATAGTGTGCCTTGTTTTTTCTATCATGCCATGTTATTTCCGTGTTTTCTGTACTTGTATGACTACTTGAGCTATTAATTATGTTGTTGACGACCAATCTTGGCCCTCCCTTTTTCTAATTAACTTGTTGCGCTTCTTGATCAACAATAACGTAGTAAAGTGTTTTTTAAATTATTATTCAAATTACCTATTTTTCTTTAAAATATATAATATAAGTAATAATATCAGTAATAATTATTATTAATATTAATCATATGCCTATAGTTAAATAATAATAATTTAGTCTTAAAATAACTACAATTATATCACCTCTATTATTTAAATTAATTAACTAACCGGCTTTTTATAATTTTAATATATATAACTATAAGATTTTTGTTTTGACTATTTTGATAAATTGAAATTAGTCTATAATAATTTGTTAATTGTACTTTATTATATTTTATTGGAATTTAAGAAGTTTAATCAATTTAATTATGAAAAAGGGGTTATGATTCAAATAGGCTACATTTGTAATTGATGAATTCTGATTAAAGTGGCTATGGGGTTAATTTCATTTCTAGCCCTTTCTTTCAAAAATCCAACAAATTTGACCAGGCCCAAGCCACCCCTTCCTTACTTGGAAATCCATGCCACATCCTCTCCGCCAATCCCTTCCCGCCACATCAGCATCCGAAAGCCTCGCACAAACCAAACACACTACACAGGGACGGTTGATCAAACTAATCAATGGTCTAGATTAATCGTGCCTTTTCCCTTTAATTTTAAACTCGTCAGCTTTTATCTCAACCGTTGGATCAAAATGATCCAGCGGTCCATGTTTTATCCCTATAATTATTTTCTTTTTAATTCTTTAAACTAAAAAACATGAGTTGTTGATCCACCCCATCCAACGACCCAAGATCATTCCCTCACTTTAAACATATCGGACCCTCCCCCATCCCCAACCCTAAATCACTCATTCGTTTTGCCAGCCGCCCCATTTCCCCTTTCTCCTCTCATTCTCTCCTCTCTGCCGTCTCTGAAACCTTACACAAATGTGTGCAAGAACACTAAAAGAAAAATGTGAGACCACCACCCTCACTGTTAAGCCACGAATCCAGCAAAAAATTCTCATTCTCATCATCCCTTTTAAAACTCCCAAACCATAGCTTCAAATGTGAAATCAACAGAATCTCATCATTACACTCTCCTCTGTTCAAGATCATACATTAAGGCTCACATTCACCCTCTAATTCGAGTGAATCTCCAACCTCAGAATGACGATCGATGACCCGGAGGTCAAACACATGGACCTTTGGGTAAAGGTTTTGTCTGGAGGTCACTGTCTTCAACGACTAGTCTATTCTGAGAGGGTAAATCTGCACTCTCTTTTTCCACCGATTTTTTATCCTCTTCCCTTAATACTATCATAAGATGTTTCATTAACACTCATGATTATTCTTTGTTTTCTATCGAATTTGAATCTAAAAACTCAAAACTGTAAGTCCAATCTTTTGCTATAAATACAATCTTAAATGCCTCACCTAACCATCGAACAATAGAAGTAAATATAGTACAATAAAGCTTTTAAAAACTCTGTCTATTTGCCCTAATTTCTCTTTTCTCTCTTTCGATTCTGGTTGAGGTAATTGGTTCCTGAGTTGACTGTGGGCATTGGTTCTTAATGGCTAAAGTCAACACCCTAGTTTGCTGCCCTAAGGAAGGTCAGCGAGCCTTCAATCTCATTCTCATGATAAAATTCTGTGAAACGCTTCTCATGATTTGTTATTCTATCTACATTAGTCTAATGTGTGTTGTGATTCTTGTATTGACAGTCGTGTTTCATTGTCTTGTTGGTATGAACAAGATGTGAAATATGTTTATGACATTTGTTTGCCTTGCATTATCACACTTCATGGCTTGACAGTGATCCTGTTCATTTTGTTAAATAACTACTAATTTTGAATCAATCATGTGTTTTCCTAGTTGATACTAGTTATATATGATACTCTTCACGATCGTGTGATTGTTTTGTTATTATAAATGTTATGCTTATCATGTTTTATTAGTATAAATTCTGATGAAGTTTATGCTTCTTTGCATGTCAGTTAAACATTGTTGATCCAGGCTGTTTGTTAATCTTAAATGAAAGTGCCCTTCTCTTTAACCATATACTATCTTTTTGTAGATACCATGCCTATAGGGTTCAACTTGAGATTAAAATCTGATCACTCTATCCTATTAAATAGCTCTTGTTGTCATCTCTTTTAGAATGACCTTTATGAGGATAATTCTGAGTCTGAAATGCTTGGCCTAGGTAGCTTAAAATTCAATGATGTTTTGATCATGAACTAATGTCTTCTTGTCATTAGGTGACTGTCCAAAAGTTGTTTCGGTTTCCTGTAAGTCTTGATTCATGATGGTTTAGATTTTATAAGTGTAAAAGGCCATGTTTGTTGTTGTTTTGTTCTTTTCTATCCTTAGTGAAGTGTTAGGCCTCTGTCGGAACCTAATAAGTGAATACATATTTGGAATGTTCACTTCTTGCTAAACTCTAGCTAATATCGTAAAATTGAAAGCATCTTTAACATAGCAACCATGCCTATAAGAGTATATGATTAACACCCTTTACTTTGTGACTCTCTCTTTATTATTTTTGTTTGGAGCAGTGATTCCTAAGAGGGTTATGTAGTTGTTATGGCATGAAAAATGATTTTGAGTTGACTTTTGAGCCTTTGAAACCCTTAAAACTTTGAGATCGTATGTGTGATGGTATAATCATGTATCATGTACTCTAACAGTGATCACTTACTAAGGATACTTTGAATTTGAAGTATGTGTCAGTGCCCTGATTATTTATGTCATTTTACCTAACTGATTGTTTAACATTAATGATAATCTATCAATATGTCTAGTTATTCTGAGATTGTTTGTGCTTCGATCACTTGACTGAGTTCTTAAATCTTTCATGCTTACATGATTTAAGTCATTACACTGGACCTTCTGTGTTGTAAGAAGTTTGTTTGTGGTTCATGTTTGGGCCTCCTTGGCTAGTTTATTTTGTGTAAAAGTTCTAAGTCAAACTTTGTGTGTTTCCTTTATGGAGGAACAACATTTAGTTATCAATGACTTTGCTTGTGATCTTAACTTTACTATCAAGGGACTCCTCTCTGGCACAAGCACTACTCGGGGTCCTAGAGACTCTTGTGAACTCTGAAGTGTCAGGGGTTCATAGGGAGACTTTGTAGGTGAATATGGTTCACTCTAACCAATGGTCATTGGCTTTGATTAATCTATAAAGGATTATCTCAAATAAATTTGTCTTTGATTTGTTCACTTTATATCATATTTATATTCATGTTTTATGATTCTGCTTTATTTCTCATATGCAAGTGCTAATGAAAATATTCTTTTCATCTTTTGCATGAACACATTGTGCCTGTGAAGTTCATGGTAAACTCTGGACCAAGACAACTGAGTTAGGTTGCCTACTCTTCTATTTGCGTCACTGTACTGAACTCTACTGCTGATCGAATTTGTTTTATAAGACTAATGACTTTCAAAGCCTGAGTATACACATTAATTGTTTCGCCAATAAAGGTTTTTTCTTTTACTTCTTCCTAATGAGTTTCATCTGTTTTAAAGGCATTTGCAGAATTTAGTTGATTTAAGCAAAAAGGATTTTTGAAAAGGTCTTCCAATGAATCACTTAGGCAAATTCAACAATTAAATCGTTTCGGAAAGAAAAACGATTGCAATACCAATAAGACCTGGATTTTTATGGAGGATAAAAAATCACTTTGGGAAATAAATTTGATTTATACCAAACGAATCTTCAAAAAACAGACAAGGTATACCTCATTTCACATCTCTTTGGACACAAAAAGGGTCAAGTATCAACATAGACTTGTATTTAAAAAAATCTCATTATTTTGAAATAAGTCTTACAACATAGTTTTAAAATCAAACATTCTTTTCTAAAGTTGTAAATATATTTTGAAACAAGCACTTTTCAATAAGAATAAACCAATTTTACCTTTTAATTTAGCTTTCACATAAACCACTTAGTAACCTTAATCATTAATTGACTAAGATATAAACAATTCTTTTTCCCACATTTAGCCTAAGTTTAAGGAACTACTTTAATGTAGATTTTAAGGGATGCCTAACACCTTTCCCTTATAATAACTAGAACCCTTACTCGGATTCTATTTGGTTTAGCGGACCATTAAGATAATGATCTTTATAGACTTATAGGTACCCTAGTATACCTTTAAATATTAGGTGGCGACTCTTCTTTTATCAACTTTAGAGGTACCACAAGTTGTATTTTGTTTTGACTTGTGCAAAATAGGGCGCAACAACATGGCGACTCTGTTGGGAATTTTTTACACTTAAGTTCTGACCTTAGCAGACTTAGGCTAGATTTTAAACACTTGGGTGGTTTGTTTATATTTTGTTTGCTTAACACTTTACTATATTCTTAAATGCCTTCATAATTTGCAAATATGTGTTTACTTACTTTATTTATTATCGATGACTATCACAATTACTTGTTACTACTTTTATAAATTCTCATCACATTTTCCTATCAAGTCTTGGTTGTACAGAATTATAGACAAATCACGCTTAGGGGTTATCTTTTCACCCTTCCTAACCTTCTTTTCAAAACTCTCTAGTTTTAGAGAATGACATTGTGAGGTCAACTAACGTGACGTTTCGCAGTTATTCAGCCCCACTCCAAAAGTTTAGGGAACACTCTACTCTTAGTAAAAGTAGGTCATACTGCATACACCCTAGGGTAGTCGATCCTTGGCATTAACTCACAAGTAGGAAAGCCTCCCTTCAATAGGTCATGCATATAATGACATGCCTTCTGTGAAATGACAAATTAACCTAGATTAAGACACTAAGGGCTCGTTTGGTATGAGGGATAAGAAATAATTAATCCCGTGACTAAATTTAAGAAGAGTTTATCCATGTTTGGTTGGTAGAAAACTGTGGTATAAATAATCCCAGGATTAGTTATCCCGGAATTGTATTGTGTTTTTATCCCCATGAAAAGGTGGAATAACTAATCCCGGGATAACTAATTTCGGGATAATTAATCTTGGGATAACTACTTTCCAACCAAACGACCCCTAAGGATTTAGAGCAACACACATACCTAGCATTTTCCCTCCTTTTAGATGGAAATCAACCACGATATCTCTGAGATTAGCATGGTTATAGGAGCCCCACACAAGCTGAAATAATGGTGGAGGAATATTTGGCGAGCGCATGGAGACAGAATTAGGACACATCTTGGAGCACTGACTGTATTAATGAATGTCCCAGCTAATAGAGTACTTACCAGGTTGTTGATAAAATTCTGGGATCTGGCTAAAGCGGTCTTTAATTTTGTCGACTGTGAGCTAACACCTACACTCAAGGAGTTTACTAGCTTTACTGAGTTTCCATTCACTGGATGAAAGCCCATACTGTCGGTCATCATGTCGGGTCATAGGTTTCTCTATACATTGGATTGAAAGCAGCAGGAATCTAAGGAACGTCAAAGACGGGTGGATAAGTCTAGATCAACTGTTCGATAGATTCGAGCATCTGGAGAGCTATAATCTACATCTTGAGGGGTTTTAGTGCTATAGGGAAATGTGGGAGAGCCTTCGCCCCTTGGCCTTCTGGTTTTTCCACAGCAAAAAGGGCAGATCAACATTAATGTGCTATCTCTCGTCTTGACCACATTTTGGGAGAATTTGAGGGTTACTCTTTCCCAATGCTGTTGGAAGAGATGTTCAGGGATTTATCAGCATGTTCGGAGGGGGTATGATTTCTTTAAGGGTTGCAACCTACTACTACAAGTGTGGTCTACGGAGCACTTCATTCAAAAAGAGTCGACCATTGATTACTTCGTTGGTACCAGCAATATAATCCGCAGTTATGAAGAGAAAATAAGGCACTGAGGAGCACCCCATGGTCAAATTCAAGCATGTTCCCAGATTCCAGAATGCATTTGCCGACGCTCTTGCAACATTATCATCGATGGTAAGCCTTGGTATCATAACATCAAAAGGTTCTTTCAGACAAGAGTACCCAGGTAATGCTACTACCGGTCAAAAACAGGCACTAAGGATATTGGCAAACCACGTTTTCCTTAACACATAAGTCCTATACAGCGAAGATGAAGAAATTGAATGAACAGTTGCAAAATTTGCTGGATAAGGGGTTCATCATGCCTAGTGTGTCACCTTGTGGTGCACCAGTGTTGTTTATTTAGAAGAAGGATGGTTCTATGAGAATGTTCATTGACTATAGGCAGTTGAACAATTTCACCATCAAGAACAAGTATCCATTTCCATGCATTGATGATTTATTTGATCAGCTTCGGAGTTCCAGGGTGTTCTCGAAGATTGACTTGAGGTCGGGGTATTATCAGTTGAAGATTAGAGCTTCGGACATTCCTAAGATAACTTTCAGGACTCGTTATGGGCATTATGAGTTTTTGGTGATGTATTTTGGTTTGACTAATGCCCCAGTAGCCTTCATGCATTTGATGAATAGTGTGTTCCAGTCCTAATTGGATTCTTTTGTCTTTATGTTCATTGATGATATATTAGTGTATTCCCGTAGTGGGGAGGAGCATGAGCAGCATTTTAGGATCGTGTTCCAGACTTTAAGAGAGAAGATGTTGTATGCTAAGTTCTCAAAGTTTGAGTTTTGGTTAGACTCGGTGGCATTCTTGGGTCATGAGGTATCTAGTCATGGGATCAAGGTGGACCGAAAGAAGATTGAGGTAGTTCAGAGTTGGCCCAGGCCTTCTATCGCTACAAAGATCTGGAGCTTTTTGGGTTTGGCTAGTTACTACCATCGCTTCGTATAGGGATTTTCATCTATTGTAGCCCCAATAACGAAGTTGACTCAGAAGGGCGCTCCGCTCCAGTGTTGCTTTTTCCTTCAGGATCGAGATCATATACAGTTTATTTTGATACTTCGTGGGTTGGCATTGGATGTGTTTTGATACAAGACGATAGGGGGATTGCCTACGCATCGTTCTCGATGAAGGCCCACGGGAAGAACTATCCAGTACATTATTTTGAGTTAGCAACTATTGTACACGTGCTCAAGATTTGGAGGCATTACTTATATGCAGTGTCTTGTGAGGTGTATACGGATTATTGGAGTCTCCAGCATCTGTTTAAAAAAATATTTGAATTTGATGCAAGGGAGATGGTTGAAGTTGTTGAAAGATTATGATATCACCATTCTTTATCATCTGGGGTAGTGGCAGATGCCTTGAGTATAAAGGCAGAGAGTATGGGGAGTTTAGCATTTATTCTAGTCAAGGAGAGGCTTTTGGCTATGTATGTTTAGGCTTTGGCCAACAGGTTCATGAGATTTGATATTTCGAAGCCTAGTAGAGTCCTTGCATGTATTGTTTCACAGTCATCTTTGTTTGAGTGCATTAAGACTCGTCAGTATCATGATCCTGTTTGCTTTTCCTTAAGGACACAGTGCAGCAAGGTGGTTCCAAGGAGGTGACTATTGGTGATGAATATATGTTACGGCTTCACGGTCGGATTTATGTTCCTAATGTGGATGGGTTTAGAGAGTTGATTCTTGAGTAAGCTCATTGTTCACGATATTCTATTCACCTGGGTTCTATGAAGATGTACCGTGAACAGAAGCAGCATTATTGATGGTGGAGGATGAATAAATACATTATTGGATATGTTGCTCGGTGTTTGAATTGTCAGCAGGTCAAGTATGAGCATTAGAGATCTGGTGATTAGCTTCAGAAGATTGAGATACCAAAGTGGAAGTGGGAGCGCATCACTATGGACTTTGTGGTAGGTTTGCCACAGACATTGAGAACTTTGTGGTAGGTTTGGGATAGACTGACCAAGTCTGCATATTTCATTACAGTCATGACTTCCTACACTTCGTAGTAGTTGTCTAAGATCTGCATTAGGGAGATTGCCTTCTTGCATGGTGTACCTATTTCTATCATCTCGTATCACGGCACTTAGTTTACTTTGCTAGTTTGGAGAGCGGTTCAATGTGAATTGGGCATGTAGGTTGAGTTGAGCATCGAATTTCTCCCTCAGACAAATAGGCAGTCCGAGCGAACCATTCAAATTTTGGAGGATATGTAGATAGCACGTGTCATAGATTTTGGAGGCCAGTGAGATCAATTTCTTCCATTAATGGAGTTAGCATACAACAACAACTATAAGTCGAGCATCCATATGGCTCCAGATAAGGCATTATATGGGAAATGATGTCGTTCTCTGGTTGGTCTGGGAAGCTAGATTATTAGGCATAGATTTGGTTCGTGATGCTCTGGAGAAAGTGAAATTGATTCAAGAGAGGATTTATACTATGCAATACAGGCAAAAATGTTATGCTGATAGGAAGCCTTGTGATGTGGCATTCATGGTGCGGAGAAGGTTCTACTCAGAGTTTCGCCCATGAAGGGCGTGATGAGATTTTGGAAGAAGGGTGAGTTGAGCCCTCGGTATATTGGTCCTCTCGAGGTATTTAATAGAGTTGGTGAGGTGGCCTTCAAACTTGCTTTGCTACCCATCTTATCGGGAGTTCATCCAGTGTTTCATGTTTTCATGCTTCAGAAATACTATGGGGATTTGTCACATGTGTTGGATTACAGCTCGGTGCAATTGGATAAGAATTTGACTTATGATGAGGAGTCGGTGGCCATTTTGAATAGGCAGGTTCAAAAGCTAGGTCAAAGAATATTGCATCAGTAAAGCTTCAGTGGAGAGGTCAACCAATCAAGGAGGAGACTTGGGAGACCAAGCATGATGTGCAGAGCAGATAATCTTATCTTTTTGATATCATAGGTATGATTCTAAACTCGTTCGAGGACAAACGTTTGTTAAAGAGGGGGAGAATGTAATGACATGTCTGGTCGTTTTATGTATTTGGGCTTCGTTCCCTTATTTAATACTTCACGTATGCTTTCTTGTTGATTTGTGACTTGCAAGAATGGTTGGTTTGGTTTCGGGAAGGTTTTGGAATGGATTGGAATACTTAGTTCCATGGTTGGAAGCTTAAGTTATAAGAGTTGACCAAGGTTTGTCTTTGTTGTAAACTACCTCGGATTCGTGTTGTGATGGTTCTAATAGGTTCGTATGGTGATTTTGGACTTAGAGGTATCTCCGAATTTTGATTTAAAGGTTCCTAGGTTGACTTGGCTCTAATTGGTGAAAGTTGAAAATTTAAAGGTTTGGAATTTTCATAAGTTTAACCACGAGTTGTCTTTGATATTATTGAGCTTGGATTGTTGTTTCGGGAATTGAAATTGGTTTGTTTTGTCATTTAGAACTTTTGTGAAAAAATTGAGGTCATTCTGAGTTGGTTAGACGTGGTTCAGCATGAGTTTTAAAAGTTGGAAGTTTGATTAGTTCATTAAGCTTGAATTGAGATGCGACTTGTAGTTTTCATGTTATTTTGTATGATTTGAGACCTCGAGTAGGTCCGTGTTATATTTTGGGAGTGGTTGGTATGATTGGACGGGGTCCAGAGGGGCTCTGAAGTCTTTTGGATGAATTTTGGATCATTTGAGATTGGGTTAGCAGTTAGAATTTTGTACTTTTGCACTTGCGAGGTATGGTGCGTAGGTGCAAGACTAGCAATATGGACTAACGATCGCAGATGCGATGAATAGCAGAGGGTAGCAGTGTTCGTAGATGCGGAGCTTTGGACGTATGTGCAATAGTGCAAAAGTAAGCGCAGGTCACAATGGTGGTACCATAGAAACGAAATATTTGTCGTAGGTGCGCTTGGTCGGGTACTTTAGTCAGGTGCACATCTGCGAGGATCTTTTCACAAATGCAATGTCACAGAAGCGACAGTCGGGCCATAGAAGCGAGAATCGCTGGTCAGAGCATTTTTAAATGAGGGTTTGACTTCATTTATCATATTTTGAGATTGTGATCTTGGATTAAGGTGATTGTTGAGGCAATTTTCACCCACTTGAATTGGGTATGTGTTTTTAACTCGGATTTTATCATATTCATGATTCTACTCTTGATTTTGACTTTTGTTTGATGAAATCTAAGGGATAAAATTCAGGTTTTATGAGAAATTTTAGGGAATGATTTAAGTGATATTTGAACCCCGACTCGGAGTCGGATTTTGATGAAACTTGTATATTCTGACTCATGATGGAATGGGTAATCAGGATTGTAATTTTTGTCGGGTTCCGAGGTATGGGTCGGGGTTGACTTTGTGAAATTTAATAAAGATTGGATCTTTATTGTTTGGAATCAATTTCTATAGAAGTGTTTGATTTTATTGAGGTTTTTTTTACTAGATTCGAGCCGTTTGGAGGATGATTCACGTGGGAAAGGCTTTTTGGAGTATTAATTCATATGCTTTGAGGTAAGTAACTTGTCTAAACTTGGTTTGAGGGAAAATTCCCCTTGGCTATGGTATTTGATACATGTTGGGGGTGACGCACGTGCTAGGTGATGGGTGTAGATGCGTACACAGAGGTTATTCATGATCCGAGTAGACCTTAGGCTATTATGTGCCTTGTTTTGCTATCATGTCCCATTATTTCCTTGTTTTCTCAACTTGTATGACTACTTGAGCTATAATTCATGTTAGAAATCATGTCTATGCTATACGCTTATAGGTTTGAGACATGATAGGGCTATTCTTTCTGTATTGAGTTGTTTGGCTTAATTGTAGTAATATTCTCAGTCATCATGCTACATTCGCATATTATATCTCTATCTCTATGCATTCTTTATATGTTATCTCATATGTTGTTGATGCCCTTATATGTGTGACACGGTTTGAGCAAAGTATTGTGAGATGTGAATAATTGAATATTGAGCGGTTGATGACTGATCTTAGGCCATAGAGATGATTTGGTATTGATTATGAGGTAACGTGTACACCAGGCCCCACATCGGGCTGAGTGGTATTGATTATGAGGTGTTGCGTGCGCCAGGCCCCATATTGAGCTAAGTGATATTGATTGTTAACTTAGTTCCGATTAGTGCTTGGGCTAGGACCCACCCCTCTGGATTCAGGTATTAACCTGTGGGTGCAGGTGCACGGGTCATATATGTTCTTGGTGAGGGACTTGTGTCAGGCACCCATGCAGTACTGAGAGTTGTTATGTGTGATGGGTAAAGGGCAATTCAGCCAGACACTAGACATGTGCTGAGATTTGGTATACTTGATTATTTAACTGCGATATTGTTCATTCTGGCATGTATACTGGTCATGCAGGTACAATGTTATGTTTCTCCCCTCATGCATATTGGTAATTGATATCTTTATTTGATGTGTTGAACTTGTAATCATAGATAAATTAAGAAAACCATGTTTAGGTGATATCTGTGGGTGAATTTATATGTTAACTGATATTATTGAAAAGCATGCTTATTTCTTCTCTTATTGTGAAACGATCGAACTTGATATTATTTGAGTTATCTTCCTTTTGACGTTATTATATTGTTATTGGTTATTGGAACTGAATATTGGGCCTTGCTAAGCTCATCATTGCTTTCAGCCTGAGGTTAGGCTTGTTACATATTGAGTACATGGGGTCGGTTGTACTCATACTACACTCTGCACTTTATGTGCAAATCCAGATGATGTTGAGAGAGGTAATTTCTAGAGAGCAGCACCGGTACCAGTTCTTGGAGATTTAGAGGTAGTTGTTATTTCCGTTCGCAGGCTCTTAGTTCATGCTAATTACTGTTCTATCTTTCAGACATTGCTATATTGTTAAGATCAGACTCTGTATTTAAATTCTGTAGCCCTCATGTACACGGTGACACCAGGTCATGGGATGGTTTTAGTTGTATTTGTTGCTATTGACTTCAATTATTTATTATTATTCTGTTATTGAGACTATTTAATATTGTTACTTAAGTTCATTTTTGCTTATTGATTGATTGCTTGCCTAGCAAGCGGTGTTAAACAACATCACGAATCCTGTGGAAATTTTGTGTCGTGACAGAGGTTGTATGCCACAACATTATTTATGATTATTCCGTTGTTTGTTTCTTCGTGGGTGTTTTCATATGGATTTATATTTAGATTTGGATCGGGTTGTATACTGCAATTGTATTGAGGTTGGATCGGGTTGCGCGCCACAACAGATTAATATCTTATGTTAAATTCTTGTTCGTGGTTTTTACTTTGTGATGTTTGCATCACGAGGTTATTCCATGTCGTTATTTTTGTGGACCCTATTATGTATTCTATTATTTGATCTTATGCATTTAATCATATCTCTATTGCTATTACTTTCTGCTTATTACTTGCACAAGTTAATAGTAAGTATCTTGTCATACCCTCGTCACTTCCTCGTCGAGAATAGGCTATGTTGCTCTCAAATGCATATGCAAGTATATGTGGTCGTACAAGTAATATAATGATAAGAAAAGTGTCTAACCCACAGAGACTTGTGTTAACTACCTACTAATTTCACCATAGTCGAGTCAAACAGAGTTTAATAGTGTGATTATAACTAAGCAATGAATGTAAAAATTAACTAATTAAACACACAGAAAATTGTTGTTGAGAATTCAGTAGAGATGAACATTCCAGGGTTGTGATCGATTCACCAATCCTATTGCGTTCTAATTAACTCTCCCTTTCATAAAATTCACTCATGGTTGCTAATTAATCGAGTAATTGCTCTCGTAATATTCTCATAAATTACTACTCGCCTATTCATAATAGATTAGCACCTAAATTCCTATGGAATTAATCTATTAAGAACACATTAAGATTACGATATTCAATTGAGCATGGTGACTGGTATATTCCAATCCTAACCGCAAATCCCCCCCCCCCCACACTAAGTGTTAACATCATGCCCTCTTTAATTTTTCTCTAATCTAGACGTAGCTTTCCCAAGCATTGCATAGATAGTAAATAGAACCTAATTGTTGGCTAGACAATTAAGCAATTAATCACAAAATTAACAAAACAACCATATATTAGCGAACTATAATCAAGGTAAAGTCAACTTCGAACAACAATATTCATGGCTAAATCACAACCCCAAAACTTATGGGTTTTAACCATGTAAGGCCCCGTAAAATTTTGCCAAGGGATTCTAGTTTGGTGGTGCCGAGGTCGGGTAATGAGTACGGGTGTAGTAGTTAATCTTTGCAACTTGCAAGCTCGCCGCAGTACGGACTTTTTGTGTTGAAGAATGCATCGAGGTGCTGGTGGAAATTGTTTTGCTGAAGGGCCAATTATGTAGTCGGATTCGCGATCGCAAATCCATTATGCGAGCCGCATACCCATCGCAGAGTTGGGCAAAAGAATGGTTGAATTTTGAAGGTCGTTTTACGGCCCATTCTGCGGTCTCAATATCCATTTTGCGGTCCGTACATCCATCGTAGATTTTGTATGAAGAATATTGTTGGGTGATTATGCGGTCCATTCTTTGGCCGCATAAGTGGTCTGCGGACCGCAGGCCAGTCGCAAACCTATCCAGACCATCCCAGTTTTGGGGCATCACTTTCGTGGTCCATTTTACGGACTGCATGTCTGTTCTGTGGTCATTTCTGCGACCGCAGACCTGAGTTCGGAGGGTCCATTTTCCTTGTTTTGTAACCCGACCCCATTTTGATAAATAGCCTTTGGGGCTTATTTTGGGGCATTTATCTTATGATTTTAGAGAGAGGTGAGAGCATTTTAGAGAGAGAAGGAGGAAACCTAACATTCTAATCACATATTCTTGCACCAATATTCAAGAATCAGGAAAGTCAATCACTAGATTATCATCTATCCGGGTAAATTCCTGTCCTATACCACCCATGCAAGTTATTTTAGGGTCTAAGTATATTGTGGGATTAGAATTAGGCCATGCATGTGCCAATAGCTTGTAGTATGTGGGGTTAATAAACCATTTTGGGTAGTTCTTGTTGAAATTGGTTGAGGGAGGAAGGGATTACCATTGTAGGGCTTCGTAGTCTATCTTGCAGGCTAGGTGTGACAAAATTCCTAGGAGAGTTACACCATGGGAATATAATTATTTACCGATATTCGCTATCTTCGTTAGATTATTATTGCTAGAAGTGTGGGGCGTTGTAGTAACTTAAGGAAATCTCAAACAAGGTATGTTGGATAAACTTCTCTTTTAGAATCGGATTCCATAATGTCCCCGTAAGTTTTAAGTGTGGTTGGCCCAAGTTCCTAGTTCCCCATGTTCTGAGTTATTCCTTATAAATTTTACTATTCCAAGTAAGCTTGTGTTGAAAGATGTGCACTAGAAATGTGTACCGAATACTCCAAATGTGTACCAATGTGTCGGAATATTATGATTTCAATCATGTTTTATTGCAAGTTATTATGCCAAGTTGTGGAAGAAAACTCAATGTGCTAAGACTCTTATTGTTCATATACATATCAAATCTCGATTTCCAAGTATCCTTATTGCTGATAAACTATGACTAAGTTCGGAAGTCGAAGAAGTAAGAGTGAGATATAAAATGTGGCCATGGTTGTTGTAACTAGAGCACTTGAATCAAATTCGTGTTCCAATCGTAAATTACCATGCTCTCCTTTATAAGCAATTCCAATGTAACCCAAGTTCTTACCTACTCACAAGCTGAAACTGTGTATTGCCCTTTTGGGAAAAAGTATTTCAAAAATAAATGGTGTACCGCTCGTTTATGATTTTAACGTGTGTTTCTGTTGTTGATCAGGTTTCCCCATTCTTTTTGAAGAAGCCTATTGTGTCTAAAGATTCCATCACTAATGAACTTGAAGTTATGAATTCTGGAATATTCAATATGTTGATGTTTGTGATGATAATCCTTGTAAGTAAAGAAACGAAAGTGTGGAATATGTGATACGGCCACGTGCCATGAATGAAAAATCATAAGTATGGCCAAGAGAGCCAAGGAAATAACGATGTTGTGAATGGTTGAAAGCACTAATGAAGGTATTTTTGCTGTGAAAGATAATGAGGTGAATATAACATATGTTTGTAATTTTGTTTCCCTTGTGTGCAAAACAAAAATATTTTTAGGAGTATCATTAGCCAACCGAGGAAGGGTGGGTCGTAAGGCCCACACCCGAAACTACACGTGCCGGTGTAGGAGTGGATTGTTATTATTCCCCTTATTTGGGATGAGATCAATATTGATGTGATTGTGATTATTCCCCTTAATTGGGATGAGATTGAAATATTGATGTGATTGTGATTATTCCCCTTAATTGGGATGAGATTGTTGATAGCCCTGGAATTAATGTCGACTTACACGGCATATGTGGGGAGACGACCTAGTCGGTCGGGTGGTGATCAGACGCCATGTTGTGCACATGGTGGTACTACTCTTGGTAACACCTTTTTCGCATCATATATCAAACCACATTGTTCGTGGGGAGATGGCCTAGCCGATCGGCTGTGATCGGACTCCGTGCTAAAAGCACGGTGGTATATTGGTGCTAATGATCTCCGCCGATCGGCTGTGATCGGACTCCGTGCTAAAAGCACGGTGGTATATTGGTGCTAATGATCTCCCAACCCAATATATATATATATATATATATATATATATATATATATATATATATATATTGTTTTCATATTTTGAAAGTTGTTATGTTTTAACTGGGCATTTGGTTATTGTTAATTGTGACTTGTTGTTTCTATGGTTTTCCCTTTCTTATATTGGCATTCTATTTTGAAAGTGGATATATAGATTTACATACTAGTACTATTCCATATGTACTAACGTCCCTTTTGCCGGGGGCGTTGCATCTTCAATGGATGCAGGTGGTTCGTCAGCGGGCAGTTTTGATCCTCGTTAGCAGTTACTCTCTATTCAGCAGATTTGGTGAGCCCTACTCTGTTTTGGGCTTCATGTCATTTGATGTTGTACTTTATGTTTTGAGGTATAGTCGGGGCCTTGTCGTCGGCACTTCCATTCTTCTCTTCTATTGTACTTAGAGGCTCCGTAGACAGGTTGTGGGTGGTGTATGATGTTGGGAATTAAACTAGTAAGTGTTGGTATTTGGCAAACATGTTTTTCATCATATCTATAAACTTGTAATATTTTTGAAATCATAAATGAATATCCTTTAGTAATGAAAAAAGATTGTGGAACACTTGACTCTTCTCATGTCTATCACTTGTACTGATTCTTATATTTTTAATGGTCAAGGTTGGGTAGAAGGCATCTAGTAGGCTTTCTTAACCAGGGTATCTCGGTTGAGCGTCGGTCGCACTCCCTGAGGTCGGGGCGTGACAAGCCACTCATAATAAAGTTAAAAAACCTTGTCCCGAGCGAAGTGGGAAAAACTCCCATCACCCAGCGTCCAGGGTAGCACGTCGCGCTAGACTTGGCGCTGGCCTTGGCCAAAAATATTCAGGTCTGCAATTTGCGCCCCAAGCAGCACCACGCACTGGTGTGGGCGCCTTTTTCTTCTTTTTTCTCTTTTTGCTTCAACACGTGCACTTTATCCCCACATTGCTTCTGGGTGACTCCTACACATAAAAATACCACGAATTAGCATAAATCATTATATTACACGTACAAAATCCATGAAACATGAGTAAAATGCGAGGCAATATGCATATAAATATATATACCTTAAGCTGAATATCAACATCCCATACTTAAACTCTTGCTCGCCCTCGAGCAATGGAACTATCAACTACACCCCAACACTTTACATATCAACTATGGAGGATCAATTCAATTATTTTCGATCATACACTTTACCCTTGACTATGATCGATACCGGCAATCAAGCATGAACATACGAAATTCACATTCTTCCCCTTTTCAACAACCCAAGTATAAACATTTCAATCAACCAATTCCAACAACACACCCATAACCACCCTACCTCAAGTGCCTACTCGTTACTACTAAGCACCCTCAACTCGCACACTGACCCAACAAGAGAAATTAACAACATCACCAATCTCATATGAGACCATGTGCCCTCACCAACAAATAATAGAGAGTGAATATAGAAATAGTCCACACATTCAAAAATAACTTTGAACATAAATTAAGGACATCAAACAATTAAACAAAAGTCACTCACTCTCATAAAGAAGTTCATGTGCATCCTGTGGTCATTCCATAAGCTTGCATGTAGTGTACATTGCCACTAATCTAAGCTAGCCAAGTCTAGGATCAATTAGGTATTTTCGGGTTGTAATATAGGATACATTTAGGAATAGTGACTAACCCTCCTAAGCACTTTAATACACTACACTCACAAGTCGAGCACATATTCATCTCAACCAATTCACTTGCAACAACGTATACACAACATGGCCTTTTTTTCAATTAAGCACTTCTACATCCCCACTAGCACAAATTAGTAAGATTAGCATGTGTGTTTTTTCTTTTTTAATATCCACATTATTTGTATATCCTTCCTTGCATTTTTCTTTTCTTTTTTTTCTACACACACTCCTTACATTAAAGTTCATCGGCTAGTGGCCTTTCTGTAACTTTAGTGCACCTTATGGGCCATTTCATGGTTCCACTCGAAAGCTACTTACCAATATCTCACCTTAATTCTTTTAGCACCTAAGTGTCTTCGAAGGTAAAGATTCAACAAGCTTAGGTTAAGAACAAAATTAGGGATGTGTCTTGTAATGTGGGTGCCAAAGAAAAGGTCTAAAGGCTCAATTGGCCTAACAACGGAAAACTTTTATTTGTAAGTGACAAACATATCTATGATCGAGCAAAGAACTGCCTACGTCATCTCCTAGACTAGCACAACTTAAAGATTGTGTTTTGACTAACACAGAGGGAAAGTTCTAGACTACACAGGATGGCATAGAATATCACGAACCCTTACACACTCATTGCACATGACTATATCAAGATGGTTCTGTTCAACTCTCAAATCAAGCAGCACATATAGTTGAGAATTTTAATCAACAATGCATTAGGTGACATACAAGTCAAAAACCTGAGAAAAGGCATCACAGAGTAAGCTATTTCTTTCACTTAGGCATCATTCAATTCAACTATAACATGAATATATAGCGCATGCCATAGCCTAATATACCAGCACCAAACATGAAAACAGGTATCTAGAGCAACTCAGTTTTCTTCCTATCCTACGCTTAAAAAGATAAAACCAATATACCTGGTTAAAGCTACACCCTTGGATAAGAATCGGCGCCCAAAGAAAAACCAAGAGAATTACTACTTATGATATCCTAATAAAAGCAAAAGAATATATTTTTGGTGTTTTTAATCAGACCTTAATCCCTCAAGAAAGTTTTCTAAGAGATCCACCATCGGGAAAAGTTTGAGATTTTTCTGATTTGTTTCTCTATATTTTCATTTTTTTCCATTAATTTTCTACTACTCTAAACTAAACTACTACTAACTACGGGTTAATAAAAGAACTAATGAGAAAGAAAAATTGTATACAAGTACACTCAGACAGTAGTTCCCCTACCCCACACTTATGTTACGCATAGTCCCCGATGCATATAAGAATTCAAAACAAAAGTAAGGTAGAGAGAAAAACACCCTGCTACTCAAACCCATTCGGGTCATACTCTGAACCTTTATCCTCAGAACGCCCACCAGCTGAAGCTCCGGGCTCATCATCATCTGCTCCAAGGGGTACCAAAACCATTGGCCCCGTGACCTCAGCATCTACGTCATCCTCATCATACGATCCCTTGTTGATGTTTGCATCCTCCGATGGGTGAATGGGACTGCCAGGTGCAATCCCCAACATTTCCTTTGAAGCACTACATAGATCATTGCACAGCTGCATCCGCTCCTCATCAGTCATCCATTCTACTCATCATCAAGTTCAGGGAACCATAGAGATACCTGTTGAAATATTTCTCCCACTCATTCTGAGCAGCCGGACTCAGCTTGGTAGTGGAATCCACAAGGAAGTAACATCAGTCCCTTCGGCGCCTTCACCACATCATCATATCCAAGGTACTCAATTACCTCCCGAGATACCATATACCGTGTCAGCAGGTTACCAATTTAAAACCTCGCCCAAACTATGTGCGAGCCATCTCCCCTAATATTTACTGATCTCCCAGTCATCAGAAAGAAGATCAAGCACACCCTAGCTTGAGTGCACCCGGTGTTGGTGCTCCACTGGCATCAGTCTAGCTTGCACAAAGTTCTACCATACCTTAGGAGTCCTATTAAAGTCAATTCTGAGAAGCTCATTATGGGTATCACTATTTGTCCTCATCCACTTAGCATTAGAATCTATGCCACATAGAGTGTGACGAATAGCAGTGCAGCTTAGTCACCTCACAAACTTTTTCAACCTCATCGGGTTTGGACAGTCAACCCCTAAGAATTTGTACAACGACTCCCTATCCAACGGCACTTCCTTCCCTATGACCCATGACATGAACCTCTGCTCATTCCAATTCTCATACAGCTCTTTTACCATGCTCAAGTTCGCATGTCCAGGGCACTCAATGAACTTATCCATCATTATGTTCTTCAACCGGGCTAGCACATCAGAGAAATGTATCTCCAAAGTGGTCACATTGATCCCTATCTAATATACATACTACCCATACGGTTCGAAGTTGTGATACCACTGGATAGCATCCTTCCCCCTTTATTTTCCTTTACTAAAACCATCACGAGCCATTGCAACCTACAAAACAATCAACTTGAATGTGAGAATGAGTCAAGGAATCTGCCTCAGGTTTAAGTGAAAGTCAAATATGACCCCACACTTAGAATCGAAGGCTCTATGCAATAGACTCACAAAAGTTGTCTAATAAGTGCACAGGTGTTGCACCACAAGGCAATGGGTACTCAAGACTTCCCCATGCCACACAATTATATTCCAAGTGTGATCCCAAATAAAGCAAGTAGTCGACCATGGAAATGCGACTTAGCATTAGATCAAGCAATCAACACTTGATCCCCAATTACTATGACTAATACAATAAACTAAGTAATTCTAACAAAAGGATACAACATACATGATACAAGGTGTTGGTAGTGTGGTTATGGTATTGTGAACATTGAAAACATGATTTGGACTATGTAAAACCACCCCCTAACACCCCACACTTACCCTAAAATCACATACCAAAGCACTCGGCTACTCAAACTTCACTGTTGCACAAAGTATTCATTCAAGCATTTTATCAAACATGTGGTGGGGATCAAGTGTGTGCAACTCAATTCAACAATGGTGGAACATGTTTACACTCCCAAATTTTGAATGAAGTAGATGAAATTATAGTTTACTACTCTCTGTAACTCATTCACAACCAAGTTTAACAACCAAATTCGTTTTCACACCAACAATTAGACACCATGTACTCAATTTCTACAAGAACTAAGTGGGAAAGTGGGGATGGAGGTCGTTTGGGATTGTGGGTTTGGGGAGTGTAACTAATGGAAAACAAAAGAAGAGAGAAAAGAAAAGAAAAGAGAAGAGAATGACATACATGTGTTGGAGATGAAGAGAGAAATTGAAAGTTGAGAAAGACAGAGAGAGACAGACGAGTGGGGAGCGAGAGAGCATGGGAGGGGGTTTGAGTGTTTTAGGGTTATTATAATTTGATTTGGGAGTGGGTGTGGGTAATAGGTATGGATTAGTAGGAGAGTTAAAGTGGGTATCTGGGTCGGGGTCAAAGGCTCAATGGTTTGAATAAAGAGTTAAAAAAAGAAAAAGAAAATAAAAAAAATTAAAATATCTGGACCCCCCAGCCCAGTGCGTCACGCTAGCCCTGGCACGGGAGGGGGGAAATCTTCTGTTTTGTTCACGCCAGGCCAGCGCATCTGGATTTCCGCCTTTTTTTTAATGAATTTCCGATCCCCCCGAGCATTTTGTACATCCATTACACATTCCATACTACTCCTACCTACGATTTCTATGACTACAAAGAAAAACAAAAACTCTAGTCTACTCTAACTAAAAAGAGAAAAATTAAGCTATGAAAGCAATAAAAATTGGGTTGTCTCCCAATGGGCACCTAATTTAACGTCGCGGCATGACACATGGGCTCGCTTACTCATCAACAAGTATTACTTTGGAATTATGTCGATTAATAACACCTCGCCAATAGTGCTTAACTCTTTGCCCGTTCATCAACTTTTGTCTTTCACCATTTAAAGCTCACAACTCCATTGCACCATATGGGGTGAGTCTCACCACCTCAAATGGACCTGACTCCTGGTTCAAAGTGACGCAGTTTGATATGCCTGTCATGTCATCTTTTAGTTTTCTCCTTGTAAAGCTTAGCATTTTCATAGGAGTGCAGCTTGAATTCATCTAACTCATTAAACTACAAGAGCCCCTTGTTGCCCGCGACTTCTAAGCTCATATCCAACTTCTTGACCGCCCAATACACCTTATGTTCAAGTTCAACCATCAAGTGACATGCCTTCCCATGCACAAGCTTGTATGGAGATGCTCCAATTGGTATTTTGTATGCAGTCCTATATGCCCATAAGGCATCATCTAACTTTGCAGCCCAATATTTCATGTTCATACTTATTGTTTTCTCTAGTATCTGCTTTATTTCTTTGTTGGACACTTCAGCTTGTCCACGTGTTTGTGTATGATATGACGTGGCAAATCTATGGTGGACCCTATACTTGGCTAGAAGGTTATTCAACAATCGATTGTAGAAATGTGTTCCTTCATCACTAATCAAGGCACGTGGAGTCCCAAACCGCGAGAATATGTTATTTTTCACAAAAGTTGCTACCACCTTGGCTTCATAGGATGGCAATGCAACAGCCTTTACCCATTTGGACATGTATTCCACTCTTAGAAAAATGTACTTGTTCCCTCTAGACAATGGGAATGATCCCATGAAGTATATGCCCCACACATTAAAAATCTCTACCTCCAAGATATTGTTCAAAGGTATCTCATAACTCTTCATGATTGTTCTTGTTCTCTGACACTAGTCACACTTCTTAACAAATGCATGAGAATCCTTGAATAATGTTGGTCAATAGAACCCTGATTGTAACACATTTGCAGCTATCATATCGCCTCCATGATGGCCCCTATAAGGCAAGGAATGGAAGTCATATAACACTAGTTCCACCTCTTTTTCCAAAATGCATCTCCTCATCAATTGATCAGCATACTGCCAGTACAAGAATGGCTCATCCCAGTAGTAAAAGTTCACATCATGCAAAAACCTCTTCCTAGCCTCATATTGAATTTCAGGAGTAAGAAATCCACTCACAAGATAGTTCACGTAGTTTGCGTACCATGGGGTAGGGTCATGGGTGATGGCAAAAAGCTGCTCATCAAGAAATGTCTCCTTAATTTGTCCACCTTCCTTCATGTGCTCATGATATTCCAGTCGCGACAGGTGGTCAGCCACTTGGTTTTCTATGCCCTTCCGATCTCTTATTTCAACATCAATTTCCTGCAACAACATAACACATTGCATCAACCTAGCTTTGGATTATTTTTTCGAAAATACATACCTGATTGCCGCATGATCGATGTGGACTATGACTTTTGTTCCCACCAAGTAAGCCTGAAATTTCTCAAAGGACCATACAACATGCAACAACTCTTTCTCAGTGGTGGTGTAATTCAACTGTGCATCATCAAGAGTCTTACTTGCATAGTATATGGATTAAAACAACTTGTCCTTCCTCTAGCCTAGCACTGCCCCAATAGCATGGTCACTTACATCACACATAAGTTCAAATGGCAAAGACCAATCAGGTGCCACAATGATGGGGGGAAGTCACCAACTTCTCCTTAAGCTCCTCGAATGCCTTCAAACAGGCTTTATCAAATTAGAAAGTCACATCCTTTTCAAGCAACCTGCAAAATGGAGTAGAAATTTTATAAAAATCTTTAGTAAAGCGTCTACAAAAATCTGCGTGTCCCAAGAAACTCCGGAAACCCTTCAGAGAGATGGGCGGAGGTAATTTTGCAACCGCCTCCACCTTCCTTATCAACTTCAATGCCGTTCTTCGATACTCTCTGACCCTAGACGATGCCCTTTTGCACCATAAAATGGCACTTTTTCTAATTTAGCACAAAATTTGTTTCATCACACCGTGCCAACACTTTGGCCAAATTCTTCAAGAAATCATCATAAGAAGATCCAAAGACTGAAAAATCATCCATGAAGACTTCTACAAATGTTTCCGCCATATTAGTGAAATGACCATCATGCACCTTTGGAAAGTGGATGGTTCATTACAAACACCGAATGGCATTTACTTGAAATAAAAGGTTCCATAAGGGCACGTGAAAGTCATTTTCTCCTGATCCTCTAGGCATATGACAATCTGGTTGTACCTTGAATAACCATCAAGGAAGCAACAATATTCATGCCCAGCCAATCTGTCCAACATTTGGTTAATGAATGGAAGTGGGAAGTGGTCCTTGTGGGTTGCTTTGTTGAGCCTTCTATAGTCAATGCAAACTCTCCACCCCATCACGGTGCGAGTAGGAATTAGCTCATTTTTCTTGTTTTCCACCACAGTCATCCCGCCCTTTTTAGGCACACATTGCACTGGGCTTACCCAATTGGTGTTAGAAATAGGAAATATAATACCTGCATCAAGCCACTTAATTACTTCCTTCTTCACAACCACCTTCATAATATGAATCAACCTCCTTTGTTTCTCAACACTGGGGTGGTGTCCATCTTCCAGAAAAAATTTGTGCATGCAGAATGATGGACTGATTCCCTTAATATCAGCAATTGTCCGCCCAATAGCTCTTTTGTGCTCACGAAGCACTCTTAGTATCTTTTCTTCTAGCAAATTGGTCAAGCTAGATGAAACAATCACTGGCAAAGTTTCAGAACTCCCCACGTAGGCATAGCACAGGTGCGTTGGAAGAGGCTTGAGCTCTAGTTTTGGAGCTTCTTCAACAAACGATTTAGGAGGGTTCTGAGTAACTGGTCTATCCAACTCCTCAAATCTCCCAAGCCCATGGACATACTTGCAAGACATGTTAAGTACTTTCTCAATTTCTTCCACCAACGCATCTTCACTTTCTTCTTCATCCCTAACAAAGCTCGTTCAAGTATGTCTGTGGGGCTCATATAAGGCACCAATGAAGTCACATCACTTACCACCACAGAAGTCATGGATAACTCTTCATAGTGGGCTAGCAATTTAAGTGCTTTATAAACATTTAACACCTCCTCTCGATCACCCACTCTCATTGTCATTTTTCCTTCATACGCATCAATAATAGCTAGGCCCCTAGCAAAGAAGGGACGCCCAAAAATAAATGGGACTTCCTGATTAGGCTCATAATCCAAGATGATGAAATCAGCAAGGAATATGAAAAAACCCACTTGGACTAACGCATATTCAATCACCCCTTCTGGATTAGCAAGGGTGCGATTAGCCAACTGTAAAATCACAGTAGTTGGGTGAGGCTCACCTAACCCCAACTGCCTGAAAGCTGATAGCGATATCAAATTTATGCTCGCTCCAAGATCACATAAAGCTCACCCGACTGCGAGCTTACCAATCGATATCTGGATAGTGAAACTTCCTGGATCCTTCAATTTCTGAGGTAGCTTGCTTTGAAATCTTTAGCTACATTCTTCAATGAGTGCCACAGTCTCAAACTCGGCTAACCTCCTCTTACTTACCACTATGTCCTTGATATATTTTTCATATTTGGGCACCTCCTGCAAGATGTCTACCAGCAGAATATTAATTTGCACCAGCTTCAAAATATCAAGAAACTTCTTGTTAGTAGCATTATCCTTTACTTTCTGCAATCTTTAAGGGAACAGAGGTAGTGGCCTCACAACTATTAGTTGTGGTTTCTTTGCCACTACCTTTCAACTAGCTTCTCTAACTCCTTTTCATTTTTTGATTCCGCTTCTATGGTGGCCTATTATTCATTAAAAGTCACTTGCTTTCTATTTTTCGATGGGACTTCTTCTAACTGTCTCTCATTCCTCAATGACACATCATTAATAGATGTCTTAGGATTAGCCTCAGTGTCATTTGGAAGAGCCCAGATGGTAGAGTATTTTGGGAACTGGCAAGTTGCCCCAGTTGTCGCTCTAAATTCCGAATAGCAGTAAAATGATTCTGATTAACAACCATAATTTTCTTGAGCATATCCTTAATATTACCCATCATATTTGCGTACTAATCAGCTTACGGTGGTCTATATTGTTGTTGAGGAGCTAGTGGGATGTACGGATTCTGAGCACCTTGATTTGCACCCGAGAAATATTTAGGTGGTTCCTCCAGTTAGGATTGTAAGTGTTCCTATACTGATTTGTCCGGCCCCGATTTGCATTACCCACAAAATATGCAGACTCTGGATTTGCTGGGCATAGATCACTCATGTGACCATCTCCACATACTTCACAAAATATCTGAACCTACTACACTAGCTGAGCTTGCTGCTTATTAATAACCAAGGTCATCTTATTGACTTGGTTAGCCAATGTGGCAACCTACGTTGATAATGTAGAAACAGCGTCTAACAAGAGGACCCTTGCAGATTTTTGAACTATGTATCTGCATATCTCTCCTTTCCAGTAAGGATTACTTTTGGAGAATTTGTTCAATAATTCATAAATCTCAACAAAGCTTTTCTCCAACATTTGTCCTCCCGCTGCAGCATCGACCATAATTTTTGTCTCTGGATGTAGCCCTTCAATGAAGATATGAGCCAACACTTCATTAGTCTGGTTGTGATGAGGACAATATCTAAGAAATCCTTTGAACCTCTCCCAAGCTGAATATAAAGATTCGCCCGACTTCTGTTTAAAGGCGACTATCTCACTTCTAATCTTTGCAGTTTTTCCTGAAGGGAGAATCGTGCCAAAAAATTTCTAGCCAGATAATTCCATGATGTGATAGAGTTAGTTGGTTCCACCTTCAACCACCACTTTACTTTGCCCAACAGAGAGAACAGGAACAGTGTGAGCCTCACATAGTCCAAAGTGACTCCATTAGTAATATAAGTATCACTAATCTCCAAGAAGTTCAGAATATATTGTTTAGGATCTGTAACACCCCAGAACATTTTTTGAAGTACTTAAGTATAAAGCCCAGTAAACTTTTCCAAAAGAAAATAATGATTCTTGGTGCCGAATTGGGCTTACGTGTTTGAGGATTGTAAAGAAAAACTTTTAGCAGCGAAATGCATTTTTGCGGTCCATTATGCAACTGCAGAATCACTCTGCGGGCCGCATAATGGCCGCAGAAGTGAGGCAGGAGAGGGTCAGTTGGATGCCATTATGCGGTCAACTATCTGACCGCAGAACTGTTCTGCGGTTCATTATGCGACTGCAGAACAGGTCTACGGGTCGCATAGTGACCGCAGACATAGGCAGATTTTTGCCGGTTCTGGACACCAATTATGCGGCCAATATGTGGTCTGCATATCGATTATGTGATCGCAGACCTTGTTCCGGAGCATCATTTTTGGGTTTTTAAAACCCGACCCTACTTCATTAAATACACGCTTTGGGCCATTTTTGAGCCAAAATCTGACATTTTAGAGTGAGAGATAGCACCCTAGAGTGACAAGGTGTTCCTCAATAATTAATTCTTTAATTCTTGCTCAAATTTTGGAAGATTAACAAGGAAAACCCACAAGGTCTTCATCCTAAAGGTAAGATTCTACACCCTAACCCTCAATTTTGAATTTTTCTAGAAATGGGTAATTAGCAAGATAATATTTGGGCGTGAAAGTTGTTTATTTTACATGCATGTGTTATCAAAGGGTGTAGGAATATTGTTAAGCTAAAAATGGTAAATATTGGGTTGTGGGATGATGGAATCCTCCATAAAAGGACCTTAAAACCTTAATGCACACCTAGTATTTGATAAAATGCTCAAATGATCTAGAACCATAAGCATCTTCCTAATTTTGATTCAATTTGTTATATTTCTACAATAGATTGAAGTTGCTAAGAATTCTGGAATATTTTAGAGTTTAAGGAAGCTCAATTGAGCTATGTTGTCTAAACTCTTCTCTTAGAATTGGATCCCACGATATTCGTGGGAATTATGTAAGTCTCGAGTGGTTCATTATAAAATTGGCTATTCCGAGTAAGATTGGGTTGAAGGATATATGTTCAACAAGTAACCCAAATGCTTTACTTATGTTATGTTATAAATTGAAGATGTTTAAAAATATGGGTTGTGCATTAGAAATGTTCGACTTCAAGTTAAATTAAAATGAAGGCTATTATGCCAAATTTTGTGAAGAATCTATATGTGCCTTAGACTCTTAATTGCTTACATATGTACTACATGCCTTGATTTGAATTGTTGTTGTTATTGTTGATGATGTTGATGTTAGAAAATGAAAAGGTGAGCATGAAATACTAAATACGGCCAACGTGCCAAGAATGATCTTATAATTATGGCCAACATGCCATGAAATACTAATTATGTCTCTAATGAGATAGCCTAGCCGGTCGAGTCGTGATCGAACTCCGTGCTATGAGTACGGTGGTATTGGTATTGTGAATAATGGTATTGTAAACAATTAAATATCGATACTAAAAATCTCCCAATGTGAGATATGGAAATTAATTTGAACATTGTCTTGATCCTAAATTGAGGTTTGATGTTGATTAAGGCTTTCATTGATATTATGATATTCTTGATTGTATTATTTGTTCTATTGACATGGTGTTTAGTTATACATACTAGTGCTATTCGACAGTACTAACGTCCCTTTTGCTGGGGGCGGTGCATCTTTAAATGGATGCAGGTGGTTCCACAACAGGAGATATTGATTAGTAATAGCAGTACACCTTCTTTCCAGCTGACTTGGTGAGCCCCACCTCATCCCGGGGTCATGTATCTTTTGTACTTTGTGTATTCTGTTTGAGGTATAGCCGGGGCCTTGTTGCCGACATTATCATTATACTCTTCTTTATCTATAGAGGCTCCATAGACATAGTGTGGGTTGTGTATTGGTATTGGGAAAGTCAAAATATGCTATGTTGTGGTTGTATTACTTGTCCATTTGAGACATTAAAAAAATGATGAAACTATTGGTAATGAATTGGTATTGTAGACATGAACACCTTTTTGTCTAATTAATGAAAATATGTATTATCTTCATTCGTGGATGAGTTTGGGTAGAAGAAAATCTAACAGGCTAACTCGGTCGGGTTTACTCGGTTGAGCACCGGTCATGTTCCTCAGTTTTGGGGCGTGACAGGATCCTCATGTGGAAGATCCATAAATTGCCCGTTTGCATATAGCAGCTCGATCATGCTCTATTTCAGCTCAAAGTGCCCAGTGATTCAGGGCTTCACAATATTGGAGGTAACATTAGCAATGTTTGGCATCGCCGCCTCCAAAACAACCATATGTTGCTTGTCTACCATGTTCACAGGTAATTGAACAAGTGCCTGAAGATTATTTGTGTCCCTTGCTTCTCTCAACCTCCTGTGAAATGTTCTCTCAGGTTCGGGGTCAAAGCTTTGAAGTCTATCTTGGCTCCTAACCCTTCACATTCAATCAAAGTTCCTGATACCACAGCAACCAATAAGAAACGTTAGACTTGACAAAATAAACAACAAAAGTAAAAGCTAGTAAAGTAGTCAATATTCAAGCCCCCCACAACGGTGCCAAAAACTTGTTGCTCCCAAATGCACACGCAAGTATACGTGGTCGTACAAGTAATAAAATTATAAGAAGAGTGTCGAACCCACAGAGACTTGTGTTAACTACCTGCTAATTTCACCAAAATTGTTATTTAGTGGAGTCATCAGAGTTTAATAGTGTGATAATAACTAAGCAATGAATGTACCAATTAACTAATAACACATGCAGAAAATGGTTATTGAGAATTCGGTAGAGATAAACATTCCAGGGTTGTAATCGATTCACCAATCCTATTGCGTTCTAATTAACTCTCCCTTTCATACAACTCACTCATGGTTGCTAATTAATCGAGTAATTGCTCTCGTAGTATTCTCTCGAATTACTACTCGCCTATTCTAAATAGATTAATGCCTATATTCCTATGGAATCAATCTATTAAGAACGCATTAAGATTACGATATTCAATTGAGCATGGTGACTAGGTATATTCCTATCCTAACCACAAATCCGCTCCCCACTCAGAGTTAAGATCATGCCCTCTTCAATTCTTCTCTAATCTAGACGTAGTTTTCCAAAGCATAGCATATATAGTAAATAGAACCTAATTGGTGGCCAGACAATCAAGAAATTAATCACCAAATTGAATAAACAACCATATATTAGCAAACTATAATCAAGGTAAAGTCAATTTCGAACAATAATATTCATCACTAAATCACAACCCCAGAAATTATGGGATTTAGCCACTCATGGTAAAGTTAAACAATTTCACAAGTGTTTGAATAGTTGAAAATACTAAGAAAGATGTAGAAAAACTTAGAATCCTTGCTCTCGAGTATTTCGTGTGTGTGTTTTCCTCTCAATGTGGCATCTCCCCCTCCAAAATAGGTTTAGACTTCTTTTTATACGAGTTGGGGATGAGTAGGGCCAAATAACCTTGTCCCGAGAGAAGTGGGAAAAAATCCCGTCACCTAGCGTCCAGGGTAGCGTGTCGCGCTCTTCCTGGCACTGGCCTTGGCTAAAATATTTCAGGTCTGTAGTTTGTGCCCCCGACAGCACGACGAGCTGGCCTGGGTGTTGCACTGGGCCTTTTTCTTCTTTTGTTCTCTTTTTGCTTCAACTCGTGCACTTTTGCCCTACATTTATTTCGGGTGACTCCTATACATAAAAATACCGCGAATTAGAACAAATAATTACATTACACATACAAAATCCATGAAACATGAGTAAAATGCAAGACAATATGCATATAAATAAACATACTTTAAGCTAAATATCAAGCTCAATACTTATTGAGTTTATGGGGTCGGTTGTAATCATACTACACTTTTTCACTTCTTGTGAAAATTTTGGAATTGGTCTTAGCGATGATCTGAGGGGTCATTAGCTTGGACATGTCAAGAGACTAGAGGTAGTGCTGCATACCCATTCGTAGACTTTGGAGTGACCTTCCTTACCTTTTGTTAATGTTTAATTGAATCATGCAGTATCGTACTTCATTTCAGAATTCGTATTTACTACTCTTTAGAAGCTCATGTACTCTATGACACTAGTCTTGGGAGGTGTTTATGACAGTTGTATTAGCTTTAGACTTGTCATGTATATTTCGCAGTTTTTAATCTTTATTTATGATACTATGTTGTTAAATATTTTGGTTTGCTTCTTTATTTAGTATCAAGTGTTGGCTTGCCTAGCAGGTGGAGTTGGGCACCATCATGACCCTTTGGTTGGGATTTTGGGTCATGACAAGTTGGTATCAGAGCCCTAGGGTGTATAGGTCTCACGAGTCATGAGCAAGCTTGGTAGTCTTGAGGATCAATACAGAGACGTCTTTACTTATCTTTGAGAGGCTATAAGGTTTTTAGGAAACTTCAAATTCTTTCTTTCTCTATCGTGCAACTTTGATCGATCCTAAAGTTTGAATTTTTCCACTCTATTCTCTCACAGATGGTGAGGACACGTGCTTTGGTTACAGCAGAGTAGGAGCCAGAGCCCAAGGTTATAGCCATTACTAGGGGTAGGGGAAGGGGAAGATCTAGAGCCCAGGCTAGAGCACGTACTGCGGTGCCTATAACTACTCGTGTTTGTGCTATAGTAGTGCCATTCAAGCGCCAAATAGCTCCAGAAGGTGAGATACTAGTGCAGGATGAGCCCGTAGGGCCAGCCCGGGTTCCAAGAGGGTTTATTACTACCCTAATGCTTCGGGACGCATTCATCAGTATGATTAGTTTTATAGAGATCATGGATTAAACAGGTGTGCTCACTACGGCAACAACCACTTCTCAGTCAGGTGAGGAGCTCAGACCCTCACCACTCACACTCCTGAGCAGATGGTGTATGGATATCAGAATACAGGGGTACTCCTATTATTGTAGTTGGACATGATGTTAGGCTCGCTATGTCTATTTATAAGCTTAAGAGGATGGATAAGTTTCAGAAGTTGCATCCTCCTTATTTCAATGGTTTGCCTTCAGAGGATGCTCTATAGTTCTTGGAGTGATGTCATTAGATCTTATGCTATTTGGGACGGGTCGAGTCCAACGGAGTGGACTTCACCATTTCTCAGATGTAGGGTTCGGCAATAGGTGGTGGCAGACCTATGAGATGGGTTGTCCAGCAAGGTTAACTCCTCTTACTTGTGCTCAATTTTCATAGATTTTCTTGGAAAAGTTCATCCCACTCACTTAGAGAAATGATCTAGGCAGACAGTTTGAGCATCTTCAGCAGGGCGGTATGACAGTCACCCAATATGAGATGAGGTTTGTTGATTTGTCTCATCATGCAGCTATCCTGATCCTTACTGGGATGGATAAGGTGTGGAGGTTCATATAAGGAATTGCTTATGGTATAAGACTTCATATGGCTCGAGAGGCCGATACTAAGACTTCATTCACTCAGGTAGTGGAGATTTTTATGAGCATTGAGCATATTTGTGGCCAGGGTAGAGAGGCGATGAGTGACAAGAGGTCTCATCATTTTGGTGGGTTTAATGGTGCCTCAACTGGAGGCAAAGGTCATTTTGGTAGAGGGCGTGCTATTAAATATGTTCAATCAGCACTCAAGGTTTCTCATGGTACTGCAGGAAGCCATAGCACTTATGGTTCTCGTCTACAGCAGTCATCATATAGTGCATCTCCAGCTTAGGGTCCTATTAGTGCACCTCCGATACAGAGTTTCTATAGTGGTCATTCGGGTCATCAGGGACAACTTTAGATTCAGTATCCACATCAATCGAAGGGTCTCTTTGAGTGCACAGATGCAGGTCACATCAAGAGATATTGCCCTAGATTTCGGAGTGGTGTGCCACATTAGGGTACCCAGGCCATGGTTCCAACACCATTTGCTACACCACCTGCCTAGCCACCTAGGGGTGGGGGTCTGCCACTAGAGGTGGGGTTCAGCCAGGTAAAGGTCATCTTAGAGGAGGAGGACAGGCCGGTGGGGCTAAGCCTCGTTGTTATGCATTTTGTGGTAGTCCTTAGGCGGAGTCGTCCGATGCAGTCATTATAGGTATTATCTCAGTCTATCATAAATATGCTTCATTGTTGTTTGATCCGGGTTCTACTTATGCATATGTGTCTTCATATTTTGCATCTAACTTGATTATGCCTTCTGGTTCTCTTGAAATACCTATTTTTGTATCTACACTGATTGGGAATTCTATAGTAGTTATTTGGGTGCACTGATCTTGTGTGGTTACTATTAATGGGTTTGATACCATGGTGGATCTCTTGTTATTGGATATGGAGTATTTTGAGGTTATTCTTTGTATGGATTACTTGTCCCATATCATGCTACCTTGGATTGTCACACCATGACTGTAACTTTAGTTATGACAGGGTTGCCTAGACTAGAGTGGAATGGGACTCTTGGCCATGACACGAGTAGGGTGATTTCAATCTTGAAGAATCGATATATGGTTGAGAAAGTGTATTTTGTATATTTGGCTTACATTCGAGATTCTAGTACAGAGATTCCTTCAATGGATTTAGTACCTGTTGTGAGAGAGTTTCTAGAGGTGTTTCCTGCAAATATACTAGGCATGCCACCTAATAGGAATATTGACTTTTGTATTGAGTAGTTGTAGGATTTTCTTGATAAGGGGTTCATTAGACTGAGCGTTTCTCCTTGGGGTGCACCGGTATTTTTGTGAAAAAGAAGTATGGTTCTGTGAGGTTGTGAATTGATTATCGGCAGTTGAACAAGGTTACTATCAAGAACAAGTATCCATTACCTCGTATCGTTTATTTGTTTGACTAGCTTCAGGGTGCTAAGATGTTTTCTAAGATTGACATAAGATCCAACTATCATCATGTGAATATTAGGGCTTTGTATGTCCCTAAGATGGCTTTTAGGACTCGTTATGGTCATTATGAGTTCTTGGTGATATCATTTGGGTCAACCAATACCCCAGCAACTTTCATGAATTTGATGAGCGGAGTGTTTAAGCCTTATTTGGATTCCTGTGTGATTGTATTCATTGATGGTATTTTCGTTTACTCCCATAGTAGAGAGGAGCATGAGTAGCACTTGCGAGTTGTTCTATAGATATTGAAGGATCATCAACTTTATGCCAAGTTTTCTAAGTGTGATTTATAGCTGGACTCAGTTGCATTCTTGAGTCATGTTGTGTTTGGTTATGGTATCAAGGTTGATCCTAATATGATTGAGGCAGTTCAAAATTGGCCTAGGCTTACTTCAGCTATAGAGATTCAGAGCTTCTTGGGTTTGGCAGGCTACTATCATCGCTTTGTTGGGGGACTTTCATCTATTGAAGCTCCATTGAGCAAGTTGACTCATAAAGGTGCGCCTTTTATATGGTCTAATTAGTGCGAGGAGAGCTATTGAAAGCTCAAGGTTACTTTGACCACGGCTCCAGTGTTGGTATTGCCCATGGGTTCAGGGCCTTACATCGTGTATTATAATGCTTCAAGTATTTGGCTTGGTACTATTTTGATGCAGAATAGTAGAGTGATTGCTTGCATGTCTCATCACCTGAATACACATGAGAAGAAATATCAAGTTCATGATTTGGATTTGGTAGCTATTGTGCATGCGCTCAAGATTTAGGGACACTACTTGTATGTTGTGTCATGTGAGGTTTACATTGATCACCGTAGTCTTGTTCAAGAAGAAGAATTTGAATTTGAGGCAGTGGAGGTGGTTGGAGTCGTTGAAAAACTATGATATCACTATCTTATATTATTTGGGTAAGGCAATTGCGGTACCTGATTCCTTGAGTAGAAAGGTGGAGAGTATGAGAACTTTGGCCATTATTCCAGCTAAGGAGAGGCCATTAGCCATGGATGTTCAGGCTTTGGTTAATAGACTTATGAGGTTGGATATTTCTTAGCCGAGTAGAGTTCTCGCTTGTGTGGTCACACAGTCGTCCTTGTTTGAGCACATTAAGGCTTGCCAGTACGGTGATCCACATTTCTTGGTGTTGAAGGAT